>NC_056749.1:462304067-462985363 GCF_019279795.1 Protopterus annectens
ACTTTAGGCATAAACGAAGGGTTAGTTCTGAGGGAAACCCTGTCAGCATGGAAAATAATGATGGGTTCCACAGCCATCAGTGCTTGTAACTCAGACAATCTTCTAGCTGATGTCATGGCTAGAAGCAAGGCTATTTTCCAAGAGAGGAACTTTAACTCTGCTGAAGCAGCAGGTTCAAAAGAGGGTAGTGTGAGCTTTTCCAGAAAAAAGTTCAGGTCCCAAGTGGGGGTGAGTGCTCTCTTTGGTGGCCTTAAGTTGTTTGCCCTTCTCAGGAACTGTGTGATGAGAGGGTGAGAGAATAGAGGTGGCTCAGTATTGTAATGAGCCAAAATGGCAGAGGCATGGATCTTAATGGAGGAGAAGGATAGGCCTTTGTGTAGTATATCTGCTAGGTAATCCAGGATTAGAGGTAAGGAGGGCAGTGCTGTGTCCTTTCCTTTTGACTGAATCCAAGAACAATACCTTTTCCACTTTTCAGCATAGGATTTCCTAGTACGGGGCCTTCTGGCTTCAAGGATGACGTCCAGCACCTGCTGGCTTAGGCTTGCTGGTGGGGTACTTAAGGATTAAGCCAGGCTGCAAGATTTAGGGTTTGATATTGTGGATGCAAAATCTGTCCCTCCTGCTGAGAAAGCAGGGTTGAATCTGGTAGGTGCCAGGGTGGCACCGTTGTCAGGCTGCACAGGAGTGGGTAGCAGTGCTGGTGTGGCCAGTCTGGGGCAATCAGAATTGTCCTTGGCCTGTCTTGTTTTATCATGAGTAATACTCTTGAGACAAGGGGCAGAGGGGGAAAGGCATAGATTGAGAGGTTTTCCCACTGAAAGGATAAGGCATCTACATTCCAGGCCCTGCTGTGAGGGTTCCTGGTGCAGAATTTGCTTAACTGGTGGTTGTTGGGGGAGGCAAAGAAATCCATCTTTGGGGTCTCCCATTTCTGGATCAGAAGGTTGAAGGTGCTGGGCTCCAATTTCCACTTGTGTGGGTCTAGGATATTTCTGCTTAAGACATCTGCCATTTAATTTTATTTGCCTGGTAGGAATTGAGCTTGTAGATGAACTTGGTTGTCCAAGGCCGTGTTCCACAGGGTCATGGCTAATCTGCAGAGTGGGTAAGAATGGGTTCCCCCCTGCTTGTTGATGTACCACATAAAGTACAGTTGTGTACACTTACCATAAATGTAGATGTTCGAGTGTATTCACTGTTGCAGTCATCACATTCGCGTTATCTGCCTGCAGGTAGCCCTCAGCCAGCCTGAATACTAGAGTCTTCGGATTCCTGCGTCGGATGCTGTCTCTTCTTCCATGACGTCAGGTCATCAGGGGTACAAAACATGGAGCCGACGCCACTGCATCAGTTTTTCTTGCCCCAGATATCAGGTGCCCCTACAATGCGAAGCAATTATATGTTATGGTACACCTTCATCAAAAAGCAAATACGCCAAAAAACTTAAATATACCAAACAAGAAGAAAAGGTAGAGCCAAGAGAAGTCAGGTGGCTGGAGGGAGGGTAACCAGGACTGCAACAGTGAATGCACTCGCACATCTACATTTATGGTAAGTGTACACAACTGTACTATGTTCTTCGTATTTCACCACTGCAGTCATCACATTTGGGTTGATTCCCACAGCTAAGAAAGGGAGGAGGAAGTTAGAGAGCATTAGTGCCAGCTACTAAGCCCTGCAAAACTGCAGTGGCAAAACCAGCTCTGGATTTAGAAAAAATAGGCATGTGGTAATGCTTGGTGAAGGTATATACAGAGCTCCAGGTAGCAGCTTCTAGGATGTCCCTGGTAGGGACTCCTCTGAGAAAGGCTGCAGAGGTAGATGCAGCCCTGGTGGAATGTGATCTTATCCCCTGTGGGGTAGGTTTTCCATGGTGCTTGTAGCAGAAATGAATGCAATGGGCTATCCATTTGGAAATGATTTGCTTTGAAATGGCCTTCCCCTCTGCCCCTGCAGTAAAGCCAACTAGCAGCTGCTCAGATTTTATGAGAGGCTTAGTCTGTGCACGTCCAGAGAGTGCAGTATTTGTTCCCCTTTGTTTTGTGGATTAGGGGAAAAAGTAGGCAAATGAATGGACTGATTTAGGGCCACACTAGACACCACCTTGGGCATAAAGGAAGGACTGGTCCTGAGGGAAACCCTGTCTGCATGGAAGATAATGAAGGGTTCCACTGCCATGAGGGCCTGTAATTCAGACACTCTTCTTGCTGAAGTGATGGCTAGAAGAAAGGCTGTTTTCCAAAGAAAGGAATTTCAACTCAGCTGTTGCAGCTGGCTCAAAGTGGGGGGGGGTCAGCTTTTCCGATACAAAGTTAAGGTCCCAGGCTGGAGTGGGGGGGTGTCTTAAATTTTTGGCCCCTTTAAGGAATTGTTTTAGCAGGAGGTGAGAGAAGAGGGGTGGCTCGGTATTATAATGTGCTGAAATGGCAGAGGCATGAATTTTAATTGACAAGAAGGATAGGCCCTTGTGGAGCATTTCTGTTAAGTACTGAAGAATATGAGGTAAGCTGGGCACCGTTGTGCCCATCCTCTGGGTCTGGTTCCAGCAACAGTATCTTTTCCACTTTTCAGCATAGGATTTTCTAGTACTAGGCCTCCTTGCCTTCAGAATGACATCTAGCACCTGCTTACTGAGGGATGCTATTGGAGAGCTCAAGGAATTAGCCAGGCTGCAAGGTCCAGGGTTTGAAGCTGAGGGTGCATAATCTAGCCCACCTGCTGGGACAGCAGGGAAGGGGTCTGAGGCAGGTGCCATGGTTCCAGCAGTGTCATACTGTGCAAGAGGGGGTACCAGTGCTGACGTGGCCAGTCTGGGGAAATCAGTATTGTCCTTGGCCTGTCCTGTTTGATCTTTAGCAGAACCTTTGAGAGGAGAGGCAGAGAGGGAAAGGAATAAACAGAGGGGCTTTCCCAGATAAAGGACAGGGCATCCACTTTCCAAGCTTGATTGTGGGGAGTCCTTGTGCAGAATTTGTCCAATTGGTAGTTCTGAAGTGAGGCAAACAGGTCTACCTCTGGAGTCCCCCATTTGTTCCTGAAGAGGCTGAATATTTTTGGTTCTAGTTTCCATTCGTGTGGGTCCATGAGATTTCTGCTCAAGTCGTCTGCCAGTGAATTTAGCTTGCCTGGCAGGAATTAGCTTTTAGGTGCACTTGGTAGCCCAAGGCTATGTTCCACAGAGCCACGGCTAGTCTGTAGAGAGGGTACAAGTGGGTTCCCCCCTGGTTGTTTATGTACCACATAACTGTGGTGTTGTCTGTCTTTACCAATAGTTGTCCTGGAAGAATGCAGTCTTTGAAGGCTGTCAGGGAATTCTGTACAGCTAACATGTCTTTTTGATTGATATGCAGGTGCAGCTGTCTCAGGGTCCATTTGCCCTGAATGCACTGCCCTGCCAAGTGAGCCCCCCGTGCATAGTCTGATGCGTCTGTTAGGGTTTGGGCAGCAGGGGGTAGAGTGAAAGGGAGCCCCTTGTTGTGGTAGCAGGCCTCTGCCCAACAAAGGAACTCTGTCTTTATACAAGGAATGATAGGATTCATTGATTCTAGGTCCTGAGAATGTTTACACCATAGGCTTTTTAGATACCATTGTAGTTTCCTCATATGCAGTCTTGCATATGGAATTAGTAGAATGCAAGAGGCCATGAACCCCCAGTGCTTGCAGAATTTTCCTTGCAGATAGCTGGGGTTTTATGGCCAATAGTTTAAAGGAGGTTGTCAAACTTGTTTCTCCGGAGTGAGGAAAGCCATCTGGGAAGTTGTGTTCAAGCTTGCTCCCAGTAATACAATCTGTTTGCAGGGTACTAGGTGAGATTTCTTTTTGTTTATGGTGTACCCCAGTGAGGTTAGAAGTTTCTTTACGAATGCCAGATGTTGTAATAGCAAGTCCTGGCTTTCTGCCTGAATCAGACAATCGTCCAAGCACTTTGCCATCAAAATGCAATGGCTGGAGCTAGACACTTTATGAATACCCTGGGCGCAGTAGATAAGCCAAAGGGAAGTGCAGAGAACTGATAGTGCATGGAGCCTGCCCTGAAGCGTAGGTATTTCCTGCAAGATTCCCTTATTGGAATGTGAAGGTAAGCTTCCTTTAAGTCTAAGGTTGCCAGCCAGGCATCTATACCTAGCACAGGAAGAAGCTGTTGAAGTGTTAGCATTTTGAATTCTGGTATTACCAGAAAGGTATTTAGAATAGAGAGGTCCAAGTTAGGATGCCAGGAGCTGTCTTTTCTGAGTACCAGGAAAAGTCTTGAATAAAAACCTTGTCCCCTTTGTTCTGCTGGGGCAGGTTGCATAGCCCTGATACTTATAAGAGAGAACCTGCTGTTAGGCCTCAGCCCACTGATTTGGGGGTAGGTCTGCCAAACCGTTTGGGCTTGGTAGTCTGTGAAAGTGGACTCTGTATCCTTGGGAAACTATGTTCAAAACCCATTTGTCCTGGGTAATGAGTTGCCAGTTTTTTGCATGCAGGGCGAACTTTCCTCCTAAGGGAGCAGGCAGTTGAGCAGTGCTTGGAAGGGTTAAGGTTAAGTCATTGTGCCATTTTTCCACAGGGGGGTGGCTTACTATTCCCTGTTTTAGAAGTGGGAGCTCCCCACTGCTTAGGCCTGTGTCCAGCCTGAGACTGTAACCTAGGTGGTCTGCTGTTCCAGGGTTTGGACTGAGAAGGCCTGGAAGAGACTGGAAATGATCAATTTTTAAAGGCCAATGCCTACTAAATCTGGGAGGCTGTACTTGTAGGAAATCTTTGGAAATCTTTGACATTTTGCATAGATTTAGCTTTTTCCTTCATTTTTTTGAGGATGACTTCTGCTTTGTTGCCAAAAGGGCGGTCTTGGTTTAAGGGAGCATCCAGTAATTTGACTAACATGATCTGGCATGTTTTGCTCCTTAAGCCAAGCATGCCTTCTAAGTACAGAACCAGTGACAGCAGCCTTGCAAGATGCTTATAAAGCGTCAAAACCACATTGCAAAGTATGTTTACCAACTTGTTCTGCAGAATGCACTAAATACTGTAATTGAGAAAAAACACAGTAGCACCGGATGTAACACAGCAGAATATCCAATTTATTGTAAGTAAGCTCTTTCAAGTGTTCACCTCATCAGACTTCAATAAAAATGACTTAAAACAACCACATTAAATAGCATTCCAATTAACATTAATTACTTAAATTAAAAAAGTACAGTTTTGTACCTACCATAAATGTAGATGTTCGAAGATCCACATTGCTGCAGTCCTTACACTTGGGTAGTCCGCTGTCCTCGGTCGGCCCGAATATCAAAGTATAAGGCTGACGTCGGTCAAGGCGCATTTGACTGACATCAGGACGTCAGGGTACAAATGCGCATGACCGACGTCATATCCTCAGTCTTTTCTTGCCCCGGATGTCAGAAGACCCTAAAAATAAAGGTCAAAACCAAAAGACAGCAAACAACCAACCAACCACCCTTGCACTAATTATATGTACAACATATACAATATACACAATATGTACAACCCAACCCACACAACCACCTCTAACTACAGAGGGGAAGGAGGGAGGATAAATTGGACTGCAGCAATGTGGATCTTCGAACATCTACATTTATGGTAGGTACAAAACTGTACTATGTTCTTCATCTCACATTGCTGCAGTCCTTACACTTGGGTAGAATCCCAAAGCAGAGGTAAGGGAGGATGGCTAACTACAAGGAAGCAGGAGCTGCCAAAATGCCCTGCAAAACAGCAGTGGCAAAACCAGCCCTGGATTTAGAGTAAAGTGGCAGGTGATAATGCCTAGAGAAAGTATGCACTGAACTCCAAGTAGCTGCCTCCAAAATATCCTTGGTTGCCACTCCCTCAAAAAGCTGTTGAAGTGGCAGTAGCCCTAGTGGAATGAGGCCTAATCCCAGCTGGAATCTCCTTGCCATGATGGGAATAACAGAAAGCAATGCAAAACCCAATCCACTTAGAAATAGTTTGTTTTGACACAGGCTTGCCCTGAGAACTCAAAGCAAAAGAAACAAACAACTGCTGAGACTGCCTGAACCCTTTAGTTCTGTCCAAATAATAGCAACTGCCTGTGTACATCTAAAGTGTGCAAAATCTTTTCCCCTTTATTTTGGGGATTTGCATAAAAAGTAGGCAAATGAATAGTTTGGTTTAAAGCCACACTAGAAACCACCTTAGGCATAAAGGAAGGATTAGTACGTAATGATACCCTATCCTTATGGAAAATCAAGAAAGGCTCAACCGCCATAAGGGCCTGCAATTCAGAAACCCTTCTTGCAGAAGTAATGGCCAACAAAAAAGCAGTCTTCCATGACAAATATTTCAAGTAAGAAGTAGCTGAAGGCTCAAAGGTTGTAGAGTGAGTTTCTCCAACACAAAATTGAGATCCCAAGCAGGAGTAGGAGCTCTTGGCTTATATTCTTTGCCCTCTAAGAAATTGCTTGAACAAAGGATGAGAAAACAATGGTGGGTCAATCATAGTGAGCTGAAATTGCTGCAGCATGAACTTTAATAGAAGAGAAAGACAAACCTTTGTCTAGTAACTCAGTAAGATATTGAAGAGCCACACACAAATTAGGCTCAGAAACATCAAAATCTTTTGCTGCACTCCAAAATAAAAATCTCTTCCATTTGTCTGCGTACACTTTCCTTGTACTAGGCCTTCTAGCTTCCAAAATAACATTCAAAACTTGCTGAGGAAGTGGAGGCCCACTATGGTTCAAAACAGAATATGCCAGGCTGTTAGGTGCAGAGAGTGAAGCTTGACATTGAGCAAATGGCTGTCCTCCTGTGACAACAGGTGCGGAATAGAAGGCAAAGGCCATGGAGGCTTCCGTACCAGACTTCTCAGTAATGGGTACCAGTGCTGTCGAGGCCAATCCGGAGCTATTAAAATCATCCTTGGCTTGTCCTGTCTGACCTTTAGAAGTACCTTTGGGAGGAGAGGCAGAGGTGGAAAGGCATACACATGAAGATTGCTCCAATTGAAAGAAAGAGCATCCACTCTCCAAGCTGTGGGATGAAACCTTTTTGTGCAAAACTTTGGCAGCTGATGGTTTAGTGGAGAAGCGAACAGATCTATGTCTGGAGTTCCCCATGACACTGTCAATTTCTGAAATACACGAGGATCCAATTTCCACTTGTGGGGATCCATAATTCGTCTGCTCAACACATCTGCTAAGGAGTTCTGTGCTCCTGGCAGAAACCTTGCCTGAAGATTGAGCTGTAAACTGAGAGCAGTCTCCCACAAAATCATTGCTTGCCTGCATAGAGGATAAGAATGCGTTCCCCCTTGCTTGTTGATGTACCACATGACAGTTGTGTTGTCTGTTAGAATCAACACCTGCCCTGGAAGAAGTAATTCCTTGAAAGCTATTAATGCAAACTGGACTGCTAACATCTCCTTCATGTTGATATGTAGATGTTGTAGTCTGGCAGGCCACTTGTCTTGTATCCACTTTCCATTTAGATGAGCTCCTCAAGCTTTGTCTGAGGCATCTGTCGTTAAAATCTGACTCGCCTCTGGCCGGGTCACAGAGAGTCCCTTGTTTAGGTGACATTCCTGAGCCCACCACAAAAATTCCTTTTGAATGCAAGGTATTATTTGAATGACAGTGTCCAGATCCTGGCAGTGCTGTGTCCATACATTTTTGAGATACCATTGTAGCTTCCTCATATGCAGTTTGGCATTGGGAAGCACCAGAATACAAGATGCCATGAACCCTAAGGCTTGAAGGACTGTCCTTGCAGTCAGCCGGACTGATGAGATAGTTGATGGAAGTAAAGGGATAGACTCTTTTGTTTGTCTGGGGTTAAAAGGCCATCTGGGATGCTGTATTCAGTCTCACACCCAGAAAGCACATGTCCTGAGAGGGTACTAGACTGGACTTTATTTCGTTCACAGAATACCCCAGGCATCTTAGCACTGCTATCACATATTCCAAATGATGAAGAAGCTCTTCCTTCCTTGAGCCAGAATCAGGCAGTCGTCCAAATAAGGATAGATCTGTATTCCTTTTAGCCTGAAGAAAGCTATCACTGGAGCCAGAACTTTCGTGAACACTCTGGGTGCAGTAGATAAGCCAAAGGGCAATGCAGAGAACTGATAGTGAAAAGTCCCAGCTCGACGCAGATACTTCCTGCAACTTAGTCTGATAGGAACATGAAGGTAAGCCTCCTTGAGATCCAAAGTTACCATCCAATGATCTTTGCCCAGCAGAGGTAAAAGCTGCTGCAACGTCAACATTTTGAACTTGGGAATGTCCAGATAAGTGTTGAGGATAGATAAATCCAAAATTGGTCTCCACGTGTTCCCCTTCTTTGGTACTAGGAACAGGCGAGAATAAAATCCTAGGCCCACTTCTGGCATAGGAACCGGCTGTGTGGCCCCTATTTGGAGCAACAGAGAAACTTGCTTGTGAGCCTCTATTCTTTGTTGAGGAGGAACGTCTGGCATGCCTTTGAAAGGAGGCAAGGTATGGAAATAAAACCTGTAGCCGTGGTGTATGATATCCAATACCCATCTGTCTTGGGTAATTAAACTCCAATTTTCTTTGAAAAGTGCCAACCTTCCTCCCAAAGGTGCTGCCAGAAGGAGAAGGCTCTGGCAGCTGAAAAGGTAGGTCATTGGGTCTGTTTACGAAAGGACTGATCCCTGCCCTCACCCGAAGACTGTGCAGGAGAACTCCCTGTTCTAGGCCTGAAAGAGCCCTGAGCTCTGCCCCTACCACGTCTAGATCTACCCCTAGACTGGGAATCATAAGAAGGATACGTCCACCCCTTAGTAGGCCAATTTCTACTAAACTTTGGAGGCTGGACCTGCAAAAAATCTTTAACAGTCTGCATAGACTTAGCCTTGTCTTCCATTTTCTTTAAAACTGCCTCAACAGGAGAACCAAACAACACGTCAGATTGCAAAGGAGCATCTAAAATCCTTGTTTTAACATGGTCAGACAAATTCTGATCCCTCAGCCAGGCGTGCCTGCGAAGAACTGACCCAGTGGCAGCCACCCTAGACGAGGCCTGTACAGCATCAAAACCACATTGCAAAGAATGCTTACCCACCTGTTCAGAAACATGTACTAAATCTTGCAACTCTTTACAATCAATACCTTCGGCCAGAGCATCAACCTTAGCCTTCAATTGTGAAAGGAGATAGTTTTGGTATTTCAACATGTGAAACTGGCAATTCAAAGCCCTCATAGCAAGAGTGGAAGAAGTATAAACTTTCTTTCCCCATCTATCCAAGGCCCTGGCTTCTTTGTCTGCAGGAACCGGATTCTTTACAACAGAAGCCTTAACACCTTTAGGCCCCTGGCTAACAGTTTCTGGGTCTGCCCTAGGACTCTTAAAAAGAAACTTATGAGCTTCAGGCACCCTGTAATACCTATCCGGTTTAACAGGAGCAGGAGGCAAAGAATCAGGATTAAGAGAAGCCTCTGTAAAAACATCTTCCACTACATCCAAAACAGGAGGTAGAGCCAAAGGCCTATGCTGGGGTAAAACAAAATTCCCTAAGCCTTTTCCTGGAATCAGAGAAGTCCTGACCTTCCCACTTAAAATGCTCCCTCATGGAATGAAGAGTTTCTGAAAAGAAAAATCCTCAGGAGGAGAAGCAGAAGGAGTAGAATCATCCACATCAGAATCAGAATAAGGAGAGTACTCCTGTAAGTCTTCAGCCGAAGACTCTGAAACATCTGAAGCCTGCTCAAGACTCCCTAGCTCAGGCTCCACCCTAGGTCTCTTATCAGGAGGGGGCATAGAACCCCTAATCAAAGTAATCAAATCTTCTGCCATTTTAAGCATATGCTTCTTGGGCACAGTTCCAGAAGAACTAGGGGTGACACCAACTGAAACTGAACCTGGCCTGCCCTGGGAGAAGCCTTTGAAACAGAAGGAGAGGGCCTAGCCACCCTAGGAAGGGAGGGGAGTATAGTAACCTGAGAAGCCCCCTCAGCCTGACCTGCCTCCTGAGAGGCCACATCTTGCAATAATAAAGTCTCACCCTGGGAACACAAAGAAACCTCCGGTGGAGCCACCGGCTCCACCGACACCTCTAAAGAACCGGCGTCCGGTACAGACGGTTCTTCTAGCCTAGGCTTAACTGCTTTGTCCTTGCGCTTCTTTGAAAGCGGCGCCGGAGCATCCGACGGCATTTTATAATTGCACCGCTTCCCAAAGACTAACCTGGCACAATCCAACCTTCTCTTTATAGTGCGTTTATTGAATCTAGCACAAGAGAGACAGCCAACAACGTCGTGCTCAGGCCCTAAGCAAGGAATACACAAAGTATGATAATCTCTATGCGGTATCTGTTTCCCACAAGAAATGCAATTATTGACTTTTTCTGACATCCGGTAAATCACTGAGGCAAGAAAAAACTAAAATATTCCCCAATGGGGTACTTAGCCAACTTTGAACTCGGTCTGAAACTTCGAAATCGAAAAATCTCAGAACGCCAACCGGCACTTGCAATGCTGCTTCTGCATCGGACCATGCGGCAAAAAAGACTGAGGATATGACGTCGGTCATGCGCATTTGTACCCTGACGTCCTGATGTCAGTCAAATGCGCCTTGACCGACGTCAGCCTTATACTTTGATATTCGGGCCGACCGAGGACAACGGACTACCCAAGTGTAAGGACTGCAGCAATGTGAGATGAAGAACATCAATTAAATTATTTAAAGCCATACTTAACATTTTTAAAAACATCACAGCATACATAAACTAAAAACTAGTGTCTCAACTGTCTCACTTTCAGGAAAGGTTTAATGGAGACCATATTATTAAAACCAGGCGCTTTATCAGCACTCAGTAACATAATCCATTTTTGTTCAGTCACCTCAGTAATATTCCTCGTATATCCTCCCCTTTTTCTGACTGCAAGTATTTCCAAGACCAGAAGCTTAAACATATGCTCACTACCTTCATTCTTGATGTGCATAGCCAAGGCACTACTTTCCTTTTTATTTCTTATATCCCTCATATGTTCAAGTATTCTGTATTTGAACTGTCGATTAGTCTATGCACATCAAGAATATTACTGAGGTGGCTGAACAAAAATGGATTATGTTACTGCGCTCAAAGCGCCTGGTTTTAATAATATGGTCTCCATTAAACCTTTCCTGAAAGCGAGACAGTTGAGACACTAGTTTTTAGTTCAAGTAAGCTGTGATGTTTTTAAAAATGTTAAGTATGGCTTTAAATAATTTAATTGTTTTTAATTGAAGTAATTAATGTTAATTGGAATACTATTTAATGTGGTTGTTTTAAGTCATTTTTATCTAAGTCTGATGAAGAGGTGAACCCTTGAATGCGCTTATTCTGCTGTGTTACATCCAGTGCTACAGTGTTTTTTCTCATTTGCTTCTTTTTGCTCTGGTTGTTTTATTGCCTGAGGCTATGTTCTTTGTTTAAATCCTGTAATTCTTTGTGTTCAGCACAGTCAGGAATCAACATCATTTTCTGTTTAAGTAGTCCCATAATATACTGCTGATACTTTAACATATGAAACTGGCAATTTAAAGTCCTGATGGCCAAAGTAGCAGACGTGTATACCTTCTTACCCCATCTGTCTAAGGCTCTAGAATCTCTATTAGAAGGGGTAGGATTTTTGGCAGCAGTAGCCTTAATGCCTTTTGGTCTCCTTGGGAAATGGTCTCTGGATCTGCAGTAGGATTCTTGAAGAGGAACTTGTGAGAGTCAGGTACTCTAATACCGGTCAGGTTTTCTGGGAGCCAGAGGTAAAGTATTTGGGGACAGGCTAGATTCCAAGAAAGCATCATCTACAATGTCCAGAACAGGAGGGATAGCTAAAGGTCTGTGTTGAGGAAGGAGTAAGAATTCCCTAAGCCTCTTTTTGGAATCAGAGTAATCCTGGCTTTCCCAGCGGAAATTCTCCCTAAGAGTGTGCAAGGTTTCACCAAAAGAAAAATCTTCCGGAGGGGAAGCAGAGGGAATGGTATCCTCTGCATCAGAATCCTCATAGGTAGATAAGGGCAACTCCTGGTAATCAGAAGGAACAGAAATATCAGATCCCTGATCAGAAGAATCAGAAGAAAATCAGTTCAAGATCTCAGAAGGGGAAGGCTGGCTTTCCCTAATTAAGGTAATAAGGTCTTCAGCCATTCTAACTATTTGTTTTTTAGGCATATGGGCCTGAGCCTGCGGTTTGGAAGTTGGTTTTCTAGGCGTGGTGCGAGTTTTAGGCCTGGATGAAGACGATGGCGTTGGTTTAAAATGCAAGTCTGTAGGCCTGAATACACCCTCAGAAGCCGGTGCCTGCAAAGCGGCTCCGGACCCATCCAAGGTAGAGACATCCGCAGGTTCCAGAGTCGAAGAAGCATCTCGTGGCATACTGGACTCCGAATGGGTCTCAGTAGAGGCCTGCAAATCTGAAGTAGCAGGTATCAGGGGCTGCGAAAGCACCTCAATGAGTACCGGCGGACTGGCGACTAGCTTAACGGAAGAGTCGTCGGCAGTTTTGGACCTATGTGGTCTGTCTCTTTCTTTATCCTTACGTTTTTCAGAACATCAGTAGTCAGATGGCTTAACGAAGCCATTTCAGAGTACTGAGACCTAGTACGAAAATAATTTGCTGCAAAGATAGCCAGATGATGAATAATTCGGGAGTTGAACAAGACACAAAACCGACAGTGAAGGATGTCGTGGTCTGGGCCTAAACAGGGGATGCAGTACGAATGAAAATCACTATGAGGTATTTGCTTTCCACAGGTAAGACAACTGTTAACTTTTACGGACATCGGTTGGAGCAAGAAAAAGGATCCTCAACAGGGTACTTATCTTTTTTGAAGACTTCGGATCTGAAACTTGAAAACGAAAATTTCAGGAGTCGGCCGACCGGCACTTGCGAACTGCTTCTGCTTTGGGCACCTCACGGCAAGAAAGACTGATGTAATGGCGTCGACTGCATGTTTTATACCGCTGACGACCTGACGTCATGGAAGAAGAGACCGCATCCGACGCAGGAATCTGAAGACTCTGGTATTCAGGCCGGCTGAGGGCTACCTGCAGGCAGATAACCAGAATGTGATGACTGCAACAGTGAAACGCAAAACATCTGTGGTGTTGTCTGCTTTTATCAGCAGTTGTTCTGGAAAGAGTAGGTATCTGAAAGCTGTCAGGGCACTCTGTACAGGTAGCATCTCTTTTTGATTGATGTGCAGGAGAATTTGCCTTGGGCTCCAGTGGCCCTGAATACATTTGCCCGCTATGTGAGCCCCCCATGCATAATCTGATGGGTCTGTGGTTAGGGTCTGGGCGGCGTGGGGTTGAGTAAAATACAGTCCCTTGCTGTAGTTGCATGCTTCTGCCCACCAAAGGAACTCTATCCTTAGACAAGGTATGATAGGAATGACTGTTTTCAGGTCCTGAAAATGTTGGCACCACAGACTTTTTAAGTACCATTGAAGTTTCCTCATATGCAGTCTTGCATATCGAATTAGCAGAATACATGAGGCCATGAACCCTAGGGCTTGCAGTATTTTTCTTGCAGATAGCTGGGTTCTGGTGGTCATTTGTTTCAAGAAGTTTGTCAGATAGACCCGTTTTTCAGAAGTGAGGAATGCCATCTGGGAAGTTGTGTCCAAGCTTGCTCCCAGGAATACAATCTTTTGACTGGGTACCAGTTGTGATTTCTTTTTGCTGACTGTGTACCCCAATGAAGTTAGAAGGCTTTTTACACGTCAGGTACTGAAGCAGCAACTCCTGACTGTCTGCCTGAATCAGGCAGTTGTCCAAGTAGGGGTACATTTGGATATTTCTCTGCCTGCAGTATGCAATGGCTGGAGCCAGGCATTTTGTGAATACCCTGGGCACTTTAGACAAGCCAAAGGGAAGTGCAGAGAACTAATAATGCATAGACCCTGCCCTGAAACGTAGATATTTCCTGCATGACTCCCTTACGGGGATGTGCAGATAGGCTTCTTTTAAGTCTAGGGTGACTAACCAGGCATCCTTGGCTAACATAGAGAGAAGCTGTTGGAGTGTAAGCATGTTGAATTTTGGTACCACCAGGAAGGAGTTGAGAACTGAAAGATCCAGGACTGGGTGCCAAGAGACCTCTTTCCTCCTGGGTACCAGGAATAGTCTGGAATAGAATCCTTGACCCCTCTGTTCTACTGGAACAGGCTGAATAGCTCTGATATTGAGCAGGGAAAGTACTTGGTTTTGAGCCTCTGCCCACTGGTTTGGAGGAAGCTCTGGAAACCCGCTTGGGGTTGGCCGTGAATGGAAATAAAATTTGTACCCCTGGGTTACAATGTTGAGGACCCATCAGTCCTGAGTGATGGACATTCAGTTTTTTTGCATGAAGGGCAAGTTTTCCTCCTAGGGGCACAAGCAATTGGGCTGGTCTGGGAAGCAGAGTTGAGAAGTCATTGTGAGCTTTTTCCATAAAGAGGTGGCTTACCACTCCCTGCCCTAGGGGTGGGGGCGCTCCATTGCTTAGATCTCTGCATACCCTGAGACTGTAGTCTGGGTGGTTTATTTTCCCCTAGGTCTTGTTTGTGAAGACCTGGAGGGGGCTGGAAAGGACCAGTGTTTTGAAGAGCAATGTCTACTGAATCTAGGTGGTTGCAGTTGTAGGAATTCTTTAACAGTTTGCATAGATTTAGCCTTTTCTTCCATCTTTTTAAGAACCACTACTGCTTTGGTGCCAAACAAACGGTCCTTATTTAAAGGAGTGTCTAGTAATTTAGATTTGACATGATCTGGCAAGGCCTGCTCCTTCAGCCAAGCATATCTTCTCAGTACAGAGCCAGTGACTGCTGCCCTGCAAGATGCTTCCAGGGCATCAAAGCCACACTGCAAAGTATACTTATTAACTTGGTTTGCAGACTGCATAAGCTCCTGCAATTCTTTATTTTCTGCACAATCTGGAAAAAAATTACCACTTTTTGTTTAATAAGTTCCATAATATGTTGCTGGTATTTCAGCATGTGAAACTGGCAATTCAATGCCCTGATAGCAAGAGTTGCAGAGGCATATATCTTCTTACCCCACCTGTCCAAAGCTCTGGAATCCCTGTCTGAAGGGATAGGATTTTTGGCTGGGGTAGCCTTAATACCGTTAGGTCCCTGGGAAATGATCACTGGATCAACAGTAGGATTCTTGAACAGAAACTTGTGAGAATCAGGTACTCTGTAATACCTGTCTGGTTTCCTAGGGGCTGGAGATAAAGTGTCTGGAGTAAGACTGAAATCCATGAAAACATCCACAACATCCAGGACAGGGGGTATAGCTAAAGGCCTGTGCTGAGGCAACTATAAAAATTCTCTGAGTCTCTTTTTGGACTGAGGATAGTCTTGGCATTCCCAATAGAAATGCTCTCAAAGTATGCAAGGTTTCACCAAAAGAGAAATCCTCTAGAGGGGAGGCAGAGGGAATGGATTCCTCTGCATCTGAATCCTCATAGGCAGATAAGGGCATGTCTTCATAATCAGAAAGGTCAGAGTCACTGGATTCCTGGTCTGTACAACCTGAAGGGGACTGGAGTCTGTCTCTTAGCTGGGGAAGGCTGGCTTCCCCTAATCAGCGTAATAAGGTCTTCAGCCATTCTAAGCATTTGTTTTTGTGGCATGAGTGCCTGAGCATGCGTTTTGGTAGTCTGTTTTCTAGGCGTAGTGCGTACTCTGGGCCTAAGAAACGCGCATGTTTTGGTTAAAAAAGTCGTCGTTTGATTCGAACATCAGTAGGATGAAAAACTCCCTCAGAAGCCAGTGCCTGCACAGCGGCTCCATACCCATCTAAGGTAGAGACATCCGCTGGTTCCATAGTCGAAGTATCTCGCGGCATACCGGACTCCGAATGGGTCTCAGCAGAGGCCTGCGAATCCACAGAATCGGGCATCAGGGGCTGCAAAGACACCTCACTGAGTACCGGCGGACTGGTGACTAGCTTAACGGAAGCATCGTTGGCAGTTTTGGACCTATGCGGTCTCTGTCTATCTTTACGTTGTTTCATAAGATCGGTAGTCGGATGGCTTACCGAAGCCATTTCAGAATATGGATATCGAGAGCAAAAGAATTTAGCAACAAAGATAGCTCGATGACAAATGGTTCGGGCGTTAAACAGGGTACAAAACAGACAGCGAGGGACGATGTGGTCCGGGCCTAAACTGGTGATGCAGTAAGAATGAAAATCTCTGTTAAGGTATTTGCTTTCCACAGGCAACACAATTGTTAACTTGTTCTGACATTGGTTAGAGCAAGAAAAAAGGATCCCAACGAGGTACTTAGCTTTAGAAGACTTAAGGATTATTCAACTCGAAAACGAAAAATTCAGGTAGCGGCTGACCGGCACTTGTGAACTGCTTCTGCTTCGGGCTCCTCCTCGGCAAGAAAGACTGATGTAATGGCGTTGGCTGCCTGTTTTTATACCCTTGACGACCTGACGTCATGGAAGAAGCGACAACATCCAATGCAGAAATAGTAATTCTCTGGTATTCGGGCTGACTTGAGGGCTATCTGCAGGCAAATAACCCAAGTGCGATGACTGCAACAGTGAAACATGAAGAACATCACAAAAAGCTTCTTGAAGCAAAACGTAACAAAACCACTGAAATGCAAAATTAACTACTTGCACAATAAAATTTTTTCTCAGAAGAGTGGAATGTGTGTGACATCTGAAATTTTGAGAAATTAAAAAAAAAAAAACATGCAATAATGTCAGATAAAAAGACTCAATCACACCAGTATGAGCATGCATTGGTCTATGCAAGCAACTTTAGGACACAAAAAGTATAGATAAAATGGAATACAATCCAAATATTTACTGTCACTGTGATTATTCCCAAAGAAGATCCTCTGATCAGTCTATAAGAACCGATGCGAATGAATCAGAGAACACATCGGCCTGCATCTCCAGGGAAAGAAGGGTTCTCTTTTCCACTTAGTTTTTAGCCCTGCAATTAGAACAGGGGAGAACAGATTGTCTGAAAAGTTTGTATCCTAACACTTGGGGTATGAACGAATGCAGAACCTCCAAGACAGTGGCTTACTGAGTAACATTCTGATTAAGTGCTTGGCAGTGTGAAAACTGAGAAACTTAAAAAAGCCAGTAAAAGTTACCAGTTTTGCTAAAATCTGATTAATGGCTAGGAATTACACTACCTTCATGCTAGCAGAGAAGAAATTTGGATAAAACTGACCAGAATAGGAGGAGAAAAATCTCAGGCTGGGAAGATCCTTGCAAGTGTTAAACCAAAATAAAAAAAAAAGTCCAAGTTGCAGCTTTAGTAGAGGAGATGCCTTCCAGTAATTTACAGGAAAAATAAATAAAATAAACTCATACATGTTTACAATAAGTGGGACACTGGAGGGATATATAAAGTCACATGACAAAAAAATAAAATGGGAAAATAGTTTTAAATAGCTATTCAGATAAAATGATGAAGCTTGCAGAAATTAGAAAATGAAATGGATGAAAAAATGACTGAATATGAAGCATCTCAAGAAGAAATGATACCAACAGTAGTTAACATGGAAGACAAGTACTTAAGAGAAAACTTGAAAATGTTTGCTGTACCACAAAAACTGGAAAAAAGTGAACCATATTAACTTTGTGAAAGTACAAATATGCAACTGGCCTGGTATTCCACGTCAAGATTTTTTTAAATCAGAGGGCACATTGTGTGTATGTTCCAAATCTGGCTATAAGAAAGCAGGTGGGACCTACATTAGTAAACTTGCGATCATACCAGCAGAAAGAACTGCCCTTGACACAACTGTGGCAGAAGAGAATATTAAAAATTGAGTGAATCACAGTGTTTCTAGAAAATGACTATGCTCTGTATACTAGGCAAAACAGAAGCAAGTTTGTCCTATTAAGGAATGTTGAGAAGTAGGTACAAGATTCAAGCTGGTATATCTATCTGTCTTCAGCATATTTTTCCTGGAGGATCTAAGATGTTTTTGGAAGCAGAGAAGGCTATTGAGTAAATTAAGTTCAGACAGCAGAGAACAACCAAACTAGCTGAAGATGAGTATTTCTGAATTTTTCAGTAAGAAATTCCAAAGTGAGATTTGTCAGCAAAGCATTTTCTATTGTTTCAAATGAAAAAGCTTAAGTGACAGAAAAAAGCCCAGCCCCTGGCTAGAAGAATGAAGAGAACCTCAAACCAGATACCCAAGTTGGAATATAACAGTCAAGAAATCAGCAAATAAGTGAAATAAGTGAATTTAGTGAATAAACAAAGAACTGTAAAGCAGCAATCTAAATGAAGAACTCAAACAGCAATCCCACTTTATAGAGTTTAAACGTGAACAGTGGTTTTGCAAGAAGAAACAGATGAAAGACGAAGTCTGTTGACTGTGATCAACAGTAGGAGAGCTGTAAAGCACAACTCCCATGTTAAGTCACTAATATTTAGAAGAACACTGAACTGAATGAAGAAATCACAGTAACTAAAAATATTTTTTATTAATATTTGTATGAATGGGTCTTGATACAAGTTGCAAGGGTAATTAATTATGGGAGTACTGGATAGTGTGTTCCAAGTGACATTTTCTGTAGATCTGGAAAATACCATGTAGTTAAGTTTTAAAGGGAAACTGGCATGCAGTTCAGCGAAGTAAGAAATGAAGTCTGAAATGGTGGCAATTGAACAGTTACACAAGCAAATGCCTCCCCAGCATTAATGCATAAATTAAACTGTTCAGTGCTGTAAGTCTAATTAGCCAGTGTACTTTTATTTAATCCTAAAAGTTAATGTTTACTGAAAACATGAATATTATTTTTCACGAGTGAGGAATAAAGCTAAGAGAGGAATGAATAGCAATATGAGTAAGTGGGAACTCAGGATGTAATATGCACATTAACATGATTAACATTATTTTAAGAACAGGTAATACCTATGGGGTGCAACCACTAATTTTGAGCTACTACTCCTGTTTGAAGGGCATATTTCCATTTTGGAATGTGTACATAGTATCATGTGTTTGCTATCAGTTAAAAGTGGATGGTGTTTAAAATGTAGTTTGTTGTTTCTTGAGCATTTTTACTGAAGCAAAAAGTATGGAGGATAATGGGACACCAATTCAAAGAGAGATGGGAAGAATCAACTACATACATGCTGAGCCTGCCAGCTACTAGTCTGAGCACATAAGCTGCAAAATTAGGACATATATTCAAAATAACTATCATGTCTATTTTGTCAATATTAACATGAAATATAAATGCCCTTGCAAGTATAGACAAAATGCACAGATTACTGAACTGCATTAAGTAGTGTAGCATGTAAACATTAATGATATGGGACATGTATTTGGCTAGAAATAAGCATGTAAATTGGACAAAGACAAGATTTCAGGGTCACTCAGTAGACTATCAGGGCCAAAGGAAACTGGAATAACAACACTGAGGGGCTCCAATAGTGATAGAAGAGGAAAACAAAAACAATGGTAGTTATAGATTCATTTAGATTTTAAACTATGATTATAAACTACTTATGTATATAATAGCTAACAGAGTACCAAAGCTGTTACCAAAACTGACAGATATGGATCAATGTGTTTTGTGGAGTGGAGACAAACATTTGACAATGTTAACAGAACAGTGATGATCCAGGAGGAGGAAAACACTGCTACTGCACAGAGAAAACATTCAATAGGGTCAGCTGTGATTTTATGAGTTGGGCAATAATAATATCTGTGTTCCCTGACAGAATAGGGTTAATAAGATGGATAGATAAATGGTTAGAGGCAAGAAATGAGGTGGGAGGAATGTTCTCTGGAAACTGTATTTCAACATGAGAACCATGCAGGGTTTGCCTTCTTCCTCCTCTGCTATTTGCTTCATAGTTATAACCATAAGCAAAGGAAAAAGGGATTTACAAATTTATGACTACAACTGGTGTGGTAACAAAGAAAAGTCAGTCTTATCTCAGGATATTTTATACTTAAACCCAGAAAATGTTATTTCAGTGTTGTACAGTATTTTAAGACAGTTTCAAGTCTTTTCAGGACATAAAACATTTGAAAATAAAAATAAAAGTTGTAGCGGTACTCTGTTCACCCACTCATGAACTGGTTCAACAATACCTACAATCATAACGACACAATAACATGAAGCATTCAGGTGTAAATATTAAAAATATTTTTATTGTGACAGCTAATATGTGGTAAAAGACATAACAGAAGATAATACAAAAGTTAAACTAGAAGATTTTGATTACAGATACTAAAATGCAAGCAGTAAAAACGTTTTAGTCTCTTTAATAATATGTACAGTTCAGGCATATTTTTATCAGGCAAAGAAGGTATGGATTACAATAAAAAGTTGAAATAATTTACTTAGGAGGGGAAGATGACAAGAGCCAAGTTGGATGTTGATTTTCCCCATAAAAAGGTGGTTTGGGGTTACCTGGTTTGAAGGGGTATTTTAAAGCTATGCAGTTAGGCTTATATACATATTTCAATCAGAAGATTATAAATCAGTGGAAAAGGATGACACAAACACATTGGAACAAAGACATGATGCAATATGATGCAGACTGACATAGGTTATGCAATTACTGAAGCTTTTGAGCTGGAATAAACCCTTTGTCAGGAGTCAAGTTACTGATGTTAACACATTCACTCCGGAGCAGTTCAGAAAATGCTTACTTCCACCATAGGAACAGTGCAGCTTGAGCACATTTTCAGATAATCCATTTGTAATACCATACAGAAAAGGTACAGTTGTGTACACTTACCATAAATGTAGATGTTCGAGTGTATTCACTGTTGCAGTCATCACACTTGGGTTACCTGCCTGCAGGTAAGCCCTCAGTCAGCCCGAATACCAGAGTCTTAGAATTTCCACGTTGGACACTGTCGTCTCCTCCATGACATCAGGTCGTCAGTGATATAAAACAGGCAGCCGACATCATTACATCAGTTTTTCTTGCCCCAAATGTCAGGAGCCCCCCAAATAGGAAGCTAGTATACGGAGGGGAACACCACCAGTAAAAAGTAAATACCACTGCCATTAAAAATGGCCACAGAGAGGAGAGGTAGAAAAGATAGAGAAAACCATGGGGCTGGAGGGAAGGAAACCAGGACTGCAACAGTGAATACACTTGAACATCTACATTTATGGTAAGTGTACACAACTGCACTATGATCTTCGTGTTTCACTGTTGCAGTCATCACACTTGGGTCGATTCCCACAGCTGAGGAAGGGTGGTGGCAGTTAAGAAGTGCTAAGGCTGGCTAGCAGGCCTTGTAAGACTGTTGTAGCAAATCCAGTTCTGAATTTAGAAAAACATAGGTAAGTGGTAATGCTTGGTGAAGGTGTGTACAGAACTCCAGGTTGCAGCTTCTAGACTGACCCTGGTAGGGACTCCCCTGAGGAATGCTATAGAGGAGGAAGTAGCCCTAGTGGAATGTGGTCTGATCCCCTGTGGGATAGGTTTTCCATGGTGCTTGTAGCAGAAATGGATGCAGTGTGCTGTCCATTTGGAAATAGTTTGCTTTAAAAAGGCCGTGCCATCTGCCCCTGAAGCAAAGCTAACTAGCAGCTGGTCAGATTTCCTGAAAGGTTTAGTCCTGTCAAGGCAGAACCTGAGCTGTCTGTGCACGTCCAAGGAGTGCAGGATACTTTCCCCTTTATTCTGAGAACTGGGGAAGAAGGTTGGCAAATGGATGGATTGGTTTAGAGCCACACTGGACACCACTTTAGGTATAAAGGACAAGTTAGTCCCGAGGGGAACCCTGTCAGCATGGAAAATAATGAAGGGTTCCACAGCCATTACTGCCTGTAACTCAGACACTCCTCTTGCTGAAGTTATGGCTGAAAGAAAGGCTGTTTTCCAAGAGAGAAATTTTAACTCTGCTGAAGCAGCAGGTTCAAAAGGGGGAAGGGTGAGCTTTTCCAGTACAATGTTAAGGTCCCAGTCAGGTGTGGGTGCTCTCCTAGGGGGCCTTAAGTTGTTAGCCCCTCTCAGGAACTGTTTGATGAGAGGGTGAAAAAAATAGAGGTGGCTCAGTATTATAATGAGCTGAGATGGCAGAGGCATGAATCTTAATGGAGGAGATGGATAGGCCTCTGTGGAGTAGCTCTGCTAGGTAATCCAGGATTTGAGGTTAGGAGGGAACTGCTGTGTCCTTTCCTTGAGACTGATTCCAAGAACAATATCTTTTCCATTTTTCAGCATAAGATTTCCTAGTACTAGGCCTTCTGGCTTCAAGAATGATGTCCAGCACCTGTTTGCTGAGGGTCGCTGGTGGTGTATTCAGGGGATAAGCCAGGCTGCACGGTTTAGGGTTTGCAACTGTGGATGCAAAATCTGTCCCTCCTGCTGAGACAGCAAGGTAGGGGTCTGATGAAGGTGCCAGGGTGGCACTGTTGTCAGACTACATAAGAGTGGGTACCAGTGCTGGCGTGGCCAGTCTGGGGCAATTAGAATTGTCCTCAGCCTGTCCTGTTTGATCCTGAGTAGTACCTTTGAGAGGAGGGGCAGAGGGGGAAAGGCATAAATTGAAAGGTTTTCCCATGGGAAGGATAGGGCATCCACCTTCCAGGCCATGCTGTGAGGGTTCCAGGTGCAAAATTTGCGCAACTGGTGGTTTTCCGGGGAGGCAAAGAGGTCCACCTCTGGTGTCCCCCACCTCTGGATTAGAAGGCTGAAGGTGTTGGGCTCCAATTCCACTCGTGTGGGTCTAGGAGATTTCTGCTTAAGTTGTCTGCCAGTGAATTTTGTTTGCCTGGTAGGAATTGAGCTTGTAGATGCACTTGGTTGCTCAAGGCTGTGTTCCACAGGGCCATGGCTAACCTGCAGAGTGGGTAAGAATGGGTTTCCCCCTGCTTGTTTATGTACCACATAACTGTGGTGTTGTCTGTTTTTGTCAGCAGCTGTCCTGGAAGGATCAGGTATTTGAAGGCTGTCAGAGCATTTTGTACAGCTAGCATCCCTTTCTGATTGATGTGCAGGAGAATTTGGCCTGGGCTCCACTTACCCTGAATGCATTTGCCTGCCATGTGAGTCCCCCATGCATAGTCTGATGCATCTGTTGTCAGGGTTTGGGCAGCGAGGGGTTGAGTGAAAGGCAGTCCCTTGTTGTGGTTGCATGTTTCTGCCCAGCAAAGGAACTCTGCCCTTAGACATGGCATGACTGGAATTACTTGTTTCCAGGTCCAGAGAATGTTGGCACCAAAGACTTTTTAAGTACCATTGAAGTTTCCTCATATGTAGTCTTGCATATGGAATTATCAGCATACAGGAGGTCATGAACCCTAGGGCTTGCAGTATTTTCCTTGCAGATAGCTGGGTTTTGGTGGCCATTTGTTTGAAGTAGTTGTTCAAAGGACCAAAAAATAGTTTTTCTGGAGTGAGAAATGCCATCTGGGAAGTTGTGTTCAAGCTTGTTCCCAGGAATACAATTTTTTGACTGGGCACCAGTTGTGATTTCTTTTCGTTGATGGTGTACCCCAATGAAGTGAGGAGGCTTTTTACAAATGCCAGGTGCTGAAGTAGCAATTTCTGATTGTCCGCCTGAATTAGGCAATCATCCAAGGTATGGGAAATTTTGGATATTTCTCTGCCTGCAGTATGCAATGGCTGGAGCCAGGCACTTTGTGAATACTCAGCAGATAAGCCAAAGGGAAGTGCTGATAGTGCATATATAGCCTGCCCTGAAGCGTATATATTTCCTGCAAGACTCTCTTATGGGGATGTACAGATAAGCTTCTTTCAAGTCTAGGGTGACTAACCAGGCATCCTTCACTAGCATAGAGAGAAGCTGTTGCAGGGTAAGCATTTTGAATTTTGGGACCACGAGAAAGGTGTTGAGAATTGATAGATCCAGGATTGGGGGCCAAGAGCCCTCTTCTGGGCACCAGGAAAAATCTGAAGTAGAAACCCTGGCCCCTTTGTTCTAATGGAACAGGCTGAATAGCCCTTTTATTGAACAGGGAAAGTACTTGCTTTTGAGCCTCTGCACGCTGGTTTGGAGGAAGGTCTGGAAATCCACTTGGGGTTGGCAGTGAATGGAAGGAGAATCTGCACCCCTGGGATACAATGTTTAGGACCCATCGGTTCTGAGTAATGGGTATCCAGTTTTTTGCATGAAGGGCAAGTTTTCCACCTAGGGGCACAAGTAATTGGGGAGGGCTGGGAGGATAATTGAAAAGTCATTGTGAACTTTTTCCATAAGGGGGCGGCTTACCACTCCCTGTTTTTGAGGTGGGAGCACTCCATTGTTTAGATCTCTGCATACCCTGAGACTGTAGTCTGGTTGGCCTGTTTTCCCTGGGTTTGGACTGAGAAGGGCTCGAAAGGACCAATTTTTAGAGGGCCAATGCCTACTGAATCTAGGTGGCTGCACTTGTAAAAATTCTTTAACAGTTTGCACAGATTTAGCTTTTTCTTCCATCTTTTTAAGAACCTCTTCTGCTTTGGTGCCAAACAAACAGTCCTTATTTAAAGGAACATCTAGTAATTTTGATTTGACACGATCTGGCAATGTTTGTTCCTTCAGCCAAGCATGCCTTCCCGGTATAGACCCAGTGACTGCAGCCCTGCAAGATGCTTCTAGGGCATCAAAGCCACACACTGCAAAGTATGCTTACTAACTTGGTTTGCAGAATGCATTAACTCTTGTAAATCTTTATTTTCTGCACAATCTGGGAGTAACACCATTTTTTGTTTAATTAGTTCCATAATATGTTGCTGGTACTTCAACATGTGAAACTGGCAATTCAATGTCCTGATGGCAAGAGTTGCAGAGGTATATACCTTCTTACCCCATCTGTCTAAAGCTCTGGAATCTCTGTCTGAATGGGGTAGGGTTTTTGGCTTTAGTAGCCTTAATACCTTTAGGTCCCTGGGAAATAGTCTCTGAATCCGCAGTAAGATTCTTAAAGAGAAATTTGTGAGAATCAGGTACTCTGTAGTACCTGTCAGGTTTTCTAGGGGCTGGGGATAAAGTGTCTGGAGTAAGACTGGATTCCATGAAGACATCTATAACATCCAGGACAGGGGGTATAGCTAGAGGCCTGTGCTGAGGCAACTCTAAAAATTCTCTGAGTCTCTTTTTGGACTGAGGGTAGCCCTGGCATTCCCAGTGGAAATGCTCTCTTAAAGTATGCAAGGTTTCACCAAAAGAAAAATCCTCTGGAGTGGAGGCAGATGGAATAGATTCCTCTGCATCTGAATCCTCATAGGTTGATAAGGGCATGTCCTGATAATCAGAAGGGTCAGAGTCATCGGACTCCTGATCTGTGGAATCAGAATGAAAAGTGCAGTTGTGTACCTACCATAAATGTAGATGTTCGAGTGTATTCACTGTTGCAGTCATTACTCTTGGGTTATCCTGCTGGCAGGCGACCCGCGGTCGGCCAGAATTCCAAAGTCTAGGTCCGGCGTCAGTTGCTGTTGCGTCTTTCCTGACATCAGATCACCAGGGGTATAAAAGATACAGCCGACGCCATTTTCCTCAGTTTTTCTTGCCCCAGATGTCAGGTGCCCCCAAAATAGGCTAAAAATATTATGCCAATAATTATGCATGCAGTAAAATAAACATTTCCTTCATCTACAAGCAAATACACCACATAGGTTGTATAAGACAGAGAAGTATAAGTACGTCCCAGCAAAGAAAAGTGGGATGGAGGGTGGGTAACCTGGACTGCAACAGTGAATACACTCTAACATCTACATTTATGGTAGGTACACAACTGTACTATGTTCATCGTGTTTCACTGTTGCAGTCATTACTCTTGGGTTGAATCCCAAAGCTAAGGCTGGGTGGCTGGGCCTAAATAGGGTTAGGAGAGGCTATAAGGCCTTGCAAAACTGTAGTGACGAAGCCTGCTCTTGATTTAGAGTAGAGAGGTAAATGGTAGTGCTTTGTAAAAGTGTGCACTGAACTCCAAGTTGCAGTCTCTAAAATGTCTTTGGTTGGTACTTCTCTGAGAAAGGCTGCTGAAGTGGCTGCTGCCCTGGTAGAGTGAGGCCTAATGCCCTTGGGCATTAATTTGCCATGTTGTGAGTAGCCTATCCATTTTGAAATAGTCTGTTTTGAGATGGGCTTTCCTTGAGATCCTTGCAGCATATGCCACTAAAAGTTGCTCAGTTTTTCTGAAAGCTTTAGTTCTGTCCAAGTAGAAGCGTAGTTGTCTGTGTATGTCCAAGGAATGCAGAAGTCTCTCACCATTATTCTGTGGGTTTGGATAAAATGTAGGCAGATGAATGGTTTGCTTGAGGGCCACACTGGACACTACCTTAGGCATAAATGTTGGGTTCGTTCTTAGCGAAACCCTGTCTGGGTGGAAAATGATGAAAGGTTCCACAGCCATGAGTGTCTGAAACTCATCTTGCAGAGGTTATTGCTAGAAGCAGAGCTGTTTTCCAAGATAAAAACTTTATATCAGCTGTATTGGCTGGCTCAAAAGGCGGCAGTGTGAGTTTTTCCAAAACATAATTGAGGTCCCATGCAGGTATTGGTGCTCTCCTTGGAGGTCTTATGTTTTTGGCCTCTCTGAGGTACTGTCTTAGCAATGGATGGGAACAAATAGGAGGTTCCATATTGTAATGAGCTGAAATGGCTGAGGCATGAATTTTAATTGATGAAAAGGAGAGGCCTTTGTCCAGCATCTCAGTTAGGTATTGTAAAATCTGAGGAATATTTTGGTACAGATGTGTCAATTCCTTGTGCCTGGTTCCAAGCACAGAATCTTTTCCATTTGTCTGCATAAGACTTTCTGGTACTGGGCCTCCTGGCCTCCAAAATAACATCCATCACTGCTTTAGACAGAGGTGTGTTTTGAATGGTTACATTATCCGCCATGCAGCCAGATTTAGGGTCCCGTGTTGACTGTGCAGAATCTGATGGTTTTGCTGGGTTAGTAAGTGAGGAATTAGAGGCAGTGTCCAGGCTGGGCCTTGAGACAAGTTTTTTAGGATTGGGTACCAGTGCTGGCGTGGCCAGTCTGGGGCAATCAGAATCATTCTTGGCTTCTCTTGTCTGACCTTTAGGAGTACCTTGGGGAGGAGAGGCAGAGGAGGAAAGGCATATACTGTTAGACTTTTCCAGCTGAATGACAGAGCATCCACTTTCCATGCTTGCTTGTGATAAGTCCTTGTGCAGAATTTCTGTAGTTGGCAGTTGTGAGGGGAGGCAAATAGATATATGCCTGGGCATCCCCATTCCTTTATCATGCTGAAGACTAGTGGATCCAGTTTCCACTTGTGGAGATCCGTAAGGTTTCTGCTTAGTTCATCTGCCAGAGTATTGTTCTTTCCTGGCACGAATTGTGATTGCAGGTGTACTTGGTAAGTCAATGCTGTGTTCCACAAAGTCATGGCTTGTCTGCAGAGGGGGTAGGAATGTGTGCCTCCCTGCTTGTTTATGTACCACATGACTGTAGTATTGTCCGTCCTTATCAGTAGTTGTCCCGGATGGAGTAGATCCTTGAAAGCTGTCAGGGCATTCTGAACAGCTAGCATCTCTTTTTGATTGATATGTAGATGCATTTGGCTTGTGGGCCATGTGCCCTGAATACATTTTCCTGCCATGTGTGCTCCCCAGGCTTAGTCTGATGCATCTATTGTTATTGACTGCCTGGCTGTGGGTAGAGTGAACGGCTGTCCCTTGTTGAGGTGACAGGCATGAGCCCACCATCGAAACTCCTGTTGCAGGCAAGGAATGAGGGTAATTAATGCTTCCAGGCTTTGACAATGTTGAGTCCAGATACTTTTTAGGTACCATTGAAGTTTCCTCATATGCAGTCTGGCATATGGAATTAGCAGAATGCAGGATGCCATGAAGCCCAAAGCCTGCAGAATTTTTCTTGCAGATAACTGGGTCTTTGTTGCCAACATTTTGAAGTAAGAATTTAGTTGCCTTTGTTTGTCTGGGGTGAGATAAACCAGCTGGGCAGTTGTATTTAAGCTTGCACCCAGGAATATTATCTCTTGAGAGGGTGCTAGTTTTGATTTCTTTTCGTTTACTGTGTACCCTAGGTAAATTAATAATCTTTTTACGAACGCCAGATGCTTTAGTAGAGTGTCCTTGTTTCTCTGCTTGTATAAGGCAGTCGTCCAAGTAAGGATAAATTTGAATTCCTAGTAGAGTGTCCTTGTTCTCTGCTTGTATAAGGCAGTCGTCCAAGTAAGGATACATTTGAATTCCTCTTTGTCTGCAAAATGCAATTACTGGTGCCAGGCATTTTGTGAAGACCCTGGGCGCAGTAGATAAGCCAAAGGGCAGTGCAGAGAATTGGTAGTGCATTGAGCCAGCTATGAATCTGAGGTATCTTCTGCAAGACTGTCTGATTGGTATATGCAGGTATGCCTCAAGTCCAAAGTTACAAGCCAAGCCTTCTTGCCCAGCATGGGCAGAAGCTGCTGCAGAGTTAACATTTGAATTTTGGTACGTCCAGAAATGTGTTTAGAAAATACAGGTCCAGTACTGGTCTCCAGGTTTTGTCCTTTCTGGGAACTAAGAAAAGTCTTGAGTAAAATCCTTGTCCCTGCTCTTGCTGTGGTACTTGCTGAATGGCCCTCATTTGCATAAAGGTCGAAACTTGTTTTTGTGCCTCTGCCCATTGATTGTGTGGCAGGTTTGGCATGCCTTTGGCATGGTGTGAAAATGGAACCTGTAGCCCTGGGACACTATATTCAATATCCATTTGTCCTGGGTGATCATGCACCAATTTTGAGAGAAAAGTGCTAGTTTTCCCCCTAAGGGGGCTGCAAGAAGTTAAGTGCTTGGTGCTGGCAGAGGGAAGTCATTGGGACTGTTTCCTCTATGGCTGTGCTTTGTCTTCTCCACTTTTGGAGGTAGAAGCGCCCCACTGTTTAGGCCTGTATGAGCCCTGGGGCTGGGATTTGCCTCTGGGATGTCTGTATCTGCCTCTTTGTGGCCTGTCCGACACTGGAAAGGATCAATTCTTTGTAGGCCAGTTCCTGCTAAATTTTGGTGGCTGCATCTGTAAGAAATCTTTTACTGTTTGCATAGATTTCGCTTTGTCCTCCATTTTCTTCAAATTATCCTCTGCTTTAACACCAAATAAAGTATCATGCTGTAGTGGAGCATCTAATAATTTTGCTTTAACATGATCAGGCAGATTTTGTTCCTTTAACCAAGCATGCCTCCTAATGACAGAACCCGTAACTGCAGCCCTGCAGGAGGCCTCTAGAGAGTCAAAACCACATTGCAATGTATGCTTTCCCACTTGTTCAGTTGCATGCAATAAATCCTGTATTTCCTTATTTTCTGTACAATCAGAATTAGTCAACATTTTCTGTTTTAACAGTGACATTAAGTATTGCTGATATTTAATCATATTAAATTGACCATTTAAAGCCCTCACAGCCAAAGTAGCTGAAGTGTAAACCTTTTTTCCCCATCAGTCTAGTGCCTTTGAATCTCTGTCAGAAGGGACAGGGTTTTTTAGCAGTAGCGGCCTTAACCCCCTTGGGACCCTGAGAAATAGTTTCTGGGTCAGCAGTAGGATTTTTATAAAGAAATTTATAAGAATCAGGAACCCTGTAATATCTGTCTGGTTTAACAGGAGCTGGAGGTAAGGAGTCTGGAGAAAGGCTGGACTCTGAAAATACATAATCTACAATGTCTAGCACAGGGGGAATAGCAAGAGGCCTGTGCTGAGGAAGTAAAAGAAAATCTCTGAGCCTTTTCTTTGATCCTGAGTAATCTTGGCTCTCCCAGTGGAAGTGCTCCCTCATGGTATGCAGGGTTTCTCCAAAAGAAAAATCCTCAGGAGGAGAGGCTGAAGGAATGGATTCTTCAGCATCAGAATCCTCGTAGGGAGGAAGAGAGTATTCCTGTACAGAAGACGAGTCAGGGGAAATGGAAACCTGATCTGAAGAGTCATAGTCTGTCTCTTGCCTAGGCCTTTTGTCAGGAGGGGGATGGGAACCCCTGATCAAGGTAATAAGGTCTTGGGCCATTTTGAGCATCTGTTTTTTAGGCATGGAAGTCTGTCCTGGAGAATGCTGTATTTGTTTCTTTGTCTTTAAAGCTGCTGTAGTCTTTGCTTTTGAAGCTGAAGTAGGCTTTACATACAACTGTGTAGGTCTGAAAACACCCTCAGAAGCGGCTCTGGACCCATCTGAGGGAAAAAATTTCCGAGTGGCCAATACCTTGAGTATCCAGAGGCCTAGCTGGCTCTACGTGGGAGTTGTCAGCGGCCTGTGGCTCTGAGGTAGCAGGTGTCAGGGGCTGCGAAAGCACCTCACTGAGAGCCTGCGCACAGGCGACTGGCTTAGCGAAAGCCTCGTTGGTTTTGGATCTCGGATGCCTGTCCTCCTCTTTTTCCTTGCGCTTTTTATAAACTCCAGTTGTCGGCTGTTCCGATGGCATTATGTAATTGAATTTTCGGCCAAAGTAATGATAAGCAAAATAAAACCGATGCTTAAAAGTGCGTTTGTTGAATCTAGCACAAAACCGACAGCTAGCAACGTTATGATCAGGGCCTAGGCAAGGAATACAGTAAGAGTGATAATCCTTATGAGGTATTTGCTTCCCACAAGAAATACAATTGTTAACTTTTTCTGACATTGGTCTGGAGAAAGAAAAAAGTTTCCCCAATGGGGTACTTAGCTTTAATGAAGACTTTGGATCTGAAATTCGTCTGTGAAAATCTCAGGAGTCAGCCAACCGGCACTTGCTAACTGCTTTTGCTTCTGGCACCGCGCGGCAAGAAGGACTGAGAAAAATGGCATCAGCTGCATCTTTTATACCCCTGGCGCTCTGACGTCAGGGAAGAGGCGACAGCAACTGACGCCGGACCTAGACTTTGGAATTCTGGCCGGCCACGGGTCGCCTGCCAGCAGGATAACCCAAGAGTAATGACTGCAACAGTGAAGCACGATGAACATCTCTATTTGTGGCATGGGAGCTTGAGCATGTGCTTTGACAGTCAGTTTTCTAGGCGTAGTGTGTACTCTGGGCCTGAGAAACTCGGTAGTTGTAGCTAAAAACAAAGTTGTCGGTTTAATTCGAACATCGGTAGGTTGGAATATACCCTCAAAAGCCAGTGCCTGCACAGCAGCTCCAGACCCATCCAAGGTAGAGACATCCGCAGGTTCCAGAGTCGAAGAAGCATCTCGTGGCATACCGGACTCCGAATGGGTCTCAGCAGAGGCCTGCAAATCTGTAAAAGCGGGCATCAGGGGCTGCAAAGGCACCTCACTGAGTACCGGCAGACTGGCGACAAGCTTAATGGAAGTGTCATCGGCAGTTTTGGACCTATGCAGTCTGTCTCTGTCTATATCTTTGCATCTTTTCGGAAGATCGGTAGTCGGATGGCTTATCGAAGCCATTTCGGAATACGGAGAACGAAAGAATTTAGCGACAAAGATAGCCCAATGATGAATGGTTTTGCCAGTTAAACAAGGCACAAAACCAACAGCGAGGGACGTCATGGTCTGGGCCTAAACAGGTGACGCAGTAGGAATGAAAATCTCTATGAGGTATTTGCTTTCCACAGGCAAGACAATTGTTAACTTTTTCTGACATCGGTTAGAGCAAGAAAAAAAGATCCCCAGCGGGGTACTTAGCTTTAAAAGACTTCAGGTTTGAAACTCGAAAAACGAAAATTTCAGGTAGCGGCCGACCAGCACATGCGAACTGCTTCGGGTTCCTTCTTGGCAAGAAAGACTGATGTAATGGCATTGTCTGCCTGTTTTATACTTCTGACATCATGGAAGAAGCGACAGCGTCCGACACAGAAATCTTAAGACTCTGGTATTCGGACCGACTGAGGGCTACCTGCAGGCAGATAACCCAAGTGCAATGACTGCAGCAGTGAAACATGAAGAACATCAAATGTTAATAACCTTTAACCATAAGAGAAAAAATGTAAATGCGAAAGTTGTTCAGTAGACAGATATCGTTCCAACAGTGTAAATGTTGACAATGTGTATCCATATTTGCCAAGGAATGCTGATGTTATGCATATTTTTTTCCTTTTTTGGTAAAACAATTCACAATATCTTGGTAAATGTACCATGTAGACCCATTGTAAGAATGTCAGTTTTTTTTTTCCCAATAATAAATTTTTATTGTACATGTCAGTTTTTAAAATGCTACCTTAACCATTCCGGTGTGATGCTCCTTTACTGAAATATTCAGAGAAATATGATTAATGTTACAGTTCTCAATCTGATAATTAAACAAAGCATACTATCTCATCACCTGTAACAGACAGAGACTACATATCAGCATACAAGTTGTGTGGCTCAATGTCAGCTTCAAAATGATACATCATGTGCGTCGTCACCATGATCCTTTGCAAAGATATGGGCATAACAATGAGAAATATCCTAATTCCCCATAATGAGACAAATAAGCCAAGTATTTGATTTTTGCAGAACCGTATGTTTGTTCTGCTGTGAATATTACGCTTCACTCCTGACCATGTCTTACTTCCTTGCACACATACTCACAGAAATATGCTAAATATATTAATTTTCATAATCATACAACCAAACAAACTGGGACAGCTTCCCATGTATGATGCACACAATTCATATTATTACATGCAGTTGTACATTTTGATAGTGGCTTCAAAATGATACCTCACTCATTATCTTGTCATCTTTCCTTGCAGAGTTATTTAATACTTTTCATAATTTGAGTCACACACAAACTGTGATATCTTTACATGTATACAGCATACAGATACAGTTCTTTTACCATGTTGTAAGTACTAATACAGTCTTCAAAATGATGTCTTACATAGCATGTTGACAAGTTCCATAGCAAAGTTATTTACCAAAATATGAAAACGTATCATAATTTTCATAACCTGAGTCAAACTTTGATATCTATACAACATACAGATACTGTACTTCAACCATTCTGTAAGTACTAATACTGTTCTCAAAATGAGATCCAACTTAGCATGTTGACATGTTCCCTAGCAAAGTTGTTCACCAACATACAGTGGATATAAAAAGTGTACATACCCATGTTAAAATGCCAGGTTTTTGTAATATAAAAAAATGAGACCAAAATAAATCATTTCAAAACTTTTCCCACCTTTAATGTGACCTATACCTTGTACAATTCAATTGAAAAGCAAACAAATCTGTTAGGGGAAAAAAAATAAAAAAATAAAAAACATACAATAAGCTGGTTACATAAGGATGCACACCCTTAAACTGATAGTTGGTTGAAGCACCTCTTGATTTAATTACAGCATTCAGTCTTCTTGGGTACACACCTGCCATCAATTAAAGAGACTGATTAACCCCAAATAAAGTTCAGCTGTCCTAGCAGGAGTTTCCTGACATTTACTCAGTTGCCTGCTACAGCAAAAGCCATGGTTCACAGTGAGCTTACAAAGCATCAGAGGGATCTCATTGTTGAAAGGTATCAATCAGGAGAAGGGTACAAAAAAATTTCCACAGCATTGGATATACCATGGAACACAGTGAAGACAGTCATCAAAAAATGGAGAAAATACGGGACAACAGTGACGTTGCATAGAACTGGAGTCCCTCCAAAATTGACGAAAAGACAAGATGAAAACTGGTCAGGGAGGCTGCCAAGAGACATACAGCAACACTGAAGGAGCTTCAGGAATTTCTGGCAAGTACTGGTTGTGTACTACATGTGATAACAATCTCCCGTATTCTCCATATGTCTGGACTATGGGGTAGGGTTGCAAGACAGAAGCCTTTTCTTACACAGAAAAACATCCAGGCCCAGCTAAAATTTGCAAAACAATACATCAAGTCTCCCAAAAGCATGTGGGAAAATGTGTTACGGTCTGATAAGGCCAAGGTTGAACTTTTTGGCCACAATTCCAAAAGGTATGTTTGGCACAAAAGCAACACTTCGCATCACCAAAAGAACACCATCTCTCAGTGAAGCATGGTGGTGGCAGTGTCATGCTTTGGGGCTGCTTTTCTTCAGCTGGAACTGGGGCTTTAGTCAAGATGGAGGGAATTATGAACAATTCTAAATACCAGTCACTTTTGGCCCAGAAAGTACAGTTGTGTACCTACCATAAATGTAGATGTTCGAGTGTATTCACTGTTGCAGTCATTACTCTTGGGTTATCCTGCTGGCAGGCTACCCGCAGTCAGCCTTAATTCCAAAGTTCTGGTCCGGTGTCGGCTGCCGTCGCCTCTTCCCTGACGTCAGTGCGCCAGGGGTATAAAAGATGCAACAGACGCCATTTTCTTCAGTTTTTCTTGCCCCAGATGTCAGGTGCCCCCAAAAGGGTAGGCTAACAAAATTATGCCAATAAACATGCATACACTACAGTAAACATTTCCTTCATCTACAAGCAAATACACCACATAGGTTGTATAGAATACAGAAGTACAGATGAGACCCAGCAAAAGAAAGGGGGATGGTGGGAGGGTAACCTGGACTGTAACAGTGAATACACTCGAACATCTACATTTATGGTAGGTACACAACTGTACTATGTTCATTGTGTTTCACTGTTGCAGTCATTACTCTTGGGTTGAATCACAAAGCTGAGGATGGGTGGTTGGGGCTAAATAGGATTAGGAGAGGCTATGAGGCCCTGCAGTACTGCAGTGACAAAGCCTGCTCTGGATTTAGAGTAGAGAGGTAGATGGTAGTGCTTTGTAAAAGTGTGCACTGAACTCCAAGTTGCAGCCTCTAAGATGTCTTTGGTTGGTACTTCTCTGAGGAAAGCTGCTGAAGTGGCTGCTGCTCTGGTTGAATGTGGCCTAATGCCCTTAAGCACTGGTTTCCCATGTTGAGAGTAGCAGAAACGAATGCAATGGCCTATCCATTTTGAAATGGCCTGTTTTGAGATGTCCTTTCCTTGTGATCCTGCAGCATATGCCACTAAAAGTTGCTCAGTGTTTCTGAAAGCTTTAGTTCTGTCCAAGTAGAAGCGTAGCTGTCTGTGTATGTGCATGTCCAAAGAATGCAGAAGTCTCTCACCCTTGTTCTGTGGGTTTGGATAAAAGGTAGGTAAGTGAATGGTTTGGTTAAGGGCCACAATGGACACCACCTTAGGCATAAATGTAGGGTTTGTTCTCAGAGAAACCCTGTCTGGATAGAAAATGATAAAAGGTTCCACAGCCATAAGTGCCTGTAACTCCGAGACTCGTCTTGCAGAGGTTATTGCTAGGAGCAGAGCTGTTTTCCAGGATATGAACTGGTTGCCTCGTGGTTTTGGCGTCTTTTCAGGCTTGTTGGCTGTTGGTGAAGCACCCACCAAGAGGAGAAAACGCTGAGAGAAGAAAGGAGCCACTTTTGAGACTAAGTATTTTTCCTCTGTTTATTTGCTAAGTTTTTCTGCATAGCCACCTATTTTGAGCATTTTCTGGCTTGTTAAATTTGATTTCTGCATTAGTAACTGTATTTAGAGCACAACCTAGAGCTGTTTACTGAATTTCCTGTTTGCACTTATTTTTAAAATCGTTTTTTCTCAAAACTTGCATTTTATCTGTCTTTGGCCTAGCACTCTTGTGTGGGGTCATTTACTGCACTGTTATAACTTGCTGATACTTGTTAACCTCTGCTATCTCTGAAAAAACAAAAAAACAAAAAAAAATTGTGCTTTTTTCCCCACTTTTCTGAGATTTAAAAAAGTTCAGTTACAGGCTTGCTGTTCTTGAACTGTTTCTAAGTTTCTGTGAGGCCATTTTTTGCTTGGGCTAAAGGAAAGTCTCTCTGTTGATCAGTGGCAGTGAAAAACATTGAGCAGCCTGCCTGCCCCTGTGGGAGTGGTTACTGACTTGAAACTGTAGTTTTATTGGCCATTTTGGGTCAATTCTAAAACTCCTTCATCTTCCTCTCTTAAAACCCTCTTCTGCGCGGTTTTGTGCGTTTTTGAGCATAGTGCAACAGCGGGCAGCGCCGCCTAATTGGGTTTAAAGTATTCCTGGCTCCACAAAGTCTGCTCTTCACTTTTTCCCTTAGAACTGCTCTCTCTCTCAATTTAAACACCATATTCTCATTCTAAGGCCCTTCACTGGTCCAATTAAGTAATCCTACAAGTTAGCACTATTAAACCATAAGCACTACTTACTCTTATACTCTACGATTACCCTGTCCTCTATTGGTCCGTCTTAAATTCAGTTTCCCTATTACTCTAGCATGTCCAAAGGTCAGTCAATGGTTTCCTCTCCAGTCCAGCTGGTGAATCTGGGAATTTTGAGGCAATGTTACAACTGTCTCATGTACACGGACAACCCTCTCCTCCTCCAAACAGGTTCAAATATATGTGAGAGATGCAACTGTTTAGCCAAACTGGAGGCTGAGCTCTCTCATCTCAAAACTGGTGTAACCAGTCAGGAGGAGAAGGTAACCTCACACAACACAATTCCAGTATCACACAGTCCCATCACATCAGCGAACCAAACACATAAATACACAAAAACATACTTGGAGGCTCTAAATAAAAATCTACCTAAGCAACAGAGACCTCACACAACCCACAAAGTCAGTGTGCCAAGCAGCCACAGCCCTTAAGGCTGATTAACACACCGGATACTCTTGTTATAGGTGACTCTATTGTCAGACACACTGACGTCCCGCTCACCAGGCTGAATAAAGAGAAGGTCACAGTGAGCTGCCTGTCGGGTGCTAGGATCCAACACATAACACAAGCACTCAGGTCACTCCAAAGCAAATACAAATATGACTCAGTCATTGTACATGCTGGTGTGAATGACCTGAGACGTACCTCCCTGGACTACATGAAAAAAGACATAGAGGAGCTCTCTGATCATGTAGCCCAGGCTGGTATGACCCTGACCTTGAGCAGCATCTTACCTTCACCTAGAATGATGCCACAGTACAAAGACAAAATGATCGATTTTAACAATTGGCTAAAATTTTGGTGTCATTCAAAGGGGATCTAGTGTCTGTCAGCCTGGGATGACATGCTCGACAAGCCACGTTGCTTCACTAGGGACGGCTTGCACCTGTCACCACTGGGCTTTCGGATATTGGCAAAGGCTCTTGCCAGCCCCATAGTGCCTTTTTTAGGCAAGGCTCAAAAGTCAAACCCACCCCCATAGACAGCACAAGGAACAAGAAAGTAAGGGTAATGCTGCTAAACGCCAGAAGTCTTAACCTCAAGATGCACGCTCAAGCCCTCCTCAGTATGGAGAACATCGATATCTGTGCAGTGACAGAAACCTGGTTCAAGGCTCCAGAGAGCACCCCAGCAATACCAGGCTATACCTCATATCATGCTTTTCGACCCCAAAACCCGGACCGAACCACAAAAGGAGGGGGAGTTTCCATATTTATCAAGGATATCCACACCTCCAGGTTAGTGGCATTTCACAAAGTATCGGAGACCATCCATGTGCAACTAACAGTGGGCAAGACTGCTTTTCAGTTTATAGCATCCTACAGACCACCCTCTCAAAGTCAGGAATCCCATTCGCTTTCCTGAAAACATTGGAGAACATGAAGATCTCTCCGAACACCATTATATTGGGTGACTTCAACTACCCAAACATTGACTGGAAGCACTACTCAAGCCCCAGCACCTTAGCCCAAAGATTCCTGGAAATTATAAACTCAAATGCTATGGAACAACTAGTCACCACTCCCACAAGAGGGACAACATACTAGACCTGATCATTACCAACATGGGGACTCTATACTCCACACCAGAAGTATATCCCTCATTGGTAAGATCAGACCATAAATTAATTTCACTGGATGTCCACATCCCACCCCACCCCAGCCCAGAAAACCACAGTGAAAAACTTCTCAAAAGCAAACTTCTCACTTCTCAAAACCGAAGTGGAATCCTTCAAGGTCCCAGGGCCAGTGGAAACTACAGCCCAAACTGCAGAATCCTATATAAATGCATTCTACGGACATCTCTAGGAATGCATGGATCATGCTATCCCAAACAAAACCAAGACCCAATCATCCAAAGGCAGGCGTCCAGTCTGGTGGACCCCTGCCATAAATAAACTGTACAACAGAAGGAGGAAGCTACTACATGATAGAGCAAAATCCCTAATAGGGAAGGCATCAGTACTATCAAAAACTTACGATCCCTCATAAAATCCTCCAAGGCCAGCTTCGAGAGAAAAATTGCACAGGACACCAAAGACAATCATAAGGCTTTTTTCAGTTATGTTAGAAACCTGGGATGCAACTCCCAGACTTGTTCTGAGTTGATTCTAAACGACAAAAAATACACTGAACCCACAGACATCGCCAATATCCTGGCAGACAGGTTCAGTGCAAACTTCTCCACCCCCCCCCAAAGAGCAAGTATCTATCCCGGCAGAGGGCTGCCTCCCAAACATCTCAGATGCTCAGGTGAAGGCTGCCCTCTCCAAAGCAAAAAAACACTGCTTCCATGGGACCAGATGGCATCCCAGGTTGCGTCCGTCCTACATGAACTACAAGAGGAACTAATCCCTCAAATAAAACAGCTATACAATCTCAGCCTCACTACAGGATATGTGCCCACAGAATGGTGTACAGCAACAGTGGTCCCACTCCACAAAGGTGGAGCCTCTACGGACCCTGGAAACTATCGCCCCATAAGCCTGACTAGCTTAGTCTGCAAGGCTATGGAGAGGATCATCATGGAGCTCATAAACAAATACATTGGGGACCTACAGACACTAGATCCTACCCAGTTCGGCTTTGTCAAGGGCAGATCCTGCCTTTTGAACCTGGTTGACTTCTTTGAAACAGTCACCAAAGCCATAGATGAAGGGAAGGTAGTCCACACAGCCTATCTGGACCTTGCAAAGGCATATGACACAATACCCCACTCGGGCATCATAGATAAGCTATCCAGCTTAAATATAAACCCCTATGTCACAATATGGGTTGCAAACTGGCTCAAAGACAGAACCCACAGAGTGAGAGTTGCTGGAGCCATGTCAGACTCGAAACAGGTCACAAGTGGCATCCCACAGGGTTCTGTCCTGGGACCACTCTTGTTCGGTATATACTTTTCCGAGGTACAGGCAAATGTGGGAGGACTATGGCTCACCAAGTCCGCAGAGCGACTGCAAACTGGGCCATAATCAACTCTCCAGCTGACACAAACATCCTTCAAAAGGTCTCACAGAGACAGATAACTGGTGCCAGTGCCATGGTTTAAAGCTAAATGCCAAAAATGTATAGTCATACCCTTTGGCAAAACAATGTGCCCACAAATTACCACATAGGCGGAAACCCATTAAGTACAGAGAAAGTTATTAGGGACCTGGGGACCCAAGTTGATAGCAATCTCTCCTTTGAAAACCACATTGCCAAAGTGGTTAGAAAGACCTTCTACATAGCCCACCTCATCACGAAGGGTTTCACATCTAGATCAAGAGAGGTAATCGTGCCTTTATTCATCCCTCGTCAGGCCCATCATAGAATACAATGCCCTTTGGGATGTACCTTACCCGACACCTGCAGCAATTAGAAAGACCCCAAAAGTATCTCACCAAGAGGATCAAGGGTCTCAAACAGATGCCATATGCTGCTCGGTTAAAAAAAACTCCAGCTCTACTCAGTTGCATACCGCCTACTTCGAGGCGATCTATGCCTGACATACAAAGCTATGTCAAATCCAGAATTAATGGACATGCTCCACCTCAGTAAATCTAAACCCCTTAGAGCCACACGCTCGAGGGACTTGAACCTCAGCACAGAAATAAATAGAACTTGCTGGAGGGACAGGTTCATAACCCAGAGGCTCCCTTCACTCTGGAATAGAATTCCAGTTCATGTGAGGCAGAGCACCTCACTGAATCTCAAGAAGAATCTCGATAAGTGGATGGGGGATCGTAGGTTTGTCCCAGGGATTACTCCCATGTCACTATTAGACAGAGGCACAGTAAACTAAATCTTAAAAAGGGCACAGTATACTCAAATCAAGGGGTGGCGTAAGCCATACAGAATCGGGCTAGGCTTATAATTGCCCCAGGGCAGATAGCCTAGTATGAACCTATGAACCTATATCAGCTGTTGAGGCTGGCTCAAAAGGAGGCAGTGTGAGTTTTTCCAAGACATAATTGAGGTCCCATGCAGGTATTGGTGCTCTCCTTGGAGGTCTTATGTTTTTGGCCCCTCTGAGGTACTGCCTTATTAAAGGATGAGAAAAGATAGGTGGTCCCATATTGTAATGGGCTGAAATGGCAGAGGCATGGATCTTAATTGATGAGAAGGACAGGCCTTTGTCCAGCATATCAGTTAAGTATTGTAAAATCTGAGGAATATTTGGTACAAACGTGTCAATTCCTTGTGCCTGGTTCCAAGCACAGAGTCTTTTCCATTTTTCTGCATAAGATTTTTTGGTACCGGGCCTCCTGGCCTCCAAAATAACATCCATCACCGCTTTGGAGAGAGGAGTGTTCTGAATGGCTACATTATCCGCCATGCTGCCAGATTTAAGGTCCTGAGTTGGCTGTGCAGGATCTGATTGTTTTGTTGGGTCAGTAAGTGAGCAATGTCCAGGCTGGACCCTGAGACAAGTTCTTTAGGATTGGGTACCAGTGCTGGCGTGGCCAGTCTGGGGCAATCAGTATCATTTTTGGCTTCTCTTGTCTGACCTTTAGGAGTACCTTGGGGAGGAGAGGCAGTGGAGGAAAGGCATATACTGTTAGGTTTTTCCAGCTGAAGGATAAGGCATCCACTTTCCATGCTTGCTTGTGATAAGTCCTTGTGCAGAATCTCTGTAGTTGGCAGTTGTGAGGGGAGGCAAATAGATATATGTCTGGACATCCCCATTTCCTTGTTATCATGCTGAAGACTTGTGGATCCAGTTTCCACTCGTGGGGATCCATGAGGTTTCTGCTTAGTTTGTCTGCCAGAGTATTTATCTTTCCTGGCAGGAATTGTGCTTGCAGGTGAACTTGATAAGTCAATGCTGTGTCCCACCAAGTCATGGCTTGTCTGCAGAGGGAGTAGGAATGAGTGCCTCCCTGCTTGTTTATGTACTACATGATTGTAGTATTGTCTGTCTTTATCAGTAGTTGTCCTGGATGAAGTAGATCCTTGAAAGCTGTCAGGGCATTCTGAACAGCTAGCATCTCTTTTTGATTGATATGAAGATGCATCTGGCTTGCGGGCCATGTGCCCTGAATATATTTTCTTGCCATGTGGGCTCCCCAGGCATAATCTGATGCATCCGTTGTTAGTGTCTGCCTGGCTGTGGGTAAAGTGAATGGCTGTCCCTTGTTGTGGTGACAAGCCTGTGCCCACCATCGAAACTCCTGTTGCAGGCAGGGAATGAGGGTAAATAGAAGTTATGTTCTTACCATAACGTTCCATGTTAGTTGTCTTCTTCTCGCCTTCTTCTTGCTGGATGGGTTCCCCGACGGCCACTCTAAAAGCTCGAGAGTTGGTTCCACCGCTCGAGGCTCCCCTTATATCCCACAATGCTAGGCGAGAGTTACCTCAGATCTCGTTTGTAAGCTAACCCCAGCTTCTAATAGTAACAGAATAACTCTAGAAACAGAGTCCACCTCTAACACCAGGAAGGAAGAAGGGTGACCTACATCCTGATCCAGGAAGTATGCAGAACAGCATATGCCTAAGAAAGAGGTGGTAGAAAGAGAGGTCACGATCACAACTCCTCTAGGTCTGTCCAGGCCAGGGGGAAGGAGGGTGGGAGAAGAAGACAACTAACATGGAACGTTATGGTAAGAACATAACTTCTATATGTTAAGTTGTCTATCTCGCCTTCATTCTTGCTGGATGGGACCGCGTCCCTAGCACCTTGTCCCGGGTGGCCTAACGGAACAGACTCCTGAGAACAGTGGAACCAAAATTAGCTCTATGCCTAGAAGCTAAATCCAACTTATAATGAGAAATAAAGTGTGAGGAGTAGCCCAAGTAGCCGCTGCACAAATGGTGTCAATAGGCAGTCTGTCTTGGAAGGCTAAAGAAGTAGCCAAAGCTCTGGTGGAATGGGCTTTAGGTTTATTGGTCAATTTATGTTGTCTAATTTCATATACCAGGGAAATCAAAGATGTTAGCCATCTGGATAATGATACCTTTGAAACTGAAAGTCCCTTTCTGCTTTCCGCATAGGAGACAAACAGCTGATCAGATTTTCTGAATTGTTTTGTTCTATCCAAGTAGTACCTCAATTGACGATGAACATCCAGGCAGTGTAATTTTTGTTCAGACCTATTGGAATACTCTGGAAAAAGATAGGAGGTCAATGCTTTGGTTTAGATTTGATGTCGAGACCACCTTAGGCAAAAGGACGGGTTAGTCCGTAAGATACTCTGTCCTTATGAAACAAAAGATAAGGAGGACGACAACTGAGTGCTTGAAGCTCTGAAACTCTTCTAGCTGATGTAATAGCTACCAGAAAGAGTTTTCCATGATAACAATTTTAAGGAACAGGAAGCTACAGGTTCGAAAGGGGGAAGAATCAAAGAAGCAAGAACTAAATTTAGGTCCCAAGGAGAAGGAGGATTTCTTATAGGAGGTCTGAGAAGAAAAACTCCTTTCAAAAAGGCTTTGCAGAGTTTGTGGGACATTAGGGCAGATTCAGAAATACCCACATGAAAATTAGAAATAGCTGCCAATTGAACTTTAAGTGTAGAGGGAGATGAACCTGCATGGAAGAGTTCAGCTAGAAAATCAAGGACTAGTTGGATGGAAGCGGTGAAAGGATCTATGTCCTTTCCTTGTGCCCAATATGAGAAGCGTTTCCACTTACTCAAATAAATCTTCGAGTGGAAGATTTATGGGAAGCTATCAATATATCTCTAACCGAGTGAGATAATTGAGGAAGCCTGGCTAAGGTTGGAACTGGAGGAACCACGCAGTGAGGTTCAGAGAGGGGAGGGCGATGAAACTGACCCGACTGATGGATCAAAAGATCTGGAACTAGGTCCAGATTCCACGGTCGCTCAAGAGAAAGATGTAGAAAGGGGGACCACACTTGTCGAGGCCAGTAAGGAGCAATGAGGATCAATGAGGCCTTCTGAGCGATAGCTTTCTGTATTACTTGAGAGATCAGTGGGAAAGGAGGAAATGCATACAGAAGTCCCCCAAACTTGGACTAGAGCGTCTCTGCTGGGTTCGCCTGGTAAAGGGAATAGAGTGAAATATTCTCTGCACTTGCTGTTTTGGGGAGTAGCAAAAAGATCGCAGCAAGGCTGACCCCACTTGAGAAAAACTTCTCTCACTACAGCGTCTTTCAGTGACCACTCGTGAGGCAAGTGAATAGCTCTGATCAGCTTGTCATAATATGATTGGACTTCCGGGATGTGCGTTGCTATCAGAAAACGCTGAGAAGAAATCGCCCATTGCCACAGTCTGAGTGCTTCTCGACACAGGGGATATGATCTGGTTCCGCCTTGTTTGTTGATGAACCACACTACAGACATATTGTCTGTCTGGATTGCAATTGTTCCCAAGGGAAGAGAGTCTTGAAGGGCTTGCAACGCTAAAAGCACTGCTCTCATCTCCAGAACATTTATGTGCAAGTGGCATTCGTTTGGTTGCCATGTGCCCTGGACTGTCCTGCCCTGATAATGCCCCCCCCACCCGATCAGGGAGGCATCCGTTGTCAGTGTAGCAACCGGAGGAGGTGGAACAAAGGGTCTTCCCGACAGGAGCTGGGGGGAAGACATCCACCACATGAGATGCTTTTGCTGATCACAATGGTGTGAGACATTGGTAGTTCCTGGTATGACCATTGAGTAAAAAGCATCCACTGAAGGATCCGCATGTGGTATCTGGCTAATGGAAGGAGAGGTATGGCCGCTGCCATAATTCCCAACACCTTTAGAACTAACCTGGCTTTGATTCTGTTGTTGTTGAGAAGGAGTGATACCAATTTGTGAATGTCTGATATCCTTTGATGTGTTAGCCTTGCAGACATATCTATCGTATCTAGGTTTGCGCCTATGTAGGTAATAGTAATGACCCAAGGGCGATAAAACAGACTTTTCGCAATTTATTGAAATACCCAGTTTTGACAAGCGAAAAGTATAATCTCTGGCCATCAGAAGGAGATGCTTGGTGGGAGCTGTGAGGAGCCAGTCGTCCAAATATGGAAACACCTGGAATCCTTGTCGTCTCAGGTGAGAAGCTACCACTGCCATGCATTTGGTAAACACCGGGGCAGTGGTGAGACCAAAGGGCAGGGCCCTGAACTGAAAATGACTGGTTCCCAGCCTGAAGCGGAGGAATCTTCTGGAGCGTCTGTTCATTTTTATGTGATAGTATCCCTCGAAGGTCTATAGAGCACATCCAGTTTCCTTTGCCCAAAGGGAAGGATGGATTGCAGCGTGACCATCGAAATCTTGTTTTCTTGACTGATTTGTTCAAGACACTGAGATCCACATCGGTCTCCAGTCCCCTGTTTTCTTTGGAACTAAAAAGAACCTTGAGTAGATTCCGGATCCTTGTTGGTCTGCTGGCACTGGCTGAATTGCTCTTTTGCAAGCAGTTTTGAAATTTCCAAAGCTGCTAGATCCCTTTGAGGGTGGAACATCTGGAAGGGATTTTTTGACTGATTTGGAAAGCGAAGAAAGGGGATAGAATAGCCTTGGAAATGATGGACTGTACCCATTTGTCTTGAGTCAGGGATAGCCAGGCTTCTGGGTACAGTGACAATCTTCCCGACTGCCTTGAAGATGGGCAGTAGGGATGCTGAAAAGGCTTGTCAGGAAGGCTTCCCGATTGCCCTGGTTCTGCGGACCCCCTGCCCCTAGGGGCGTCTACCATTGTTATTCCCACCTCTGCCTTTGGCAGGAAAACGACTCTGTGCGTCAGGCGAAGTCCCTTGAGATTGTTTACGGGACCACATCTTTCAACCTTCTGGCCTTTGGGGTAAGGCCTGGAAGGAGTCCGACCGACGGCAGAAAGGGTCTTGCCATCAGTCTCGCACCTAGTCAGGGTTTCTTTCACTTGAGGACCAAAGAGATGATCCATCAAAGGGGAGTTCGTGAAAGACGTCTTGAAAGGGTCCGCAAAATTGCATAGCCGCATCCAGGCGTGCTACGTAAGGCCACCTGTCCCTGCGGCTCTGCTCGCTCCATCAGCCGCGTAAGAAAGGAGGTGCATGGAGGAGTTGGATATGGAATTAAGGGTAGCCAGCTGCGTGCTCATCTTGTCTTGGAAACCCGCAGCTGTAGGATCCTTTAACATTTCACTGCTTCCTTGATCAAGTCCCTTTGAAGGCAGTAAAATGGCACAGGTAGTTCAGCGAACGCATGGTAAATGTCGCTGAGGAGAACATCTGCTTCACCTATCCATGGACCTAGATTCCTTGTTAGGTGGATGGACAGGTACTGAAGGATCAGCTAATTCCTTCTTTGTGGCAGCAGCTACCACCATAGCATCCACAGAAACTCCTTTTGTTAGAAATTGCTGGTCTGCTGGAGCTGTTATGAATTTAGAAGGTCTCCTGGGAGTGGGGTCCACTGAATCAGGAGCCGTCCATGCCTTCTTAGCAACCACCTGCATGAGGGGGTCGAAGGGGACACCCAGGAGGTGGAAGGACGAGCCAACGCCTCAAGATACACAGATTCGTCCTCCGAAGGGTTGAGGGCTGGCCAATTTCCCCTCTGTTTCAGGATCTCCAGAATGTCTGCAAATGAGACATCTTCAGAAGGGGGGGAACCCTCAGAATCATCCAAATCTGTGTCTGGCGTGATGGACTCAGGTGAGTCAATGTGTTTCCTCTTACACTTCCTCTTCCGAGGAGGCTCTTCTGCCAAATCAGGAGAGGCCTCGAAGAGGATGAAATCCCACAGGGGCTCCTGAGGAGCTGGCTCTCTGCGGTCCGGGATGAGGGAGTGAGTCGACTTACCCTGAGGCACCATAGAGGGAGGGCGGACGGAGCCGACTGTGGAGTAGAGCCAGGCTCTAACACACTCCGCATGACCTCGAATGCACCCCTGTCGGGCAGAGCCAGAGGTCCCGCTCCGAGGAGCTAAGAACCCCTCGGCACCGACAGTGATGGCTCGAGGCCGATGTCGGAGCCGAACTCACACCAGCGCCCCCCGAGAGAGAGGGGGTCGGACAAGGGTCCGATGCCACTCACCAGATTCTTCCAAAGAGAAGACAATTGCATCGGCTCCGGCGCTATCACAGTCTCGGTTCGACACCACCCGGCTCGAACTCAAGAGAGTCGAAGGAGGAAAATGTTGATGGACGGGGCAGGCATCGACTGATGAGTCGGGCTCTGAAGCATCTGGGCCAGTGCCTCGGACTAAGTAGTCGACTCACTACCCTCTGAAGGTCATGATCCGACAGCCTCGATGACCTAGAGGAGTGAGACCTTTGGCCCGTTCAGACAGCAGGGGAGATCCTGGGAATGAGCGGAGCCAAGAGATGGTGACCTGGACCTCTTCGTTAGCCGGCTCCGAAGGTCTGGTCGGAGCCGACACGCTCTATAACCTCGGCTCCGAGAAACTGTGGACTGAGACTTATCGGCTCCAGCGAGCCGATAAAGGCAAGGTTGAAACCTGAGGTCTCGGCTCAAGACCTAGATTAGAGGGCTTCCTGTTGAAACAGACAGGGAATCCTCTGGCTTCAGTAAGCCTCTAAGAATTAATTTATTTTTTCTTTCCTGCAGGACCCTGGGGCTGAAGCCATGGCACACAGCACAGGAGTCCTGCAGGTGCAAAGGCCCCAGACAATAGACACAAGAAGTGTGAGCGTCTGTCAGAGACATTTTCTGACAGCACGCATCACACTTCTTGAATCCGGAGACCTTTGCTTCTTTAGACATTGTGTCAGAACAGGAGTACACAAAACACGCACACAAACACACTAGTTATACCCTGTCCAATTAATACAATAAAAAATAGTAATACTAGTAATTTAAACTACTATAAACTACTATAAACACACACACTCCACTAGGGAAGGAAAGGCCTGTAGGCCCAAGGGAAGAACCAAAGGTTCTTGGGGAAAGAAACGGAAATTTTTTTTTTTTTTTTTGGGTAGGGAATAAAAGTTTTCTAACCTACACTAACTAAGACAAAAATTAAATTAAAGGGGTTTTTAAAGTCTAATTTTCACAAGAAAATAGAACTCACCAGGAACCGGTAGAAACAACCAACCTCGTGTAGCTGCAAACGAGATCTGAGGTCACTGCCTAGCATTGTGGGATATAAGGGGAGCCTCGAGCCGGTGGAACCAACTCTCGAGCTTTTAGAGTGGAACCCATCCAGCAAGAATGAAGGCGAGATAGACAACTTAACATTTAATGTTTCCAGGCTGTGGCAATGTTGAGTCGAAACACTTTTTAGATACCATTGTAGTTTCCTCATATGCAGTCTGGCATATGGAATTAGCAGAATGCAAGATGCCATGAAGCCCAAAGCCTGCAGGATTTTTCTTGCAGATAACTGGGCCTTTGTTGCCAACATTTTGAAGTAAGAAGTCAGTTGCCTTTGTTTGTCAGGCGTGAGAAGTCATCTGGGCAGTTGTATTTAAGTTTGCACCCAGGAATATTATCTCTTGAGAGGGTACTAGTTTTGATTTCTTTTCATTTACTGTGTACCCTAGGCAAATTAGTAATCTTTTTACAAATGCCAGATGCTTTAGTAGAATGTCCTTGTTCTCTGCTTGGATAAGGCAGTCATCCAAGTAAGGATATATTTGAATTCATCTTTGTCTGCAAAATGCAATTACTGGTGCCATGCATTTTGTGAAGACTCTGGGCGCAGTAGATAAGCCAAAGGGCAGTGCAGAGAATTGGTAGTGCATTGAGCCAGCTATGAATCTGAGGTATCTTCTGCAAGATTGTCTGATTGGGACATGCAGGTAAGTTACAAGCCAAGCCTTCTTGCCCAGCATGGGCAGAAGCTGCTGCAGAGTCAACATTTTGAATTTTGTAACGTCCAGAAATGTGATTAGAATAGACAGGTCCAGTATTGGTCTCCAGACTTTGTCCTTTCTGGGTACCAAGAAAAGTCTCGAGTAAAATCCTTGTCCCTGCTCTTGCTGTGGTACTCGCTGAATGGCTCTCATGTCCATGAGGGATGAAACTTGTTTTTGTGCCTCTGCCCATTGATTGTGTGGCAGGTCTGGCATACCTTTTGCCCTTGGCAGGGTGTGAAAGTGGAACCTGTAGCCCTGAGACATTATGTTCAAGACCCATTTGTCCTGTGTGATCATGTGCCAATTTTGTGAAAAAAGTGCTAGTTTTCCCCCTAAGGGGGCTGCCAAAAGATAAGTGCTTGGTGCTGGCAAAGGAAAGTCATTGGGACTGTTTCCTGTATGGCTGTGACTTGTCTTCTCTGCTTTTGGAGGTAGAAGCACCCCATTGTTTAGGCCTGTATGAGCCTTGGGGCTGGGATCTGCCTCTGGGGCATCTGTATCTGCCTTTTTGTGGCCTGTCTGACAATGGAAAGGACCAATTCTTTGTAGGCCAGTTCCTGCTAAATCTGGGTGGCAGCACCTGTAAGAAATCCTTAACTGTCTGCATAGATTTCGCTTTGCCCTCCATTTTCTTCAACACCTCTTCTGCTTTAACACCAAACAAAGTATCATGCTGCAATGGAGCATCTAATAATTTTGCTTTAACATGATCAGGCAAATTCTGTTCCTTTAACCAAGCATGCCGCCTAATGACAGAACTCGTAACAGCAGCCCTGCAAGAGGCCTCCAGAGAATCAAAACCACATTGCAAAGTATGCTTTCCCACTTGTTCAGTTGCATGCAATAAATCCTGCATTTCCTTGTTTTCTGCACATTCAGAATTTGATAACATTTTCTGATTAAGCAGTGACATTAAGTATTACTGATATTTAAGCATATGAAATTGACAATTTAAAGCTCTCACAGCCAAGGTAGCAGAAGTGTAAACCTTTTTCCCCCATCTGTCCAGTGCCCTTGAATCCCTATCAAAGGGAATAGGGTTTTTTTTGCAGTGGAAGCCTTGACCCCTTTGGGACCCTGAGAAATAGTTTCTGGGTCAGCAGCAGGGTTTTTATAAAGAAATTTATGTGACTCTGGAACCCTGTAGTATTCTGTCTGGCTTAACAGGTGCAGGGGGTAAAGAGTCAGGAGACAAGCCGGACTCTGAAAATACATCATCTACAATGTCTAAAACAGGAGGGATAGCAAGAGGCCTGTGCTGTGGTAGTAAAAGAAAGTCCCGGAGCCTTTTCTTAGATTCTGAGTAGTCTTAACTCTCCCAGTGGAAGTGCTCCCTCATGGTATGCAGGGTTTCCCCAAAAGAATAATCCTCAGGAGGGGAGGCTGAAGGGATAGATTCTTCAGCATCAGATTCCTCATAGGGAGGAAGAGAGTATTCCTGTTCAGAAGAGGAGTCAGAGGAAATGGAAACCTGATCTGAAGATTCATATTCTGTCTCTTGCCTAGGCCTCTTATCAGGAGGGGGATGGGAACCCCTGATCAAAGTAATTAGGTCTTCGGCCATTTTGAGCATCTGTTTCTTAGGCATGGAGGCCTGCCCATGGGCTTGCTGTACTTGTTTCTTTGTCTTTAGTGGTGTTTTAGTCTTTGCCTTTGAAGCTGTAGTCGGTTTTATATATAACTGTGTAGGCCTGAAAACACCCTCAGAAGCCGATGCCTGCTCAGCGGCTCCGGACCCATCTGAGGGAATATTTTCCAAGTGTCCAATACCTTGAGTTTCCAGAGGCCTAGTCTGCTCCACGTGGGAGTTGGAAGCAGCCTGCGGCTCTGAGGTAGAGGGCGTCAGGGGCTGTGAAAGCGCCTCACTGAGAACCAGCGACTGGCTTAGAAGAAGCCTCTTCGTCAGTTTTGGACCTTGGATGCCTGTCCTTTTCCTTACATTTCTTGTGAATTGTGGTATCTGACGACATTGTGTAATTAAATCTTCGGCCAAAGTAATGAAATGCAAAATCGTACTGACGCTTAATAGTGCGTTGGTTAAATCTAGCACGAAACCTGCAATTAGCAACGTCGTGATCAGGGCCTAGGCAAGGAATATAATAAGAATGGAAGTCCTTATGAGGTATTTGCTTCCCACAAGCAATACAATTATTAACTTTTTCTGACATCGGTCTGGAGCAAGAAAAAAGTTTCCCTAACGGGGTACTTAGCTTTAAATGAAGACTTCAGATCTGAAATTCGAACACAAAAATCTCAGGAGTCGGCCAACCGGCACTTGCGAATTGCTTCTGCTTTGGTCACTGCGCGGCAAGAAAGACTTAAGAAAATGGCGTCTGTTGCATCTTTTATACCCTTGGCGCATTGACGTCAGGGAAGAGGCGACAGCAACTGATGTCAGACCAGGACTTTGGAATTCAGGCAGACTACCCAACAGTAATGACTGCAACAGTGAAACACGATGAACATCCTTCAGGCGTCTGCTAGAAAGCTGACGATGAAGAGGAATTTCACCTATCAACACGACAATGACCCCAAGCATACATCCAAATCAACAAAAGAACGGCTTCACCAGAAGAAAATTAAAGCTTTGGAATGGCCCAGCCAGAGCCCAGACCTAAATCCAATAGAAAATCTGCAGGGTGCCCTGAAGAGGGCTGTGCACAAGAGATGCCCTCGCAATCTGACAGATTTGGAGTGCTTTTGCAAGGAAGAGTGGGCAAATATTGCCAAGTCAAGATGTGCCATGCTGATAGACTCCTACCCAAGACTGAATGCTGTAATTAAATCAAAAGGTGCTTCAACAAAGTATTAGTTTAAGGGTGTGCACACTTACGCAACCAGCTTATTGTACGTTTTTATTTTTTATATTTTTTTAAAGGTAGGAAAGGTTTTGAAATGATTTAATGTGGTCTCGTTATTTTATATTACAAAAAACTTGGCATTTTAACAAGAGTGTGTACACTTTTTATATTCACTGTATAAAAAATATCATAATTTTCATAACCGGAGTCATAAACTGTGATATCTATACATGTGTACAGTATACAGATACAGTTCTTTTACAATTTTGTAAATAGTAATACTATTTTCAAAATGCTGTCTTATTCAGCATGTTGAAATGTTTCCTGCCACAGTTATTTAACAATGAAAAATGTTAACAAATTTCATAAACTAAGGCATAAACAAACTGATATCTGTACATGTGTACACCACACATCGGTACATGTGTACAGTGTACATCTTAAAATTAGGTTTTACTCAGCATGTTGACAAGTTCCCTAGCAGGCAAAGAAATTATGAAAATAATCAGTTTTCATAACCTGAGCCATAACATGTAATATCTGTACATAGGAGTACAGCATACGAAGTACAGTTCTGTACACTTACCATAAATGTAGATGTTCGAGTGTATTCATTGTTGCAGTCATTACATTTGGGTAATCTGCTGGCAGGTTGCCCTCAGTCGGCCTGACTAACAAAGTCTTGGGTCCTGCGTCGGTTGCTGTCCCTTCTTCCATGATGTCAGGTCGTCAGGGGTATAAAACATGCAGCCAACACCATTACATCAGTCTCTCTTGCCGCGCGGGGCCCGAAGCAGAAGCAGTTCGCATGTGCCGGTCGGCCGACTCCTGAAATTTTCGTTTTTGAATTTCAGAACCAAAGTCTTCAACTAAAAGCTAAGTACCCCGTTGGGGAAACTTTTTCTTGCTCCTTACCGATGTCAGTAAAAAGTTAATAATTGTGTTACTTGTGGGAAGCAAATACATCATAAGAATTTTCATTTGTACTGTATTCCTTGCCCAGGCCCTGACCATGACGTACCTTGCTGTCGGTATTGTGCTTTATTTAATCAGCGCACTATCCGTCGTCGGTACATTTTAGCTTCAAAATATTTCGGTTCTCAGTTTAATTATTCAGAAATGACGTTGGTTAGCCATCCGACTACCGGAATACCAAAAAAACACAAAGAAAAAGACAGACAAGCCACTGAGGTCCAAAACTGCCAACGACGCTTCTTCTCCTAAGCCAGTTCACCGGTACTCAGTGTGGCGCTTTCACAGCCCGATACCTGCTACTTCTGATTCGCAGGCCTCTACTGAGACCCATTCAGAGTACGGTATGCTGCGAGATGCTTCACCTATGGAACCCGTGGATGTCTCTACCTTGGATGGGTCCAGAGCCGTTGTGCAGGCACCGGCTTCTGAGGGTGTATTCAGGCCTACAGACTTGCATATTAAACCAACTCCACCTTCAATACTGAGGCCTACATCTCAATCTATGTCTAAACAACCAACGCCCAGGCCACATGTTCAGGCCCCTAAGCCTAAAAAACAAATGATCAAAATGGTTTTGTTAATCAGGCCAACTGAGGGCAACCTGCCAGCAGATTACCCAAATGTAATGACTGCAACAGTGAAACACGAAGAACATTTACAGTTCTTTTACTTTGCTGTAAGTAGTGAAAAAGGTTTTCATAAAATTTATTAGAGTTTTACTTACCATAGTGGTCCTAATTGGTCATGGTTGTTTTCCATCCTTTGTAACTAGGTGCGTGTTGGCAGTATATGCACTAGAGAAGTGCTTTCATACTCAGCTCCTAAGTCATCTGGTAAAACACCAAATCCTCCCCCCCCTCAACATGGCTTTAGGTCCAGATATAGCAACTACACTACCCTCCTTTCCTTCTTGGACACAGTAAATAGAGCTCAAGATGCCGGCTCCTTAATCTCTGCACTCTTCCTTGATTTATCAAAGGCATTTGACACTATTTCCCACTCCCTACTGCTTACTAAACTCTCTATCATCAGCCTATCTCCCCCCACCCTACCATGGTTTACTAACTATCTCAGCTACAGGCAGCAATCTACTATATAGCAGCATTCTTCTCCCCCTTTCATCATTACAAATACAGGTGTTCCCCAAGGTTCAATTCTGGGTCCCCTCCTATTCAGTATATTTGTCAATGACTTTCATAACACTATTACCCACAGTACTGTCATCCAATATGCAGATGACTCAACTATCATCTGCTCTTCTAAATCTGCCACTGTATTACAGCGTCTTACCCAAAAAGCATTTACCTGCACCGAATGAATCCTGGATGTCTCAGAACCATCTCACCCTTAACCCCAATAAAACAAAACTCTTAATATTTACCCCCCACAAAAATCTAGTCCTGTTGACAAGTCACTACTTACTGTTCGTTCCCATAACAACACTATCATTGAAGTTGCCCCTAGTACCAAATTGCTAGGTGTCACAATTGATGACAAATTAACTTTTGACCTTCGCATCCACAGCAACATCAAAAAACCCCATCAAAAGCTAGTTGCCCTTTATAGGCAGAACTATTTGGATGGCGCAGTGGTGCAGTGGTAGCATTGTCGCCTCACAGCAAGAGGTTCTCCAGTTCGATTCTTGGCTGAGGTGCCTTCTGTGTGGGGTCTGCATGTCCTCCCTGCGTTCGTGTGGGTTTCCTCCAGGTGCTCTGGTTTCCTCCCACGTTACAAAGACATGCATCTGGAGCCTTTCTCCCCGGGCCTCCGCTGAAAATTGGCTTTGTTCCAAGTCGGACTTTCCCAGTTAACAAATGTTAAATAAAATTTCCTTAGCCTCTCTGCTAAAATTCCCTGGCCTCATCCTTCCTGCTACCAACTCTTCTATACGGCACTCCCATAGTCACCAATCTACAATCCTCCTTAAAAACTAAATTAGACTTGCTACAACAAAGTCGCTAAATTTGTTACAAATGCAAAATTTTCTACCCACCACTGCTCCTCTCTGCATCAACTAAATTGGCTAGAATCCCTTCACCATCATACTTATCTACAATTAACTACAGCTCACAAGATAATCTACCAACCAGAAACCTGCCCTTCCCTCTCCTCCATACTATGTACCATCCTAATTGCAACCTCAGGTCTGAAAACAAAATGTTACGGTCTGTCGAGAAACCCAAGCTCCTCTCTACCATACTGACTCCTTGCTGTCACCTTAACTTGACTCTTCCTCCTTCAGCCCTTCTGTCACCTCCTTTCTACCCTGAAGTCAACTCTCCTCTACTAAGAACTCTGCAAATATATTTATACCCATGTGTTATCTTGAATGCATGCTAGCTTTACTTCCATATTTATACCAGATTGTAAACATGAGCACTGTTGTTGCTACTACCTTCTTTAAATGTGAAAGTTCTGTTCAAAATACTTTGTTCTATGTATTAACATTTTTACTTTTGTATGTAATTAATGTGGAGCTTTTCTCCCCGGGTCTCCACTAAAAATGGGCTCTTTCTAGGCCCAGTGGACTTTCCCAGTTAGCAGATGCAATAAATAAAAATCATGCAGTGCTGCCATCACGCTATTATGCAGATCAGTCAAGAACAGGTCAATGCCATCTTCACTTAGATGAACTCCATCACTTCTGAAAATTATGTCAGACTACACAAAATGAGAACATGGCCACCACAACTGCATGTGTTCAAAAATGCCTTGATTTGAAACCGGAGGTCTCCTAGTGGATGAGTGATGACATCGTTCCCGCCAATGTGCAACACAAGAATATTAGGCTCAGGGTAGATGGAACATTTCTCTTCCATCTACTGCAGAAGTCCACTCAAATGCATACCTCTTCTTGCAATCCAGTGTACCTTCAACGCTAGATGTGGGGAAGCTCAAGTTGTAGTATTTGTCAATTCTGTAGGCATGGCTGGTAACCCAGTGAATGTAGAAATGGCCACACACCCACACTCTCACTTGTTGTCCTGACCTTGAAGCAGTGTCACTGTCACAAGGTAGGCGCATCTGCACAGGGGAAGAACTGCAAATAGGTTACTGGTGATGTTTGAAAGCTTTATTGGATTACTACATATACATGTATATAACATGCATGCTATTTACTTGGACTGAGGCAGTTGGAAAGCAACACAGCAGAACACTATATCGTGAGTGTGTGATGCAGGAAATTATTACATGATACAAGTTTCAGTAATTCACAAACATATGAAACGGATACCTCCATCTGTATCTTACAATAGAAACAACGGTAAAAATAAAATAAAGGAACTGGGGGGGGGGGGTTCTGCATGACTCCACATTGACAGAAACCAAAATACGGCATGTGCATTCAACAATGTGACAATGACTTTTAGTAATGTGAATAACAGTGGTATCAGCTGAGAGTTTTACCTGACAAGTGATAATGACTCAGTGTTATACTGTAACTGCACTTACTGTAAACTAATAATGTGATAATGACTTGCATCTCGTTACTACAAAGTTTTGCATTAGGGTTACCACCTGTCCCACTTTGCGAGGGACAGTCCCTCTTTGGGCAGTTGTGTCCTGACATGTAATTGTAAACAATGCAAATGTCCTGAGATTTAGGACAAAATTATTTCTTATATTTTATGTGATAGTTGCATTAAACAGTTATTCTGTATCTGAAATACCTAAATGTTATGAGAAACAGAATAAGCAACTAAACTGCTAAAAGAATACGCTTTTCTGTAGGCAAAACAGTTACGTTCTGTCCTTTGTACTGGCCGTGGGTATGTGTCGGCCTGTAAAATCTGATGTCTGTACCAAACATGTCCCACTTTGGCCATTTGAAAAGGTGGCAACCCTATTTTGCATGCTCAAACAAAGATGATAATTGCTGCACATAAACCTGTTGAGTACACATTACATTCCTAGTGCAGGTGTAATGTAAGATTAAGTCATTACCATCTGTTAGGAAAAGGGTAGAGTAATTCAGTAAATGTAGTATAACACACACATTACTGAGCCCTTCCTCTCATCTAAATTCTACACATTACTGACAAAGCCAGAAACACTGTCCAAACGATATGGTTGCTCCATGCTGGAATTAGTGTACAAGTAATATCATTTATCTCATTAAGCTAACCGCTGATTAGAATCAGGCACACAAATAAACTATCTGGTTGATCCATGTCAGAATTACTGCAAAATTAATAACTTATCTCACTAATCCAACCCTCTGGTTAGAACAAGGCACAGACATGACAAAGGCAGAAATATTGTCTAAAATATCTGGTTGACCAATGCTGCAATTAGTGTAAAATCAACAATAATGTATCTCACTAAGCCTCTCCTCTCACCCAAACATATTTTGGCATATATTATTATGGCATTTTTAGTACCAATTCTATCGGTATAGATGGCCTTACTATGAGCCAGGGAACCAAGGTTCCATGAGTAGCTTGAGCATCTCCTGGAGATGGCTTGGAGAAGACAAGTGTGCCTATTCTAGAAAGGAGGGCTGATCCAGGTTGCATGGTGTCACAAACCCCCACAGAGTAGAGACTGCAAACACAGAAGAGATCTGGTGTCAAGCACTGACTAGCTAAATACTACCTTGATATGACCACGGGATGCCAGCTTGAGCAATAATGTATAAACAAGCATTTTTCCCTGCGAATCCATGTAGGTGACTACTTGCTCAGTACTGTTTCTTGAACTAAATGTTGTAGCATACTTTTGTATCTTGCATATCCTTGTGTCTGAAAATATGTTTTGTTCATTTATGTGATCCTATTCACCTGGGCTGTGCCTGCAAATGATCCATTGAGATCAGTGCACTACCCCGGTAAACAAATAAATGGCTTAATGTCCAAAGCTCTCAAAACAGCTTGTAAAAATGAAGGTACAAGTCCACAATATTTTTTCAAGATGCTGCTGCTATACATATATGCTGCACACTTCCTCACTGCTACCCCTAAATGACAAACAGTTTCTGTATATTGCTGTAATGTCAGACTGGGATAAAACTGAAATTAAAAAATAGAATATAATAACTTAGTTCAGGCAGTTGCATTTAGATATATATATAAACATGTTTCCTTATCCATACCCCAAGTTGTATACACAACTGATGAGCACACATCTGTGTATACACGTCTGATGTTCGGTTATAAAAAATACCTCTACTCCAAAAAGGTACATATTTGATGTTTTAAAGTGAAGAAATAATATTCACAGCTTTTTTTTAATTCCATCTTCTGTCTTCCTAATACACTTTGCTCCCCTTTTTCTTACTTTATTTTAGGCCTGCCCCCTTATACATGCATTTTCTGTATTTCCTTTTTCATACCGATTTTCACGTCTCTGGTGAACCATACTGGGTTTCTCATTTTGTTTGCCTCTGCTATCACTCAAGTCATTTTCATTACCTATCCTAACACCTTGTTTTACATCTCATTGTTCTTGAGGTACAGGGTTTGATTCCCTCAAACCCTTATTTGCTTACTGTACGACTTTTGAGCTAGTTACTTAACCAAACATTTCTCCTGAGTTTCCCCTCAAAAGGGACTGCATGTCCAGTAAGCCTACCTGGTTAACAAATGGGTATTCTTATTATTATCATATTTCCAGTTTGCAAACAGTTCATCTCCTAGGCCTCTGTTTGTAAATGCTTCCTCTCCCAAGTCACTGTTTACAGTTATTGAGGGTACCGGAACTTGTCCTAGATTTGGGATGGATGGCTAGGCTTAAAAAGGCCCCAGTGATTGCTAGCCTATTACACACCTATAAACCTATAAAGTGATGCAGCGGAAAGCCTGATTCCTACCTAACATCTTTGGAAGTAAGCCACTATAGGAAATCTTGAAAGACCTGCAGACAGCATAGGGCTACTCACACTTCCAAAACACAGACAAGTAATTTAAGACTACTTTAGATGCTACATCCACTGGGCTGTCTACCTCCCTAAGAAATTATGTAAAATTGGACAATCCAAGGGACACTAGCATTCCAACAGTCAGGAAGTCTCTTTGCCATATTTAAGCCATCATGTTCAGGAAATACAGTAGGTAAGACAGACACTTCAGTGCCCTCAGGGATAAGTTGGAGGGCACAGATACTTGTGACCTAAACCTATTCATCACCCTAGGTGTCCCATAAGAGGAATGGGGCAGCTGGATTTTGAGCAGGATTCCCTAACAAGACTGCCTCAGGGGCCATAGTGTCTGACTTTACTTTCTTTAACCACAAGAAGCATTCACTGGATGGTCAGAGAATTCAGGCAAACTGGGGCTGCAACATCAGGGTTTTCTCAATACATTTTGGTAGTGCCTTGAAAAATATTATCAGAGAAAGGAAGACAGGGCCACCAAGGAGGAATGCTGTGAGCAGCATCGTGCTTCTTATAACCACCTCAAGAGAAACAAAACCAGTTCTGTACACAAGTCCAGCCTTTTCGCCACACCACCTGTAAAATTTTCCCAGAGTCTGTGCCACTGGGGGTTGGGTGGGGGGGACCTCTGCTTCCTTCTCCAATATCCTCAGTTGGTGGATCCTGCTTTCATTATTAAACAGCACTTTTTAGGTTTCATTAGAAGGACAGACTTAGAATCTAAAGGAAGCAATGGTTCTCTCAGCCACAGCCGTAACCTCCACCAGGAAATGAGGCAAAGTGTATCTAAGCTGGAGGGTTGGAAGGAAATGGAATTTGTAAAACTGGTTCACAATACCAAGAGAGCAGCCAGAAGAAAGGACAAACAGAAGTCTGGGAGGGTAGTCCCAATAAGCAGCTCTGAAGATTCTACTATGTACTTCCACAGTTGCCTTTGAAAGCATCCACATTAGTAAAACAGACACTGGCTTAAACTAACACCAGATAACATGAATACTGCTAAGATCAATATCTGAGGAAATGACAACCACCACCAGTGCTGGATGCACTAATGTTCAGTAGGCTAATATCACTGACATACACATCTGGGAATTAAGACAGAATGGACTTTCGTGGGATGGACACCCGTCCTAATGCTGGTGAAACAAATGGCAATATAACTAGTGTAGAAGGAAAAAAATGTAGACAAATGTAGGTAAACAACAAAAACAACACAGAAGCCCAAAGGATGCCACCGACAAAGCAATAACTAACTAAATTTTAATACACAAGACTTGGCGCTTTCGTCCAACATGGGAGTTAGACTTCTTCAGAATAAAAAACGAGAGAAAACCAGACATATAAATAAAAAATGTCCACCAATGAAACAAATCCAATAATTAAAAAATACACTTAAAGGGATATCACCAGTAAGAGAGTCAAGGAACAGAGACAGCAATTAGAGTTGCATCAATACAAAAAAAAAATTGTACCTGTGAATGTAAAAAGAAAACTTAGGCAAATTAATAAATCAATGAATAAAATACAGATGTGTGAAAGGTCAAGTGAACAATATATGTGAATAAGTAAGTATAAATATATAAAATATATAACATACAAAAAATAAAAAAACTGACCCCTCAAAAGGAGGTAAAAAGACGTGAGTGTTGAAACATATGTAAATATGCAAGTGAATAAATGGTTAAAAAAAAAAACATTAAATGATAGTTGCCTTCAACTTTAAAACACTGGCAGCAGAGATGCAGTAATATGACCCAGGAGGCACTGAGGCAATAAATCGCAATTGCCATGATAAGTCCTTAAATTCCAAAATAGTATCAATGTCACCTCTAATGGGTTAACCATAACCCTAGCAATAACAAATAAAAAAAAAAATAGAAACTTTCTAAAATTAGAACAAGTACAACTGTGATGAAATAAAGCATATGTGTTTTTCTTACACCTGATGTCATAATAATGCCCCCTTATCCCTTCCTTAAATGTTCTGACAGCTTTACCAATATAATAAGCCTGGCAGGAATCACAGACAGACAGAATGTGAGTGGTGTTACAGTTAACTTTACCCAGGCAGAAAATAGTTGTATCATATGACTGAACCACGGCATAAGGGCCTTCGTAAACATACCTACAGAACTTGCAAAAGCCACATTTTTGCATATTACTATGGGACCAAACTGTTCTCCCTGAGGCTGTCTCCAAAAGGGCTCTAATGTTCTTCCCCTTGGAATATACAAATGGCAGATGTTCTTTGTGTTTCAATGTTGCAGTCATCACACTTGGGTTATCTGCCTGCAGGTAGCCCTTAGTCGGCCCGAATACCAGAGTCCTGGGATTTCTGCGTCGGATGCTGTTGCCTTTTCCATGACGTCAGATCATCAGGGGTATAAAACATGCAGGCGACGCATTACATCAGCTTTTCTTGCCGTGCGGGAGCCCGAAGAAGCAGTAGTTCGCAAGTGCCAGTTGGCTGCTACCTGAAATTTTCATTTTTTGAGTTTCAAACCTGAAGTCTTCTAAAGCTAAGTACCGCATTGGGGATCTTTTTTCTTGCTCTAATCAATGTCAGAAAAAGTTAACAACTGTCTTGCCTGTAGAAAGGAAATACCTCACAGAGATTTTCATTCTTATTGCATCACCTGTTTAGTCTCAGACCACGACGTTCCTCGCTGTCGGTTTTGTGCCTTGTTCAACGCCTGAACTATTCGTCATCGGGCTATCTTTGTCACTAAATTCTTTCACTATCATTCTCCGTATTCCAAAATGGCTTCGTTATGCCATCTGACTACCGATCTTCCGAAAAAAAGTAAGGATAAAGACAGAGACAGACCACATAGGTCCTAAACTGCCGATGACCCTTCCATTAAGCTAGTCGCCAGTTCGCCGGTACTCAGTGAGGTGCTTTTGCAGCCCCTGATACCCGCTTCTACAGATTCGCAGGCCTCTACTGAGACCCTTTTGAAGTCTGGTATGCCGTGAGATACTTCTTTGACTTTGGAACCTGCAGATGTCTCTACCTTGGATGGGTCCGGAGCCGCTGTGCAGGCACCGACTTCTGAGGGTGTAGTCATGCCTTCTGATGTTCATATTAAACTGACTACTTTGTTTTCAACTCCATCTACCGAATTTCTCAGGCCCAGAGTTCACACTACACCTAAGAAACAGACAACCAAAGCGCATTCCCAAGCTCCCATGCCTCAGAAACACATGCTTAGAATGGCTGAAGACCTTATTACTTTAACTAGGGGAAGCCAGCCTTCCCCCTCTAAAACCAAAGAACTGATTTCCTTTGGATTCTACAGACCATGAAGTCTGATGACTCTGACCCCTCTGATTACCAGGACATACCCTTGTCCAACTATGAGGATTCAGATGCAGAGGATTCCATTCCCTCTGCCTCCCCTCTAGAGGACTTTTCTTTCTGTGAAATCTTGCACACCCTAAGACAGCATTTCCACTGGGAATGCCAGGACTACACTGAGTCAAAAAACAGACTCAGGGAATTTTTAGACTTCCCTCAGCACAGGCTAATAGCTATACCCCTGGGTACTGTAGATGATGTCTTCATGGAATCTAGTCTTACCACTGATACTTTACCTCCAGCTCCTAGAAAGCCTGACAGGTACTACAGAGTACCTGACTCTCACAAATTTCTCTTTAAAAATCATACTGCGGATCCAGAGACCATTTCCCAGGGACCTGAAGGTATTAAGGCTACTACAACCGAAAACCCTACCCCATCGGACAGGGATTCTAGTGCTTTAGACAGATGGGGTAAATAACTCTTGCCATAAGAGCTTTAAATTGACAGTTTCATATGCTGAAGTACCAGCAGCATATGATGGAACTAATTAAACAAAAAATTTTGTTGATTTCTGATTGTGCAGAAAATAAAGATTTACAAGAGTTAATGCATTCTGCAAACCAAGTTGGTAAACATACTTTGCAGTGTGGTTTTGATGCCTTAGAAGCATCTTGCAGGTCTGCTGTCACAGGGTCTGTTCTGAGAAGGCATGCTTGGCTGAAGGTACAAATCTTGCCAGACCATGTCAAAGCAAAATTACTAGATGATCCATTAAATCAAGAATGTTTGTTTGGCACAAAAGCAGAAGACATTCTTAAAAAGATGGAGGAAACAGCTAAATCTATGCAAACTGTTAAAGATTTCTTACAGGTGCAGCCACCTAGATTCAGTAGGCATTGGCCTTCAAAAAATTTGTTCTTTCCAGTCCCTCCCAGGCCTTCTCAGTCCAACCCCAGGGGCAACAGACCACAAAGACTACAGTCTCAGGGTATACACAGATATAAACAATGGAGTTCTCGCACCCCAAAAACAGGGAGTGGTAAGCCACCCTCTTATGGAAAAAGTTCACAATGACCTCCTGCATCCTTTCCAGCCATGCCCAAGTACTGGCACCCCTAGGAGGAAAACTCACCCTACATGCAAAAAAGTGGGAATACATTACCCAGGACCGGTGGGTTTTAAACATTGTATCTCAGGGATACAGATTCTACTTCCATTCACTGCCAACCCCAAGTGGATTGCCAGACCTTCCCCCAAACCAGTGGACAGAGGCACAAAAGCAAGTACTTTCTCTTCTCAGTATCAGGGCTATTCAACCTGTTCCAACAGAGCAAAAGGGACAGGGTTTCTACTCCAGACTGTTTCTGGTGCCCGAAAAAAAAAAAAAAAAAAAAAACTCTTGGCGCCCTATCCTGGATCTGTCAAATATCAACACCTTCCTGGTGGTACCAAAGTTTAAAATGCTTACACTCCAACAGCTGCTGCCTATGCTAGCCAAGGACTCCCGGCTGGTCACCCTAGACTTAAAAGAAGCTTTTATCTGCACATCCCCATAGGGGAATCCTGCAGGAAATATCTACATTTCAGGGCAGGCTCTATCAGTTCTCTGCACTTCCCTTTGGCTTATCTACTGCTCCCAGGGTATTCACAAAGTGCCTGGCTCCAGCCATTGCATACTGCAGGCAGAGAAACATTCAAATTTACCCATACTTGGACGATTGCCTGATTCAGGCAGACAGTCAGGAATTGCTACTTCAGCACCTGATATTTGTAAAGAGACTTTTAACTTCTCTGGGGTATACCATCAAGGAAAAGAAATCGCATCTGGTACCCAGCCAAGAAATTGTATTCCCGGGAGCAAACTTGAACACAACTGCCCAGATGGCATTCCTCACTCCAGAAAAGCAGATTTATTTGACAAATTACTTCAAACTACTGGCTACCCAAACCCAGCTATCTTCCAAGAAAAATTCTGCAAGCCCTAGGGTTCATAGCCTCATGCATTCTCCTAATTCAATATGCAAGAGTACATATGAGGAAACTTTAATGGTCCCTAAAAAGTCTCTGGTGTCAACATTGTCAGGACCTGGAAACAGTGATTCCGATCATTCCTTGTCTAAGGATAGAGCTCCTTTAGTGGGCAGAGGCCTGCAACCACAACAAGGGGCTCCCTTTCCCTCAACCCCCCCGCCACCCAAACCCTGACAACAGACACATCAGACTATGCATGGGGAGATCACATGGCAGGCAAATGCATTCAAGGCAAATGGAGCCCTGGACAAATGCACCTGCATATCAATCAAAAAGAAATGTTAGCTGTACAGAATGCACTGACAGCCTTCAAATACCTTATCCATCCACGACAACTCTTGATAAAGACAAGACACCACCACAGTCATGTGGTACATAAACAAGCAGGGGGGATCTCATTCCTACCCACTCTGCAGGTTAGCCATGGCTCTGTGGAACACAGCCTTGAGAAACCAAGTGCACCTGCAAGCTCAATTCCTGCCAGGCAAACAAAATTCACTGGCAGACGACTTAAGCCGAAATCTAATGGACCCTCACGAGTGGAAACTGGAACCCAATTAATTCAAGCTTCTAATCCACAGGTGGGGACACCAGAGGTGGACCTCTTTGCTTCCCCCCAGAACCATCAATTGAGCAAATTTTGCAACAGAACTCCCCACAGCCAAGCATGGAAAGTGGATGCCCTATCCTTTAAAACAGCCTTACTTCTTAGCCATCACTTCAGCAAGAAGGGTGTCTGAGTTACAGGCCCTTATGGGTGTGGAACCATTCATTATCTTCCATGTGGACAAGGTTTCCCTCAGAACTAACCCATCTTTTATGTCCAAGGTGGTATCCAGTGTGGCTTTAAAACCAATCCATCCATTTACCAAAATTTTTTCCTAATTCTCAGAGTAAAGGGGAAAGGCTCCTGCACTCCTTGGACGTGCACAGACAGCTTAGGTTCTACCTTGACAGGACTAAACCGTTCAGAAAATCTGACCAGCTGCTAGTCAGCTTTGCTACAGGGGCAGAGGGCAAGGCCATTTCAAAACAAACCATCTCCAAATGGATAGCACACTGCATCCATTTCTGCTACAAGCACCATGGAAAGCCTATCCCACAGGGGATCAGAACCCATTCCACTAGGACTACTTCAACCTCTACAGCATTTCTCAGGGGAGTCCCTACCAGGGACATTCTGGAAGCTGCAACCTGGAGTTCAGTACACACCTTTACCAAGCATTACCACTTACCTATCTTTTCTAAATCCAGAGCTGGATTTGCTACTGCAGTCTTACAAAGCCTGCTAGCCAGCCCTAATACTTCTTGACTGCCTCCACTCTTCCTCAGCTTTGGGAATCAACCAAAGTGTGATAACTGCAACAGTGAAACACGAAGAACATAGTACGGTAGTGTACACTTACCATAAATGTAGATGTTCCGAGTGTATTCACTGTTGCAGTCCTGGTTACCCTCCCTCCAGCCCCCTGACTTTTCTATACTTTCTACATATCCTCTTTTTTGGCCATATCTTATGGCAATGGTATTCACTTTTTACTGGAGGTGTGCCACACCTTGTAATTGCTTCCATTTTGGGGGCTCCTGACATCTAGGGCAAGAAAATGCATGTTTTATACCCCTGACGTCATGGAAGAGACGACAGCATCCGACGCAGAAATCCCAAGACTCTGGTATTCGGGCTGACTGAGGGTTACCTGCAGGCAGGTAACCCAAGTGTGATGACAGCAACAGTGAATACACTCGAACATCTACATTTATGGTAAGTGTACACAACTGTACTTTATACTACCAATGACATCATTAATCTCTACAGGGAAAACTAGTCTCATAGTGTCAATGTATAGGTGAGTGGTAGTACTAAAAGGAACAACAAACATCAGGGCAGTCCCTTGTTTTACCAGTTTGTCTTTAAAAATAAGCTTTATTACGTCACTACAAACTGTAATAATCGGGTCAGTAGTGTTAACTGGACCAACAATGTTGTAGCTCAAAATAGGGGTAAAGTCTACCCTAACACTGAGACAGCACTTACAATTTAACTTTTAACAATTTTATGGGATAACACCTATCAAGACACATCAGGTAATGCATTTTGTCATCAAAAACACTACTGTATGAAATAAGCTGTGACAGCCTCACCATTTGTCCCGTAACCACTGATTTTTTTTGATGACAAGGGTGGCTACTATCATAGTTAAGTATTACTGAAGGTCTTTTTCCAATAAATAGCAGAAGTGTTGCATCCTTCATCCACATTTTTGCCTAACTTGATATGAAGATAATGTGTGGCTGTATTACTGACTGTGTAAGTGAATCTTAAAAAAGCTGATTCCTGCCAGTAAGTATAAGTATTTTCCCATTGCTGAACGTCACCCTTCCATGAAATCAACACATCATTGAGGTATATGAAATAAACATGAGTGAGAGACAAGAATTCCGGAGTCAAAACAAACACTGCCTCCCACATAGCTAAAACTATATTAGCATACACAGGGCCGCAAGCAGTGCCCATGGCCACTCCAGAAATCTGATGATAGTAGGCACTTTGAATATTAAAAAATTGCTGTGAATGGTTAACTCAAGAAGGGATGTAATGACCTTGACATCGTCTGTAGGGATGGAAGAAAGTTCCGAAATGAAAGAGAAAAAAACACTCAAGGCCTGTGTCTTGGGGTACAACTGAAAATAAATTCACCACTTCCACGGTAATAAACATAACATCAACATTAAACTCCAGGGTGTTTAGAATGTCTAACAAGTGCCAGGAGTGTTTTAGAATATCTCACTGGACTCAGTTAAAGATTTACATTTGAAATCAACATATTTCGTCAAGGGATCAGTTTTCGATCCTTTAGCAGAGACAACTGGCTTTAGCAGAGGGTTGGTAGCATTTTTATGGATCTTTGGAATACCACAGATCAAAGCTATTCCAGACTTAGCTACATTCAAATACTCCCATACCTCGTGATTAATTTCTCCTTGTAAGACCATGTCGAGCAACAAGAAATCTAGTTTGGCATAAGCAATGTTGATTTCATTAAAGACACTTTCATAAGTGATATTATTTAAATGAACATTTTAGAAGAATAGTTGAAACTATACATAACTACAACTCCCCTACCCTTATCAGATTTTCAAAATCCTGACCTGCTTGCTTGGTATTAGCCAAAGTGCACAATGCATTCCTTCCATTGCGAGTTAAATTGTCAGGAATGGACCTTTTGTGTTTATTCACCTGAAAAATGTGTCTAAACTGACTTTCACTTAATCTCTCAAAAACAGACACAAAAAAAGGTTTGTGGGGGTGTAAAAGTAGTGTCTATGTAAAATAGCTGAAGTGGGAGGTAATGTGGCAGCTTTATCTTTATAAACAGTCTTAAATTAAGTCTTCAAGAAAAAAGTTTTAGCTTTTTCAGGAGGAAATGATGTTTGAATAACAGGAGCTGAGGAGGCATGTATTTGCAGCCCTGTAACTATGGGCATGAGTCTCTCAACATTTGACTACTGCTACTAAAAGATTATAGTCAATTGGCGCAATGTATGAGACTTCTTGAGTGAACAGAAAGAAGACATTACATGTGGGACAGCATAGATTCTAGGCTGCAAAGGGAAAGAAGTCTCTCCACAGAAGCTATGACTTCTACTACAATCAAAGACATCTTTAGTCTAGACTCAATGCAATGCTTCATGCTGTCCTTTATGAAAATGTGGTGTACAGACTGCAGTGATAATCTGGAAGCACTCTTCCCCATAACAGAACAGTTGCCAGCACTAGATTTAAGTTTAGACTTCTTGTGTGACTTTAAAATACCAGATGTTTTGGATTCATATCACTTTATCTGATGTGATAAAACACCACTTCCTCATGACGAGTCTTAATAAATGACTCCAGATTTCAACCAAATCTAGAAAATTTGTTCAAACAGCATCAGGAGGGTTCTGAAATGGTTGCTGAACTTGAGTCCTTATATAGAAGACTGAAATCCTTGCACACCCTAATTTGTTCCGAGAAGAACAGTCAAATAGAAATTCTTTCAAGCCAGAACACATTAGTCTCAAGCCAATTCAGATGCCCATGTTCTCTCCCACATGGACCACCAAGCAGATTCATCTTTGCTAGTCCTTTGTAAGTTAATACAGTAAAACACAGACAACATATAGGTAATTGCCCTGATCTCCAATGTAAAATTGCTCAACAAAGGAAAGGTATAAACTAAAACAGCACACTCATCTCCCAGAAAACTCTCTGGTCAGTCTGCCAATCAACTCCACATCCACAAATTTAACAAATACCATGTCGTTCATATATATATATATATATATATATATATATATATATATATATATATATGGTAAAACTTACCCTCCATCATATACTTCCATAAGGATTGTCTGACAAAAATTAACATATTCTAGCACTTAACCTGGGCTATATAACATTATGAAATGTTGTACTGTATATGCCCCATAGGGCATAACGAACTTTCAAGCAAGGCATTACATCTCAGCTTCACACAAATTGCTTTCTAATTTCCAATGCTGCTTTTTTTCTTTGTAGCATTCTATATGTTAATAGAGGAAATGCTTCTCAACCCTTCATCTTCTTGTAAGACCTTGTACCTTGACCATCATTTTTCACCAAATCTTTATTCTGCTGAGATGCATCACCACTTACCTTCCATAATCTGGGCAAAAGGTCTGCATTTACATTCTCACACTCCTTTTCTCACATAATGCAAAAGGTTTTGCAAATCCATAAAAGTTTTCATCTTGCCATGAAGGAAAAAATACTAAAAAAGAGCCAGATACAGCTGTCTTAACATTAGCTACCTTACATAATATTTAAATATCACTGGAAATTGGGCTTGTTTTTACTTTGTTTGGATGGAAATAATTCTCAAAAATATCATCTTCTAGTGAGCCCGTTGGAGAGTAAGTGGATTCAAACAGACCATAACTTACACTGAAGTAGCAGTTTCCTTCTTTATGCCCAGCAGTTGGACTAAAAGCCCTGGCATTCTGGCACCTTTCAGCCCCATTATTTACCTTTTTCCAGTTTCTTGCCTGCTTTTTTTTTTTTTTTTAAACGATGACCTTAATTAACATTTCCAAATACCACATACAATGTGTGTGCTGCATTTATGGCACATTTTTTGCAACAATATTGAAAACCCATCCTTTAGACATATCTTCTTTAGATTACATTTAGATTATAATGGTTTCACTTCAATTTTTACTTAATTTACAACTGCCGGCTACTGTAACTGCCATTGGAACCAACCTTTCCCCACTGCACATTCACAAAACTGATATGTAGTTCTTTATTTGAAAGGTTACTCACTGAGAGAGATTCTCATTGGGCGCCCCACAAAATGAATGGGACAATCTACTGGGTGAAGTTTAGTTGAACACTATCAAGGATTAAGGGAAACAATTCTCTGTATGGAGGCTGGACTGCTTAATGTTGTCTTGCAGTTAAGTAGCAGGAGACAGTGGGACATAGGGAGATGCAAGGGGCTTGCTGTCCTTTTTTTTTTTTTTTTTTAACAAATTTGGAGCATGTAAATTACTTAGATGACAAGTCAAGATGTGATTTCTCATCTTTTTGCTCTGTCAGCAGGAACATCTGGTCTACAGGTTTCAGAGGCACAACTGACATAACACAGACGTTGCAGCTTTGTCACAAGTGTAGTATTGGCAGTCATTTAAGCTGCAGCACTTGATACCATGGCTGATTAAATATATTTTAAGTGGTTGGGGAGCACATGTGCATTAATAACTGCATTAAACAACTAGTATGGCTCTTTGTTACAGTTACTGAAAGGCATGAAAGACATTTTTTTAATAGCAGGGGAAGGACTTTTTTTTGTCACCAACTTGTAGTTTGAGAGCACCAGTCTGGGTACCAACTTTCATCTGCTTTTACTGTACTTGTGTTTTTACCTACTTCTTTTTACTTTTGCATCATCTTAAAATACTCAATTGTATTTATTACTGCTTGGTGTAACTCATTCTAAGCCTTTTGGTTTAAACACTTGGGCTTCGGACCAGTTAGTTGTTTTGCACTGAGAGGGTTTGTGGTCTGCACTGTTGTGGCAGAACAGGTAGCTTACATCCTTCTAGGTTGAGAACTGCTGATTGAGGGCTCAGTGTCTGTTATTCTAAAAGTGTATTAATTCTGGTTTAAGCACTTGGGCTTTCAAGCCAGTTATTTTACATTAAGAGGGTTCGTGGTCTGCACTCTTGTGGGAGGAGAGGCTGGACTCTGCCCTTCTGAGCTGGGAATTTCTGGTTAAAGGCTTATAGTGCATGCATATCTGAACTGTTTCTTACTGAAGTTGGTGCCTTGTTTGCTGTGGCATAGACTGGATTCGGGCCTGCTGGATCTAGCTTTGTTTGTGTAACTTGAGCACTAATCCAGACATTCTCTAAAGTATTCAATGGTATTTATTACTGCTTGGTTGTAACTTGATTAAAGTGTAGCTATCATTCAAGTCTTTTGGATTAAGCACTTGGGCTTCAGACCAGTTTTACATTAGGAAGGTTTGTGGCAAGCACTGTGGTGGCAGGACAGGTAGCTTTCATCCTTCTAAGTTGGGAACTGCTGATTGAGAGCCCAGTGTCCAAGTGTATTAGTTCTGGTTTAGGCACTTGGGCTTCAGGCCAGTTATTTTACATTAAGAAGGTTCGTGGTCTGCACTCTTGCGGGAGAAGAGGCTGGACTCTGCCCTTCTGAGCTGGGAATTTTCTGGTTAAAGGTTTATAGTGCCTGAATATTTGAACTGTATCTTACTGAAATTGGTTCACCTTGTTTGCTCTAGCATAGACTAGATCCAGGCCTACTGAATCTAGCTTTGTTTATATGCTTGTTGTTTGTTTGCTTGTTGTTTCCCTGGAAGCTAATTCCACCTAATACGCAACTTCTCAGCTTCTGTGGATCACTAGTGATATCTGCATTGCTTACTGTACTTATTTCCTTGTTTCACTTGAAAGAAAGTTACTGTTTGTCGTTTTGCATTTAGTTACTTGTAACACATTGCACTCAAGTTACCTGGCACTTGCTCACTAAAGCAATTATATAAGTCAGCACTAAAATTAAAAGCACTACACCCTCACTCCCCACTGGCCCTTGTTTTCAATTAAGGATTTCCCAATATTATTCTAGCATGTCCAAAGGTCAGTTGTCACTCTCCTCTCTGGTCCAGCTGGTGAATCTGGGAATCTTGAGGCAATGTTATAACTGCCTCATGTACACAGACAACCCTCTCCTCCTCCCACATATGCAGCTATTTAGCCAAACTGGAGGCTGAGCTCTCTCAACTCAGGACTGGCAAGACCAGACAGGAGGAGAAGGCAACTACACACACCACAAAACCAGCCTCACATAATGCTACCACTCCACTGAATCAAACACATAAACACACAAAGACATACTCGGAGGCTCTGAGTAAAAATTTACCTAAACAGCAGAGGCCTCCAAAGCAGACACCCAAACAACTGCTACCTCAAGACACCCCACAAGCAACACATAAACCACAAAAGCAGTGTGCAAAGCAGTCACAGCCCTTAAGGCCAAATACAACACCAAACATACTTGTCATAGGTGACTCCATAGTCAGACACACTGACGTCCCACTCACCAGGCTGAACAAGGAGAGGGTCACAGTAAGCTGCCTATCGGGCGCTAGAATCCGCCACATAACACAAGCACTCGGGTCACTCCACGGCAAGTACAAATATGACACAGTCATTGTCCATGCTGGTGTGAGCGACCTGAGACGCACCTCCCTGGACTACATGAAAAGAGACATAGAGGAGCTCTCTGATTATGTAGCCCAGGCAGGTATGACCCTAACCCTGAGCAGTATCCTTCCTTCACCAAGAATGATGCCACAATATAGAGACAAGATGATCAGCTTTAACAATTGGCTTAATGTCTGGTGTCATTCAAAGGGGATCCAGTGTCTGTCTGCCTGGGATGACATGCTTGACAAGCCACGCAAGGGACGGCTTGCACCTGTCACCCCTGGGATTCGGATATTGGCTAAGGCTCTTGCCACCCCATAGTGCCTTTTTAGGCAAGGCTCAAATTCTAAACCTACCACCCTAGAAAACAAAAATGGGAAGAAATTGAGGGTAATGCTGCTCAATGCCAGAAGTCTAAATCTCAAAATGCACGACTCGAGGCCCTTCTCAGTATGGAGAACATCGATGTCTGTGCTGTAACTGAAACCTGGTTCAAGGCTCCTGAGAGCACCCGGCACTATTAGGTTTTACCTCATATCATGCGCCCCCAAAACCGGACCACTCCACAAAAGGAGGGTGTATCCATATTCATAAGGATACTCACACCTCCAGGTTGGTGGCAACGCATGAAGCTGAAACCATCCAGGTGCAACTAACCATAGGCAAAACTGCTCTACAAATTGTAGCATGCTACAGGCCACCCTCTCAAACTCAGGAACCCCACACAGCCTTCCTGAAGACACTGGAGGGTATAAATGTATCTCCAAACACCATCATATTGGGTGACTTCAACTACCCGAATATAGACTGGGAACATTACTCAAGCCCTAACTTTCTAGCCCAACGGTTCCTGGAGTTCATAAATTCAAATGCCATGGAACAGCTAGTCACTGTTCCCACGAGAGGAGAAAATATACTAGATCTCATTGTCACAAACATGGGGACAAAATGCTCCACACCGGAAGTATATCCCTCATTGGTGAGATCTGATCATAAACTAATCTCACTGGAAATCCACATCCGCCCCCACCCCAAACAAAAAGACCATAGTGAAGAACTTCTCTAAAGCAAACTTCACACTACTCAAGACTGGTGTGGTATCCTTCAAGGCCCCTGAGTCAGAGGAAACCACAACCCAAGCTGCGGAAGCCCTTACAAATGCCTTCTATGAACACCTCCAGGACTGCATGGATCAGGCAATCCCAAATAAAACCAAGACTCTTTCCACAAAGGGCAAACGTCCAGTCTGGTGGACCCCAGCCATTAACAAACTTTACAATAAGAGGAGAAAGCTATTACATGATAGAACAAAATCCATAAAAGGGAAGTCACTCCTGATCATTATTAGTAAAAAAATACGAGCACTCATAAAATCAACTAAGGCCAATTTTGAGAAAAATTGCCATGGATTCAAAGGACAATCATAAGGCCTTTTTCAGCTATGTTAGGAACCTGGGTGGAAACTCACAGATATGCTCAGAATTAGTCCAAAATGATACAAAAAAATCAATGAACCCACAGACATTGCCAACATACTGGCAGACAGGTTCAGTGCAAACTTCACCCCCCCCCCAAAGGAGAGATAACTATCCCAGCCGAGTGTAGCCTCCCGGACATCTCAAATGCGGGTGAAAGCTGCTCTCTCTAAAGCTAAAACACAGCATCAATGGGACGGATGGTGTCCCCGGCTGTGTGCTACACGAGCTAAATGAGGAATTAAACCCGCATAAGGCAGCTGTTTAATCTCAGCCTTACCACAGGATACGTGCCCAAGGAGTGGCGTCACGGCAACTGTGGTCCCACTCCAGGTGGGTGCTCTAGGGACCCTGGTAATTACCCCCATAAGCTTAACAAGTCTAGTCTGCAAAGCTATGGAGAGGATCATAATGGAGCTCATAAACAAAGATATAGGGACTTGCAGACATTGGACCCGACCCAGTTTGGCTTTGTCAAGGGAAGATCATGCCTTTTGAACTTGGTCGACTTCTTGAAATAGTCACCAAGGCCATTGAGGAGGAAAGGCAGTCCATACAGCCTACCTTGACCTTGCACGACACAATACCCCACTCGGGTATTGTAGAAAAACTTACCAGCTTAAATGTAAACCCATATGTCACAAGATGGGTTGCAAACTGGCTTAAGGACAGAACCCACAGGGTTAGAGTTGCTGGCGCTGTGTCAGACTCCAAGCCGGTCACAAGTGGTGTCCCACAGGGCTCGGTCCTTGGCCCCTATTGTTTGGCATCTACTTCTCAAGTACAGGCCAACATGGGAGGACTTTGGCTGACAAAGTTTGCAGATGACTGCAAACTGGGCCATAGTGGAAAGTGCATCGGACACGGATATCCTTCAGAAGGGACTCACGGAAACAGATAGCTGGTGCCAGAGCCATGGCCTGAAGTTAAACGCCAAAAATGTATAGTCATACCCTTCGGGAAAAACAAGGTAACCCCAAGCTACCATATAGGTGGCAATCCACTAAGCACAGAAGAGGTTATCAGGGACCTGGGGACCCAGGTTGACAGTGGCCTTCTTTTGACACTCACATTGCTAAAGTGGTTAGAAAGACCTTCTACATTGCCCACCTGATCATGAAGGGATTCACATCCAGATCTAGTGAGGTCATTGTTCCCTGTACTCTTCACTTATCAGACCAATGATCGAGTACAATGCCCCATTCGGGATGTATCTCACCCGACATCTGCAGCAATTGGAGAGACCCCAAAAGTTCCTCACCAAAAGGATAAAGGGACTCCAAAATCTGTCATATGCTGCCAGATTGAAGAAACTCCAGCTCTATTCAGTCGCACCGTCTGCTCAGAGGTGACATGTGCCTGACATACAAGGCCATGTCCAACCCAGAATTAATGGACATGCTCCACCTCAAAAATCCAAATCCACCAAAACCACTAGAGCAAGCGACTTAAACCTTTACGGATATAAATAGGACGTGCTGGAGGGATAGATTTATCACTCAGAGACTCCCTATGCTGTGGAATAAAATCCCGGTCCATGTGAGGCAGAGCACCTCGCTGACTCTGTTCAAGAGAAATCTAGACCTGTGGATGGGAGATCGTAGGTTTACCCCGGGAATCATCTCTGGGTCACTGCTGGACAGAGGCATAACAAACTAATGGGCACAGTATTTTTTCATATAAGGGGTGGCGTAAGCCACAATAATTTGGGCTAGGCTTATAAATGCCTTAGGGCAGATAGCCTAGTATAAACCTATGAACCTATGAACCTATGAACTGACTACAGTTCTGATGTCATTTAATACTTTACATGGACAGTGAGTTTATTTTCTGGAGTCTTTGCTGGGTTCTGAGGTAAGCTGTATGTCTATATTCTGCTCAGCTATGTTGATCACTGCTAACATGTTAGCCACTACTGTGCATACAACAATGACTAATCATAGCTACTGTCACTGAATTAGTGTGTACCATCTGCTTTGTGCAAACTACCTTAGTGGTTCCTATTCATTTTCTCTAACTGTGATGTTACAAGTTGTGAGTCGTGCCGACTATATCATAACCCTTTTACTGGCTAATGATTTTACAGCAAACAGAACATGAAACATGATGTAAAATCTAGGCACTGAAATGTCTTTTTTCAACTTTACTGAAACAGCATTTTATAGCAGTTCCTTCACTGCCCAACTTCAAGTGTAGTGGCTCAGTTGTTGCAGACATGCTTACTTGTGCATTTCATACATATTACCCAAAAAATCTGGCATGGCTTTCTGAGCTTGGACCCATGGATGCACCACAAAGTACAGTTTTGTTAAAGGTCAACATCGTTCTTTGACTGTCTTTCTCTCTTTGCTGACTGTCTATTATTTGGGAGCCATTCGGAGAACAAAAAGCAGAACCACCATGTCAAAAGTGGAACAGCGGAACACTGCTTCAACTGTGGTTAGGCGTGGCACAGAAATTAATTGATAGAATAACAGGTTTTGCAATGGTATGAATTTTCTGAAGGGAATGAAGTCTGAAATTCAAATGTCTGTCATTATTTTCAAACTCCAGTCTTTAATGATTTGCCACTAATCAACTTGAACACTTTGTCCTCCCATTATTTATAGCTTTGTCCAGATGTCTTGCTGTAAGAGGCTGAGAGGTATGCACGAACCTATCTGTTGCCACGGGATCTCTTGCTCATGCTCAACCTTCACACTCTCTCACAAACAGTCTCATCTGCTTTCATACACACATTCACTCACACAAGATCGCTCTCTCTCTCTCGATCCCTCACACAATCTCTTTTGCTTTCATACATAAATTCACTCACAGAAGATTGCTCTCTTTCTCGATCTCTCACACAGTCTCTTCTGCTTTCATACATGCATTCACTCACACACGCAGACAAACAGACACACAATGCTTTCTGTTTTACTTCTTTTTTACACTCGCTAAACAGCTGCTTAGTGAGTGTAAGACACTAACATGATCAATCTCTCTCTCTCTCACTCTCATACACGCATATACTACCCATAGACTTACCTTTCTCTAGTTCAAAAAAAAAAGATCTCTGTTGCAGCTGTAGTGTACCTGTTTGATTTCAGGGTTTCTCTCCACTGCTGTCTTCTCAGACAGTGAATTTTGGAAGTATCTCCAGTCTTGTGAACTAGGGAACAGAAATGTTCTGACAAAATAAATAAAAGGATCCTGTAGCAATGTAGGCAAATTCTACAAATTTCATAAAAAGAAATGGATTTGCTACTGCAGAACCCTCTATTTATTGCAACAGAACAAAGAAAACTTAGGTCTGGGATTGGAGCTGATAGGCAAGTGATGGCTTGGATGGCAAGAATCCGATCGGCTGCCACAACTTTCTTCATGCAACTCATACAGAATCGGCTTGCTGTGATCACAAGACAACACAGAGTACATGGCAAGCCAATTTTTCTTTAAAAAGGTCAAATATGAGCATCAGGTTATTCCACACTGAAAACTAAGTTGAGAAGGTAACTGACAAAGTTCAGGTACTTTTTCAACTTAGTTGTTAACAGTGGAGCTAAAATGTGACTGTAAAGTTACTCGTGTTTGTGGACGGCACTCTGGTGTAACACCATACAATTCCTAGCGCCTTAGAGAGTGCTCTTGTGTTTTATTCATGACAGCAGAATAGCTGCTTTTACAAAACGCACATTCTTTATCCAATTCTGCTGTTGTGTGTGTGCACGCATGTGTGAAAGAGGTACTGAAACTGTAGAACAGGGTCACAACATGTTTGACGTTACATTACAGCTGGTGTTCATCTGGATTTAAGCACTAAGGCGCCATGAGACAAGTACTCAGAGTGGAGTTAAAATACAATGCTTAAATATCAACTAATGCCTAGAAAAGGAAGTACATAATTTATTTCCAATTGGCTAAAAAAAAAAAAAGAAATCTTGAAAAAGTGCTAATGTGGAAAAAAAAATATTCAGCTCCGACTGTGTTTGAGTGAGTGCGTGAGTGTGTGTGCACGCATGTGTGAAAGAGGTACTGAAACTGTAGAACAGGGTCACAACATGTTTGACGTTACATTACAGCTGGTGTTCATCTAGCAGAGCAGATAACACTTAGAGAGACTTCTCTGACATTTAATGAGACCATAAATCTCAAAACAAAAGATGCATAGGAAGACTAATTAAATCAATTGTAATTTGTAAGCTGTTAGTCTCTCTAAACAAGCAATTTTTGTGAAACAGATGTTTTAAGAGAAAATCTGAATTGGCAATAACGTCCACAATGATGAAAAGGCAGGGACTACAAAGAGAATAAGATACAGGATTAAATTGTATGGATGTTGTATACAGTTAATATACTACACAGGCTGTGGTTTAGCTGGGGTGAGAGTGGGAAAGAAAATTATGTTATGTAATCCTAAGGTTCTAAAGAACAGCAGAATTGGATAAAGAATGTGCGTTTTGTAAAAGCAGCTATTCTGCTGTCATGAATAAAACACAAGTGCTAAAACACAGATCCCAGTAATCTTAACAGTTACTGGTAATACTCTGAATCAGTAATTAGTTTTAATTTAGAATAAATTCATAAAAAATAATTATAAAAAAATCTTGCAGTTCAGTATACTTTATTTATACTGGAAAAGGATGAAAAAATAGAGACGGGGGCTAAGTCTGACACAGAAAGACTAGGATTTTGGATGCAAGTCTTTTAACAAGACTAGTAACAACCACACAGATTATTAAAGCAAAGTATTTTAAGGCAGTGTATGAACGGAGAAAGGAGATTTTATCACTATGGATGTCAGTAAGTACGGGTACAGAAAATAGGTGAAAGGAGGTTGGAATTTACTGAAGGAAATTAGCAAAGAAACCAAGGTATTATGAGCAAATAAAGGTAATGCAGTGAGATCACTTTAAGCAGGAGTTTAAACTGCAGCTTCGAGACTGCTTTCCCCTGTCAGGGACTGATATTTGATTGACAAAAAGAAAGGGACAGGGAAGTGCCTAGTGAAAACCAACTTTAGTAGAGTTTTTAGTTGAGTCTAGAACAGAACATATAGTCAAAATGCTGCATGACAGCTATAAGGATTAACCAAAGTAGGTTAGAAAAGACTGTGAAACAAGAATACAACAAATTACAAAGGAACAATGAGAAAAATCTGCAGGTCTTCTAAGTAAGCAAAAAAAGGGTGTAATGGTTTTGCACTGAAGTGTTTGTATAGGAATTTTATAATCCATGTAAACTTGATTTTTTCTCAGGAAGATAGCAAATGCTGGACATGTGAAGAGAAAGACAGGAAATGGGGAACTTTTTTTATGAATGCAATGAGCTGGACAATTTAAAAAATTTCCTAAGAAATTTTCCTAGAAAAGTTGGGAAAATGGTAGTCAACTAAGGAAATGATTCTTCTGAGATGAGATATAGGATCTGAATTGCTCAGGCACAGTAAAGGCTCAAGTGTAATGCTATTGCTGATCAAAAAAAAAAAAAATTACTAGAAAATGGAAATCAAAATCTAAACCAACTGCAATGGAAGTAATTAATATCGTAAATGAAAAAATAACTGGAGGTAGAATCTTTAGAAAAGGGAAGGAGCAAAGTTCATACAAATAAATTGAATTTGCGGGGAAATACATGTGGAATAATGTTCAGTTGAAGGAGGGGGATTTAAGTGAAGGCAAGGCTTGAGCAAGTTATGTAACAATGGAGCAAATGAAAATTGTTAAAAAGAAAACATACACATATACTGAATAAAGATAACAGAAAGGTTAAAATGTGATGCTTTAATAAAGATTAAAAAAAGATACACAGCAGGTGTTTTGCTCTTGGTTTGAGTGGGGTAAGGTAGGCAACTTGTGACCCTGACATCTGCCAATTACTGCCCTACCTCGACTCTATTAATTCTAACATTTGTGAAGTTGTGTAAAAACAGCCTAGGTCTATTCTAAAGGACAGGAGAGTTCACATTCCATTCCAGTTCTAGATTTTCCTCTAAACAAGTAACAGGCACTGCCCTCACTAGGGTAATGAGTGTGAGAGACTAACACTGCTGCTGTTTTGGTAGTATTCATCATATGACAATGTTGTTCATGGCAACCTTTTGGAGCATCTTTGGACTGACTGCTAAAATGGTTTGCCTTCTACCTTTTTTGGAGACACATACCACATCTGTAGCCAATTCCTCATCTCCTCATTCTCTCACCTTTGGAATCCTGTAGGGCTTTATTTCAAGTCCACTGTTGACTTCCAAGTGTATTCTTTTGGAGAGCTCACTTGAGGAAAGGAAATATCTTCTGTCGTAACTATGCAGACCATATGCAACTGCATATTCCTCTCTATCTCTCAGTAGTAAATGTCCACTGTAAATGTCCTTGGTAACAATCTGGAACTTCCATATATTTATTTTTATAACCACGTAAGCCCACTGAACACAATTAACACTTTTCAGGGTGACTTGAAAGCTCTGTCTGGTTTAGTACCTTGCTCAGCATCATGCTATAAGCAAAAGAAGGCTGAGGAAATCAATCCCTGGATTACAGAAAGTAGTTCACTAACACAGCTCATAGCCTCAATTCTGTGTTGTCAAAAAATGTATCCAGTATTGGATGTGCAGTAATTGCTTAAAGCAGGACATGTCATAGGTAGTGCTGCTTGGACAAACAAACAGTATGTTCTTGAATCCATGCATTACCTACATGGCGTGGTTATACACAACTTTTTCAGTATGGTAACAGAGCTTGGTATTAGTCCTGATGTTAGATGGCTATTTAGGAACCAGGTGTCAACTGTGGTTAAGATATGGTACATAAATCATATCAAGCACCTACTTCCAAAACTCAGGACCATGCTGCATTTTTATGTTTTGCTTCATCATGACTTAATTACTGTAACTGCCTTTCTTAAGGCTTCTTGGCTCAAAAACTGACAGCCTCCAGCTGGTATAAAATGTTGGTGCCCAACTACTTACACAGTACATTTGGTTAGCAACACATTATTCCAATTCTGTGGAGTCTATAGTGACTCCTCTAAGTTTGTCTTTGACCATACTCTGAGTTCTGGCATTATTTAGCCTTGCATGACCTGGTATCCTTAAGAAGTGATGGTTTCAGAGAGTTTGGCTAGACTCCTGTGGTCTGCTTCACTGCATGGAGGTTTCTAGAGTGTGACCTGAATTCTTCTGGAATCTGTTCATTTTTTCTATCAGGTCCTGCACATATGGAAATCCTTGTGCTGGTGGCCTCAGGAGTCACCCATGTTGGTCAGCCTTAAGAGATTGTTCAAAACACAGGTTTAATCTGGAGTATAAACTATTTTAATATACAATTTAATAATACTTGTAGACCTTATTTTAACCACTGAGATCCAGTGTGTTTACTGATAATTTATTATGATTTTACTGTAGTATGCTTAATGTTGTAAGCACAATAATAAACCTAAACTTTAATATGAACTAGTACATAAGCAGATGGCAATGCACCAAAAAGTGGCTTGCATGTGCATGACAGAGATGTGATCAAATACACATGTAAAATAAAAATACCTACCAGATTAAAAGGAAAGTTTTGCTACAGAAAGGACGATCAAATGAATGTCAAAATTAAGACAGGTTTAATTTTTGTTAAAAAAAATCTGCTCTCTTCCCTGAAAAGTTTATAAAGACTTTTTTATTTAATAATGACACTGACAGGCATCTTTCCTTATATGACGACACAGGAAAATCCATTTTTTTGCAATAAATTACTTGAAACCTATTTTTTTCTCGGCTGTGGCTGTTCAATGCAAAACCATTCTCACGCCCATTTATATCTACCTTCCTGCCACAAGATGGCAGCATTTCACAATTTATCAAGAAAACACACATTTTTTTTTAAAGACTCCTTTTTCAAAATATGTTGTTGTGTCTTTTGGCCTTTCCCGGTTAGGGGTCGTCACAGCGGAACTCCGGTCCGCTAATGATTGGTAGTTGATTTTTACGTGCCAAGTTACCAGCCCTGACGCACAACCTTCAACAAAGGTACGCCCATTCACGCACGTCTCCATGCAGAAGATGCTCTAGCTGAGAATCGAACCTGACAGCGTCTTACTGTGAGGCGACAACGCTACCGCAGCGAATTATTCATGAATGAAATTACTGATGCAGTTGCACTTCAAGGTTAGATTTGTCTACATAAAAAAGAGGTATTCCACTTGATAGTTCAGGGTGAGGTAGCACCAGCTTTTAACTGTGACAACAGTTGAACATAAATCAAAACAGCAAACAAACTTGCACCTTTCTTAGAGTCTGGTATACTTTACATGATGAAACACTAATTAATTTAACATCCGTTTAACTTAATAGACATCCAGTTCACCTGAACTAAAAATGAGAGGACTGTGCAGCATGAAAAGCATCCATGATACACAGTGTTATTTAATTAAAAAAGAAATAATTTTAACAAAATCAATAAATATACCAGAGTAAGGTTTAAGACATGGCTCTCTAACCACTAAGGAGAATGTGTCAGAGTTCCGTCTCATAGTACCAGGTATTTCATACTCAGTGCAAGGCCACTACAGTTGTGTAAAGTATTTAATATAAAAACAGATCTTTAAGGAGAGGTCACTGTAACAGTAAATCTTACTAACAGTTTGTCTAGCACAATGGCATACAGGGATACCCTGACTATGATGCAGGCAACTCCGATATCAAGGCTCAGGTGCCTGAGGTGTTAGCAGTTAGGATGAGCAATCTGACCTGGGAGGGGAGTAGGTAGGTAGGGTGCATGTGCACATGGCACACAATGCAGCTGGGTCTCACTGCTGGAGTGTGGGAAAAACACTTTAAAGTGCTTTCTGAGGGTGGGCAGGGTGACTTGCTGACATCAATCCCTTGTGGAAGAGAGAGGTGGTTTGGTGTGATCCACCCAATGGGCATTACTGAAGCATGCATGGGGAATGGGTCTTAAGCAAAAAAATACCCTGGCAGCAATACAACTCTGCACTGAAATGCTATAATCTCCTCACTTGCACTGAGCATGGGCTGGAGTAAGTGTGGTGGAATACGTTTGCTTAGGTATATTTTGATTCCCTTATACATCATGTCTTACCTCCAAAGTTTTCTGATCCTGAAATCCTTACAGGGACACATGCTTGTGACAGAGAAATAGCTGTGTTAAGGCACTAGTAAAATCAAAAGTAAATGCAGCACCACAAAATCTGAACAGCTGCGTTAAGGCACTAGTAAAATCAAAAGTAAATGCAACACCACAAAATGTGTGTGTGTACATACCTAGTATTACACAATATAGCCAAACATATTTTACCATATATAAAACGGTCTTACTATTAAGACAGTAACTAATCCACCTTTAAAACATCCAAAAATACTTTCCTTATAAAAAATAATAAAAACAATTATCCTAAGCCGCGATAGTACAGTGGTCAGCGTTGCTGCCTCACAGCAAGAGGTTCTCCCATTTGATTCACGGCTGGAGCGCCTTCTGTGTGGAGTCTGCATGTCCTCCCCGCAGTCGAGTGACGTTAAAGACATACAGGTAGGTGCGAGCATGAATGGGCGTGTCTTCATTGAAGGTTGGGTGTCAGGCTGGCAACTTGGCACCGTAAAAAAAATCTACTGCCAATCATGAGCAGACCGGAGTTCCGCTGCGGCGACCCCTAACAGGGAAAAGCCAAAAAAGTCTTTTTATCCTAATACCAAAAGAGATAAATATCTAGGATCTACTTTAACTCAAAAAAATAGTTTGAGATTCATGTACTTATTGCCAAATGCTCAAGTCATGCTATACTCATAATTGATGTTAATTATAAAAAGTACTTATTGCTGAGGGCAAGCCCTCAATTAAGAGACAACCTTCCACAACCTCAATCTATTGCCTCAAAGATCACACAGTTCTAGATAAAGTATTTAAAAAATGATGTGTATGGATGCATTTCACACTAGAATACATAAACTACCATTTTGAACACTAAGTGAAAGGCAAACTAGTAATTCTCCTACAATGTAATATCGATAAAGTGTATAACTTCTTGGAATCTCAAAAGAAAAACAGTTTCAAAATCCACAATAAGGAGAAAGACGGAGGGTAGCTTTTGAGTTAGAGACCTTTCTTTAAAGACCTACTTTTATGGTAAGAACCTTACATACCTGTACTATCTTTTTCAAGGAGGGTCACTCAACTGTAAATCCTAACATTAAATGTGATAATGTTATAAAGGTGTTTAAAAAAACAGTAAATCATAGTACTTGGACAGTTTCTCAAGCAGACTAAATTGTCCATGGAAGGTAGAGGATTACTAACAAAGTCAATTCAAAAACTGATACAATACATCCTGCAAGGATAGAGTAATTATCAGTAAAATAAAAGTCCTGAATGAAAGTGGGAGTGTTCCTCTCAGATAAGCTGTGTTTGAACACAGGAACCAGACAGGGGTGTCCTCTTTCGCCTTTGTTGTTAGCTTTACATTTAGAGCCACTGGCAAAGAAAATAAGAAACTCAGAAATAAAAGGATATACTGGTATGGTAATCAACAAAAGTTGGCTATATTTGAGCATGATATTTTATACCTTAAAAAAGGACATCTCAGTGTTGTGGAACATTTTGAGACAGTTTCAAATCTTTTCGGGATATAAAATTAATGAAGATAAAGATAAAACAAAGGCTATAGCTGTAAATTATATACCAACACACAAACTGGTTCAGCAATACACACATTTATGGGGACATGATAAGATGAAGTATTTAGGAGTATGGACTAAAAAAGCTTGCGTTATGGCAGCTAAGGATATGTTTGAGGAGACTAAAATGATAATACAAAAATTAAGAAACTGGAAATTCTTATTTACGGATGTGGATAGCAAGATATAAGCAGTGAAAATGTTTTTAGTCCCGTTAGTCTTTATACGGGGCTAGACATACTTTTATCTACCCAAGGACACATTACGGACAATTGTTAATAATGAATTGGAGGAATTTATCTGAGAGGGCAAGAGTTAAATGGAATAAGGTGTTCCTTCCAATGCAACTAGATGATTTAGGTTTACCTGATATAAAGGGATATTTCAGAGCTACACATTTAAGGTTCATATACATAACATAAGCAGAAGGTTATAAGTCAACATGGAAAGGTATGATGAAGCATGGGGGAAGTTCAAGAAATAGACAGAGTGGGATTTTGGATGCAGATCCTTAAGGGGAATAATACCAACCATCCAGAATATTATATTCATAAAGTAGGAGAAAGTATTCTAAGAACTAAGCCAATATGAGAATAGAGAAAGGAGATTTTGACAATAGGGATGTTGGCAGGTAGGGGTAGAGAAAACAGGCAAGAGGGACTAGAATTTACTGGAGAAACCTACCAAAGAAACCAAAATATTGGGAGCAAATAATTCATGCAGGAAAGGTAACAGAGTGGGATGAGGCCAAGAAGACATTTGGATTGCAGGCTAGAACTGCCTTCCCTACAAGGAACTTGATCTCAGAGTACAGGGAAAGAGAAATGGATATGGGAATTTTAAGTGAAACATGTGCTCTGGTAGGAGTTTTGGTTGAATCTAGATCAGAAGCAGCTGTTAAAAAGGGATAATTAGTATGGCATACAAAATACTGCTTGATAACATCCACTGAAAACTCCCTTCACCCTAACTCTTACTTCCATTCTATCTCCTCTTATCTTATCCCGCCCAATCAACTCTACCTATTCCACTATAAAATCTTCTCCACTACTGCCAATACATTTACAAACAAAATAACCTTACATCCAACTAAACTCTCAATCTGTAAACCTAAATCTCTTAAATCTTTTCTGTTTAACAACATATTCTTAGCTGGAGATATCCACCCCAACCCTGGCCCCATTAATTTCGCTAAAAAGAAGTTATGTACCTACCATAATGTTCCATGTTAGTTGTCTTCATCTTGCCTTCTTTCTTGCTGGTTGGGATCGGAGCCGATCCTCGGCTTCGGCTCAGCCATCTTCTATAGCTCGAGAGCTGTTTACTGGCTCGAGGCTACCCCTTATCCCATGATGCCTAGTGCTAGCTACCCAGATCTCGTTTGAAATAGCTAATCCTAGCCATAGCTAGAGAATGAACCTCTCCAAACAAAATGTTGAGCACACCTGTCATACTCTAAGTCAGTAGAGGAAACAACCAGAGAACACTCAGCCAGTGAACCTTGAACTCCTCTCGGTCCAATAGGATAGGGGGATAGAGGGTGGGACGCAAGAAAGAAGGCAAGATGAAGACAACTAACATGGAACGTTATTGGTAGGTACATAACTTCTTTATGTTAAGTTGTCTATCTCGCCTTCGTTCTTGCTGGTTGGGACAGCGTCCCTAGCAGTTACAATCCTGGGTGGCTCATTGGAACAGACTCTTCAGAACAGTGGAACCAAAGTCAGCTCTGCTCCTGGAGACCATATCTAGCTTGTAATGAGAAATAAAGGTATGATGATTTGCCCACGTAGCGGCTGCACAGATAGAATCCATGGGCAACCTAGACTGAAATGCTACAGAGGTGGCCAAGGCCCTAGTGGAATGACCTTTTGGTTTGATAGGCAACTCTGTTTCTCAATTGATAAATGAAAGTAATAATGTGAGACAACCACCTGGATAAGGTCACTTTGGAGACTGGACGACCTTGTTTGCCCAGAGCATAGGAAAGGAATAGTTGGTCTGATTTCCTTATGTCCTTCGTCCTATGCAGGTAAAAACGCAGTTGTCTGTGAGCATCTAATTGATGTAATTTTTCTCTGCCTTGTTGGTGTGGCTGGGAAAAAACACAGGAAGGTCTATGGATTGGTTTAAATTATTTTCTGAGCAGACTTTCGGAAGGAAAGAGGGATTAGTCCTCAGAGCTACCCTGTCCTTATGAAAAACTAAGTAAGAAGGACAGACACATAGTGCCTGAAGTTCAGAGATGGGTTTGGCTGAAGTAATAGATACCATAAAGAGAGTTTTCCAAGATAGAAACTTAATGGAGCAGGACGCTGCAGGTTCAAAAGGGGGCAAAATTAAGGAGGTTAGTACCAAATTTAGGTCCCAAGGAGGAGGGGGATCCCTCACTGGGGGTCTAAGGAGAGTAGTCCCTCTTAGAAAAGCTTTACATAGGTTATGAGACATGATGTTTGCATTAGAGAAACCAACACGAAAGTTTGAAATGGCCGCTAATTGAACCCCGACTGTAGCAGAAGCGGACCCAGAATGAAAAAGTTCTGCTAGGAACTCCAGGATTTCGTGGACTGGGGCTGAAAAGGGATCTATGTTCCTAACCTCTGCCCAACAAGAAAAACACTTCCACTTGCTAGCATAAGTCCTTCTAGTGGCAGACTTGTGCGAGGAGACAATAATTTCATGTACAGCTGGGAAAATGTTGGGAAGCCTGGCTACGGTTGGAAGTGGAGCAACCAAGCTGTGAGCTGGAGTCTTTGGAGAGATTGATGCAGCCCGCCTGATTGATGAATCAGCAAGTCTGGAATCTGATCCAGAGTCCAGGGCTGATCGAGAAGGTAATGGTGCAGGAATGGAAAACATATCTGTCAAGGCCAGTAGGGGGCAATGAGGATTATTTTGCAATCCAACAATATTGCTTTCTGTACGAGTTTCGGTATCAGGGGAAACGGAGGAAAAGGCATAAAGAAGTCCCTAAGGCCAAACGTGGACTAGAGCGTCTCTGGGTATGTGACCTGGAAGCGGAAGAAGAGAGCAGTAGTTGCTGCATTTGCTGTTGAAGGGGGTGGCAAAAAGGTTGCAGCAAGACTTTCCCCATTTGCGAAAGATAAGATTCGCAACTTCCTGATTCAGAGACCACTCGTGAGGCATGAGAATAGCTCTGCTGAGCCTGTCCGCTATGACATTCCAGGGATGTGTGTCGCAATCAGAAATCATTGGGAGGAGATCGCCCACTGCCAGAGTCTGAGTGCTTCTCGACATAGGGGGTAGGACCTGGTTCTGCCCTGTTTGTTGATGTACCAAACCACGGACATGTTGTCCGTTTGAATTGCAATGGTCCCAGAAGGGAGAGATTCCTGAAGAGCTTGCAACGCTAGGAGCACGGCTCTCATTTCTAGGACGTTTATATGCAGATGGTACTCGTGAGACTGCCAAGTGCCTTGGACTGTCCTGCCCTGATAATGCCCCCCCCCACCCTATAAGGGAGGCATCTGTGGTCACTGTGGCAACTGGAGGGTGCTGAATGAATGGTCTGCCCAGAGAGACTAGCGGGGAGAGTCCATCCACCAGGGAAGATGCTTTTTGCATGTGTCTGTAATCATGATCATGTGAGACATGGGCAGCTGTTGAAAGGACCACTGTGTGAACAGAAGCCACTGAAGAATTCTCATGTGAAAGCGGGCCAGAGGGACTAGAAGAATTGCCACTGCCATGGAACCCAGAGTTTGAAAAAACATCCTGACTTGGACCCTTTTGCACTGCATTAGAATTTGTACTTGCTGTCGAATTGTGGTCACTCTGTCTGGCGGTAGCCTTGCGGACATGCTCCTTGTGTTTAGGTCTGCTCCTATATACATAATAGATTGACAGGGCAACAAGGCAGATTTTTCGAAGTTTATTGTAATGCCTAGCTGGGAACAAAAAGTGATTGTGTAGTCCCTGGCTTGTAGAAGGTGATGCCTGGTAGTAGCAGTAAGGAGCCAGTCGTCTAGATATGGAAACAGCTGGAATCTTCGACGTCTTAGGTGAGCCATGACCACTGCCATACATTTGATGAACACCCTGGGGTTGTGATGAGACCAAAGGGCAGAGCTCTGAACTGGTAATGACTGGCTTCCCAGCCAGAAGCGAAGGAATCTCCTGGAGCACCTGTCCATTTTGATGTGGTAGTACACATCCTGAAGATCTATGGAGCACATCCAATTGTCCTGACCCAGAAAGGGTAGAATGGACTGTAGCGTGACCATCCGAAACTTTGTTCTTTGAACAGACTTGTTTAGTCTGCTGAGATCCAGAATCGATCTCCAGTCCCCTGTATTTTTTGGAATAAAAAAAAACCTCGAGTAAGTTCCGGATCCATGTTGGTCTGCCGGGACTTCCCGGATGACTCTTTTTCTAGCAGTCTTGAAACTTCTATGACTGCCTGGTCCATCAGATTGGGTGGAACATCTGGAAGGGATATGCTTGACTGTAAGGGGGGTTGAGAGAAGGGAATTTTGTAACCTCCGGATATGACTGACTGTACCCATTTGTCTTGCATTATATTTTGCCAGGCTTTTGGGTACAGTGAAAGTCTTCCCCCGACTGCCTCCAGAGGCGGGCAGCTGGGCAACCCTTCAGGGATGCTGGAAGGGCTTCTCAGAGAAGGATTCTCTGCTGCCCTGGTTCTGCGGGCCCCCCCTGCCACAAGGGCATCGTCTGTTGTTGTTTCCTCCTCTGCCCCTGGAGGAAAAATTGCTACATGTGTCAGGCGAGGTTCCCTGGGATTTTCAAAACCACATTTTACCACTCTTCTGACCCTTGGGGTATGGTCTGGAAGGAGTGGAAAAATGGACTCCCATGGCAGAGAGAGTTTTGCCTTCTTGTTCACACCTAGTGAGTGTGTCTTTCACCTGTAGTCCACAGAGAAAGGAACCATCAAAGTGGGTGTTGGTGAATGATGCCCTAAAGGGTTCCGCAAAATTACACAGCCGCATCCATGCATGTCTCCTAAGGGCCATGCCTGTACCTGCAGCTCTACTCGCACCATCGGCTGCATAGGAAATGAGCCTCATGGAGGAGTTGACTACAGAATTAAGGGTCACCAGCTGAGAAGCCACTTTAGCTTGAGCCCCATCAGCTGATGGATCCTGAAGGGTAGCTCTCCAAGCTCTTTAAGGAGATCCCTCTGAGGCCGGGTAAAATGGCATAAGTAATTCAGTGACCTCATAGAAAAGGTCGCTGAAGCTAACATTCACTTCCCATATCTATCCATAGTCCTGGACTCCTTGTTAGGAGGATGGACAGACGCAGAAGTTTCTGCTAAATCTTTCTTAATGGCTGCTGCTACCACCATGGCATCCACAGGAACACCTTTAGTAAGTAACTGCTTATTGACGGGTGCAGTGATAAACTTGCCGTGTCTCCTCGGGGTTGGTTCCACTGTATCCGGAGCTGACCAAGCCTTTCGAGCCACTACTGACATGAGTGGATCGAAAGGCAGAGAACCAGGAGGTGGAAGGTCGGGAACAGAAGGCATCCAGGAATACAGACTCATCCTCGGTAGGGGTTAGGGGAGTCCAGTTCCCCCTCTGCTTAAGCATTTCTAGGATGTCCGAGAAGGAAACATCTTCAGAGGGGGATCTCGGAGACCCTTCCGATTCATCTAAGTCTGTATCAGAAGTGACAGACTCAGGGGAGTCAATGTGCTTCCTCTTGCACTTCTTCTTCCGAGGGGGTTCCTCTGAATGATCAGGGGAGGCCACGGAAGAAGAGGAAGCACCCAATGGGGTGTCCTGGAGTGCCGGTTCCCCACGCTTGGGGTCTGGAGGAGGAGCAGAGGTTAATGCAGGCACTACAGGGGACGGAGCCGATGGGGTCGAATGTGGAGCTGACTCAGTGGCCAGAACACTCCTCATGACATCGAAGGCATCCCTGCCACGATGCCGAGATGGCTCCGGTTACGAGGAAATCAGAATCCTTCTCCACACCGAGGGAGATGGCTCTGAGGCCGATGTAAGAGCTGAGCTCACCTGCGCTGAAGCTCAGAGAGGGAGAACGGGGTCTGACAAGGGTCCGATGCCACTCGCCCCCTCGGAGCCGACGAGGGAGCCTTGGCACCCAGATCCCTCAACCGACAGCACCATTGAGGGAATCGGAGCCATCGACGGAACCAAAGGAGGGATAGTTATCGGAGCCAACGGTTCCACGACTCGAACCCCAACAAACTCCGGCTCTGAGCTCAATGGAGTCGGAGGAGGAATATAGATAGCAGTGGACGGGGCAGACACCTGTTGAGGAGGGCTGGACAACATCTTGGCAAGTGCCTGCGACTTCAGTAACCTACTGACTACTCTCTCCATGTCGTGATCCGAGAGCCTGGAAGACCGAGATCAGTGGGAGGATCTGTGACTGCGCTCACTTTGCAGCAGGAGAGACCGAGGAGCCGAATGTATGGATTCTAATGAAGGGGACCTCAGCCTCTTGTGGCTCCATGATGGCTCCGAGGACACTGATGGAGCTGACGGGGAGATAGTCTCCTCGGTTCCGGCTGGAACCGAAGTAGTTGGTAAAGTCTGAACCAATGATGGCTCCCAGCTTGGAGATAACAATTTGGTCGGTCTTGGGGATTTCACAGGCTGAGCCTTGGCCGGTGAATCCTGGGGCTTGAGAAGACCCCTCAGAATAAGTTTACTCTTGCGCGCCTGCAGAACTCTTGGATTGAATGCATGGCATATGGAACAAGAATCCTGCAGGTGCACTGTGCCTAACCAATAGACGCAAGAAGTGTGACCATCTGTCAGAGACATTTTCTGACAGCATGAGTCACACTTCTTGAATCCAGACACTTTGGATTCTTTAGACATACCCAACAAAATATCCCGTAAGACACTACACTGATTTTTGGCCAAAAGGCTGAACGGTGATAACAGAATACCACAAAACTAATAACAAAAGTAAAAAACACACAGTAAACTACAGCTAAAGATTTTTTTTTTTTTTTATAACTAGGAAGCCTCTAACTTAAACGGCTACCTAACAATAAGAAAGAAAGAAATGATTAAACTAACTATAACCTACAAGAAGGGATAGGGGGAGGGGGAGGGGGAGAACTCTCTAATTTAAAACAAGTTCTAAGGGAAGGACTACCAAGAGACTAAACTAACACCAAGTTACAGATTACAACTTAAAACAAGAAAAAATCTCAGTAGAAAGATTAATTTGACTAGAAATAGTTAAATAAGAAAGTTATACGAGCCTGAGCCAGTAAGAACAACACCTTACAGCTGAAGCGGCAAACGAGATCTGGGTAGCTAGCGCTAGGCATCATGGGATAAGGGGTAGCCTCAAGCCCGTAAACCGCTTTCGAGCTATAGAATATGGCCAAGTCGGAGTCGAGGATTGGCTCCGATCCCAACCAGCAAGAACGAAGGCGAGATAGACAACTTAACATCAATAATTACCCAACCACATCCTCTCCCCTCCCAAACACATTGAAAATCTTCACCTTGAACTCCCAAAGTCTTAATAACAAAGTCCACCTTCTCCAGGCTTGGTTAACCCATAACCAACCAGATATCTTAGCCATTTCTGTGACTTGGCTTAAACCCCATATCTCTAATTCAGAGATACTTCCCCCTGGATACCATATTATTGGAAACGTCCGACCTATAAAAAAAGGTGGTGGCTCTGCCATAGTTTACTCTAAATCACTAACTGTAATTCCTCTCCAAATTCCAGATCATCAATTCAAAAATACTGAACTTACACAGCTGGACTACTGAGACTAAATAGACACAAACATCTGTATTATTGCCCTATATATCTCCCCTGGGAACAATATCCCTATCCTCGAAGACATTCTCTAATGGGCATCTACTAAAGTTATCTATGAAACATACATCTTAGGTGATGTAAATACTGACTGAAACAAAATTAACTCTCTTTCTCTCCTTCCCAAGCCATCAACCTTTACAACTTCACTCAAACAATACACCATATAACCCGACCCAACAAAACTAACCCCCCAGGATCCTCTAGACTGGATCATAGTCTCCAATCCAAATAAAATCACCAATTCTGGAACAATTCCGGACACTATTAGTGACCACCTCCCAGCCTTTATGTATCCCACTACCAACTCTTCTCCTCACCAACACCAATACATCCTAACTCGTAACCTTAGTAACTTTAACCCTACAAACTTCTCAAACCTATTCAAACAAATGAACTGGCAAGACCTTAAAACTCTCCCTCTTGATGCTATCGACCACTTCAACTCTGTTTTCTTAGATATGCTTAACTCTCTTGCCCCTATCAGAAATAAAAGGGTAAAAATAAATACTGCTCCTTGGTTATCTAAACAAACTAAGCAAATTATGCATCAAAGGGACAAACTATGGAAGCTGTTCCAAAACAATAAACTGCCCAACACTTTGCTCCAATATAAGCAACTACGTAACCAAGTAAAACAACAAATTACCAAAGAAAAAAATCCTATTACACCAACCTCCGGTCTAATAACAACCCCAAGAAATTCTCGAATTCAATAAACTCTCTCCTTAATCCTGGCTCCAAAAATAATCCCTGCCCTGACCCAAGTAAATCTGACCTAGAACTATGCTCAGAATTTAACTCTTTCTTCATACAAACAATATCTGACCTAACCAAGACCTTCCCTAGCAATAACCCATCTGTTCCCCTATCTCCCCCCTCCAATAACCCTCCCCTCAGGTTCGAGCTCAAACATGTCTCAACTAACTTTATACAAAGACTTCTGTCTAAACTTAAACCCTGCTCTAATGCCCCTGACAATATTCCCTCCACTTTCTTAAAATGTGCCGCAGATGGGATAGCACTCCCAATCAGCATCATTATTAATAGATCTATTAATGAATCTTACATCCCCAAACTATGGCATTCAGCTTACATCCTTCTTCACAAAGGAGGCAAGAACACCAGCATCACAAATTTTCGCCCTATTGCTCTACTCTCACCTATCTCTAAAATCTTAGAAAAGTGTATCCACTTCCAACTTATGCCTTTTCTAACCCAAAACCATCTTCTTACACCAACTCAACATGGCTTTCGCTCTGGCTATAGCACTACTACTGCTCTACTTTCCTTCTTAGAAACTATCAATCAAGCCCGAGATTCAGGTCACCTGGTCTCTACTGTTTTGCTTGATCTCTCAAAAGCTTTCGATACTGTTTCCCATAAACACCTTCTTCATCTATCAAACCTGCATCTCTCATCTAACTCTCTATCCTGGTTCTCTAGCTACTTATCAGATAGGTCTCAGGCAGTCAAATGGAAAACCCCCATCTCCTCCTTCCTACCTACACCAACAGGTGTACCACAGGGATCCATCCTTGGACCCATGCTTTTTAATATTTTTATTAAAAACTTTCACACTGCTATCCCCGATGCCAAAATTATTCAATACACAGACGATTCAACCTTAGTCTGCTCTGCCTCAAACATCACTGAACTGCTTCTCAAAACCCAAGCTGCCTTCTCAACCACTGAAAACTGGATGCGCCAAAACCACCTCTTCCTTAACACTAACAAATCCAAAATTCTCCTCTTCTCCCCCAGAAAGTCTTACTCCTATGACAAAGACACTTTCAAAGTCCTTAGTAACTCCAACTCCACTACTGAAGTGGTTCCCTCTGCCAAACTTCTCGGGTGTTATAGTCTATGAATTCCTAAAGTTCGACATACACATTCAACAAAATATTAAGAAAACCCACCAAAAACTAGGCATGCTATATAGGAATAATTGCTTTCTCTCTCACTCCACCAGGCACACTTTGGCCACTACCTACCTTTTGCCCTCATTATTATATGGAGCTCCTCTCCTAACCAACTTGTCATCCTCTATCACCTCCAAACTAGAAAGCTGCTACAATAAAATCTCTAAATTTGCCTCCAACTGTAAAAATTCCACCCATCATTGCCTTTCCCTTCAATCCCTAAATTGGCTTGAACTACCAAACTACCTAAACTATCTGCAGCTCACCACAGCGCACAAATGTATATTTCAGCCATCTAACTGTCCTGCCCTAGCTTACATCCTTCCACCCTACATCCCCAATAGAACTCTCAGATCCAAACATCAAAACCTGATTGCTATCAATAAACCTAAAAGTCCAGCTGGCCAACTTCTCTTCTTCTTCACTACTGGCAAGACTTGGAACTCTCTCCCTTCCTCTTTAAGAACAATATCAAACTCTGAAAATTTCAAAACTCAGCTTTTCAAACATCTGTCCACTAGGTGCAAATGCTCCTGTCTTCCCCCTACCTAAAACTATATAAGAATATACTGATATCCTACCTAGAATGTAAAAAGGGAGGCAGTGCATATAGTCTACCCCATCTAAAAATTATCCAAGAACACATTGATATCCCACATGGAATGTACCCTTGCTCTCAAAATGTCCTACAATTATTTATCTTTGAACCCCCTTGTGTAAATACTGTAAATAGATTTTCTTAACTCTCTTCTCTATGTGCTTATATAATGCATTTTCTCAAATTAGAACAGCTTTATAAATGTATAGCCTTTTTAGAATGTGCTTATGTGCTTATATAATGCATTTTCTCAAATTACTCTACAAGAACAGCTTTATAATTTTATAACCTTTTTAGAATAACCTTAGTGAAGTTGTATTTGACTATTTTGTAATAAAAAATGTTCCTATTGTATAAACTGGTCACCTCAATGTATCACTTATATTTTTCATATTTTGTAAATTGTAATTTGTATTTGTATTTTTAGAGCTTTTCTCCCCGGGCCTCCACTGAAAATGGGTCCCCAGGGCCCAGTGGACCTCCCCAGTAATCAAACTGGAAATAAATAAATAATAATAAATTGAAACCAAAGATTAACTGGGGCACTTTAGAAAACCTGGTTCAGGGAAGTTGGAATGGAAGTCTCAAAAGTTACCAGCATCTTGTTCTACCCTTTAGCCTGCCCATGCACACTATCTGTAATTAACACAGAGACATCTTAAATTATTTCTGCTTTGCTTTAACAAATATATTTGGATTGGTCTGGATTTCTACTTGCGGAATGCGGATACTCCTGCTATAACAGTAACTCGTGACACAATAAGCGGACTGCTGGCTTGGCGTGCAATTATTATACACTGATGTCTCTGTGTTAATTGCAAATAGCATGCATGGGCAGGCCAGTTTCTTTTCTATTGCTACTTAAAAATGATCAGTAGCTTACAAAAACTGTTAGATGGGAAAAGTCCAAAGGTTGGTGCAAGATGCTGGTAACTTTTGAGACTTCCATTCCAACATCCTTGAGCCAGGTTTTCTAAAGTGCCTCAGTTACTGTCAATCGTTGGTTTGAATGGGAAAGCAGGTTGTGGCAGCATTTAACCATTCAGAGATCAATTTACTTTTTGTACTCCTGTTGTTTCTCATTAGGTTATTTTCTGGAGCAGAAATTGTAGATCTCAGAGTTGGTTGCTTAATGTAACATTTGGAGAGGGAAAAGGATCTGCGACATACAGTGGAAGGTACTCAATCTCTCTTGGCGCGGGAATGCATATCATTTTTGATTTAGTAATTAGTAATGTAGACAAGTGTTGAGAAAAGCATACTTTGGGAGCAATGCTCTAGTGGGAGTGTGTGGAATAATTAATGTACTTGTTTCTGAGAGGAAAACATCGCTTTGTGGAATTTTTAAGTTAGTGTTGGCATCAGGTCAGGTTTTTTCCATTATAAGTTAATGGATATTTGTAAAGCTTTTGTTGTGCATAGCAGCTTGGAGTGTATGCAGTACTGCACTAAAATGTGTTATTTGTACCAGGCTTGCAAAAAAATATATATGCAAGTGACTTTTTTCCCTTAATGAAATACACCTGCTAGAGTTGAAGCTAACTGGCATTATTACTAGATACAAGATGTTTAGGTTCTGCCAAGATGGGGTGGGGGGTGGGGGTATGGCTGAGTAATTAATGGAATTGCACAATGTCACATTTTTAAAGGTTTACTTTGATTTCTTTTTTAATGTTTACTTGGTGTATACAAGTAAATTGTCAATGGGTTGTTTTGTGAGAGACTGCTAACTTGTGTTGTTGACTATGCATTGCATTCATATATCTGATGTTTTGAGCGTGTGTTGTACCTTTAAGAAGCATTCCCAGATGTAGGCACGTGCATATAAATAGTGAGCAGTGAGCAGTAAGCAGCAGTGCCATTTCAGAACAGCCCAAGTGTTAACATGTACGAGTGAGGTAGTCAGTCTGTTTATAAGTTTAAGTTACAAAGCCTCATTCCTGATGTGCTTGTGTGTAATAAAGCTGCTTGAAATGAACCTATTACTGTTTGTCTGTTTTATCCTGACCGGATGAGTGACATGGTGACAGAACCGGGATTGAGAGTGCAGCCTCTTCAAGCCATGAGGTGCAAAGGTGAAGGCAGATTGATCATGTTGAGCGATACAGATTAAAACAATCAAAAGGGGCCAGAAACGAACTTCAGGTAGCCAAAATTTGCACAAAAGATTTATTTTGCAAAGAAAATAAAAAAGAGCATTTATGAGGCACAAAACGCATTATTAATTAAACGAGTAACACAAAACGTATTATTAAACGAAAGGCACGAAACACATTATTGTTGTGTCTTTCGGCTTTTCCCGGTTAGGGGTCGCCACAGCGGAACTCTGGTCCGCTAATGATTGGTAGTTGATTTTTACGTACAGAGTTACCAGCCCTGACACACAACCTTCAACGGAGGTACGCCCATTCACGCATGTCTCCACACAGAAGACGCTCTAGCTGAGAATCGAACCGGACAGCATCTTATTGTGAGGCGATAATGCTACCGCAGCACCACCACCACCACGAATTATTAATTAAATGAAATGTTCGAAACCAACATATTTGATAAAACTAGAAATATTCATATGGAGCTCAGAATTACCTCTGATTTGCATAACAAGCATGTTTAAAGTAAAATGAACACAGGAAAAGTATAATAAGCATGATAAGAGATTAAATGGGCAAAATAAGCTTAAAAAGCAAGGTGACTGCATGTTTTTAGTAAAACTACTGTGTTTTGGGCATAAACTACTATTTTTGCATTGACCAAACCCATTCAAAGCATAACTAGAGATGTTTGAAGCATCTCAGTGTGCAGAGTGCGTGCTTTATTACAGTGCAATTATTTCAGAGAGTTTGCTGCATGCAAAGTACGGCCTTTTCGAAAAGTTTCTTGTGCTATGTACGTTGAGTCACACAGTGCCGCCATTTCAAAGTGTTTCTTACACTGTACAGAGTTGTTTTGCAAAATTACAGCCATTTTGAAGAGTTTTGTGCTGTATACTGTTTATATGCAAAGTGCATTCATTTCGAAGTGTTTCTTACCCTGAGCTTCTTCTGCTGTGTACAGTTTATTTGCAAAGTACAGTCATTTCAAAGTATTTCTTGCACTGATAAGGAGTGGTTTCCCAAAGTGCAGTGATTTTAAAGTGTTCTTGTGCTATGAAGACTTGTTTGGCAAAGTGCAGTTATTTCAAAGAGTCTGTTTTGCTATTGGACATGATTACAAGTTCTGGCATATTTATGTGCATGTATGTTTATGCATAATTCCAAGCACCTTCATTACTGTGTGTTGATATGGCAGGGGCATTTTGCAGACCCAGTCCACTTGCGTTTGATCATAATATTGCAGAGAATTGGAGAGTATTTGAGCAGGAATATATTATTTTCATACAAGCAGCTTTTTCTGACAAAGATGCATGTACAAGGGCATTTATTTTGCTTAACTTAGCTGGGTCAGAAGCCATTAAAACAGAACATTAATTTGTGTATGCAACAGCAGTTTATGCAAGAGAGGGGGAAACTGCCATACTGTTGTACCAGCTAAATCAAGACAGGATCCCAGAGTGCTTGAAAAGTAAATTTAGAGAAATGTGCAATCTCCAGACAAATATTACATTAGAGAGGCACCTATTTTATACAAGAGACCAAAACCCAAGTGAAAACTTTGCAGCTTACATCACTGACTTGAGAAATAAAGCTAAAACGTGCAGATTGGGTGATTTGAAAGATGAGTTAGAGGACAGGCTTGTGTGTGGTGTTAATGCTACAGTGACAGAGATTTGGTTTGTGACGGTGATTTAACGTTGGGCAAAGCTATAGAGATTTCTGAAATCCATGAGCTCACAGAAACCACAAGTATGCTTGCGAGTGATAAGAGCATGGTTTCCGCAGCCTTTAGAGCAAGCATAGACAGCATGCAGCACATGGCAAGCAGAAACAGGCCTAAGCACATGGCAGCTGCAGCCCCTGTGGGTTTCCCTGGGAGATCCTGTAACTTTCTAGCAAGTTCCAAGACTAGGTCAGCAAAACGGATCTGCTCAGTGCAGTATAAGGGTGAGTCAGCAAAACACAAGTCAAGTCTTATTGTTAACTATCGCAACTGTTATGCCAATAATGAATCTAAATGACAGACATGCTTAGCATTTGGTCAGTAATGCCACAAGTGTAAAAAATGTAACCACTTTCAAAAGTTTTATAAATCAAGCCAGCCTCATTCAGTTATTAAGAAAGGTCACTCAAAAAAGCAAATTGATCACGTGGAAAGCTGGCATCCCTACTTTCTATGTAGATGGTGTATCAGCAGTTGGTGAAAACGTTAATGCATTACATTTGCTGACAAAGAATTAAGTATTTTGTACTGTCCTGATCAATGGTAATCTCATGGAGCTCAAAGTAGACACTAGTTCAAAGTGTAATGTTAGATCAGCAGAAACATTTGCTAGAGTGAGAGCTGGTGAACAACATAATTTGGTTAATTGTGCAAAGCTTGTTGCTTATGGAGGTGAAGAGATTGAAACCGAGGACTCAGTAGTACTTTCATGTTACTCGGCTGGGAACAGTTGCAGCTTGCAATTTTATGTGGTCAGAAGACCTGTGCAGTCATTATGTCTCAGAGACAGTTTGAGAATGAAACTGCTTTCTTTTACCAAAGAGGTCCATCGTGTAAGCACATGTCCCAGTTCCAGCTTCAGTGATGCTATTTTCTCAGAGTATGCTGATGTTTTCGATGACAAGCTTGACAAACTTCCCATTGTGTACTCTATGAAAGTAGACCCAGAAGTCAGTCCAGTGGTCAGACCATCAAGGAGAGTTCCAATAGCTATGCAGGACAAAGTCAAGTTCCGGTTAGACAAGATGGTGCAGCAAGGTGTGATTTGTCCAGTCACAGAACCAACTGAGTGAGCATCTTCCATGGTAGTTGCTCATAAGAAAAATTCAGATGAAATCAGAATATGCATTGACCCAAGAGATTTGAACATGCAATTAAAGAGACCTAATCCTCCTATGCATACAGTCGAGGAGACTGCCACCCTCATGCCAAATGCCACTGTTTTTCTGTCTTGGATGCAGAGTTCATTTTGGCAAGTAATGCTTGATCGCAAATCTTCACTACTGACTATATTCAGTGCTCCATTTGGTAGATACAGATTCCTCAAACTGACTTTTGGAATAAATTCTGCCAATGAAGTCTTTCAGTGTGCAATGCAGCAAATGTTTTTGGGCTATCCATGTGCTACAACAGTGGATGATTTACTGATTGGAGGCAATGGTGAGGCAAAGCATGACAGAAACCTCAGGAAAGTTCCGGACAGAGCACGCAAAGTGAATTTAAAGCTCAATCCTCTGAAATGTAAATTTAGCCTACCAGAAGTTACTTAAGTAGGTCATTTATTTACCAGTACATGCTTATGACCAGACCCTTCCAACAAGCAGACATTCTTGAGATGCCAGCTCCAGACAATGTCCAAGCCTTACAGCGTTTCCTGGGTATTGTTAACTATTTGGGCAAATTGAAATTGATCCCTGACTTAGTGAGTTATCAGCACCTTTAAGACAGCTGACATAAAAAAATACTGCCTGGTCATGGCTGGACCACCACCAGAGAGCATTTGATAACCTCAAACAGCAAACTGATAACTCTCCTACATCAAGGTACTATGATGTCCACAGTTCTTTCCTGTGATGCTTCAAAGTTCGGTTTTGGTGCAGTTATCTTCAAGAGGACAGACCTGTTGCCTATGCATCTAGAACTCTTATCCAAACTGAGATGCAGCCTATGCATTATGCTCCAGCTAGACTACAAAGAATGATGCTTACATTACAAAAGTACAATTTCAAAATGGTCTATACAAAAGGCAAACTTCTTTATCTGGCTGATACCTTAGCCAGATCGCCCCAAAATACCACAGAACAGCTTGATGAAAAGAATTTTGACCCCGATGTTACAAAAGTGCGTAATTTTTCTACCACAAGACTTAATGAGCTGAGAGACCATACAAAGACTGATCCAATTTTGCAAAAGCTTAACCACTTCATCAGTGTTGGATGGCCGTCAAAGCAATCCTGTGTACTGCCAGAAGTGCAATCTTTTTTTCCGTACAGAGATGAGATGCTGGTGGAAGATGGTATCATTTTCAAAGGTCCCAAAGTTATTGTTCCTACTTCCTTACAACATGAATACATTCAGATTTTGCATCGTGGCCACCCCAGTTCAGATTCTACCAAAAGAAGGGTGAGAGGACTAGTATTTTGCCCTTCTCTGTTGAAAGACTGATAAAATGCTTTCATCTTGTTCAGTATGCAATAGTACTAAGCTACATTTTCAAAAAGAGCCACTTCAGCTAAGCCAGATTCCTGAACTACCTTGGTCAACAGTAACCACTGATGTATTTGAGTGGAACAATCAGCACTACTTAGTGTTGGTAGACTCTTATTCGAAGTGGTTTGAGATAGATTTGCTAACTAACCTAACATCCAGTGCTGTTATTACTAAGACGAAACATCATTTCTCAGTCCATGGTAGTCCACATAAAGTTATTTCTGACAACGGTACCCAGTTTACCAGTCGATTGTTTCAGAGATTTGCAAAAGAGGGGACTTCATCCATGTTACTAGTTTTCAGGCATACCCACAGTCAAACTGACTGGTTGAACGTGCAGTACAGAGTGCAAAGCAATTACTAGAGAGGTCAAAGAGTGACAACATAGATATCTTCTTGAAGTTATTTAATCTCAGAAATATACCTCGTGACAACCTACTTGGCTCCCCTGCTCAGAGGTTTCTATCTAGGCAAACCAGAACAACCTTGCCTATCAGTCCGTTTGCTGGTCCTTAATGCTAAAAACACCAGAGAAATCAAAGCCCATCTTTTTAAGAAGTGTTCTTTTCAGAAGTCCAATTATGATAAAACGAGCAGACTTCTTTGTTAAAAGGAGGACAGAGAGTGAGGATGCAAATGGCGAAAGGCTTTGATCAAATTGGTCAGGTGAGAGGTATACATGCCAAGCCGAGATCCTCCTTAGTGGAATATGAGGTAATAGAATACAGGAGAAACCACAGGCATTTTTCTTCCTGTGTCAGAAATGATACCGCAGCATCATACCTGTGATACAGACTCTAGATCTCAGAGCAACCCTGACAATGTTCATACCGAAGAACATGTCTCAGTATCCATTCCCGTTCCTGATTATGTCCCAGTTGTAAAGTTGAACATTCCTTGAAGACAATCCCCTTTGCTAATCAGTCGTATTTCTAGACCTAGTGTAAAATACACAGCAACCTGGACATGATTGTTTTATGTGGGTCTGATTTTGTATGACTGCAGTGACTGCATGTCAATGAATTAGTTTTGTATAATTGCATGTCAAAAGATCATTTCTGTATAATTGCATGTCATTAAATATTGTCATTTGATGTACAGCCTATTTCTCAAAGAGGGAGGATGTAGAACAGAGCTTGCGCTGTACCTTTAAGAAGCATTTCCAGATGTAGGCATGAGCATATAAATACGCATGTGCAGGGAGTAGTGCCATTTTGAGAGAATAGCCAAGGTGTTAACATGTATAAGTGTGGTATTCAGTCTGTTTCTAAGTTTAAGTTACAAAGCCTCATTCCTGGTGTGTGTGTGTGTGTGTGTGTGTGTGTGTGTGTGTGTGTGTGTGTGTGTGTGTGTGTGTGTGTGCGTAAAACAAAGCTGATTGAACTGAACCCACAATTGTTTGTCTGTTTTATCCTGACCGGACAAGCAATGCCATCCATCTGAGTAATAATTCAATAAAAGTTTGTTGTAGTGCTGCTAAGTAATTGATTCATAAGGGACTCTGATTAAAGACAACTGCTATCTTAATTGTTTCTTTACATTAATATACATCTTGTGGCTGACAACAGTAAGCAGTGTTGAGTATTAGCAGCTTAAGTAAATTAATGTGTTAACAGCTGCCCTCCCCCACATACCTAAATTAAAGCAACTTGGTATAAATGAGCACAGTATATAACTTACCATAATGGCACCTGTATGCCTGAAATAGCACATTAATACACTGAGGTGTGCCTTTTATCAAACCCTTGGTGTTAATGTGAAAGCATGATGTATTATCAGATTGCATCATGAGTAGTGTCAAAGCATTCTGGTTTTGATGGTTATTCTTTATCAGTTCAACTGCACTAGTAATATGCTTACAGTTTTTATACTGCTAAGTAAACTACTGAACAGTTACAAAGTACAAACTGCTTTTAATGAAAGTCAGCTAATAATGAATGAGCACAGCATTGGCTGGATAAATCAATAAAGGACATTGTTCAATCAGAAGTGTAGGCAGCTTAGAGGCTAAATCTGCTGTCCTGTAGGATCCATATCTTAATGGAGTACTATGTGATTTATTGTGATTCACCAAGAAAGGCCAATGACTGAAAGTGGCTTTTTATTTTGAAGTTATCTCGCTTGTTATGTAAGTGGTTTAAACAAAATGGTTTTGTTAGTTGGATCAAGATAATTTTACTGATCTGACCAGTCTTTTCAGGTTAAAAGTGACAAACAGCTATGCTTGCGGCATATTGTAAAGATGGAAAATATCAGAAACTCTGCTAGGTGAGACAATGCAAACTTGCAGTAATTTTAAGTACATATACTCGCTGCTTGTCATGGTACACTTTCATTATTGTTGCAGACTAAAATAACATTTTTATTTTTCCTTAAATTTCTGTTTGGGGGATGTTTCAGCAAGGCACGTTACTAACTTTAGCAAAGTAATTTCATTTATCTTCTATTACACACGACATTTTACTGCCCTATTGCATTAATAAGTGATGTAGTCCAGGGAGCCTGTGGCATAAATCATTGTATAGGGCCATGGCTGACATAGGTTCATAGGCAGGTACTAGGCTATCATCCCTGGGGCCTATATAAGCCTAGCCAAAAAGGTTCCCTGGCTTTCGCCACCCAAGAAAATTATTTTCCTGTGCCCCTGTCAAGCAATGCCGCAGAAGTGATCCCCAGAGTGAATTTTCTATTTCCCACCCAGTCGTCAAGATTTTTCTTGAAGAGGGTCAATGAGGAGTTTTGCTTGACATGAATGGGTAGTTTGTTCCAGAGTATGGGAAGTCTCTGGGACAGGAATCTATCCCTCCAGCATGTTCTGTTTATTGTGGCGACAAGGTTTAGTTCCCTGGAGTGTGTGGTTCAGAGAGATTGGGATTTCTTTAAATGTAGGATGTCCAACAGCTCTGGGTTTGACATGGCTTTGTATGTTAGGCAGAGATTGCCTCCGAGTAGGCGATATGCGAAAGAGTAGAACTGGAGTTTTTTGAGATGGTCTGTGTATGGCATCTGTTTGAGGCCGGTAATCCTCTTTGTGAGGTATTTCTGTGGCCTTTCCAATTGTTGCAGGTGTCTGTGTGAGATGCATGCCAAATAGGGCATTGTACTCTATAATGGGTCTGATGAGGGATGAGTAGAGAAGAACAATGACCTACTTTTTTCTAGAGCAGAACCCTTTTGTGATGAGGTGTGCCACGTAGAAGGATTTCCTGAATACTGTGGCAATGTGGTTATCAAATGAGAGATTACTGTCCACCTGTGTCCTGAGGTCTCATCACACTTTCAGTGTTTAGTGAGCTACCACCTATGTGGTAATTCATGGGTAGTGACATTTTTCCAAAGGGGATGACAATGCATTTCTTGGCATTGAGCTTGAGACCATGACTTTGACAGCAAGCATCTGTCTCTGAGGCCCTTTTGTAGAATTTCTACATCATTAGGTTATTCTATTATGGCTCCCAGTTTGCAGATCTATAAACTTTGTTAGCCAAAGACCTGCTGTGTTTGCCTGCACTTCAGAGAAGTAGATGCCAAACAGGAGAGGACCCAGGACCGAACCCTGTGGTACTCCAGTCGTCTGAAGTTGGACTTGGAGTTGGCTATGTTTACTGTGTGGGTTCTGTCAGTGAGCCAGCTGGCCACCCATCTTGTGACATAGGGATTTATGCCCAGTTTAGTGAGTTTATCTATAATTCCAGCATGGGGGATGGTATCAAATGCCTTGGCGAGGTCAAGATAGGCTGTGTGCACTACCTTGCCCTCATCTATGGCTCTAGTGACTACTTCAAAGAAGTCAATCAGGTTTAGTAGACATGATCTACCTTTTACAAACCCAAACTGAGTGGGGTCCAGGGTTTGGAGGTTACCTATGTCTTTGTTTATAAGCTCCAAGATGATACGTTTCACGGCCTTGCAGACCAGGCTTGTCAGGCTAATGGGGCGTTAAGTTTCCAGGGTCCATGGTGGCACCCCCTTTGTGGAGAGGGATAACCATCACCGTGCGCCATTCAGTGGGCACATAGTCTGAGGTGAGGCTATGACTTGAACATGGTACTTAGGTAGGGTGCCAGTTCATTCTGTAGTTTGTGCAGTACGCAACCTGGGATGTTGTCTGGTCCCATGGATGCTGCGTTCTTGCCTTTGGAGAGTGCAGTCTTTACTTGTTCATCCGTGATTACAGGGGCTTTGCATTCTTCCGGTATTAAGCTGGGCTCTTTGGAGGGTGAGAGGGGGGTAAAGTTAGCACTGAACCTATCTGCCAGGATGTTGGCAATATCAGTTGGTTCTGTATATTTAGTGCCATTGCGCTGTAGCTCAGCCCAGATCTGAGTGTTGCCATTGAGATTCTTGACATAGCTGTAGAATGCTTTGTGGTTGCCTTTGGAATCAGTGGCGATTTTATTTTCATAACTGGCTTTGGAGGATTTTATGAGGGATCTCAGCTTCTTGCTGAAGCTCACGAGGAAGTTCTTCCAATCTTGGGATTTTACTCTTTTTTGCAACAGCTTCTTCCTTCTGTTGTAGAGTTTGTTTATGGCAGGAGACCATCAGATTGGCTTCCTTTTTTTTTTGGAGGATAGTCTTGGTTCTGTTGTGGATGGCATGATCCATGCACTAGTGTATGTGCTTATACAGTGCATTTGTGTAAGATTCAGCAGTCGTACCTCTATTTTCAGCCTGCATGGGTGTTGTGAAGTTTGCCACTTTTGTCTTAAGCATGAAGTTGGCTCTGGAGTATTTTTTTATGGTGGTGGGATATGGAAGTCTAGGGTGATTAGCTTGTGGTCAGATCTGACGAGTGAGGAGTTAACCTCTGGCGTGGAACACCGGTTACCCATACTGGTAATGACCAGGTCCAGGATATTGCTGCCCCTGGTGGGTGTGTGGACAAGCTGATCCAAGGCATTGGAATTTATGAATTCCAGCAAATGTTTAGAGAATGAGATGGTACACAAGTTTTCCCAGCTGATGGTGGGGTAGTTGAAATCACCCATAATTAAGGTATTTGGTTGTACCTTAATATTTTCCAGTATCTTAAGAAATGAAGAGTGGGAATCCTGGGGCATGGTGGGGGATCTGTAACACGCTACAACCTGGATTGCAGTCTTGCCCAGTGTTAGTTGCACTTGGATAATTTCGGATGCATTATGTTGAGCAACTAGCCTGGAGGTGTGGATATCCTTAATGAATATTGATATGCCTCCGCCTTAAGTGTTTCGGTCCAGGTTAGGTGGCTGAAAGGTGTGGTATGAATTATAGCCTGGTAATGTAGGGGTGCTTTCTGGAGTCTTGAACCAGGTCTCTGTCACTGCACAGATGTCAATGTTCTCCATTTTAAGGAGAGCCTTTAGTGAGTACATTTTGAGGTTTACACTTCTAGCATTGAGAAGCATTACCCTCAGAGAGTTTGCTTGCTTGTACCTGTTACGGTGGTGAATTTAGCATCTGAATCTTGCCTAAAAAAAAGGCACTATGGGGGTGGCAAAAGCCTTAGCCAGTATCCAGAATCCCAGGGGCAACAGGTGCAGGCCATCTCTGGCAAGGCATTGTGGTCTGTCGACCATGTCGTCCCAGGCAGACAGATACTGGGATCCCCTTAGAATGACACCAGAAACTTAGCCAATTGTTGAAGTCAATCATTTTGTCCTTGTACTGTGGTATCATTCTGGGCAATGGCAGGATGCTACTCAGGGCTAGGGTCATACCCTCCTGGGCTACAAGATCAGAGAGCTCCTCCATGTTTCTTTTCATGTAGTCTAGAGAGGTACGTCTCAGGTCATTCACACCAACATGGACAAATTACAGTCTCATATTGGTACTTGTGGAGTGACCTAAGTGCGTGTGTTATGTGGCAGATCCTGGCACCCGACAGGCAGCTGACAGTAACTTTCTCCTTGTTTAGCCTGGTGAGTGGGACATCAGTGTGCCTGACTATAGAGTCACCTATGACTAGTGTGTTGGGTACGTTGTTTTGCCTTATGGGCTGAGGTTGAGTGGCGTTGTGTTTCTATGTGTAGGTTTTGGTAGTGTGGGCTTTGAAGGACTATGTGCTGAGTGTGGTGTGGTGCAGGTGTCAACATTCTCCTCTTGACTGTCTAGTCCAGTCTTGGCTGGAGAAAGCTTGGCTTTCAGTTTGGCTATATAAGTGCATCTCTCACAGGTTGTAGTGTTGGGTGGTAGGAGGAGAGGGTTGTCTGTGTACATGAGGCAATTGCTACATTGCTCCAAGATGCCCAGATTCATCAGGTGGACAGGAGAAAACTGGAAGCTGACCCATGGACATGTGCTTATTAATTTAAGTACTAAGAACTGTTTTCTTCTTGACAAGTGAGGAAAGTCGAGTGCTGTAGTAGTCTGTAGTTTATTTAGTGCTTACAACGAGTTCTGAGCAAGTGCTGAGCACAAGGAAACAGTTTTGAGTGCTGAAACTAAAAAAACTGGCTAGTTCTAGCTAAAACTAGATCGTTTTAGCACCAATCACAAGAAGAGTAGCAGGCCACAGCCTGTTTGGTGAGCCACAGTCTTGTCCCAGATGATGAAAGGGTCTGCAGGCTTGTAGCCTTTTTCTGGTAGATGCCTCGAATAGCAACCAGACCAATCAGGTATGTTAAGCACAGACACACTCTCTAACCAGAAAGAGTCTGGAATCAATGCACTCTGCTCCTACTCTCACCAGGATCAGAATATAAGCACAGATTCTAAGCTGTCACCTATAAAGCAGTTATTAAGCTTTCTGGTGATCAGCAGTCTCCAGGAAATAATGTAACTGCACTCCTTCTCTCACCAGGAGAAAACAGAAGCACTAATCCCAAGATGACTACTGAGAGGCAGAATGTGGGCTCTACAGTAACTGGTGGTCTTGCAATAGATGCTTAAAGGTAAGATGAAAAAAATGGTTTATCCTAAACACTGCAGTGTGCACTAGAGGAGTTAGATGTGCAAGTAGGTAACTTAAGTTTTACCTGTCTAAACGTTAAGTTTTAGTGGAGAGTCACTATTTTTAAAACAACAAAACAGAGTTCTCTGCTGCTTCTGATAGAGTGGACTGTTTAGTTACTTTGATTCTTTGTTGACTGAAGTGACATTACTGATGTCTGTGTTCATTCGTCTTTTCCTTGTTTTCCCTAGATGTACAGCCATATTTTCAAGTGACATTTGTTCCAACTGGGATCTTGAAAACTGAATTGCAGGCAGCACATACCAGAAGGAAAGCAGATAATTAGACTGCATAAAGGGGGAGGGTTACAGCAGTGACAGAGTGGAAGTGTGGTCACATTTATTTTTCTGATGTAAGGAAGTCCTAGTGAAACAACAGAGCAGGTAACGTTTATTCCCCTGAGATCTCATTTGTACCGACAGATGATTAATGCATGTCACACCTAGAATGTAGATAAATGAGTTTGCAAACTGCATAGATTAGTCCAAAACCTATTAATGTAATGTTTCTTAATTCTTTTTACATTCACATACTGACTTGGGAGGTGGTATGTCACCTTATGAACCATGCTGTCTGAAGCAGAGTATTCCTGGTAGCGCCAGCTTACTTATTATAAAAGGAGGGTCTGGACCAAAAAAATGATCCAAACATTTTATCAAATGGTGTCTCTAGGCAAGGGTCTCTCATTCCTTAAAAGAAAGTAGTACTAGGACTCGCAGCAGAGTAAGGCTTGGGGCTGATGTTCGCTGATGACTGCTCTCTGGCTGTATTACCCATTTAGCCCATGGCAGCTAACCCAGAAGAGGTTTTACAAAGCCACTGTGTGGGTTCACAGGCCATAAGGTGGATGGTGGTTGTAAAGTGATATCCCAGTCAGAGACAGGAAGGAGCCCAGCAGATTTGCTAGGTTTGTAGACAGACAGGGGTTTTTGATCACTGGATTGCACTGACCGACTGGGAACATAATTGTGTAAAATAATAGAAAAACAACCAGCTAGTCAGCTGACCACAGGAACTCTAAAAACACTTTTAACTTTGTATTTTGGTTAAATAAAAAGTGTCTTTACAGTTCCTGTGATCAGCTCTAACTGACTAGCTGGTTGTTTTTCTGTTATTCAATTTTGTTTTTACCAGTTCCAGAAACCTGCTTGTGTTTGGTTTTGGATAATTGTGTACATTGTTTTTTAGTGCTGGACAGGCAGATGGATGCTGGATAATTAGTTAACATTTTGTAATTCTGTTACAATTAGCGGTGTTATTTAATATTAGTGTAGCAGTTAATTTTAAATTGCATATCAGTTTTATACAAATTCAAAGTTTGATAAAAGTTCAAATGTTAACAAATAAAACACTACTATTCTGGTTATATTTTGTATTTAAAAACAAAGTTCCGTTCAGGCAAACAAGAATAAAGTCTTTAATTACAAATAATTCGTAAAATCCAACCACATTGAGCGCTTTCGTCTGCACAAAGCAGACTTCATCAAAATGAAGTCTACTTTGTGCAGACGAAAGCGCTCAATGTGGTTGGATTTTACGAATTATTTGTAATTAAAGACTTTATTCTTGTTTGCCTGAACGGAACTTTGTTTTTATCACAGTTTGGCTACTACTTTATTCGTGCTATATTTTGTATTTAACATTTTGTCTGTTCTTCAATTTGTGTTTTGAATGTTGGCATCCCGCAATTCCATAGGAGTGGGTGGGGTTACATAATTATGTATGCAAATTTTAATCAGTGTCCATATTTTTGGCTAGTTGTACCTACTTTTCATGGGTCTTTGCCCAGATTTGTGACGACTCGAGGTTGAGAGATATGCCTTGGGGGGGGGGGGCTAATATACTGACTGGTTTGCAGAGAATGGGCTCCACCACATTATGCTTTCTCCATGCCCTCCAGGATATTAGGCGGGCAAGCTCCTCTGGAGGGGTTACGACCCAAGATGTAGATGAATCCATGTTTTAAAGGCTTCAACAAAGACTAACTTCTCTGAAGAAGGAGTTTCATTAGTTCAGCCCCTTCTGTTGTCTTATCAGCTGTAGAAGGTTGGTGAAGGAGGCTTCATCTCAGGGGGAACTTAAGGGAACCTTCCCCTTCACTGAGGTCAGAGTCCTCAGTGAGAGATTCTTTAGGAGAATTTAAGTACTTCCTCTTGCACTGGCTCTTCTTGTGCAGTTCGCAGGTGGGACAGGTTTGGAGGGAACATGGTAGCAGCTGCGAAGCCTCGAACCTGGAGAAATGTTAACAAAACTTGGCTGTAGCTGATGCTTCTGGCACCAAACTGAGAATCTATTCCATTTAGCAGAGTAAGATTTTCTTGTGCTAAGCCTTCTAGGCTCTTAATGATTTGTAACTGCTAAATTAAGTTGGAGGTGCAGTACGGCACTGTGGAATAAACCAGGCTGAGAGTCTGAAGGTTGGGGTGCACAATCATCCCCTTGTTCTGGGTGAGGAGGTTCACCCTCTGTGGTAACAGCAAAGGTTTTTGACTAATGAGCACAAGGAGGAGAGGGAACCAGTGCTGCCTGGACCAGTCCGGTGCTATCAGGATGGCCTTTGGGCCCTCCTGCCTGATCGTCAGAAGTACTAGAAGCAACAGGGATAATGATGGGAAGATATAAATAAAGAGGTATGTCCAAGGGAAGTAGAAGGCATCTGTTGTCCATACAGATGTCTGTCTTGTCCTGGTGCAGAACTTCTTCAGGTGAGAGTTGCCCTTGTCAGCAAATATGTCCACCTGTGGGACCCTAAATTGCTGTGTTATGTAGTGCAAAATTTTGCAATGGAGATGCCATTCATGGGGCTCTGTCAGATTCCTGCTGAGGTGGTCTGCCAGGGTATTCTTTTCCCAGGCAGGTTTTGTGCCATGCAGTGCAAGCCTAGAGGTTGTGCTGTCTACCATACTTGCATGGTTAGACAGCACAAGAGGTAGGAATGCGTGCCTCCCTGTCTATGTACCACATGACTGTGGTATCATCTGTTTGTACTACTAGGTCCCCTGGGTTCCATTTTTCCTTGAAAGCAAGTAAACCATTTTGTACTGGCATGAGTTCTTTCCAATTTATGTGCCTCCTTCTGTGCTGAGCGGTTCATAACCCTTAGGTTTAGAGGTTTTGGGTATTGTCCCCCATGCTGTCTTGAAGGCATCTGTGGTGAGGATTTGGCCCTGGGGCAAGACTCTGAAGGGTAGGCCCTGATTTTGGAAACAAGCCTGCACCCACCATACAAACTCCTGCTTAAGGCAATTTATCAAGGGTATTTTGAGTGTCCAGGGATTGAGAGCTCTGGCACCACATGCACTTCAGGTACCACTGCAGCTTCCTCATGTGCACCCTGGCTAGGGGTACCATAAGAATGCAGGATGCCATGTACCCCAGTGCTCTGAGGCATTCCCTGACTGCGATGCTTTGATTTTCCTCTCTCTGTAGGAACTAACTTGTTAGATAGGTGACCCTGTCTGGGGGGGAGGAAGGCCCTCTGAAGGGAGGAGTCCAGAAGACCTCCCAGGAAAATGATCTACTTGGACCGGATGGATTTCTTGAGGTTTAGAGTGAACAGCAGAGAAGTCAGGCGGTCCTGTGTGAATTCCAGATCTTTGGAATATTTGCAGCTTATATTAGGCAATCATCCAGGTATGGGTAAATCTGGCCCCCCTTTAGTTCTGGAGTAAGCAATGACTGGTGCCAAGCACTTAGTGAAAACCCTTGGAGCAGTAGACAACCCAAAGGGAAGCGCTGAAAATAGTGACAGGAGCTTGCTCTGAAGCAAAGAGCTTCTGTGTGATATTTGAATAGGAATGTGTAAGTAGGCGTCCTTTAGGTCTATTGAGACCATGAAGGTCTGAGGAGTTATCATGGGCAGGAATTTTTTTAAGTGTCAGCATTCTGAACTTTGGTAACCTGAGAAATTGGTTTAACCTGGACAGATCCAGAATAGGACGCCAAGATCCTTCTTTTCTTGAGACTAGGAATAACCTTGAGTAAAAGTCCTTTCCTTTTTGTTCCTCTTGAAGTGGCTCCACTGCTCCCTGACAACACAGAATCTGTATCTATTTGAAAGCTAGGGGTACACGTCTCGGAAACCAGAGTATACTAAAGGCTCTGAAAGTGAGTTTTGTAACAATTTGCAATAATGTTTAGAACCCACTGATCTGAAGTAATGTGGGTCCAGTTTTGGAGGTAAAGAGACAGTCTTCCTCCTAGTTTGGGGTGGTGGTGGGTGGATGGAGCAGAGGGAGAGTCAGAATTCCTCTCTGGCTGGGGGCTGTGACCTAGATCTCCCTTGCCAGGGTGTTTCAGAGGTCCATTGCCTTGATCTCTGTTGTTGATGCCTTTGCCTGGAAGCTCTGCCCTTCCAAGGCCTTCTCTGTTTACTCCTAGGCTGGGTAGGAAAGGACCAATGCTTTGTTGGAAAGTTCCTGCTGAACATAGATGGTTGTACCTGCAGGAAGTCCTTAACTGTTTGCATGGACTTTGCCTTGTCTTCCATCTTTTTGAGTACTTCTTCAGCTTTTGGTCTAAAAAGTCTCACTTTGTCAAGGGGACCATCCAAAAGGTTAGCCTTTACATGATCAGTGATAAATTGTTCCCTGAGCCATGCTAGTCTCCTAACTACCAGTGACAGCTGCCCTGCAGGATGCCTCCACAGCATCACAGCCAAAATGCAAACAGTGTTTGACCATCTGGAAACTGAAGTGACAAGTCCAAAAGTTCCCTAGAAAGATTTTTATCTTCCATGGTAGAAATTTTTTTGCTTGAGTTGATCCAGTATGGTTTGCTGATATTTGATCATAAGAAATTGACAATTGAGGGCCTTCACAGACAGAGTAGAGAAAGTGTATACCTTTTTCCCCCAAGGGCCCTACTCTCCTTATCTATGGGCATAGGATTCTTGAAGACACTGGCCTTGTCCCTTTAGGCCTGGGAGTAACAACTTCTGTATCAGCAGAAGGATTCTTAAACAAATATTTATGGGTGTCTTGCACCCTGCAAAAAATGCCTGGTTTCCTTACTGGTGGTGGTGGTGGTTGGGGGGGGGGGGGTGAGTCAAGATTCATGGAGGCATCCTGGAAAACATCCTCTACAACTTCCAAAATGGAAAGTATAGCTTAGGCTTGTGCTCAGGGAGGTCCAAAAACTCCCTTGGCCTGGGGGTTATCTTGTGCTTTCCATTGAAAATGCAGTCTCATAGCGAGCAGTCTCTCCCCAAATGTTTGATCCTCTGAAGGCAAAGCGGAGAGAAGGTTCTCCTCAGAATCGGATTCCTCAAAGGATGTGTAAGAGGGTCCTTCCTCTGAGCCAGAGTCCTCTAAGTCTGAATCCTCTTCAGATAGGAAGGGTTCAGGGTCAAGATCAGTATAGGCATCCCTTTCCCTTTTTCCTGGGGTAGCTTCACTGTGGTCTACCTGGCTCTTACAATGTTAATTAAGTCCTCAGCTAGCTTAATCAAATCCTGTTGGGATCCCGGTAACTGGGAGCCTGTAGGCCTAGGCGGAGGCCCTGCCACACTGCCTTTCTTTGCAGTGGGTTTGTTCTTAGGCCTAGGTGTGTCCAACACCCTGGTGCCTGACACTCTGTGAAGATACACAGGCGTAGGGCTAGGCCTCAATGAGTCACCTGTTAAGTGCTCGCCAGAAGCCATGGCCTGCTAAGCGACCTCAGACCCAACTGATGAGCTGAAGATGTGAGCAGTGGAAGTTGAAGGAACTGAAGGCATGTTGGATTCCAAATGGGTCACGACAGGGGCCTGGGTCACTGTTTCAAATGTTAAAGGGGGCCGTGAAGGCATCTCACCTTCTTCAGCAATTATCAGTCGAGCAGGAGAGTCAGCTGGGCAGTGATTGTGGTCCGATAACTTTGGCTTAAGTTTCTTCAAGTTTTTTGAGCTTATGCACTTCGAGATTGGAACAAATGGCAGATGTCATCAGATTCGATTCAACTAATTCTTGTCTTAGAAAATGAGCTAAAAATTTGGCCCTATGTCTAACTGTTGTAGCATTAAACCTAGCACAAAATGATACATAGGGATGTCGTCTGGGCCTAGGCAAGTGAGGCATCTATTTGCCCTGGAAGAGGGGTCGTATAGGATCTTTTCCTGTTCTTAGATTTTCCTTTAACTTTTATTCCTGACTGTCCCTATCCTTTTCTTTTTCCTTATCCTTCTCTTTTTTCTTCTGATCATTAGATGATTTAGGAGAAGAAAGAGGGAAAAGCAGCCTGAACAGACCCAGTAGCAGAAAAAGAGAGCACACCTTTAAATCCATGTTCACCTCGATGACCATCCAAAGCCCTGGCACCAAAAGCTGAGCAAGCCTGGCAGCTGTAATATAGACAGGCAGCACCCAAATAATGTACACATTTATTTATTTACTTTTTTTTATTTTACATTTGTTAACCGGGAAATTCCGACTGGACCAGGTCCATTTTCAGCAGTGGCCCGGGGAGAAAAGCTCCGGTATCAAGTTATACAAATACAGTCCATCCAGCATTTTACACAAAACAGGTTACACCATGTATGCTGAGCATAGTAATAACAAGAAATTAATAAAATAGTCCAGGTAAAAGAAGATATAGAACATAGGTAAAAGACAATGTCACTTATACATTGGCAAGAGAAGAAAGTATATTAAGTAATATTCGGGTCTATATTAGAACACCGAACTTTCAAAATTTCAAGTGTTCTAATATCGAACCCTATTAATCGAAAATTTAAAACATCGAACATACAGAAAGTACAGTAGTGTACACTTACCATAAATGTAAATGTTCGAGTGTATTCACTGTTGCAGTCATTACATTTGGGTAACCTGCTGGCAGGTTGCTCTCAGTTGGTCTGATTAACAAAGTCTTGGGTCCTGCGTCTGTTGCTGTCCCTTCTTCCATGACATCAGGTCGTCAGGGGGTATAAAACATGCAGCCGATGCCATTACATCAGTTTTTCTTGCCCCAGATGTCAGGTGCCCCTCAAATGGGGAGCCAAATAAGTAAGTAATTATAAACACAAAAATATACCTCCAAACAAAAGCAAATGCACCAAAAAGGCTTTTAAGCATAGTAAAGTAAAGTAGAGGTATAGTAAGAGAAAAAACAGGGGGTTGGAAGGAGGGTAACCAGGACTGCAACAGTGAATACACTCGAACATCTACATTTATGGTAAGTGTAAACAACTGTACTATGTTCTTCATGTTTCACTGTTGCAGTCATTACATTTGGGTAGATTCCCAAAGCTATGGTTGGGTGGATGGATTTATACATTATTTGGACCTGCTATAAGGCCCTGCAGGACAGCAGTGGCAAAGCCAGCTCTGGATTTAGAGAAGAAAGGTAAATGGTAATGTTTGGTGAACGTATGAACTAAGCTCCAGGTAGCAGCTTCTAGAATGTCTCTGGTAGGAACACCTCTGAGAAAGGCTGTAGAAGTAGATGCAGCCCTGGTGGAATGAGATCTGATCCCCTGGGGGATAGTTTTACCATGGTGCATATAGCAGAAATGAATACAATGGCTTATCCATTTGGAAATAGTCTGCTTTGAAATAGCCTTTCCCCCTGCCTCTGCACCAAAAGCCACCAGTAGTTGTTCAGATTTTCTTAGAGATTTTGTCCTGTTTAAGTAAAATCTGTCTGTGTATATCCAATGAATGCAGAATCTGCTCCTCCTTGTTCTGTGGATTGGGAAAGAAAATTGGCAAATGAATGGTCTGATTAAGAGCCACATTGGACACCACCTTAGGCATGAAGGATGGATTGGTCCTGAGAGACACAGTCCGCATGAAAAATAATGAAAGGCTCCACTGCCATAAGGGCCTGTAATTTGGACATCATTCTAGCTGAAGTGACTGCTAAAAGGAAAGGAGGGAGAGTGAGTTTTTCCAATACAAAATTGAGGTCCCAGGCAGGGGTTGGAGCTCTCCTGGGTTATCTTAAGTTTCTGGCCCCTCTGAGATACTGCTTTAGCAGAGGATGAGAGAAGAGGGGAGGTTCAGTGCTGTAATGAGCTGAAATGGCTGAGGCATGGATTTTTATGGAAGAAAAGGACAGGCCCTTGTGAAGCATTTCAGTTAAGTATTGTAAACTCTGAGGAATATTGGGCACTGCTGTGCTTATCCCTTGTGATTGATTCCATGCACATCATCTTTTCCATTTGTCAGCATAAGATTTTCCAGTACTAGACCTTCTTGCCTCCAAAATGACATCCATCACAGGTTTGCTGAGGGATGCTAAGGGTGAATTTAGGTGATTAGTCACTCTGCAAGATTCAAAGTTTGGAGCCGAGTGTGCAGAATTTGGTTGTTCTGCTGAGACAGTAAGTAAGGTGTCAGAGGCAGGTGCCACGGTGGAAGGTGTGACACACTGCGCAAGAGTGGGTACCAGTGTTGGCGAGGCCAGTCTGGAGCAATCAAAATCATGTTTGGTTTGTCCTGTTTGACTTTTAGAAGAACTTTGGAGAGCAGAGGCAGAGGGGGAAAAGCACAGACTGAGTTTTTTCCAGCTGAACGATAGAGCATCCACTTTCCAGGCTTTTTTGTGATGAGTTCTTGTGCAGAATTTGTCCAACTGATAGTTCTGGGGTGAGGTAAAAAGATCTATGTCTGGACTCCCCCATTTGCATGTCAACATGTTGAAAATACGTGGTTCCAGTTTCCATTCATGTGGGTCCATGAGATTTCTGCTTAGTTCGTCTGCCAGAGTATTCAGTTTTCCTGGCAGGAATTGAGCTTGTAGTTGTATTTGATAGGTCAAGGCCGTGTTCCACAATTCCATGACTAGTCTGCAAAGGGGGTAGGAGTGTGTACCCTCCTGCTTGTTTATGTACCACATAACTGTGGTGTTGTCTGTCTTTATCATTAACTGTCCTGGAAGAAGGTAGTCCTTGAAGGCTGTCAGAGCATTCTGTACAGCTAGCATCTCTTTTTGATTGATATGAAGGTGCATTTGACGTGGGCTCCATTTGCCCTGAATGCACTTCCCTGCCAGATGAGCCTCCCAAGCATAGTCTGATGCGTCTGTAGTTAGGGTTTGGGCAGCAGGGGATGGAGTGAATGTCAGTCCCTTGTTTTGGTGGCAGGCCTCTGCCCACCAAGGTATGATAGGAATCATTGTTTCCAGGCTGTGACAATGTTGACTCCATAAACTTTTTAAGTACCACTGAAGTTTCCTCATATGCAGTCTTGCATATGGAATTAGAAGAATGCAGGAGGCCATGAACCCCAAGGCTTGCAGAATTTGTCTTGCAGATAGCAGGGTTTTTGTGGCCACCTGTTTGAAGAAAGTTACCAAATGAATTTGTTTTTCTGGCATTAGGTAAGCCATCTGGGCAGTTGTATTCAAGCTTGCACCCAGGAATGTTATTTTTTGACAGGGTACCAGTTGTGATTTCTTTTTGTTTATGGTGTACCCTAGACAAGTTAGAACCCTTTTTACAAAAGCCAGATGTTTTAGAAGAATGTCCTTGCTTTCTGCCTGAATTAGACAATTGTCTAGGTATGGATATATTTGAATATTTCTTTGCCTGAAAAATGCAATTACTGCAGCTAGGCATTTTGTGAAGACCCTGGGCGCAGTAGATAAGCCAAAGGGCAGTGCAGAGAACTGGTAATGCAAGTATCCTGCTTTGAAGCTGAGGTATCTTCTCCAAGATTCCCTGACTGCGATATGCAGGTAAGCCTCTTTTAAGTCTAGAGTTACCAACCAGGCACCTTTGCCTAGCATAGGAAGTAACTGTTGAAGAGTCAGCATCTTGAATTTTGGAATGTCCAGAAATGTGTTTAGGGTAGATAAGTCGAGAACTGGACGCCATGATTTGTCTTTTCTGGGTACCAGGAAAAGTCTTGAACAGAAGCCTTGCACCTTTTCCTCTTCTGGTACTGGCTGAATAGCCCCCATGTTCATGAGGGACATTACTTGTTTCTGGGACTCTGCTCACTGATTTGGGGGCAGGTCTGGCCATCTGTTTGGGATTGGCAAAGTGTGGAAATGAAATCTGTATCCCTGGGATACTATTTGTAAAACCCATTTGTCCTGGGTTATAAGTTGCCAGTTTCTTGCATGAAGTGCCAGTTTTCCCCCCAAAGGGGCGGCTAAAAGGTAAGTGCTTGGTAAGTGTAAAGGAAAGTCATTGTTTACCACAGGGAGGTGCCTTGTTGTTTCCAGATTTGGAGGAGGAGGCACCCCATTGTTTTGTTCTAAAAGTCCCTTGTGACTGAAACCTGGAGCCTTTGGAATGTCTGGGTTTGACTTGAGTGGCTCTCGAAGGAACTGGAAAGGACCAGTTCTTAGTAGGCCAGTGCCTTCTAAATCTTGGAGGTTGCACTTGTAAGAAATTGTTCACAGTTTGCATAGATTTAGCTTTGTTTTCCATCTTTTTTAAAACTTCTTCAGCCTTATTACCAAAGAGACGGTCCTGTTGTAAAGGAGCATCCAACAATTTTGCTTTAACATGATCAGGCAGAGTTTGCTCTTTGAGCCAAGCATGCCTTCTAAGCACAGACCCAGTTACAGCAGCCTTGCACAAGGTCTCCAAAGAATCAAAACCACATTGTAAAGTATGCTTTCCAACTTGTTCAGCTGAATGCAATAAATCTTGTAAATCTTTATTTTCCACACAGTCAGAAATTAACATAATTTTCTGTTTAAGCAGTTCAATGATATGCTGTTGATACTTAAGCATATGAAATTGACAGTTTAAAGCCCTGACAGCCAAGGTTGCAGAAGTGTAAACCTTCTTACTCCATCTATCCAGCGCCCTGGAATCTCTATCAGAAGGGGTAGGATTTTTAGCAGTAGAGGCCTTAATGCCCTTGGGACCCTTAGAAATGGTTTCAGGATCTGCAATAGGATTTTTGAAGAGGAATTTGTGGGAGTCAGGAACCCTGTAGTATATGTCTGGCTTACAAGGAGCCGGAGGCAGGGAATTGGGAGCCATACTAGAGTCTGAAAAAACATCATCAACTATGTCTAGAACAGGAGGTATAGCCAAAGGCACATGCTAAGGAAAAAGAAGAAAATCCCCAAGTCTCTTTTTAGACTCAGAGAAGTCCTGACTTTTCCAGTGGAAATGTTCCCTTAAGGTATGTAAAGTTTCCCCAAAAGAAAAATCCTCAGGGGAGAAGCAGAAGGAATGGAATTTTCTGCATCAGAGTCCTCATAAGTAGGTATAGACAAACCCTGTTCATTATAAGAGTCAGAAGAAATAGAATCCTGTTCAGAAGATTCATAATCAATGTCTTGCCTAGGCCTCTTAGAAGGGGGAGGGGGAGTTGGCTACCCCTGATCAGAGTAATTAAATCTTCAGCCATTTTTGATCATTTGTTTTTTAGGCATAGGGGCCTGCACATGCGGCCCAGGCATCATTTTTTTTAGACATAGATTTAGATTTTGGCCTTAGTTTTGAAGATGGCGTTGGTCTAATATACAAATGTGTAGGCCAGAAAACACCCTCAGAAGCCGATGCCTGCAAAGAGGCTCCGGACCCATCCAAGGTAGAGACGTCTGCGGGTTCCATAACTGAAGCTTCTCGCGGCACACCAGACTCCAAATGGGTCTCAGTAGAGGCCTGCGAATCAGAAGTAGCGGGTATCATGGGCTGCGAAAGCGCCTCACCGAGTACCGGCGAATGGGCTACTGGCTTAGGAGAAGCGTCATCAGTTTTGACCTTGACGGCCTGTCTCTGTCTTTTTCTTTGCATTTTTTAGGTATTCCAGTAGTCGGATTGCTAACTGATGACATTTCTGGATAATCAAAACGTGAGCCAAAATATTTTGAAGCAAAAATATACCAACGTTTAATTGTGCGTTGATTAAATTTAGCACAAAACCGACAGCAAGGTACTTTGCGGTCAGGGACTAGGCATGGAATACAGTACAAATGAAAATGTTTATGAGGTATTTGCTTCCCACAAGTAATGCAATTATCTTTTACTGACATCAGTAAGGAGCAAGAAAAAGTTTCTCCAATGGGGTCTTAGCTTTTTAGTTGAAGACTTCGGTTCTGAAACTCGTAAATGAAAACTTCAGGAGTCGGCCGACTGGCACTTGCGAACTGCTTCTGTTTTGGGCACCGAGCGGCAAGAAAGACTGATGTAATGTTGTCGGCTGCATGTTTTATACCCCTGACATCGTGGAAGAAGGGACAGCAAACAACACAGGACCCAAGACTTTGTTAATCAGGCCGATTGAGGGCAACCTGCCAGCAGATTACCCAAATGTAATGACTGCAACAGTGAAACACGAACATCAGCAAATTTTTTCCTAGGGAAAAAATTTGCTGTTCCAAAACACATACACACAATACAAGCACACCAAACAAACAGCAATCCACACACATACACCTAAACTCTTACACCTAACCCTACACTAAACTATACATACACCACTAACTATCCACTTACCTTAACCCAAACCCTAATCCTAAGGTCCGTCACTATCGCACAGTCACCTCACCTGCGCCCTAACCCTCACGTCCATACAATCGCACACTTATCTGACCCACGCCCTAACCATAACTCACCTAACCCACCCTAACCCTCACGTCCACACAATCGCACACTTACCTGAACCTGACCCGTAACTTTCCACCACAGTGCTGAAAATATCGAAGCAACAGAAACGGACAACCGAATTCTTTCCCTAGGAAAAAAATTGGTTTTCTGTTTCTTCGATATTTTCAGCGTTCGCTGAAAACGGGTCGATATTAGAACACTCTAAATTTTGAAAGTTCAGTGTTCTAATATAGACCCTAAGATTCTACAGTTAAAAGTACCCTTTCAGATGACCAAGCCTACAGGGGATCAGAGATCCGGCATGTGATCAGAGAGGAGTTTGGGGACTTAGTAGTATGGGTAGGGTTATGTGATACAAGGGCATAACTAGGTACTAAGAAGGTGTGATTTGAGGGAGTTTTTGAATATGGATGTGGAGGGGGCAGTGGAAATGGATTGGGGAAGAGTGTTCCAATTTCTGGCAACAGTGTGGGAGTAGAGCGCTTTCCCTACATTATTGTTAGCCTTGGTGATGGAGAGGAGAGATTTTTTACTGGATCTTAGGTATCGGTTTGCAGTATAGACATTAAGTAGGTTAGATATTGAGGGTATTTTTTCAGGATATTTGAGAATATTGTAGGCTGTGCTCAGCAGGTGATAGTTAAATAGCTGTGGTAGCTCAAGCCATTTTAGTTCTTTTAGTGCAGCACAGTGATGGGTTCTATAGGTTTGAGTTAGTAGCAAACTTGGCTATTTTATTGTAGCATGATTCTAGTTTGTCTAGGTCACACTGTCCAATTTGGGTAAAGATTGGTGTTGCGTATAATAGAGTTGAGAGGAGGTGGCTTTGTGCAAGAGTGACTCTTGCTTTTTGTGAGAGAAAGGACTTATTCCTGTATAGGGTGTGTACTAGTTTTATGGTACGTGAGATGTGAACATCAAAGTGGAGATGGTCTATTTCAATGCCCAGAAGTTTGGTGTAGTTAGAAAGGGAGATGGTACTGCCGTCCTTAGATGTTATGGTAAAGGAGAAGGTTTTTTTTATCTATTAGGGGTAAATAGCAGTTTTGTCTTTTTGGGATTTAGAATTAGTTGGATACCTGATATCCATTTTTCTACTGAGTTAAAAATATCTTGAGTGAGTGTATGTAGGGTGGTGGGAGATGAGGCGGAGCAGATTAGGGTTGAATCATCCCCATATTGTATGAGTGTGGCATGTTGTGTAGAGCTATTGAGGTTATTTGTGAAAATAGAAAAAAATAATGGGCCCAGTACAGAGCCCTGTGGGACTCCTATGGTGGTTGGAAGTTGTGCAGACAGAGTTCCTTTCCACTGAACTGATTGTTGCCTGTCAGATAGCTTCTGAACCAGGCTATAGTAGAAGAGGTGAAGGATAATGATGTTAGTGAGTCTAGTAGAATGGAGTGGGAGACCATATCAAATGCTTGAGAGGTCTAGGAAAATGGATGATACATATTTGTTATCATTCCTGTGAAGGTTTATATGATTAGTGAAGGATAGAAGGGCTGCGGTAGTGCTGTGATGTGGACAGAAACCCTGTTGTTTGGTAGATAGTAGATTGTGTGTGTTAAGAAATGTCATCACTTGCAAGTGGATGCATTTCTCAAGAATTTTGGATAAGGAGCAAAGGATGGCAATAGGTCGGTAGTTGGAGAATTCGTAAGAATTACCTCCTTTATGGAGAGGAATGATGTGAGATACTTTCCAGAGTTTGGGTATGTAGGATTCTAGCATGGAGCGGTTGATTAAGATGGAGACAGGATATGACAGGGAGTCACTAGCTGTTTTTAGGTATGCAGCAAGTATGTTATCAGCTGCCAGTGTGGTTGGCTTTAGTTTTAGGAGGAGTTTTTTGATAGTTGATGTGGGCACTGGTGATGGGCTGAAAGAGGGGGTGATGTGGGATAGGTTAAGGTTGTGATTGAGGTAGACTGTTTTTGGTTATTTGACTGGACAGGGCTAAGATGGATTTAGTAAAATGATTATTAAATTGAGAAGCTATGTCTAGGGTATTGTTAGTAGAGCTGGGTGCTAGAGTAGTGGTTTTGCCTGGCTTTAGTAGGGAGTTAATAGGATGCCAGAATTTTTGTGGATTATTTGAATATTTCATTTGGGTGATAAGAAAATAGTTTTGTTTGTTTATTTTGGATTCAGCCTTGGCCTTGTTTCTAAGCTGTTAATAGTATTGCCTGGAGCTAGGGGTTTTGTCAGTTTTCCACACTTTCCAGGCTTTATCAGCTTTTAGTAAGGTTCTGGTATCCCTATTTAGCCAGGGTGCATAGTTGGCTTTAACTCTGATCTATTTATCATTTGTATCTTGTGAAGGCAACTTGTGTCCACACCCCAAGCACATTTTGAACCACAAGGTCTTGACCACGATGAGGCACTCTAATAAACAAGGCAAACACCACCATCATAGTAACTACAGGATTAACCTATGTATATAAGTACACAAATATAGTTGAGCAAGAGCATCAACACCACTCTTTTCCTAATATATAGAAGTGAAAAAGGGAAAGTACAGTTGTGTACACTTACCATAAATGTAGATGTTAGAGTGTATTCACTGTTGCAGTCATTACATTTGGGTTATCTGCTTGCAGGTAGCCCTCAGTCGGCTTGATTATCAAAGTCTTGGGTCCTGCGTCGGTTGCTGTCTCATCTTCCATGACGTCAGGTAGTCAGGGGTATAAAGCATGCAGCCAACGCCATTACATCAGTTTTTCTTGTCCCAGATGTCAGGTGCCCCCATAATGGGAAACAATTATATACAAGGTTACACCTCCAACAAAAAGTAAATACACCAGAATGCTTTAAGCATAGTAAGCAAGAAGAGAGGTATAGTCAATAGAGGTCAGGGGGCTGGAGGGAAGGTAACCAGGACTGCAGCAGTGAATACACTTGAACATCTACATTTATGGTAAGTGTACACAACTGTACTATGTTCTTCATGTTTCACTGTTGCAGTCATTACATTTGGGTAGATTCCCAAAGCTAAGGAAGGGAGGAGGTAATTAGGTAGCATTAGGACCAGCTATAAGGCCCTGCAAAACTGCAGTGACAAAACCAGCTCTGGAATTAGAAAAAATTGGCAAGTGGTAATTTTTGTTGAAGGTATGTACAGAACTCCAAGTAGCAGCTTCTAGGATGTCCCTGGTAGGGCCACCTCTGAGAAAGGCTGTAGAGGCAGATGCAGCCCTGGTGGAATGTGGTCTTATCCCCTGTGGGGTAGGTTTTCCATGGTGCTTACAACAGAAATGAATGCAATGGCCTATCCACTTAGAAATGGTTTGCTTTGAAATGGCCTTCCCCTCTGCCCCTGCAGCAAATGCAAACAGCAGCTGTTCAGATTTCCTGAGAAGGCTTAGTCCTGTCCAATTAAAATCTAAGTTGTCTGTGCACGTCCAAGGAGTGCAGTATTCGTTTCCCTTTGTTCTGAGGATTAGAAAAGAAGGTTGGCAAATGAATGGACTGATTAAGGGGCATACTGGATACCACTTTTGGCATAAAGGAGGGACTGGTCCTGTGGGACACCCTGTCCGCATGAAAGATGATGAAAGGCTCCACTGCCATGAGGGCCTATAATTCAGATACCCTTCTTGCTGAAGTGATGGTTAGAAGGAAGGCTGTTTTCCAAGAAAGGAATTTCAACTCTGCATTTGCAGCTGGCTCAAAGGGAGGTAGAGTGATATTTTCCAACACAAAGTTAAGTTCCTAGGATGGAGTAGGGGGCTCTCCTGGGTGGTCTTAAGTTTGACCCCACTGAGGAATTGCTTCAGCAGTGGATGAGAGAAGAGGGGTGGCTCTGTACCATAATGAGCTGAAATGGCCAAGGCATGAATTTTGATGGAAGAAAAGGAAAGGCCCTTGTGAAGCATCTCAGTTAAGTATTGAAGAATGTGTGGTAAATTGGGCACAGTTGTGTCTATCCCCTGTGTTTGGCTCCAGGAACAGAATCTTTTCTATTTTTCAGCATAGGATTTTCTAGCACTAGGCCTCCTTGCCTCCAGAATGACATCCATCACTTGCTTACTGAGGAATGGTAATGGAGAGATCACGTAATTAGCCAGGTTGCAAGGTTCAGGGTTTGAAGCTGTGGGTGCAGAATCTGGCCCTCCTGCTGGGACAGCAGGGCAGGGGTCTGAGGCAGGTGCCATAGTTCCAGAAGTGACACACTGCACAAGAGGGGGTGCCCAGTGTTGGCTTGGCCAGTCTAGTGCAATAAGTATTGTCCTTGGTTTGTCCTGTTTGATCTTTACTAGCACTTTGGAGAGGCAGAAGAGGAAAGGCATAAACTGATAGGTTTTTCCAGGTGAAGGACAGGGCACCCACTTTCCAAGCTTGTCTGTGGGGAGTCCTTGTGCAGAATTTGTCCAACTGGTAGTTCTGCTAGGCTCCCCCATTTGTTTCTCAAACTGTTAAATATCTTTGGTTCCAGTTTCCACTCATGTGGGTCCATGTGATTTCTGCTTAGGTCATCTGCCAGTGTCTTTAGCTTGTCTGGCAGGAACTGAGCTTGTAGGTGCACTTGGTAGCTCAAGGCTGTGTTCCACAGAGTCATGGCTAGTCTGCAGAGAGGGCATGAGTGGGTTCCCCCCTGCTTGTTTATGTACCACGTAACAGTGGTGTTGTCCGTCTTTACCAATACTTGTCCTGGAAGAATTTGGTCCTTGAAGGCTGTTAGAGCATTCTGTATAGCTAACATTTATTTTTGATTGATATGCAGGTGCATTTGACCCGGGTTCCATTTGCCCTGAATGCACAGCCCTGCCAAGCGAGTCCCCCATGCATAGTCTGATGCGTCTGTTGTTAGGGTTTGGGCGGCAGGGGGTAGAGTGAATGGCAGTCCCTTGTTTAGTGGCAGGCCTCTGCCCACCAAAGGAACTCTATCTTTAGACAAGGTATGATAGGAATCATTGATTCTAGGTCCTGAAAATGTTGACACCATAGGCTTTTTAGATACCATTGTAGTTTCCTCATTTGCAGTCTTGCATATGGAATTAGTAGAATGCAAGAGGCCATGAACCCCAGGGCTTGCAGAATTTTTCTTGCAGACAGCTGGGTCTTTGTGGCCAGTAGTTTAACGTAGGCTGTCAAATGAACTTGTTTCTCTGGCATGAGGTAGGCCATCTGGGAAGTTGTATTCAAGCTTGCTCCAAGGAATACAATCTGTTGGCAGGGTACTAGATGTGATTTCTTTACGTTTATGGTGTACCCCAGAGAAGTTAGTAATTTCTTTACAAATGCCAGATGATTTAATAGTATGTCCTGGCTTTCTGCCTGAATTAGACAATCATCCAGGTATGGGTATATTTGAATATTTCTTTGCCTGCAAAATGCAATGACTGGAGCTAGGCACTTTGTGAATACCTTGGGCGCAGTAGATAAGCCAAAGGGCAGTGCAGTAGCCTGCTCTGAAGCGTAGGTATCTTCTGCAAGATTCCTTTATTGGGATGTGCAGGTAGGCTTCCATTAAATCCAGTGGTACCAACCAGGCATTTTTGCCTAGCACGGGAAACAGTTGATGAACAGTTAGCATTTTGAATTTTGGGATTACCAAAAAAGTGTTTAGGATAGACAGGTCCAGGATAGGACACCAGGAATTGTCTTTTCTGGGTACCAGGAAAAGTCTTGAGTAGAAACCTTGCCCCCATTCTTCTTCTAGGACAGGCTGAATAGACCTGATGCTTAGAAGAGAGAGAACTTGCTTTTGAGCCTCTGCCCACTGATTTGGGGGTAGGTCTGGCCAACCGTTTGGGGTTGGTAAGGAGTGGGAGTGAAATCTGTATCCTTGGGATACTACATTTTAAACCCACTTGTCTTGGGTAATGAGTTCCCAGTTTTTTGTATGCAGGGCAATCTTTCCCCCTAAAGGAACAGTCAGTTGAGCAGGGCTTGGAAGGTTTAAAATTAAGTCATTGTGACAGTTTACCACAGGGGGGGTGTCTTACTACTCTCAGCTTTGGAAGTGGGGGCCCCCCACTGCTTAGGCCTGTGTGTACATTGGGACTGAAGCCTGGGTGTTCTGCTGCCTCTGGGTTTGGACTGAGAAGGCCTGAAAGAGGCAGGAAAGGACCAATTCTTAGAAGGCCAGTGCCTACTAAATCTGGGAGGCTGTACTTGCAGGAAATCTTTAACAGTTTGCACAGATTTAGCTTTTCCCTCCATCCTTTTAAGTACTACTTCTGCTTTGTTGCCAAACAGGCGGTCCTGGTTTAAAGGGAGTATCCAGCAATTTAGCTTTAACATGATCTGGCAAGATTGCTCCTTAAGCCATGCATGCCTTCTAAATACAGACCCAGTGACAGCAGCCCTGCAAGATGCCTCTAATTAATCAAAACCACATTGCAAAGTATGTTTTCCAACTTGTTCAGCAGAATGCATTAAATCTTGTAATTCTTTATTTTCAGCACAGCCAGGAATCAACATAATTTTCTGTTTAAGCAATCCAATAATATGCTGCTGATACTTTAGCATATGAAACTGGCAGTTTAAGGCCCTAATGGCCAAAGTTGCAGAAGTGTATACCTTCTTACCCCATCTGTCCAGGACCCTGGAATCTCTATCAGAGGGGGTAGGATTTTTGGCAGAAGTAGCCTTAATGCCTTTGGGTCCCTGTGAAATGGTCTCAGGATCTGCAGTAGGATTCTTAGAGAGGAACTTGTGAGAGTCAGGTACCCAGTAATAACTGTCAAGTTTTCTGGGAGCTGGAGGTAAAGTGTCAGGGACCAGGCTAGATTCCGAGAAGGCATCATCTACAATGTCCAGTACAGCAGGGATAGCTAAAGGCCTGTGTTTTGGTAGGAGTAAGAATTCCCTAAGCGTCTTTTGGGAGTCGGAGTAATCCTGGCTTTCCCAGCAGAAATGCTCCCTAAGAGTATGCAAGGTTTCACCAAAAGAGAAATCCTCTGGAGGGGAAGCAGAGGGAATGGAGACCTCTGCATCAGAATCTTCATAGGTAGATAAGGACAACCTCCTGGTCATTAGAGGAAAACAGAAATTTCAGAATCCTGATCAGAAGAATCAGAAGGAAAATCAGTTCTAGGTCTCTTAGAGGCAGAAGGGTGGCTTCCCCTGATTAGAGTATGTTTTTTAGGCATAAGGGCCTGACCATGCGGGTCTGGCATCGGTTTTCTAGGCATGGATCGAGTTTTAGGCCTTGAAGAAGAAGATGGCATCGGTTTAATATGCAAGTCAGTAGGCCTGAATACACCCTCAGAATCCGGTGCCTGCAAAGCGGCTGCGGACCCATCCAAGGTAGAGACATCCGCAGGTTCCACAGTCAAAGAAGCATCTCGCGGCATACCGGACTCCGAATGGGTCTCAGTAGACGCCTGTGAATTTGAAGTAGCAGGTATCAGGGGCTGCGAAAGCACCTTACTGAGTATCGGCGAACTGGCGACTAGCTTAGGAGAAGCATCGTTGGCAGCTTTTGACCTATGTGGTCCGTCTCTGGCTTTATCTTTGCAGTTTTTTTTTTGGAATGTCGGTAGTCAGGTGGCTTACCAAAGCCATTTCTGGATAATTGAACAGAGTACCAAAATATTTAGATGCGAAAATGAACAGACGAATAGTTTGAGGTTTGAACAAGGCACAAAACCGACAGCGAGGTATGTCATGGTCTGGGCCTAAGCAAGGAATGCAGTATGAATGAAAATCTTTATGAGGTATTTGCTTTCCACAAGAAATACAATTGTTAACTTTTACTGACATCGGTTTAGAGCAAGAAAAAGGATCCCCCAATGGGGTACTTAGCTTAGTTGAAGACTTTGGATCTCAAACTCGAAAACGAAAATTTCAGGAGATGGCCGACCGGCACTTGCAAACTGCTTCTGCTTCGGGCACGGCATGGCAAGAAAGACTGATGTAATGGCGTCGGCTGCATGCTTTATACCCCTGACTACCTGACGTCATAGAAGATGAGACAGTAACCGACGCAGGACCCAAGACTTTGATAATCAGGCCGACTGAGGGCTACCTACAAGCAGATAACCCAAATGTAATTACTGCAACAGTGAAACACGAAGAACATCTTAGTATTCCAAACTGGTGACAAGACACACTAAACCTACGCACTAGAAATAGAAATACAAAAAAATACTGAAATAAAGGTTACCCTAACTCTACAAATATGACTAACTGTAAAAAAAGAGGAGACCGTTATCAAAACAGCAGGGCTGAAAACACAGAAAAGCACTTAGCTGCATGGAGCTCTGAAACAGCACGTCTGACCCCTGGATGTGGCAAATGAGATCTCTGATGATTTAGACACACAATGTACTACATGGCAGGAGAGAGAGAGCTTCAGAACTGAAGACTCTAATCTGCAGTCTTGTGATCTAATTGTATCAGATAAGCCACAGATGAAGAAATACAGAAAAGACCAGTACAACTGTATATGAAATTATCTTAACAACATATGGTCAGTTAGATCACTGCTGCGGTAGTCCTGACTATTGAGGTTTCTGCCAGCCTAAGATGCAATGTCCAACTTGACTTCCAGAGTTCAGCAACCTTTGTCCAGGTGAGGCAGACACCCGCCTCTCTGGGATTTCAACATTTCTCCAGAATAAAACTAGTTCCTGCTCACATCACATTAAAGCTCTGTTGGGTAGGGGGCAAGGTCATGAACAGTGAAAGTTAAAGATTAAGGCCCTGAAGAGACTATGAGGAGTATGCAGTAAAACCGCTTCTTGTGGCAAGTAAAGGGATAGGCAACAGAAACATCCTAAATCTTACTGACACCTGAGCAGACTCAAGGGGGATGGGAAAAGAATAGAAGGACAAGGTGCTCTATTCCTGATCAGACTGCCCCACAGTGAGAGAAGGGGTGGTGGGGAAGAAAGACAGTAATGGAACAGTGATCTACTTGAACACCTACTACTATGACAAATTCTTGCAGAACAAACTGTACTGTTCTTCATTCAGATCATTGATGCAGTAGTCCCGTCTACTGGAATGATTCCCAAAGCTGTTAAAGGGAATATATTAACCAAATAGTAGAATAGCCTACAGTATTGACTACAGCAAACCTATTTTAGTTCTTGCCCTGGAAGAAATCTCCAGCTTGCAGTACTTTGAAAAAATGTGAACAGATGCCCAAGTAGCAGCTTACAAAATGGCCTGTTCAAAGGCTTCTGTAAGGAAGGCCATAGTTGTGGCTGCTTCCCTAGTATTATGAGCTCTAACTGCTCCTTCAAGCTTCTTATACTGGGAGGAATAAAAGATTATTATGCAGTGTTGTAGTCATTTAGAAATTAATTTGACACCTCATTTTTCTACTTTCTTGTGACAAAAGAAACAATTGGTTGGAGCTTCTACTCTCTTTGGTTTTGTGTAAACAATACTTCACTCATCTCCGTGCACCCAAAGAATGGAATATTCTCTCCCTACTTTTTTGTGGATTCGAGAAGATGCTAGGTAGTTGGACAGATTGACAGAGAGAAAATTATCACTACTTTAGGCATAAAGGATTTTTTTCTAAGGCTCACACTGTTCTTGTGAAAAACTAAAAAATGGTGTTTGCACATCAGTGTGTGTGGAGTTCTCACCCTCCCAGCTGATATGACAACTATTATCAGGGTTAATTTCCAAGTCAGATACTTGTCAGGGACGTTGGCTGAAGGTTCAAAAGGTGGCTAGGTTAGTTTTTCAAGGACATAATTTGGGTTCCAAGGAGGAACAATTCTTTATTTTGGTAGTCTGAGGTGTATAACTCCTTCAGGAACTATTTCATAGTTTCTTACTAGGCTACTGACCCCAAAGGATGTTTAGAAGCCTAGAATCTATTCCCATTAAGTTTTTTAAACTGTTGTAATTTAAATATGAATAATCAATAGCAAGCAGAACATTAGCATGTTATCCCTTTCCATAAGGGACAAGAGTCATACGCCAGGAATAAATTTTTAGTTCCCATTCACTTATCCAGAAAACATCCGAATACAGCAACAGAAGTACTTTATGTGGACAGTAAGAGGATTGCAAAGATGTGTAATTCTCTGCAATACACATCTACCCCTCCAACATATTCTCTATGTTGAAGAGATTAACATGTATTGAGAGGGTGTTTATGCCACCATTGGATTTGTGGATCTGCAGTAGGTCTGTTGAGAGTCTGTATGCAAGACAGAGGAAAATCCTTGGCAATCTGTATGATAATGAGAACAGGGACAAGGCTAGTTCTTATGATTCACACCCTTGATTTTCTTGGTGACAGAATCTGTTTGTAGTCAAGATGTGTCAGTTGTTTGAACAGGTACTTGCAAAAAGGGGCATTATAGTCAATGATTAGCCTAATATGTGCCGAATACAGTGGAATGACCATATCGCTGGACATGGACACTGCACCCTTATTTATAGCCTGTGCAATGAAAAAGGACTTTCTTACAATTGTAGATACGTGGTGATTGAATTGCAGTTTGCTCTTTACAGAGGTTCCTAACTACTAGATCAGTTTTTAGGGGTGTATTTTCAATGTAATAGCTGTAATGTACATAGTGCTTGCTGAAGGAAACTATTATGCATTTTTTGGCATTTAGATTTAGTCCACAGTTTTGACACAAGCTATGTGTATGGGAAAGGCCTTCTTGCAGGATCTTGGCATCTTCTGGAAACTTAATAGTGGCACTTAGTTTACAATCATCAGCAAACTTGGTGAGCCATAAGCCATCAACATTGGCTTTAACTTCAGAGACCTCCAGTTTGACAAACAGGAAACATGCCAAGGGTGATTTTATTGGCATGCAGGTTGAGATGGACAAAAGGTGCACTTTACTGGTAGCACAGATCAATCCTGAACTGAAAAGCTTACTTAAGCACTATAGTATCATGGGCATCAATACAGTGCTGGGGCTTAGATTCCTTTTTTGGTATCAAAAGGAAAACGTCTTTCATTTAGTTAAATAGGACTTCCTAGTGGCTGATTTTCTAGCTTCTTTAGGTACATGTAAGCATGTCTTCTATGAAGCTAGTACCTGAAGGGCATAACAATAAGATCATACAGGCTGTCAGCTAAAATGTTTCAAGGTTGGGGTATATGACAGCCCCTTATTTCTGAGATAGAAGGTCCAATAGTAATGGTAGTGCATGATGTTTCTTCCTGGACATCTCCATGAAGAGAAAGAACCAGTGCTGCCTGGGCCAAAAGGACACAATCAGTTAACATCTTTAACATCTCCCCTCATACCTAACATTCTAGGAACCTGGTGGATCAGAGAGAATGCTTATTACAAAAGACCTGTTCATTTTATAGAGTGGGCATATAATGTCCAAACTTCTTGAGCATAACTTTTCCAGCTATCTGTTGCTTGAGACAGAAACAGATTTACATTTGGTACACCACACCTGTGTAACAGCTGAAAGAAGACATCCCATGTAAACATCCATTTACGCAGATCTGCTTTCAACCTACTGAGTTGATCCACCTCTGTTTTCTGAAGGGAGGGAATGTACAGTGCCTTTAGGGACACAAGACTTCAGTGCTATGTCCCACTCATGACTATCTTACAAAGGGTAAGATCACATCCCTGTCTGCTTTCTAGTATTCCATATGACCTTCTATTGTTTGTGACTATCTGGTGGGCATCCTCTTTTCAAATAGGTTTGGAAGGTCACAAGTGTCTGAATCAAGACCATCATCGCCTACAAATTTATATGTTTCTTCCTCTGAGTTCTATTCTGTAAGGCCTTGGACTTTAGTGTCTGGATGTGGGTTCCCGAGAGGAAGAACTGCCCACGTTCAGCCCAACTCAGATGGACCACAACTTCAGCTACTTGGAGATGCAGTATACAATGGGAATCACCTCTTTCTGGAAATGGAAAAGTAGAGTTGCATTAGAAACTTACCACAGATGTACATATCTGAATGCATTTACTATTAAAGTCGTTATTTCAAAGGATGTCCTGCCAGCAGATAGCAAGAATGGCCAGACTGACTTGTGGAGTTCTTCTTTTCTTCAAGGCTTTGGCTGACTCCCTCCAATAGCCATATAGGGGAAGTCAGTGGCATAAAAGGGGTATAAGCCAACACAATCTTCAGATCTTTCTTGCCTTGTCATGCCAGGTAAAAGGATCTCTGTTCCAAAACCTAAGTTGACCAGGAGAGGTCAATCTTATGTGTCATAGGTCCACTCCAGAGGCCACCAATCTCTATCTTTGGGAAGCATGGCAAGGTTAAAGAGGAAGGGAGGCCTGGTAGAGAAATGTGAGAGAAGGTGAAAACTGGACCAGATGGCTACCCACCCTAACCAAAGAGTCAACAGAGGAGTAAAACAGTAAATGCACTTGAACATCAATATTTACAAGTTCCTAACACAACTGTATTATGATCACTGTACTATTTGCTGTAGCAAAGCAATCATGCATAGAGTTGTTGGTTGTAAAAAAGAAAGGTAAGCCTTGCAAGATACCAAAGGCAAACTCTGCCACCACAGGCAATCCCCAGATTGCACTGTTTTTGACAACATATGCACTGTGGACTAAGGATCAGGTTGGCTTGCTTCCATGAGAGCTGACTTTTCTGACAAATGATGTGGTGGCTGCAGTGGCTTTAGTAGAATGGTCTTTTACATGCCCATAAAGAGGTTTACCATAAGTAGAGTTATTAGTAACAAATACAATGTGCAAGGAATTTAGACAGCGTCTGTTGACTGGTATTTTCTCCTTGTCCCTTTGCCAGGGACACAAATAGTTGCTCCCTCCTTCCTTAAAGTTCTGGTGTTATACAAGTAAAATCTCAGCTCTCTGTGCACCAAAGGAAATGAAGGGCTTTCTCTCCCTTGTTTTAAGAATTAGGAAAACACAGGTAAATGAATGGCTTCATTCAGGAACAGCTATGTCACATTAGGCATAAAAGATGACAGGTGTGGAAGGACACCATGCCCTGATGGAAAACAAAAAAAAAGGTTCCCTCCATATCAAACCCTGAAGAAAATCTGAAATCCTTCAAAGTTACAGCCATCAAGTACAGCGTCTTCCAGGATAAAACCTTCAAGAGTGCAGAACCAGCTGGCTCAAACTGGACTATGGTCAGCTTCTCCAAGACGCAGTTAAGATCCCACTCCAGTGTAATTTTTTTTTTCTTTGAGGTTAAAGATTCAAAACTGCTTTTAACTGTTTTACCCAAGTCTTTTAATATAAGAGCAGAAATAAGGGTGGATGTGATGGCCAGGTAGGCTGAACTAGCAGAAAAGTACAGTTGTGTACACTTACCATAAATGTAGATGTTTGAGTGTATTCACTGTTGCAGTCCTAACCAATGGGTTATCCGACTCCCGGTAGCCCTCGATCGGCCAGAATACCAAAGTTAAGTAAAAATGACGTTGACTGTCATCAGTTGTAAAGGACATCAGGGCGTCCGATACAAAAGGAGGCAGCCGACATCACTTCCTCAGTCTTTCTTGCCATAACTGTCAGAAGCCCCCAGAAAACAAGGCTTAAAACAAATCTAGCCTGTACCCTAGGAAAAGAGAAAAGGGGGAAGGAGGGAGGGAAAGCAGGACTGCAACAGTGAATACACTTGAACATCTACATTTATGGTAAGTGTACACAACTGTACTATGTTCATTGTGTTTCACTGTTGCACTCCTAACCAATGGGTTGATTACCAAAGCCCAGAGAAAAGGGAGGAGGAACCAACCGAATCAAGGATTGGAGATAACGTTCTGCAGAACAGCGGTGGCAAACCCTGCCCTGGCTCTAGAAAACAAAGGCAAATTATAACGCTTTGTGAAAGTGTGAACAGAAGACCATGTGACAGCCTCCAAAATGTCTTTAGTAGGGACACCCCTTAAAAAGGCAGTAGAAGTGGAAGCTGCTCTAGTTGAGTGGGTCCTAACCCCTTGAGGAGGAACCTTGCCATGAAGGGAATAACAAAAAGTAATACAATGAGCAATCCATTTAGAAATGGTTTGCTTATTAATAGCCTTGCCTTGGGCTCCAGGGGCAAAGCTGACCAATAGCTGTGCTGACTTCCGAATGTCTTTAGTCCTGTCCAGGTAAACCCTGAGTTGTCTATGCACATCACGAGAATGTAGGATCCTCTTCACCTCTATTTTGAGGATTAGGAAAGAAGGTAGGAAGGTGTATGGATTGATTAAGCATCAGGCTAGAAACCACCTTAGGCAAAAAGGAAGGGTTGGTTCTCAGAGACCTTATCTGCATGGAAAATAAGAAAAGGCTCCACCAGCCATCAAAGCATGCAGCTCCGAAACCCTCCTTGCTGAAGTTATAGCCAAGAGGAAGACAGTCTTCCACGAGAGAAACTTTAAATCTGCAGTGGCAGCTGGCTCAAAAGGAGGAAGAGTGAGTTTCTCTAGAACAAAATTAAGATCCCAGGCTGGAGTAGGCACCCTTCTGGGAGGTTTTAATTTTCAAGCACCTCTGAGAAACATTTTCATCAGAGGATGAGAGAAAATGGGTTGTTCAAAAGAACAATGAGCAGAAATGCTTGAAGCATGGATCTTGATAGAGGAAAAAGAAAGACCACCCTGAAGCTAATCAGCCAGGTATTCCAGGATCAGAGGAAGGGTAGGCTGAGAAGAAGATTCCCCTCTAGCCTGCATCCAAAGAGAGAATCTTTCCCATTTGCCAGTATAAGACTTCCTGGTGCTAGGCCTCCTTCAGCATGTCAACCACCTGCTGGGAAAAGGAAGAAGAAAAGGATGGAGTCATACATTGAGCCATGCTGCCAAATGGAGAGACTGAAGATGAGGATGTAGAATGTTTCCCCCTTCCTGAACCAAAAGATCTGGCTTCAGAGGAAGATGCCAAAGAGGAAATTGGGAGAGACTGCGAAGCAGTGGATACCAATGCTGCCTGGGCCAGTCCGGGTATGAGAATAGTCCTTGGTCGTTCGTCCCCGATCGTCAATAATACTCTGGGAAGAGGAGAGAAGGCATAAACTGACAGCACCGTCCAAGGGAAGGACAGAGCATCCACTCTCCAAGCTCTGCTGTGATGCTATCTGGTGCAAAAAAGAGGTAGAAGATGGTTGTCTGGAGAGGAGAAGAGATCCACTTGAGGAGTGCCCACAGCATTGAATGATGCTGTAAAAAACTGCTCTGTTCAGCTGCTATTCATGAGGATCCAGGGTTTGTCTGCTCAACTGGTCTGCCAAAACGTTGAGCCTTCCTGGAAGAAACTGAGCTAGGAGATGCAGGCCCAGGGATGCTTCTATGGACCAAAGACTCATGCTCTGTCTGCACAGGAGGTAAGAATGAGTCCCTCTCTGCTTGTTGATGTACCACATGACTGTGGTGTTGTCTGTCCTGACAAGAAGGGTCCCTGGAGATAGAAGATGCTTGAAAGCTAGTAAGGTCTGCTGGACTGCCATCAACTCCTTTAAAATTTATGTGCAGGTGCATCTGCTGGGCATTCCAACTTCCCTGTATGCATCTGCCATCCAGGTGAGCTCCCCAGGCATAGTCCAATGCGTCTGTGGTAAGAACTTGAGTGGCCAGGGGTGGGCGAAAAGGCATGCCTTTGTTCTGTAGACAGGTTGTTACCCACCAGAGAATCTCTGTCCGCAGACATGGAAGCAGAGGAATTATCACATCCAGGTCCTGTGTGTGTTGACACCAAGTGTTCTTGAGGTACCATTGCAATTTCCTCATATGCAGTTTTGCATATGGAATCATGAGAATGCAAGAGGCCATGAATCCCAAAGCTTGCAGATATTTCCTTGCAAGGAGCTGGGACAGGCTTGCCAAGTCCTTGAAGTAAACTGAAAGGGTCGTCTGCTTCTCCTGGGTGAGATGTATCATCTTGGTGGCTGTGTTCAGACTCACTCCCAGTAATATTATCTCTTTGGATGGCACCATTTTTGATTTTTCCACGTTGAGTGTAACCCAGGGAAGAGAGGAGAGTCTTTACAAATTCTAGATCCTTTAACAGCTGTTCCTGAGAATTTGCTTGAATTAGACAGTTGTCCAAGTATGGATAAATCTGAATTTTCTTTTGCCTGCAAAAAGCAATGACTGGAGCGAAGCACTTTGTGAAAACTCTGGGAGCAGTAGATAAGCCAAAGTGTAGTGCAGAGAATTGATAATGTTGCTTGCCCACCCTGAAATGAAGGTATTGCCTGCAACTTTCCCTGATAGGGATGTGCAGATAAGCTTCTTTGAGATCCAATGTTACCAGCCAGGAATCCTCTTCTAACATTGGCAGCAACTGATGCAGAGTAAGCATTTTGAACTTTGGAATTATCAAGGAAGAGTTCAGGATGGATAGATCTAGGATAGGACGCCAGGTGCCTTCTTTTTTCGAAACTAGGAAAAGTCTGGAATAGAAACCCTGGCCTACCTGCTGAGCAGGAACTGATTCTATTGCTCCCAGATGTAACAGACAACATTTGCTTTTCTACATCTGCCCTTTGGTTTGGAGGAGCATCCGGGAATCCTTTGGGTAAAGGTATAGAAAGAAAACTTGTGCCCTAGGGATACAGTTCTGAGTACGCATTTGTCATCCGTGATGGTGGCCCAGACATTTGTAAAAGGGGCCAACCTTCCCCCTAAAGGACTCTCCGGGCAGGCAAGAACAGGCAGAAGTTGGACAGAGTCATTGAGAATGTGCAGATTGAGATGCAGGCTTAGAAATTCTCGCCTTGGAAGAGGAAGCCTGCCAATGCTTAGACCTTAGGGCTAGCCACCTGTCCCCTAGAAGATTTGTAACCTCTAGTCCTAGAATGTCTGTCTGCTGGTATCAGGGAATGTCCAACTCTTAGAAGAGTAATTCCTGCTAAAGCGAGGAGGCTGAACTTGCAGAAAGTCCAACTGTCTGCCTAGAATTGGCCTTGTCTTCCATCTTCTTGAGCACATCCTCTGCTTTGATGCCAAAAAGACTGTCATTATGCAAAGGTATATCTAAAAGCTTAGCCTTAACAGGCTCTGGTAGGGGCTGCTCTCTGAGCCAAGCGTGCCTTCTAATAACAGAGCCAGTAGCTGTAGCCCTACAGGAGGCTTCTAGAATGTCAAAACCACAATGTAATAAATGTTTATTGACTAGACTGGCAGAATTCAGCAAATCCTGCATATCCTTACTCTCTGCCAACTGAGGCACACCTGATATTCTAGACTGAATAGCTTCCAAGGTGTGCGGCTGGTACTTCAGCATATGAAAAAGACAATTAGTAGACCTAATAGCAAGAGTGGCAGAGGTATAAACCTTTTTTTACCTCACCTATTTAGGTTCCTGGATTCCCTGTCAGAAGGAACAGGACTTTTAGTAACAGTGGCCTTAACTCCTTTAGGGCCTTGAGAAATAACCTCTGGATCAGCCAATGGATTCCTGAAAAGAAACAAATGAGAATCAGGGACTCTACAGTACCTGTCAGGTTTCCTGGGAGCAGGAGGAACCGACTTTGGAGTCAGGGAATTTTCCAGAAAAACATCATCACCCACTTCCAACACATGTGGAATAGCCAAAGGCTTATGCTGAGGCAAATCCAAAAACTCCCTGATCCTTTTCTTAGAAAGGGGATAATCCTGACCTTCCCATTTAAAATGTTCCCTGAGAGTATTTAAAGTATCACCAAAAGAGAAATTTTCTGGAGGAGAAGCAGAAGGAATCGACTCCTCTGCGTCTGAATCCTTAAAAGGAGAGAAAGCTTGAGAAACTTCTTCATCAACAGAAATGCTAGAAGTATCAGAACCTGAAAAAGACAAAGCCTCAGGAGAGACATCCCTACCTCTTTTTGAAGGAGGAGGCTGTGAACCCCTAATAAGAGTCAAAAGGTCATCAGCCATTTTAACCATTTGAGAATGAGGGGAACGAGTGGAAACTGGAGCCTGCTTCTTCACAGGCTTATGACTGGAAGATTTACCTGCAAGTCTAAAGGACTCAGGAGGCCTGGCAACTGCCGAAGTTGCAGCTGAAATCGTCGGTATGAGCTTGCTGTCTGAACAAAGAACAGAGGTCTCAGGCACCGGACTCAGCTTCGCAACTCCGGATCTAGCTGAAGAGGGAACAGGCGGAAGGTCGGAAGGCAAAATGGATGCCAGAGGCCTGGGGGTCTCTGAAATGTTCTCAACAGAGGCCTGCGGTTGAAAATCTGCGGGCTGCAAAAGCGCCTCACTGGCTACCGCATGACTGACGACCTACTTAACATCATCCGAGGACTTGATCTTCGGAAGCCTGTCACGGTCCTTATCTTTACGCTTCTTAGGGATATTCGAAACCTGAAGACCAGCGGATGCCATACCAACAAACTTAGTCCAAACTCCAAAATGCTTAGCTAAAAGCTTAGCCCGACGACAAATAGTACCCGGATTAAAGGAAGCACAAAGATCACAATTAGGAATGTTGTGGTCAAGGCACCTAAACAAATAATACAGTAGGAATGAAAATCTCTATGAGGAATCTGCTTTCCACAGGTAAGACAATTATTAACCTTTTCTGACATTCGTTAAGGCAAGAAAAGAGGATCCCCAATGGGGCACTTAGCTGTAGTTGACTTCAACTTTGTAGTCGGAAACAAAAAAGGTAAACTGCTAACCAGCACTCATGCAAGAAATGCTTCTGCTTCAGGCTCTGCAGCAAGGAAGACTGAGGAAGTGACGTCGGCTGCCTCCTTTTGTATCGGACGCCCTGACATCCTTTACAACTGACGACAGTTGACGCCATTTTTACTTACCTTTGGCATTCCGGCCGATCGAGGGCTACCGGGAGTCAGATAACCCATTGGTTAGGACTGCAACAGTGAAACACGAACATGATGAACATTTAAGGAAGAATAAGAAAAAAACAATATTTAAAAGGTCTGACAGGTAATTTAAGACCACTGTCACTTGTGCAGTATTTAAGCCTTGGTCCCATTAACAGCATCAGAGAGGAATCTCTTCCATTTTCCAATGTATAATATTTTTATGTTTCTTTCCCCCAGATACCATCATGTTTAGCATGTCCTCAAAGTATGTGGGTCAACTTAGGATTAGTTTCTGTATCATACAGCAGCACGAGTCACACTACTGTTTTGTACACCTTACGTTTTAGCTCCTTTGGCATTCTTCTGTTGCACATTACTCCTGAAGTTGGCTGCAGCCACAATGGTTCTAGCTTTCATCCTCAGACCGTCTTTCTCCTCAACCACCCTTCCAGATACTTGAAGCAATTAATCTGCTTCATTACCTTTTCCTTTATTTCATTTTCAGCTTTTGATTTCCCCATCTGCTGCCATTACAACTGTATTATCTGTATTCAGTTTCATCCAGTATGCCTTCAGTTTTGCATTCATTCCCTTATCATTTACTTAACATATTTTTCTTAGTCTGCCTGTAATATCACATCTTCATATAGCAGTTGTGTTGCTCTGCCCCATCCAATCAGTTTGCTAAAATCCATCAGTAGGAAAGTACAGTTGTGTACACTTACCATAAATGTAGATGTTCGAGTGTATTCACTGTTGCAGTCATCACATTTGGGTTATCTGCTTGCAGTAGCCCTCAGTCAGCCTGATTAACAAAGTCTTGGGTCCTGCGTCGGTTGCTGTCTCATCTTCCATGCCATCAGGTAGCCAGGGGTATAAAGCATGCAGCTGATGCCATTACATCAGTTTTTCTTGCCGTGTGGTGCCCGAAGCACAAGAAGTTCATAAGTGCCGGTCGGCCGACTCCTGAAATTTTTGTTTTTGTGTTTCAGAACTGAAGTTTTCAACTAAAGCCAAGTACCCCATTGGGGAAACTTTTTCTTGCTCTAAACTGAAGTCAGTAAAAGTCAATAATTGTATTTCTTGTGGAAAGCAAATACCTCATAAAGATTTTCATTCATACTGTATTCCGTCCCTAGGCCCTGACCACGACGTACTTCGCTGTCGGTTTTGTGCCTTATTTAAACCACGAACTATTTGTTGTTGGTATATTTTCGCTTCTAAATATTTTGGTGCTCGGCTGAGGGCTACTGCAAGCAGATAACCCAAATGCAACAGTGAAACACGAAGAACATCAGCAGTGGGCACAAATCTGAACTACGATGCACACCTGCTCTTTCTGGGGACTCCTCTGTGAATCTGAATACTGCTCATATTTTTGCCATTAGGTCCTTGTACATAGCCTGCACTAATTCTACCAGGTCTAAATCATAACCTCGAAGATACACGAACACGAATACCCATTGTTCGATACATAATTGTCGAATGTCCTCTTCACCGAAGTCCGCAACATCGATTTCTTTCCAAGGGAAAGAAAGCGGTAGTCCAGCAACCCACGACACAATATGACAAACACTATTAAGTAGGGGGCTTCACACCCCACCCTAACTAAATATACCAACTCTAAGATCGCTCTACATTGGGGAAAAGGACAGATTTAAAATAACGGCCAACCAATTTCTTTCCCTTGGAAAAAAATCAATGATGTGGATGTTCGCTCAAGAGGATATTCAACACTTAAGTGTCAATTTAAAGGTTCTCTTGATTTTGTACCTTCAAATATTTAATATAGACCCAGTTCTACCAATGTTTCCGAGACTTCACAATAACACAGGACTGCCCAAATCAGCTTTCTTGGAACCTTATCACATGCCTTCTTCAAGTGTAGAAATGCCCAGTTGAACTTTTTTCTCATCTCTTGCTTCTTCTCGAGTATCTGTCTCATTGCAAACATTGAGTCAGTTGTGCAACATCCTCATCTGAATCCAAACTGCTCATCTTCCATCTTACTTTCAAGAACTCTACATATTTGATTTTAAATCACTCTCTCCAGCATTTTCATTCAATGTGACATGTGGCTGACACATCTTTACCGACCATAGTTGTGAAAGCCCCCTTTAGTTTCGAACCCTGGCACTAGAATGTTTATTCTCGGGTCTATATTATAGCACTGAAGTTTTAAAACTTCAAATGTTATAATATCGAACCCTTTAGAGTGGAAGCTGACAATAGCAAAGCCTCGGAACATCGAAATTTTACCTAGGGTAAGATTTCGGTGATCCGTTCCGTGGCTTCGCTATTTACAGCACTGTGGTAAGGACCGGGTTTAGGAAGTGAGCGAACAGAGGTTACGGATTGGGTTCAGGTAAATGTGGTGCGATGGTTACAGACTGGGTTAAGGTAAGTGTGCGAACAGACTGGGGGGTAAGGTGAGTGTGCGGTAGTTAGGGACTTTAGGGTTAGGGTGCGGGTGAGGTGAGTGTGCGGTAGTGACAGACTTTAGGGTTAGGGGCAGGTTAAGTGAGTTAGGGTTAGGGAGCGGGTGAGGTGAGTGTGTGAGAGTTATGGACCTTAGGGTTTGGGTTAAGGTAAGTGGATAGATAGTAGTGTATGTACAAGTTTAGTGTAAGGTTAGCTGTAGGATTTTAAGTGTATGTTTGTGGATTGAAGTTGTTTTGGTGTGCTTGTGTTGTGTGTGTATTTTTCTTGGAACAGCAATTTTTTTCCCAGGGAAAAAAATTGCTGTTCTGAGTGTTCGATGTTATGATTGCTCGACTGAAATGGGTCGATATTATAACATTTGAAATTTTGAGCGTTTGATGTTATTATATAGACCCTTATTCTCCAGTCACCCAGGACGTCTTTCTTTTTATACTGCTATGAGTACCACCTGGAGCCATTTCTCTCCTACCTCATCCAATATTTTGATTACATGTGCCATTACCTCATCTGAGCCTGCTGCTTTCCCTTACTTGATTTTCTTTTAGGGGGGGCTTTTCTTTTTTCACTGTAGACTGTGTTTGGGGCAATACAGCTTCTGTGAGGTTTCCTTCATTAAGAAGCTGCTGGAAGTATTCCTTCCTTCTGCCTTTGATGTACTGTGGAACAGTGAGCAGGTTGTTGCTAATACCCCTTATGAAGGGTATTTGACGATTGTCTTCTCTACCTTTCTGTCGTGTTACAGTGTTGTAGAGTTTCTTTGTGCCACCTGCTGACACACTTTCCAGAAGCATGCTGAGTGCCTCTGATGCCTTATTCTTTGCTATTGCGACTGCTCTCTTAGCCTCTTTGTTGGCCAACCAATATTCCTTCTTAGCCTGGTCCATCTCTTCTAGTGCTCTCTTTTTCTGTAGTCCTTTCTTTTCAGGATTTCATGGACTTCTGCATTCCACCACCAATACATACCCTATCTCCATACTTAGCTTGGCTACATATCTGCTCAAAGGTCCTCACACACATTGTTTTGAGATGTCGCTATTCCTCTTCAACTCTAGCAACTACTACTACTTCCTGAAGTGATACAGCCCATAGTATTGTATTGGACTCTTGTGCATTCTTTCCAGTTAACTTCCATGTCTACAGCCTAGTCTCTGTTGACTTCGGGGTTGCTCTCTCTGAACTCAGCTTGCAGCTGACTGTGGCAATCATTGGTTTATGTTGTGGGATGACTGTTTCACACAGAATGACTTTGCAATCACTGATTCTACCCCAGTGCCCTTTCCTTACTAGAAGGAAGTCTACTACAGTTGGATGCTGGCTATTCTTATATATGATCAAATAATGGTCTTTCTTGCTGAACCATGCGTTAGCTGCCAACAAGCCATTTGCCAGACAGGAATCTAGAATGACCTCTTCTGTACTCCTGCTGGCCCGCCCCCCACACACACACATGTGGGCTGAGGCAGTCCTCTGATCCTGTCCTCTGTCCATCCAGATATGTGCATTCAGGCCCCCTATTATTAACATCAACTCATGTTGTTCTGCTGTATGTAGTAGATCCAGCAATTGCTGTCTGAATGCATTATTTTTCTCACTATCACAACCCTGCTGTGATGCACAGGCTGAAATTATGAATGCGACCCTATTCTTACACTGCAGTCTGACTGCCATAAGTTTGTCACTAATTCTGATGACATCCGTCACTGTCTGAAGCTTTTTCCTCACAATTCTCACATGATTTCAAATCTGTACTCCCCTGAGTAGTACACTCTGGCTTTGCTGCACTGCCCTTCCATCTTGTCTCCTTTCATGAAACCCTTAGCCAAATGAAAATGTTGCTGAGAAGAAGCCAGAGAAGTGGATGGGGCCAACACACTTCCCTGCCTAGGGTGAGAAAAGCTGGCTGGCACCTATTTGGCATTTGGTACTTCATGTTTCATGATTTTAAAAAGAAACACTCCTGATGCCTCAGATCATGGGCAGATGACCAAGACTTCAAGCCGGTCCTCAGAAACCTCCTCATAAACAGCAGGAACACCAACCTTCCCTAGCTAACAAGAAAAATAAGTTATGTACCTACCATAACGTTCCATGTTAGTTGTCTCCTCTCGCCTTCTTTCTTGCTGGTTGGGTTCGGAGCCGATCTTCGGCTCCAACTCGGCCATCTTCTAAAGCTCAAGAGCTACATACTGGCTCGAGGTCTCTCCATATCCCATGATGCCTGGCATTAGAAACCCATATCTCGTTTGGTGAGACTAACATCAGATAAAGTAATGAAGGAATCCTATCCTATCATACCTAAGCCCAACTATAGAGACTACTAGGTAGAGTGGGATAGTCAGAGAAGACTCAGCCAGTGTAGATCCACAGAGAGACTCTTCTCGGTCTAGTAGAATAGGGGGATGGAGGGTGGGACGCAAGAAAGAAGGCGAGAGGAGACAACTAACATGGAACGTTATGGTAGGTACATAACTTCTTAATGTTAAGTTGTCTATCTCGCCTTCATTCTTGCTGGGTGGCCAGTGGAACAGACTCTTTATAACAGTGGAACCAAAATCAGCTCTGCTCCTGGAAACCATGTCCAGCTTATAATGGAAGATAAAAGTATGAGGATTTGCCCAAGTGGCCGCTGCACAGATAGATTCCATGGGCAACCTGGCTTGAAATGCAACAGAAGTGACTAATGCTCTGGTGGAGTGGCCCTTAGGTTTAACAGGCAATTCTTTCTTCCTCAGCTGATAAATAAGGGTTATGGTAGAAGTCAGCCACCTAGATAAAGTTACTTTTGATACTGGTAGGCCTTGTTTGCCCTCTGCATAAGAGAGGAAAAGCTGATTTGATTTTCTGAAGTCCTTAGTCCTATGCAAATAAAAGCGCAGTTGCCTGTGAACATCTAATTGATGTAATTTATATTGTGCCCTGTTGGAATGGTTAGGAAAAAATACAGGAAGGTCAATGGACTGGTTCAAATTATTCTCAGAAGAGACCTTAGGAAGGAAGGAAGGGTTAGTCCTAAGAGCAACCCTGTCTTTGTGGAACACTAGGTACGGGAGACGGATACAAAAAGCCTGCAGTTTGGAAACTCTTCTTGCTAAAGTAATTGCTACCAGAAAAAGTGTTTTCCAAGATAATAACTTCAAAGGACAGGAAGCTGCAGGTTCGAAGGGTGGCAAAATTAGAGAGGATAGAATCAAATTCAGATCCCACGGAGGTGGAGGATCCCTAATCGGGGGCCTGAGCAGAGTGGTTTTCCTTTGAGGAAGGCCAATGTGAAAATTTGAAATTGCGGCTAACTGCACTCTAATTGTAGCGTAAGTGGACCCAGAATGAAACAGCTCCTCAAGAAATTCCAGGATGTGGTGAACAGGGGTTGAAAAGGGGTCTATATTCTTGGTATCTGCCCAGGAAGAAAAACGTTTCCACTTACTAGCTTAAGTTTTTCTAGTGGTAGACTTGTGCGATGATAAAATGATTTCACGCACCGATTGGGAGACATCAAGAAGCCTGGCTAGGGTTGGAAGTGGAGCAACCAAGCTGTGATGTTGAGAGATTGTAGGGAATGATGCAGCCCGCCCGATTGATGGATCAGGAGGTCTGGAGCTGGGTCCAGAGTCCAGGGCTGCTCGACAAGATGATGATGAAGGAACAAAAACCATATTTATCGAGGCCAGTACGGAGCAATGAGGATCATTCTGCAACCCAATATGGTAGCTTGCTGAATCAGCTTGGGAATTAGGGGAAAGGGAGGGAATGTGTACAGAAGTCCCTGAGGCCAATCGTGGACTAGAGGGTCTCTGGGGGAAAGCTCTGGATGTGGTAGGAGAGAGAAGAAGTTGCTGCATTTGCTGTTGAAGGGGGTGGCAAAGAGGTCGCAGCAAGGTTGTCCTCATTTGTGGAAGATTTGGTCCGCTACTACTTGATTCAGAGTCCACTCGTGAGGCATGAGAATAGCTCTGCTCAGCCTGTCTGCTATGACGTTGGATTTCTAAGGGATGTGCTTTGCGGTCAGAAACCGTTGGGAAGAGATCGCCCATTGCCAGAGTCTGAGTGCTTCTTGACATAGGGGGTAGGACCTGATTCCGCCCTGCTTGTTGATGTACCATACGACTGACATATTGTCCGTTTGAATTGCAATTGTTCCGGTAGGAAGAGAGTCCTGAAGAGCTTGCAATGCTAAAAGCACAGCCCTCATCTCCAAGACGTTTATGTGCAGATGGTACTCTTGAGGTTGCCAGGTACCCTGGACTGTTCTGCCTTGATAATGCCCCCCCCCCTCACCCGATCAGGGAGGCATCCGTGGTCACCGTAGCAACTGGAGGGGGAAGTACAAATGGTCTACCCAGGGGAACTGATGAGGAGACCATCCACCATGCAAGGTGCTTTTTGCATGTTTCTGTGATGATAATCATGTGAGACATGGGAAGCTGCTGGAAGGACCATTGGGTAAAAAGAAGCCATTGGGGGATCTTCATGTGAAAATGTGCCAGCAGGACGAGTATGATTGCTGCTGCCATGAGACCCAGGGTTTGAAGGACAAACCTGGCTTGAATTGTCTTGCATTGTAACAAGACTTGGACATGCCGCTGAATGGCTAACACCCTGTCTGGTGGAAGGCTGGCTGAGCTGTCCTTTGTATTTAAGTTTGCACCTATAAAGATGATAGACTGACAAGGCGACAAAGCAGATTATCAAAATCTATTCAAATGACAACTTCTATGCTAAATTTAACTAGTTTTAAGACAGAAAAAGACACAATATAAAGGTTTTATACGACCTGAGCCAGTAGAGCAACCTCACAGCTGAAGCGGCAAACGAGATCTGGATTTCTAGCTCCAGGCATCATGGGATATGGGGAGACCTCGAGCCAGTATGTAGCTCTTGAGCTTTAGACGATGGCCGAGTCGGAGCCGAAGATTGGCTCCGAACCCAACCAGCAAGAATGAAGGCGAGATAGACAAATCATAGCTTCTGACCGAGGTCCCTTCTGCACTGGACAGTGCAGTAGAGTTTTTGGTTTGTGACGATGTGCAGAAAGCTGACATTGTGGTAGCCAGCAGAAGGGTTGTACCAGAGACCATGGTAGACTGACTCCAAAGATAGGGAATGCGAAAATGCCTCACTGTGTCTGGAGTCCCTAGACCTTGGAAGACTGGAGTCATACTGGAATGTCTTCAGTCTCCCAAAAGGTTTCTCTTTATGCTTATCAAAATACTTCTTTGGAGGAACGCTCCCGGAGGCCTTGGCCAATCCCATAGCAGACTTGGAGCAAGGCAAGGCAAGGCAAGGCAAGGCATGCCCCCCCACACACACACACGCACCTTTTTTTTTTTTTTTTAGCTCTAAACCCATATCATGCTCTAGGCTGAGGCAGAAAAGATAAAGTGGAGTGGAAGTCTTTACTGGGAATCGGTTTCCTGCACCCAGTGCAACTATTAATTTTAATGAAAGAGAATCAGATTCATAGTCAGGAATCACAGAATACAATAAGATATAAGAAAATCCCCTATGTGGTACTTATCTTTCTTCAGGAAGCAGACTAAATGATGTAATGATGATGCTGAGACCACACACACATGGAGGTGAACTGCACGACAAGATATATATGAAGATGGTGTTGGCTATTTCCCCTTCTTAAACTACCGCTACCCTTAAGTGACTGAGGAAGAGACTAGGCCCAATGTCTTACAGGAAGTTACAGACCTAGATGGTCAGGCTACCTGACGGCAGGATTTCCCAAGAAGTAACAACTGCAACAGTTAATAGAGTGCTGTACATTATTTATCCTGATGGATCTCGGGTATCACCACTCAACTCATACTACTTGGCCAGAGGTGCTATCAAAATTTTTGAAGTCATGTATCTCAGAGCCATAAGGCACTCCCTAGCTGACACTATCACTTACTGTGCTTCCTGGTGAAAGTATTGTTCTAAATGCTGCACCTTCATTTGTTGGACAAATGTCTTCTGGGAACTGCAGTCTTGAAAAGAGCTCCAGAATATCAATGTCTTGGAGGGTCGTAATAAGTTCATAGGTTCTTTTGCTAAGCTTATGGGCAAAAGAGAACATCAAAAATGTATTCAGTTTTATTTAAAATGTGTTTGCCAGGAAAGTTCAACTGGGACAGAGCCCACTTTCAGCAGAGGCCTGGGAAGAAATGCTCAAGACACGTGTCTTTAGAATGTGGGAGGAAACCCACGTGAAAGCAGGGAAGACTTGCATACTCCACACAGAAGACACCTCAGCCGAGAATTGAACCAAAGAACCTCTTGCTGAGAGGTGGAAAAGCTAACCATTGCACTACTGTGCTGCCCAGCCACACCATCTAGTACTCAAGAGAAAATAGCACTGCCTCCCCATTAACTACACTTTCTTCACATATTCCTGGTGAAAATTTGTGATTACTCATCCAGTGATCCAGACGAGTATTAAAGGTTGCTAAATATGTACTCTTCTTGACAGTTATGGGCAGCTTATTACAGAAAAAATGGTATAGGGCTAGGTTAGGTATCTGTCACACCACCTGGTCTTCTTGATGTCGTAGTGTAGGTTTAGGTCTCTAGAACAGGTGTTTGCTTTACCAGTTGTTGTTCTTAAGTGAAGGAGTTCAGAGAGTGTTGGGTCATTCATAGCATGGAAAACTAAGCAAACGTCACCATTCAGGAGTCAGTATGACACTAGGCATGACAGAGCTTTTAGTCTATCATAGTAACCAAGCGTACTGAGACCTTTTATGAGGAAACAATAAGGACTCCCAAGCTGGTTTAGGTACTTAGTGAGGTACATGCCAAAGGATGCATTATATTTAATGATAGACCTAATAAGGGATGAATAAAGTGTGACTATAACTTCTTTGGACCTTGAGGAGATGCCAAAAAGGATAAGCTGTGCAAGGTGGGCAGATTTTCAAACCACCACAGAGAGACAGTGATCAGAGGACAGTCTGTTATCAACATATGTATCCAAGGCCCTGATAACTGCATCAAATTTAAGTGGAATGTTATCCATGTGATAAGCAGTAATGATGCTAGATTTACCAAAGGAAACTATGCTGCATGTCTTGGTGTTAGGGCTAAGCCCATGATTAAGACACCAAACATTTGCTTGGCCCAGTCCTTGCTGGAGAACTCAAGTATCAGAATGAGATCTGATAAAATAACAGTTTGCAATCATCAGCAAACGTCCCTTGAAATTGCTTCTGTGTCACAGAAATATATACCAAAGAGGTGGGGACCCAGGACAGAGCCTTGCGGGACAAAACTAGTGACTTTTTTGTCTAGAGCAAATACCCCCATCTTAACAGTATGGGTTTAGCCAGACAGGCAATTACCAATCCAGAGAACTATGTATAGGATAATGTTGAGTTGGGAGAGTTTGTCAATAATCCCAGCATGACGGGTTGTGACAAAGGCCTTAGCAAAGTTTAGATAAGCAGTGTGGACTGTACACCCCTTATCAATGGCCTCAGTACCCCTTTCAAAGAACTCAACCAAGTCAAGAAGGCACGATCTGCCTTTAACAAAGCCGAACTGATGTGTATCCAGGGATATAAGGTCACCTATATAATTTGTTCATCTATAACACACTCCAGACTTTTGAAATAATACTACTGACAGTATGCATAATTCCCAGGGTTAGTAGAGGAAAAAGAAGTTGTGTCTTACCATAATGTTTCATCTGTATTGTTGATCCTCGTTCAGTCATTACGCATAGGGTATCAGTTCTGACCTCGGAACAGAGCCAGCCATTTTCCAAGCTCGCACCAGTTTCAAACTCTCGAGCTAAACTTTCACCCACAATCCCCCTTCTCCCTGTTACCTCAGATTGAGTTTGCAAGTCAAAGAGGGTAGAGGCTACCTCTGGTCAAATAACCTAAGAGAACCGGATGGTGTGATCCACTACAAACCACAGGAGGGGGAAGGAGGAAAGGTCATAATGACTGAAAGAGGATCAACAATACAGATGGAACGTTATGGTAAGACATAACTTCTTTATCTGATATCGTTAATCCTCGTTCATTTCTTACGCATGGGACAGAGTCCCTAGCTACCTCTGTTCCTGGGAGGCTCTCATGGAAGGACATTCCTGAGCACTATAGAACCGAAAGATGCTGTTCCCCTAGAGGCCAAATCCAATTTGTAATGATTGATGAAGGTATGAAGTGTAGCCCAAGTTGCAGCTGCACAGATGTCATGTAAAGAAACTCTGGCATGGAAGGCAGCAGAAGTTGCCACCGACCTTGTTGAATGAGCTTTCATGGTAGTAGGCAACAAAATATTACGCTGTGTGTAAATGAAGGTCACACAGTCCTTTAACCATCTAGCTAATGTGACCGTAGCAACAGCAGATCCTAATCTAGGTACAGAAAAGGCCAAAAATAGCTGGTCAGATTTACGAAAGGACCTAGTCCTGTTTAAGTAAAAACGGATTTGCCTGTGGATATCTAGGGTATGTAGGCAATACTCTCCTCTGTTTGAATTGATTGGGAAAGAAAACTGGCAATTCAATGGTTTGATTAATGGTCGTTTCAGAGATCACTTTTGGCAGAAATGATGGATTAGTTCTCAGAGACACTTTATCTCTATGAAAAATCAAGTATGGACTCTTGATACATAAAGCTCAGAAATAAGTCTGGCAGAAGTAATGGCGACCAAAAACAGGGTTTTCCATGACAAATGCTTGAGATCGCAGGAAGAGACTGGTTCAAAAGGTGGCATTGTTAGAGCTTGAAGAACTAATGATAAATCTCATGGTTGAACAGGTTCTCTAAAAGGTGGCTTCAGATGATTCACACCTTTATGAAGGTCTTGCACAGTTTGTGGGACATAAGAGAGGAATCTTGGACACCCTCATGAAAATTAAAAATTGCAGCCAAATGAACTGTAATGGTAGAGGCTGACAGACCCGATTGGAAAAAGTTGGCCAGATAGTCTAGTATTATCAACACTGGTGCTGAGAAGGGATCTGCTTGTTTATCTTTCAGCCAACAGGTAAATCTTTTCCACTTGCTCAGATAAGTATTTCTAGTGGAAGACTTAGAAGATGCAAATAAAATGTCACGTACTGGTAAAGAAAGATCATTCTGCCTGCCAATCAAGGGAATTGGAGTAGTCAAGCCGTGAGCTTCAGGCTGTTCAAGTTGGGATGAATCAGGTTCTGTGGATGTGAGATCAACTCCGGGGTTGGATGGAGAATCAATGGTTGATCTAGTAGGTGAGGCCAAAGGAAGGGGAACCAAATCTATCGAGGCCAATATGGTGCTATGAGGATGACCTTGCTCTTCAACAGACGGGCTTTCTTCAGAAACTGGGGAATGAGGGGAAAGGGTGGGAATGCGTAAAGAAGACCAGAGGGCCAATCGTGGACTAGAGCGTCCCTGGGTGACTGTCCTGGAGGGGGAATCGAGGCGAAGTAATTGCTGTATTTGGAGTTGGTCAGGGATGCAAAGAGGTCACAGCAAGGACGGCCCCAGTGGTGGAAGATCTCTGCCGCTATCAAGGGATTCAGGGACCACTTGTGAGGTTGAAGAATGCACCTGCTGAGTCTGTCTGCTATCACTCTGGAACTCCCAGGAATGTGCGTTGCTAGAAGAAAACGGTTGGTAGCCATCACCCTTTGCCATATCCTCATGGCCTCTCGACAAAGGGGGTAAGATTTGGTTCCACCTTGCCTGCTGATGTACCAGACCACTGCCACATTGTCGGATTGAATTGCAATTGTCCCAGACAGCAGCAGGGGATGGAATGCTTGCAACACCAGAAGCACCACCCTCAGCTCTAGAACATTTATATGCAGATGGGCCACCCGTTCGGACAAAGTGCCTTGGACTGTCTGTCCCTGACATAGCCCCCCACCCCATCAGGGATATGTCCGTGGTCACTGTGGCCTTGGGTTGCTGGGGGGAGAAGGGGCGAGACCATTGTGACCGACTGTGTGTCATCCACCAATTTAAATCCTGTTTGCACCTGTGGGTTATCGAATCATGGCTGAAAGAGGATGCTGAAAGGGATACCATTGGGTGAGCAGCAGCCATTGTAGAAGCCTCATGTGAAACCTGGCCAGGGGAACAATGGTGATGGAGGCTGCCATGGAATCCAATCCAGCTGTAGAACCGAGTGAGCCGTGGATTTCTCCCTTGAAAGGATTGGAACCAGTTGTTGCTTTATCCTTAAAATTCTGTGCTCTGGAATAGCAGCTCTGCAGTTGTTCGTGTCCAAGATAACCCCTATGAATTCTGTCGACGGAGATGGGGTGAGATTGGATTTTTGCCAGTTTATGGTTATGCCTAGCTTTTGTGCAGGGAGGAGAGAGTATGCCAGGGCTTCTTCCAGTAGATGTCTGGTGGGGGTGGAAATGAGCCAGTCATCTAGGTATGGAAACACCTGGAATCCTTGAAGTCGCAAGTGAGCTGTGACAACTGCCATGCACTTTGTGAACACACTGGGGGCTGTAGAGAGTCCGAAGGGCAGTACTCTGAACTGGTAGTGACTGGCTCCTGCACAGAAGCGTAGAAATCTTCTTGATGGCCTGTCCACCTTTATATGATAGTACACATCTTGAAGATCTATCGAGCACATCCAATCATCTTTTTCCAAAAGCGGGAGGATAGACTGTATTGTGACCATCCAGAATTTTTGTACTCTCACAAACTTGTTCAATACACTGAGATCCAAAACTGGTCTCCAGTCCCCAGTTTTCTTTGGCACCAAAAATAGTCTTGAGTAGAATCCGGATCCTATCTGGTCTGGAGGGACTATTTGGATGACTCTCTTTCTTAGCAGCTTTTCTATCTCTAGTGCTGTTTCTTCCCTTTGACTGGGTGGAACGTCCGGAAGGTTTTTTTTTGAAGGGACAGGACAAAGATCGAAGGGAATATGATGACCTCTGGTTATAATCCTTTGTACCCAAGAATCAGTGGTGATGGTTAGCCAGGCAGAAGGGTACAAGGAGAAACATCCCCCAACCACCTCCAGAGGAAAGGAGTTTGGCCGCTCTTCAGGAAAGCTGGTAGTATTGGCCAGGGAAAGAATCCCTGGAACCCTGGTTATGCGGACCCCCCCCTCTGCCCCGAAAGGGGCGTCTTCCCTGTGAGTTTCCCCCTCTGCCTCTAGGGGAGAACTCGGCCTGTGTGTCAAGGAAAGGACCCTGAGATTTCTTGAACCATATCTTCCCACTCTTATGGTTTTGGGAGAAAGCAAGTTGAGGGGAAGAATAATGGACACCTACGGCAGAAAGGGTCTTACCGTCCTGTTCACATCTGGCCAGTGTGCTTTTAACTTTGGGTCCAAACAACGAGGAGGACTCAATGGAAGCATTAAGAAAGGAAGCCTTAAAGGGTTCTGCGAAATTGCACAAACGCATCCAGGTGTATCATCTCATGACTGCAGCTGAACCCGCTGCTCTAGCTGCTCCTTCTGATGCGTGACATATCAGTCGCATAGAGGAGTTAGATATTGAGTCAATGGTGGCCAGCTGAGAGGCCACTTTATCACGGACCTCATCAGACACGGCACCGGCCAAGGTTTCAGAAAGCTCAGAAATCAGATCCCTTTGAAGCCTGGTAAAGTGTGCCATATAATTTAGGGACCTGATAGTAAAGGTCGCTGATGCAAAGGTGCACTTCCCTATCCTGTCCAGGACCCGGGACTCTGTTAGGCGGATGGACAGTCTGGCTTTCTTCTGTCAGATCCTTTTTTGTTGTGGCCGCCACCACCAAAGCATCCACTGGAAGACTTTTTGACCAATGGGGATCCATAGCAGGAGGGGACAAAATCTTATCTGGCCTCCGGGGAATAGCTTTGACGGTGTCAGGAGCCTTCCAAGCATGCTGCACGATAAGCTGGACAAGTTCATCAGCAGGTGGAGTAACCCAGGAGGTAGGGGGCCGGGCCCAAAAGGCCTGCAGGAACACAGACTCCTCAGAGGTCGGATTAGAGGACTGCCAGTCATCTCTCCGTTTCAGGATTTCGAGGATATCACCAAAGGATACCTCGGAGGGTGACAGAGGAGATCCTTCCCCCTCATCAAAATCTGTGTCTTCAGTGAGATAATCCTCTGTGGAGTCCATGTGAACTTTTCCAGTGGACTTTCTCAGTGGGAGAAGCTGGGGAAGACAGCGGAAAAGGGGTTTCCTGTGGGAATATGTCCTGAGGCCCTTGCACTCGGTGCGACTTGTGAAACCAGTGTACCAGAGAAGAGTGAAGGAATAGACAGTCCAGTATCACCAGCAGCAGCGAAAGCCTTCTCCATCAATTGGAAGGCAGGTCCACCTGAAGAGGAGTGAATGTCTAGGACAGGGGTCACCCCTCCCCTAAGTGTCTCAGCCTGCCGACCCGGATTCCCTGGATGGCTGTGGAGCAGCAAACTATGCGTGTCACAACTGATATCCTGGGTCGTAGCAAAACTTTCCTGCCATGAAGGCAACTGCGGTTCCTTAGTGAGATCCATAAAGGGAAACGCAGAAGGGGAAGACTGTCCTATATCCATGGACTTCAAAGGCAATGAAGGAGGAGAATAAGAAGGGGTCTTTGGAGATGGGTGATCACCTCCCAAAAGGAAGGACAGTTCCTAGGGGGTGGGATACCACTGGCCAGGAGCATGTGATCCACAAGACACAACACATCATGTTCGGAAAGACTTCTAGTGGACCTCACGGATACTGAGGGAGAAACAGGCCTGTCCACAGAAGAGGCAAACTCGGTGCCCATCTCACCAGTCCGGACCGAGAACAATGGTGCCCAGAGAGACTGGACTATGGGTGTCTGCACCAAAGAAGTCATCGGAGCCGAGGTCATGGTCTGCACCGACACATGGATCGGTGCCGAAGTGGTTGTTGGTGCCGAAGCTGGAACTGACACAACTGGATTCAACAATAAAGGCGTCGGTACAGAGTAAGATGTCGAAGCCGACGTGGTCAAGGTCTGCGCCGACTGAACTGTTGGTGCCGATACAGTGGTAATAGTCTGAACCGAGGAGCCTCTCGGTGCCGATATAGTGAAGGCTGCAGGAGAAGACGGAGCCGAGATCACTAATGGAGCCGTAGGCCTCAGTGCCGAAGGTCTAGGCACCAAAATCATTGGGGCTGAATGAGTGAGCTCCAGAGCCGAAACTTTAGCCTTTTTAGGTTTTGGTTGGCGGGAGTCCCTAGCCGAAGACAAAGGCAAAGATTTAGCCTTGGTAGGAACATCTAAGATTTTCTTATGGGCTCTAGGAGGGGTTGAGGCCTCCGACCCAGAAACAGCCTCTGAAAAGGGAGATTTAAGAAGTCCCTTCAGTAACAGCTTGTTTTTCCTTTCCAACAAAGTTCTATTTGAAAAGTTTTCAGAAATAGTACAGGGCGGGTCAACAGATAAGTGGGATGCCCCCAAACAATAAACGCACAAAGAGTGTGCATCAGAAGTAGGTAGTTTGCGTCCACAATCAGAACACCATTTAAACCCAGGACTACCTTTCTTATCTGCCATGATTTAGCTAAATTAGAAAGCAGAAAATGGTACCAACAATGGTACAAAAGAATACCCGAAGGTATGAGAAAAAAGGGAAGGATTACCAACGATGGTAAGGGGAGAATACCTTGTGGTAAAAAGGTAGAGAAAAGAGAAGAAAAATCTGAAGAAAATATGGTCGCTATATGTGATAGGGTGAGAGACAACGAAATAGAAACTTTTCTGACAAAAAAGTAATATAAATGGCTATTAAACAACGAATAACTGTACTTAGCTCAAGAGAAGCAGCTTGACACGACCGAATGGCAATGCGGCAAACGAAATCTGGGGTAACAGGGAGAGGGGGATTGTGAGTAAGAGTTTAGCTCGAGAGTTTGAAGCTGACGTGAGCTTGGAAAATGGTCGGCTCGGTTCCAAGGTCGGAACCGATACCCCATGTGTAAGGAATGAATGAGGATTAACAATATCAGATCAACCTTTATGTAGGGGCGACTGATATTCTCCACTGCTCAGAGACACAAAAGTCAAGAGATTCAGGTTGAAAAGATAATGAAGGACTTTTGCTAAGTGAGACTTGCACTTCTCAGCAAGCATTCAGGGATATTGTCAGAATCCATGGAAGTAGTGATTTTAATTTGCCAAAAGGAACATTGTCCAAATTGATCTCAAGAGGAGGAAGTATGAGGGTGAATGGAGAGAAAGTGGGTGGAATGAAGATGGAAGAGAATTTGTCAGCAAGAATATTAGCAATGTCCTTAGGGTGAGAGACAGCAATACCATTTGAATTAAGTTCAATTCAGAACTGTAGGTTACTTATAATCGTACTAATATAACTGAAAAAGGCCTTATGGTTAGCTTTTGAATTAGTTGCAATCTTAAAGTTTACAGTTGGCCTTACATTTCCTAATGGTAGGTCTGAAATAGTTACCAGGTTCACATCCCTTTTATAATGATGAACTTGACATCTTTAAATGATGGCCAGGGGCTTTTTCTTTTTATTACAGATGCTGGTGTGGTAGTTCCATCATATGGGTTTAGTCCCAAACATGCCATTATTCTCACTCCAGACAGTTATGGATGCCTCAATGCATCTATCCCAGATGGAGTAAAACAGTGATTTTGGAACATTGAAAGAGAACTTTGCACTTTGGAAGCTTTCTATGGTGAACGTGAGCACCCTATCAACCTCCTCCTGGGTAATGCCTGAATGAGGCAGTTATTTAAGTGTGGGTAAATGTGAATGGACTTAGTCTAGCCATATACAATCACTTGTGCCACCTACTTTGTAAAAAGCCTGACAGCAGTCTGCAATCCAAACAGCAAGAAGGTAAACTCACAATGCCCGTGTTTCAAATCTGAGAATGCACCCGTGGTCCTTGTGAATAGGAATGTGGAGGCATTTTTTTTTTTTTTAACATCTTTATTAAATCACATGACTTGAGTACACATGCATTAACATAAAAGAAAACAAACCACAGTAACATTTCATTATTTTCATGGAGTGTACATAAATATTTTCTTTTCAACAACTCTAATGCACACCAGCATTATGTAAATGGCTCACTTCCTGCCCTCCCTTAAATCTCATTCCTTCTGCTCAGCATTATTCTACAGGTATTGTTCCTACATTTAACATTTGCTTCTAGGTTTCTTCTCACCCTCTTCTAAAGATCCTACATTAAGTTATTTTATCTCCTTTACAATATTCAATACTTCAGTTACAGCAATTTCTTTTTTCTAGTAATTGCTTTTTTGGCAAACAGCAGCATTACAATCAGTAAGGCATTATGTCTATGCAATTCAGATCCAATATCCCAACTTAAAAGGATACTTCCTAAGTATGACCATTTGCTCCCCCAACATTTCAGGCAAAGTATACTGTAGGGAATTTTTAAAATCTGGCAATTTGCTACACTCCCAAAACACATTCCTAATTACCTCTCTCTTTCCCATCAAAACTCCGGCATTTCTTATCTACCTGAAGAAAAACATTCTGAAGTCTGCATGGTGTATAAAAATATATATGCACACATTTCCATGCAAAACTCTTAAACCATCTGGACTTTGTTGCATACTTGGAAGTTATACAGTCATCCTTCTCAGTAGGGAAGACAGTATAAAATGTACCCCAAACTATTACTTAGCCTCACCTCCTACCTTTCCCTCCCTAGTTATTGCATACGGGCAGGTGCTGTACTCATGAGTGCTTTCCTTCAGATGACAGTTTAAACCAAGGACCCATCTGCCTGAGTTGGTGGTAGCTCAGGTGGATATAAAAGATCCCACGGCACATAAAAGAGAGAGAGAGAGTAGAGGAAGGTCCCTGGATGACCTGGTCAGATTTCACTTAGTTAGTATGAATACCAGCTTGGGTACCCCCCACCCCAAAGAGGACACTGGCATAGTGGAAGTAACCCAGTCAACAAAGAGTAAATATATAAAATAATCCCTTTCCACTTATATTTGTATCTTTTGGCTTGAGTTATGTATATAAGCCTTGATTGAGTAGCTGTAAAGCATCCCTTCAAATCAAGTAATTCTACTGAGAAAATCAACTTATACCACTTGGCTCCTGCCCTTTTCCCCTCCAAAATAAATTTTTTCAATGCTTTATTATCTGCAACTTCAACTCTGGTTAATAAAAACACATCTGACCTGTGCATAAAACTAAATGGACTAAAACATTTTCACAGCTTGTATCTTACTATCTACACGTCCATTATTAAGAGCTTCCAGCTTCTAAGTGTTTGCATTATCATTTTAGTCTTTTCCCATTGTTTTACATTTGCATAAATGTACATTTGACTAAACCACAAATGGTCAAACAAAACTGAATTAACACACATTTGATTGAACCACAACTGATTGAAAACTGTACAAGTATATGGATTGTATTTAATGATGTCAGAATCGATCATAGTTCTTAGGGAAGTAACTCTAGAAAATTGTATGCAGACTGGCAATACTCACAGCCTTGTCGTACCCCCAAACATGCAGATGTCTGTGTTTGTGCTCCAGCACTGATTCACTGAGTGCTTTTTTTTTTCTTTTCTCTAGGAGTGTGCAACTGTAGCATTAGTGTGTATTTCACTGAATGCACATTTCACTGAAACTCAAATGACTGAACACAAATCACTGAAAACTCAATTCACTGAAACACATTTCACTGAAAGTTATATATGGCCTTTTCCCCACTGTAGTGCGACCCTGGAGTTAGTATATATACTAAGGGGTGGGTGTGGGGGCATAGCCCCCAACATATTTTAAGTATATATTATGTTCGAAAAAGAGTAATATATTGGAATCGCAAGTATCCATGTATATAGTTCAAATATTTAAAATATGTGGGGGGCTATGCCTCCCACCCCCCCTTACTATATATACTAACTCCAGGGTTGCACTATAGTGGGAAAAAGGCCATATATAAAACTTTCAGTGAAACGTGTTTCAGTGAATTGAGCTTTCAGTGAAAAGTGCACACTAATTTGACTTTCAATGAAATGTGCATTCAGTGAAATGTCCTAGACCCATACATACATACACACACACACTTACAAGGGGTGTGAGGGGCAAAACTCACCACTTGAGGGGTGTATGGGGGGGCTTCCCACCCCCAAACACCTAACTCATGTACTTACTGGAGTGTTAGAAGATTTCTCTGGTCTCTGTCTGGACAATTGAACTGTGGAATGGTGCCTTTGGCACCCTCTAGTAATGGCAATGACCTCCTCAGAGGCTCATGTTCCTCCTTACCTATAATCCCCCTGAAGTGAGTACTCCAGATAGAGTATGCCTGCTATAGACAATACTGGTCCAATAAACACTAAATGATATCAATCAACCTCTAAATGATCCCAACAGATCTCTGAGTTTAAGACAATTTGGAGGGAGATGGTGGTCGGTTTGTTCCAGAGTCTGGATGGAGACCACAGAAATAGTACAGTTGTGTACACTTACCATAAATGTAGATGTTCGAGTGTATTCACTGTTGCAGTCATCACACTTGGGTTATCTGCCTGCAGGTAAGCCCTCAGTTGGCCCGAATACCAGAGTCTTGGGATTTCTGCGTCGGATGCTGTCGCCTATTCCATGACGTCAGGTTGTCAGGGGTATAAAACATGCAGGCGACACCATTACATCCGTTTTTCTTGCCCCAGATGTCAGAAGCCCCCAAAATAGGAAGCTATTACATGGTGTGGAACACCTCCAGTAAAAAGTAAATACCCCTGCCATAAAAGATGGCCATAAAGAGGATAGGTAGAAAGGATAGAGAAAGCCAGTGGGGGCTGGAGGGTGGGAAACCAGGACTGCAACAGTGAATACACTCGAACACTACATTTATGGCAAGTGTATACAACTGCACTATGTTCTTCATGTTTCACTGTTGCAGTCATCACATTTGGGTTGATTCCCAAAGTTGAGGAAGGGTGGAGGCAGTCAAGAAGTGTTAGGGCTGGCAAGCAGGCCTTGTAAGACTGCTGTAGCAAATCCAGGTCTGGATTTAGAAAAAAATAGGTAAGTGGTAATGCTTGGTGAAGGTGTGTACAGAACTCCAGGTTGCAGCTTCCAGGATGTCCCTGGTAGGGACTCCCCTGAGAAATGCTGCAGAGGTTGAAATAGCTCTAGTGGAATGAGTTCTGATCCCCAAAGGGGTAGGTTTTCCATGGTGCTTGTAGCAGAAATGGATGCAGTGTGCTATCCATTTGGAAATGGTTTGCTTTGAAATGGCCTTGTCCTCTGCCCCTGTAGCAAAGCTGACTAGCAGATGGTCAGATTTTCTGAAAGGCTTAGTCCTGTCAAGGTAGAACCTGAGCTGTCTGTGCATGTCCAAGGAGTGCATGATCCTTTCCCCTTTATTCTGAGGATTAGGGAAAAAGGTTGGTAAATACATGGATTGGTTTAAAGCCGCACTGGATACCACCTTGGGTATAAAGGTAGGGTTAGTCCTGAGGGAAACCCTGTCAGCATGGAAAATAATGAAGGGCTCCACCGCCATTAGTGCCTGTAACTCACTCTTCTTGCTGAAGTAATAGCTAGAAGTAAGGCTGTTTTCCAAGAGAGGAATTTTAACTCTGCTGAAGCAACAGGTTCAAAAGGGGGGGCCTTAAATTGTTAGCGATGAGAGAGTGAGAAAATAGAGGTGGTTCAGTATTATAATGAGCTGAAATGGCAGAGGCATGAATCTTAATGGATGAGAAGGATAGGCCTCTGTGGAGCAGCTCTGGTAGGTAATCAAGGATTTGAGATAAGGTGGGCACAGCTGTGTCCTTTCCTCGAGACTGACTCCAAGAACAATATATTTTCCAGTTTTCAGCTTTGTATTTCTAGTATTGGGCCTTCTGACCTCAAGGATGATGACCAGCACCTGTTTGCTGAGGGATGCTGGTGGTGTATTCAGGGGATAAGCCAGGCTGCAAGGTTTAAGGTTTGCAGCTGTGAATGCAAAATCTATCCCTCCTGCTGAGGTAGCAGGGAAGGTGTCTGATGTAGGTGCCAGGGTGGCACTGCTGTCAGACTGTGTAGGAGTGGGTACCAGTGCTGACGTGGCCAGTCTGGTGCAATAAGGATTGCCCTTGGCCTGTCCTGTTTCATCTTGAGTATTACTTTTGAGAGGAGGGGCAGAGGAGAAAGGTATAAATTGAGAGGTTTTCCCAAGTAAAGGATAGGGCATCCACCTTCCAGGCTCTGCTGTGAGGGTTCCTGGTACAAAATTTGCTCAATTGGTGGTTTTGGGGAGAGGCAAAAAGGTCCACCTCTGGTGTTCCCCACTTCTGGGTTAGAAGTTTGCATGAGTTAGGTTCCAGTTTCCACTCGTGAGGTCCAGTAGATTTCTGCTTAAGTCATCTGCCAGTGAATTCTGCTTGCCTGGCAGGAATTGAGCTTGTAGGTGCACTTGGTTGCTCAAGGCAGTGTTCCACAGAGCCATGGCTAACCTGCAGAGTGGGTAAGAATGAGTTCTGCCCTGCTTGTTTATGTACCACATAACCATGGTGTTGTCTGTCTATCAGGAGCTGTCCTGGAAGAATAAGGTATTTGCAGGCTGTCAGACCATTCTGTACAGCTAGCATCTATTTTTGATTGATATGCAAGGGAATTTGTTCTGGGCTCCATTTGCCTTGAATGCATTTGCCTGCCATGTGAGCCCCCCATGCACAGTCTGATGCATCTGTTGTCAGGGTTTGGGCGGTGAAGGGTTGAGTGAAAGGAAGTCCCTTGTTGTGGTTGCCTGCTTCTGCCCACCAAAGGAACTCTGCCCTTAGACAAGGTATGATAGGAATCACTGTTTCCAGGTCCTGAGAATGTTGACACCAGAGACCTTTTAAGTACCACTGAAGCTTCCTCATATGCAGTCTTGCATATGGAATTAGCAGAATACATGAGGCCATGAACCCTAGGGCTTGCAGTATTTTCCTTGCAGAGAGCTGGGTTTTGGTGGTCATTAGTTTGAAACAGTTTGTCAAATGGACCTGCTTTTCTGAAGTAAGGAATGCCATCTGGGAAGTTGTGTTCAAGCTTGCTCCCTGGAATACAATTTACTGGCTGGGAACCAGTTATGATTTCCTTTCGTTGATGGTGTATCCCAGTGAAGTTAGAAGTCTTTTTACAAATAGCAGATGCTGAAGTAGCAATTCCTGACTGTCCGTCTGAATCAGGCAATCGCCCAAGTATGGGTAGATTTGAGTATTTCTCTGCCTGCAGTATGCAATGGCTTCAGCCAGGCATTTTGTGAATACTCTGGGCGCAGTAGATAAACCAAAGGGAAGTGCAGACAACTGATAGTGCAAATAGCCTGCCCTGAAACGTAGACATTTCCTGCAATACTCCCTTATGGGGATGTGCAGATAAGCTTCTTTTAAGTCTAGGATGACTAACCAGGCATCCTTGGCTAGCATAGGAAGAAGATGTTGCAGTGTAAGCATTTTGAATTTTGGGACCACCAGGAAGGTGTTGAGAATTGATACATCCAGGATAGGGCACCAAGAGCCCTCTTTTTCTGGGCATCAGGAACAGTCTGGAGTAGAAACCCTGTCCCCTTTGTTCTACTGGAACAGGTTGAATAGCCCTGATATAAAGAAGGGAAAGTACTTGCTTTTGAGACTGTGCCCACTGGTTTGGAGGACGGTTTGGCAATCCACTTGAGGTTGTCAGTGAGTGGAAGTAGAATCTGTATCCTTGGGATACAATGTTTAGAACCCATTGGTCCTGAGTAATGGACATCCAGTTTTTTGTATGAAAGGCGAGTTTTCCTACTAGGGGCGCAAATACTTGGGCATGGCTGGGAAGGATAATTGAAAGTCATTGGGGACTTTTTCCATAAGGCTTACCACTCCCTGGTTTTGAGGTGGAAACGCTCCATTGTTTAGATTTCTGCATACCCTGAGACTGTAGTCTTGGTGGTCTGTTTCCCCTGGGTATGGACTGAGGCGGCCTGAGGGACTGGAAAGGACCAGTTTTTTTGAATGCCAATGCCTACTGAATCAAGGTGGCTGCACCTGTAAGAAATCTTTGACTGTTTGCATAGATTTAGCTTTTTCTTCCATCTTTTTAAGAATAACTTCTGCTTTTGTACCAAACCAACACTCCTGATTTAATGGAGCATCTAGTAATTTTGCTTTGACATGGTCTGGCAAGACTTGTTCCTTTAGCCAAGCATGCCTTCTCAGTACAGACCCAGTGACAGCAGCCCTGCAAGATGCTTCTAAAGCATCAAACCCACAGTGCAAAGTATGTTTACTAACTTGATTTGCAGAATGCAATCACTTTTGTAAATCTATTTTCTGCACAATCCGGAAGTAACACAATTTTTTTGTTTAAATAGTTCCATAATATGTTGCTGGTACTTCAACATGTGAAAATGGCAATTCAAAGCCCAGATGGCAAGAGTTGCAGAGGTATATACCTTCTTACCCCATCTGTCTAAAGCTCTAGAATCCCTGTCTGAAGACGTAGGGTTTTTGGCTGTAGTAGCCTTAATGCCTTTAGGTCCTTGGGAAATGGTCTCTGGATCCGTAGTACGATTCTTAAAGAGAAATTTGTGAGAGTCAGGTACTCTGTAGTACCCGTCAGGTTTTCTAGGAGCTGGTGGTAAAGTGTCAGGAGTAAGACTGGACTCCATGAAGACATCTACCATATCCAGGACAGGGGTTATAGGTAGAGGCCTGTGCTGAGGCAAATCAAAAAATTCCCAGAGTCTCTTTTTGGACTGACATTAGTCCTGGCATTCCCAGTGAAAATGCTCTCTCTTAAGGTATGCAAGGTTTCACCAAAAGAAAAATCCTCTGGAGGGGAGGCAGAGGGAATGGATTCCTCTGCATCTGAGTCCTCATAGGTAGATAAGGGTATGTCCTGGTAATCAAAAGGGTCAGAGTCTTCAGACTCCTGGCCTGTTGAATCAGAAGGAAATTCAATTCTTTGTCTTTTGGCAGGGGAAGGCTTGCTTACCCTAATTAGAGTAATAAGGTCTTCAGCCATTCTAAGCATTTGTTTTTGTGGCATGGGAGGTTGAGCACGTGCTTTGGACGTCGGTTTTCTAGGCATAGTGTGAACTCTGGGCCCGAGAAACTCGGCAGTTTTAGTAGGAAATGAAGTTGTCGGTTTGATATGAAAATCGGTAGGTTGGAATATACCCTCAGAAGCTGGTGAACAGCAGCTCTGGACCCATCCAAGGTAGAGGCATCCGTAGGTTCCATAGTTGAAGATTCTCGTGGCATGCCGGACTGCGAATGGGTCTCAGCAGAGGCCTGCGAATATGTAGAAGTGGGCATCAGGGGCTGCAAAGGCACCTCACGGAGTACCGGCAGACTGGCGACTAGCTGAACGGAAGCTTCGTTGGCAGTTTTTGACCTATGTGGTCTGTCTCTGTCTGCACTTTTTCGGAAGATCGGTAGTCGGACGGCTTACCGAAGCCATTTCGGAATACAGAGAACAAGAGCAAAAGTATTTAGCTACAAAAATAGCCCGATGACGAATGGTTCAGGCATTGAACAAGGCACATAACCAACAGGGACGTCGTGGTCTGGGTCTAAACAGGTGACGCAGTAAGAATGAAAATCTCTGTGAGGTATTTGCTTTCCACAGGCAAGACAATTATTATTTTCTGACATTGGTTAGAGCAAGAAAAGAAGATTCCCCAATGGGGTACTTGGCTTAAGTAGACTTCAGGTCTGAAACTCGGAAAAACGAAAATTTCAGGTAGCGGCCGACTGGCACTTGCAAACTGCTTTGGCTTCAGGCTCCTTCTTGGCAAGAAAGACTGATGTAATGGCATCGGCTGCATGTTTTATACCCCTGACGACCTGACGTCATGTAAGAGGCGATGGCATCTGATGCAGAAATCCCAAGACTCTGGTATTCGGGCTGACTGAGGGCTACCTGCAGGCAGATAACCCAAGTGTGATGACTAACAGTGAAACACGAAGAACATCTAATGTTCTAGTAAGTACATAACTTACATAATTCTTGGGTTCCGTCTGGACAATGGAACAGCAGGAAAGAATGTCCAGTTAACACACGTAGTCTATGCTAGTACACCTTTCAAAATGGTAGTTTGAAATGAAGCCCTTGCTGTAGAAATAGAGATGGTCTATAATGTCTAGCAATGGTATGGAAGGAGTACCAAGTAGCTGCTGCTGTAAAATCCTGAAATGGAAGATTCCTGAGAAGGGACGTAGACATGGCTTGAGACCTAAAAGAGTGCCATTTGGTGGAAACCACAGATCCTTGCCAGTCTGACTGTAACAAAATGAAATACAATCAGTAAACCACTTAGCCAGCATGATCGTAGACATCTTATTGCCCAATTTAACCAGTAAAAAAATACAGTTGCTTATCTTCCTGAAAAACTTTACTATGGTCCAGACAGAAGTCTCAGTTGTCTATAAGCATTTCAGCAGTGCAACAAATAATCCCCTTAGTATAATACGTCAGGGGAAAAAAAAAAACAGGCAAATTAATAAATGGATTCAAATTAGTCTAAGATGCCACTTTCAGTAAGGAGGACAATTTGGTTCGGAAAGAGACCCTGCCCTGATGATAAACAATATACGGCTATTGCGAAGACAAGGCTTGCAGCTCCAAGACTCATCTTGCTGAGGTGATATAGCAACCAGAAATGCAGTCTTCCAAACCAGAAACTTAATATCTGCTGAGCTAGGAGGCTCAAAGATTATTTAGACAGAGACTCTAAAATGAATTTCAAATCTTAAACCGGTCTAGTTAAGGGAGGTCTCAGATGGAAGAGACCTTCAAGGAAGGCTTTACAAGACTCATGTGGAGCCTAAATGGAAAGAAGAAATGGTTGTGAAATGAACCTTTACAAAAGAGAAACTCTCTCATTTGTTACACTGCTCTTTCAGGAATGTTCTAACTTCCCCTAATGACATTGATTTTTGGGAAATGTGCTTGCCCTGGGTCCACAAGACACACTTCTTCCCTTTTTCCCTATAAACCTTTTTGGTGGAGTTCTTTTGGGAAGCTTGAATGAGGTCTACCATCTCTGGAGGGAACAGAGGGGTCTTGGCCATCATGGAAATTTGAAAAAATTAGATTAAGGGAAAGAATGCCTGGGTGAGGCATCCCAGGTGGGTGAGGCAACAGAGCGGGGTTCTGAGGGTGACTGTCTTTCTGGAGGGACTATGCTGAAAAAGAAGCGGCACTTTGCATTGAATGGTGAAGCAAAAAGTTCAACAAGGTTGTCCCCATTTCTTGAATATACTGTTTATTTGAGTACTGAGAGACCATTCACGGGGAAGCAAAATATGTTTGCTAAACTTTTCCGGAATTCAGCTGCATGTCCTAGTATAGGCACTGCAATTAATAAGGGATAAGAAGCCAATGCCCATTCCCATTCTCTCACTGCTTCTCTGCACAGTGGATAGGATTGGGTTCCCCTTGCTTGCTAATGTACCATACAACTACCAAATTGTCCAAATGCATGGCTAGTGCACTCTGCGGGAGTATGTCCTGAAATGTCTGCAATACTAAGATGACTGATCTCATCTTGAAAATGTTTAAGTGCAAGCAGGCCTCTTCTGTGGTCCACAAATCTTTTACCATCTTGTTCATGAAGTGTCCTACCACCACCACCACCCCAATGGAAGATGCTTCAGTGATCACTGCCCTTATGGGACTGGTTTGGTAAAGGTGCATTTGCTTGTCAGATTTCAGGGATCGGTCCACTACTGTAAGCTTCTTTTAACAGCACTTAACAAGGTGATTGTGTGAAACACTAACTGGTAAGCTTGAACCCACAGAGTCCAAAATGTCCATTACAGAACCCTCATTCTTAGCCTAGAATGAGGAACTGTTTGAATAGAAACAGCCATCAGCTGCAGTACCTTTAGGATGCTCCCTGCTAAAGGCTTGCACTAGACTTTCACATGCATAACTTTTGGTACTATGGATGCAATCCTTTGTTATGGAAGACTTGTCATTTTGATTGACAGATATGGACTGACAACTGCCTTGCATCCACTAATTGCTCCAGAGAATTGGCTCCTAGAGGCCAATCATCCAAATATGGGAAAATTCATATCACTAGTAGTCACATGTGCCATAACCAGTGCCATGCATTTGGAAAACACCCAGGGGACTATAGTGAGACCAAATGGCAAGGTCTGAAACTGAAAATAATTGTCTCCAATCTGGAAGCAAAGGTACACCCCTGGATGACTGACCAATTGTTATGTGCAGATAAGCATCCAGAAGTTCCAAGTAGCACATCCAGTCCTCACATGACCATCTGGAATGTCTCCTCCTTTATGTACGTGTCAGCTGATCAGAGTGAAATCAAATATTGGCTTGAGGTCCTGTGTCTTTTTTGGCAGTAAAAAGAATCTGTAGGAAAATCCAGGTCCTCTCTGGTCTGGGGGAACTTCCTGGATGGCTGTTTTTCTGGAGGAGTGCTTGAACCTCTTTTACTACTGCTTCTCTGTCTGGGTGGCACAGAAGGAAAGCGAGGAGGATTGGCAAGTGGTGTTATGAAAAATGGAATAATGTAACCTCAGGACCCATGAATCTGATGTGATTGACCAGCCAAACTGGAAAGTGCAAGGAGAAACATCCAGACTGCATTCAGAGGAGGGCAGTCAGTCAACGCATCAGAGATTATAGCACCAAAATCCTTGAAAGGTTACCCTACCTCCCTGGATGTTTGGGCCACCTCTACCTCTGGGTCAGCAATCAGACTGGAGCTCACCTCTGTCCCAGATAGCCTCTACTGGGATTTGCAAAACCATAAATTCTTAGTTCATTTTTGGTAGTGCTGAAAGGTCCTTTGGGAAGCAGGGAACTTGATTCCAACTGCCATAAGCATCTTGCACTCTTGCTCACTGGCAGACAAGCCTGTCTGATTTGTTGCTCAAACAACAAAGAGCTGTCAAATGAGACATTAATGAACTGTGCCTTGAAATGGTAAAGAAAATCTGTAAAATGTAGCTAAGCCTATCTCTTTATTGTTAGGCCCGACCCTGCTGCCCTTGCTGAACCAGCCATCTCATTAAAAATTACACGCATTGAAAGGGAAAAATTGTACTCATAGTAGCTACCTGGGTTTCTATCTCAGAATGCAGTTGGAAGGGAGAGGAAATGTAGGCCTCCTGTAAAATTTGTTTCAGAGAGGTAGGGTCTCGCTGGCCATGAGCCCCCTTCTGTCTCATCATCTCTAACATTTCATTAAAAGAATGGTTTTCTGGAGGTGATTTGAGAGAAACCACACCTTCACTTAAATTTTTATCTGAGGTGGGAGATTCAGAAGGGGAGTCTATGTTTCCTAATGCATTTCCTGCACATTCTCTTCAGTGGGGGACTAGGCTGCTGAGCCTTGTCAGAATTGTCTGAAGAGGAGGAAACCCCAGATCTCAAGAGTTCTGGTCTACATATCCTCTTATTCTGTGACATCAAATGTAATGTCCTGCCCAAGTGTATAGACTCATCGACATCTAGGGGTGGCATACGTGCTGCTGTAGCTATAAGCAGAAGGGCACTTGGAGTGGTAACCCTCTGCATCAATGAGTCAGCTGAAATACCTGGGCCTGTTGGAATCAATGATGTTGAGAATGGAAGTGGAGGACGAAACCCAGCGCTCACCATCAGTACTAAGGTCTCCAGGGCTGAAGCCAAGACAGAGATCTTCGGTCCTGAGGAGTGGAAAGCTGAACTCTCTGACAAGAAGGGCACTATCAACAAACTCTGTGCCAGGGGTTTGATGCCAACCCCTGAGGGCCTAGTAACCTTTGGCACTAAAAGGACCAATGTTGAGGCTACTTGTTGCCAAAGTAATCGGTGTTGTAGAAGTGAGGTTGATCTGCACTGACAGTGCTGGCTCTACAGGTGGTGCCGATCCAAATGCTGCCCGTGCTGCAACCGGACCAGGTGGGAGGGACTTGGGTCAAGCCTTGGTCATTGGTAAGAATAGCTTGGGGCCAGGATTACACTGTACTGAATCTGGGCCTTGACAAAGGCTGATATCATGTGCTCCCAAATCCAGGAGTGTAGGACTCCTCAGAGACCTTAGTAATTTTACTAAAGCTATGGATGGAGGTCTATAAGATATCAGTTTTGACAGTTCTCTTTCAGAAGAAAGACTTCCCGTTCAGTGCCAAGTACTGAAGTCCTACTTGGTGCCAGAAAAACCTAGTCACTGAAGAGGAGACAATTTTGGTGAAGATAACCTGGGTCTAGAGGAAAGAATATAAGTGAAGAGGCCATATGACCAGAAGAGGACAAACTTGAGGGAGCCATTGTAGCCTGAGGTGGAGTGGCTAACCTAGGTGCCTTAGCTGGGAAAAGCTTCTCCTGAAATTGGTTGCTCTGGTTTTCTCTTTTCCTTCATTTTTTTCATCAGGAGGATGTTCAGATGAAGCCTTCAATACAGAGATGGCTGAGATAACTCCCTTAGCCATTAGCTTTTGATGATTATCTGCTACAGTCCAGTTACTAAACCCATTTAAATGGCACAAATCAGCATCCAGATGTGGTGCTCCAAAATAAAACAAGCATAGACTGTGAAGATCTTGTGGTGGTATCTTGTGCTCATACTGCTTACACTTGCAGAAACTTGTTTTGTCTCTTTCCCATAGTTACTAAGACATAAAAGGAAAAAAAAGTTTTTTTTTTATTTTTGTTTAGGTTCTTGCCACAACAGAATAACTTTTGAGTGCGGAAACTAGAAAAGGGCCTAGATATGAAACAATCAGGTAGGGAGGGGAACAAAATCAAGAATAAAGGGCAATAAAAAAAGACTACTACAGGAGAAAAAGGCTAACCAAGTAAAGCAGAAATAAATCACAGCTACTGTACTTAGCTGGAGTGAAAAGTACACAAAAATACACCAAAAGATCTTTCACTCTTTCGAGCTCAAAATGAGATATCATTGTCTTGTAGGTGGGAATGAGATCTGGAGTACTTATAGCAAGGTGGTTATGTGTAGAGAACTTGGGCCTCTGAGGAGTTTACTGCCATCACTAGAGGGCTCCAAAGACACTAGTCCTGCTGTTCCAGTGTCTGGAAAGGACAGGAGAATAAAGCTTTTATTATTTGTTGTGTAGAATGTTTTCACTCATTTGTAAGTTAGTCAAATGAGTTTTCAGTCATATGTGGCCACTGATTTCTCTTTTCAGCCAAATGCAATTTAATCAAATTATATAGAACCCTTACTTTTATCCTTTAACTGCCAAAACAGAATTATTTTAATCCTTATAGGTTCATAGGTGTGTACTAGGCTAATGGCCCTGGAGCCTTTACAAGCCTAGCCCATAGGATTACCCTGGCATTGTGCCACCCAACCTTAGTTCCTAGTGCCTCTGTCAAGCAGAGCCACTGGAGTGATCCCCGGGGTGAATTTTCTATTTCCTATCCACTCATCAAGATTTCTCTTGAAGAGGGCCAATGAGATGCTCTGCTCGACATGTATGGGAAGACTATTCCAATTCCATAGCATGGGCCAATCTCTGGGTTATGAACCTGTCCCTTCAGCATGTTCTGTTGATTGTGGTAATGAGGTTGAGGTCTCTGGAGCGTGTGGTGCGGAGGGATTGGGATTTCTTTAGATGTAGCATTTCTAACAGAGCTGGGTCAGACATGGCTTTGTAAGTTAAGCAGAGACCACCTCTAAGTAGGCGATATGAGACAGAGAATAGTTGGGAGTTTTTTTGAGTCTGTCCATATAGGAGATCAAGAAATAAATAAAAAGAAAACGAAAAAAACTTCCATGCAAGTTACAAATAGTGTAGATTCATATATTACTAAGTGTATTATCAGAGAAAACTGGAACTTTTTAAAATGCAGTTCAGAAATAAGTCCAAAGATAGGAGATTTTCCAGTTTTTGTGCAGGAAAAAGGCAAAAGTCTTAAAAACTTACTTCAAAACAAGTTAAAAAACAAAAGATCTTTATGTCAAAATCCTGGAATGTATAAATGTTGTAAATGCAATTTGTGTGATTTATTATTAACAAATGTGAATGATATAAAATTGGGCACCATATGGGTGCATATAAATGGCAGACATACCTGCATGTGGTGCACCTGATCATTTGTATGTCATGCAAAGCATTTTATGTGGGACGAACAATAAGGGAGCTCAACAAAAGAATGTTTGAGCATAAATATAGATTAGTGTGAAAGATGAGAAAACTGCTTTTAGTAAGCATTACATAGAAAAAGCATGTAATGTGGATTTCAAGTTTTGTGTTTTAGATGAAGTATTAAATGTTTATCAAAAATTTATCAAAAATTTGATGCAGATGATGAGTTAAGTTGGAGGGAATATGAATGGCAGGTTAGGTTAAATGGCTGTCATTCACCTGGGTTGAACGATAGAAAAGAATTTACTGCTTTTTTAAAAAGGAAAAAGTTATGTCACGTGACATCTTAATCATGTGATTTTTAAATGTACTTAAGTGAATGTATTGTTACTTACACATTATGCAGTCTGAAGAAGTCCCTTGTGGATGAAAGTGCTTACTGTGGATGTGTTAAATTAAAGTTTGGTCAGTGGCTCATTTTTTTCAGTTTCGTTTTATTTCTGTACATATAGGACAAGTGTTTAAGGCCTAGGATCCTCTCTGTGAGGTACTTTTGTGGCCTCTCCAGTTGTTGCAGGTGTCTAGTGAGGTACATGCCAAATGGGGTGTTGTAATCGATGACTGGCCTAATGAGGGAAGAGTAGAGGGAGACTGACCTCTTCCTTCTTGGATGAAAAACCCTTAGTAATGAGATGTGCCACATAAGACTTTCTGACCACAGTGGCAATGTGGTGGTCAAAAGAGAGGTTGCTGTCAACCTGTGTTTCCAGATCTCTTATAATGTCTTCTGTGCTCAGTGGACTACCATCAATGTGGTAATTCAATGGAACTGGGTTTTTCCCAAAGGGGATGAAGTCATTTTTTTGGCACTGAGTTTAAGGCCATGGTTCTGACACCAGTCGTTGGTCTCATTGAGGCCTTTCTGTAGGATGTCACCATCACTTGGGGAGTTAATAATAGCTCCCAATTTGCAATCATCTGCGATATTTGTCAGACAGAGTCCCTTTGCATTGGTCTGGACTTCAGAGAAGTGCATACCAAACAGGAGAGGACCCAGGACCGAACCCTGTGGGACTCCACTCGTGACTGGTCAGCAGTCTGACGGAGTCAGCTACTTTCACACTGTGGGTTCTATCTGTGAGCCAGTTTGCAACTAACCTAGTGATATAGGGGTTGATGCCTAGCTTAGTATGTTTTTCTATGATTCCTGAGTGGGGAATAGTATCAAAGGTCTTGGCCAGATCAAGGTAGGCTGTATGAACCACCTTACCTTCATCCACAGCTCTGGTGACCGACTCAAAGAAGTCAACCAAGTTGAGCAGGCATGATCTACCCTTCACAAAACCAAACTGTGTAAGATCCAGAGTTTGGAGATTTCCTATATCCTTGTTTATTAGGTCCATGATGATGCATTCCATAGCTTTGCATATCAGACTAGTCAGGCTAATGTAGAGTTTGTTTATGGCAGGGGACCACCAGATTGGCTTCCTTTTTTTGAGGAGAGCGTCTTGGTTCTATTGGGTATGGAGAGATCCATGCATTTGTGTACGTATTCATACAGTGCATTGGTGTATGATATGGCGGTCATGCAACTATTCTACATTTGCATGGGTGCCGTGAAGTTAGCCACCTCTGTTTTTAGGAGCCCAAAGTTAGCTTTGGAGAAGTTTTTCATGGTGGTTACCTTTGTTGGGGGGGGGGGATGTGTATTTCCAAGGTGATTAGCTTGTGATCAGATCTAATTAGGCAGGAGTTGACTATTGGTGTAGAGCAATGGTCACCCATGTTAGTAATGACCAGGTCAAGGATGTTGCTACCTCTAGTGGGGATAAGAACGAGTTGGTCCAGGGCATTGGAATTAATGAATTCCAGAAAGCAATGGGCAAGTGTATTGGTACATGAGTAGTTTTCCCAGTTAATGGAGAGGTAGTTGAAGTTGCCCAGTATGAGAGCATCAGATTGGACTCTGATACTCTCTAGGGTGCTTAGGAATGTGGAGTGTGAATCTTGGGACATGGCTGGAGACCTATAGCAGGCTATGACCTGAATCACTGTCTTACCCAATGTTAGCTGCACCTGAAGTAACTCAGTTGCGTTATGTTGGGCTACCAGTCTGGAGGTGCGTGCATCCTTTATGAATATGGAAACACCACCGCCTTTGGAGCTTTGGTCCAAGTTCTGGGGCCGAAAGGTGTGGAATGAGTTGTAGACTGGTAGTGCAGGGGTGCTTTCTGCTGCCTTGAACCAGGTCTCTGTTACAGCACAGATGTTGATGTTCTCCATTTTAAGGAGTATGTAGAACGAGTGCATTTTGAGATTTAGACTTCTGGCATTGAGCAGCATGACCCTCAAATTGCATTTGTTTGTAGCTGTTATGGTGGTAATTTGGTCTTTGGAACACTGCCTAAAAACACCTAACCTCTTGTTATATTTTCCTACTACATCCCCCAGACACATCCTCACTCTTGCAAATCAGGGTCCAGTCCCCACCCATCAATAATAATCGTTATTAAACGCTCATTTGTCCCCAAATTTTCTTAAGCACCACAACAGAAGTCTTAAATGGAATATAAATACATGCTAGCATAATCCTCCTCACCTGCCAATAACCCCTTGCAACCACAAATGTGTTAGTCTTTTTTCACTTCTATCACTACTGGAGTCCTTTCAGCAATTGTTATGATTACTCCCCTTTCCCTTTCTCCCTGAAATGCTGAAAGCCTGTCTTTGTTAAATTCACATGCTCACTTCTATCCAAATGCGTCTCCAGTAGCATTATTAGTTGTACCCTACACTTTTTTTAAACAGGAAACATCTTTATTGAATTATCAGTTATGACACAGACAATCTTACAATAACAAAAAAGAAAACAAACCATACTGACATATTCTCAGTTGCAAACATTACACATCACATATAATTTACTTTAAAGTCATTGTCATTCGAACATTACACAGCTGATTTAATTCCTGCCTTCCCTTAAACGTCATTCCACCACCAAAACATTATTCTGCATGTATTGTTCCACAATTCCCATTTTTTTCTACATAATTTGCTCGTACCCTTTTTTAAAGATCCCACTTCCAGTTATTCTCTCTCTCTTACTATAGTCACTACTACTAGTACTGCTGGTTTAGACCAATTTCCATTTTCTAGTAATTGCTTTTTGGCAGCCACCAAAATTAAACTGAGCAAGGCCTTACTATGTCTAGATAATTCTGATTCTGTATTACAAAAAATAATTTCCTTACTTACACCTATTTGCTTACCCAGTATTTCTGACAAAGTAGTCTGCAGGGAATTTTTGAAGTCTGACAACTCAATACACTTCCAAAAACTTTTCCCAGTTACCTCTTTCTTCCCCATCATACCACCAACATTTACAATCTACCTGAGGAAAAATTCCTTGAGTCTGAGTGGGGTATAAAAATACCTATGCAAACACTTCCAAGCAAAAATCCTAAATCTTTTAGACTGTGTTGCATTTTTGGGAGCGATACATATAGACTCCCATTTTTTTCTCTATATTGTTTACCAAGTGTCTCTTACCAATCCTTCCTAACTTCCTCTGATTGATTCCTATATTTATGCAATATTTTACTATCCCTTTTTAACAGCAGCTTCTGTTCTATATTCTACTAAAAAAATCTACCAGTGCTGATCTTTCACTTATGATCCCCTTATTCCTTTCTCTTTGCCTATACTCTGATATCAAGCCTTGATAAGGAAAACGATCTCTAGCCAGCAGTCCAAATGTGTTCTTGACCGCTTCCCATTCTATTACATTTCTCTTTCCAATTATTTGCTCTTAATACCTTAGTTCCTTTACCAGTTTCTCCAGTAAATTCCAGCCCCCTCTTGCCTATTCTCTGTACCCTTAATTGCAGTCATCCCTTCTGGCAAAATCTCCTTTCTCCACTCCAGTGTTGGCTTAGTTCTTAGAATACTTTCTGCTACTCTATAAATATAATATTCTATATGGCTGTTATCCTCCTTAATGATCTGCAATCAAAATTTCAGTCTCCTTATTTCTTAAGCCCCCTCCCCCCGATTTCATCATCATCCCTTTCACTTTAAATTATTTCATCATCCCTTTCACTTTAAATTATAGTTTTCTGCTTGTGCTGTGCATAGCAGCTTTAAATGTGTAGCACTGAAATATCCTACAAATCAGGTAATCTCAAACCACCTTGTTCTACTGGAAGAATCAACTTATCCCCCACTTGACTTTGCCTTCTTCTCTCCCCAGACAAAATCCTTCAACTCTTTATTGATATCCAAAACTTCTCCTCTGGTCGATAAAAATATGCCTGACCTGTGTATAAAACTAAATGGACTAAAGAATTTTTAGGTCTATATTAGAACACCGAACTTTCAAAATTTCGAGTGTTCTAACATCAAACCCTATTAATCGAAACTTTAAAACATCGAACATATAGAACAGCAAATTTTTTCCTAGGGAATAAATTCGCTGTTCCAAAACACATACACACAACACAAGCACACCAAACAAACAGCAATCCACACAAATACACCTAAACTCTTACACCTAACCCTACACTAAACTATACATAGTGGTCCACTTATCTTAACCCAAACCCTAACCCTAAGGTCCGTCACTATCGCACAGTCACCTCACCCGCGCCGTAACCCTAACTCATCTACCCGGCCCTAACCCTCACGTCCACACAATTGCACACTTACCTGAACCCGACCCGTAACTTTCCACCACAGCGCTGAAAATACTGAAGCAACAGGAACGGACAACCGAATTCTTTCCTTAGGAAAAAATTTGGTTTTCTGTTTCTTCGATATTTTCAGTGGGTCGATATTAGAACACGCGAAGTTTTGAACGTTCGGTGTCCTAATATAGACCCGAATTTTTCACTGCAAAACAATATCGGCAAATAAAGCCAACTTTTCTTGATTACAATAGCATTTCTATCCTTGAATTTGAGTCCCTTACTTTCTTTGCCAATGGTTCTAAATATAACACAAATAAAAAAGGGGAAGGAGGACATACTTGCCTAGGTTCCTTTGTTCAAACAGAAATTCTCGGAGAGTGAAACCCCCCACTTTAATTTTCGACTCCGATTCTTCATATATCCTCCTAATTAACCTTATTACTATGTCACAGAATGCAAATGCTTCCATTGCCCAACTCAAAATCCCAGCTTATTCTGTCAAATGCTTTTTGCATCAAGAACCAGCAACTACAGTGGTATTTTCTTACATTCTACTTCCTTCTGGATCATCATTGTTCTGTTAATGTTGTCAATGTTTGCCTCCCATCCACACAATCAGATCAATCCATATCCGTCAATTTTGGCATCTCCTTTGCGATTCTTTTAGCCATTATAGACAAAATTTATAATCGTGGTTTGAAAGTGAAATGGGCCTATATGAAGCTGGGTCTGATGGGTCTTTACCATCTTTAGGTATTGCAGCCACTGCAGCTTTCTTCTGGGATGTTGATGCTTCTCCTCCTTTTAAAATACTGCTAAACAAAACCTTCCAGATCTTTATAACTTTCTTAACTTTTATGCTTCCAAACTTCCACAGAAATATCATCTATTTACTCCTACCTTCCAAACTTCCTCAGGAATACCATCTATACTTGGTGACTTTTCTGTAGATTGCTTATACATTACCATTTTATCTAATCTCCTCCTACCCTAACAGTTAATAAATGAACCTCATCTGCCTCTAACCTTGGCATATTTAATTCTTCCACATACATTTCCATTTGTATTTTTCTTGATTTCCACATTTCTTTGCTTTATACAGATTTTCATTAAAAAATTCTGAAATATTTATAATACCTTTACAGGATCTCTGGTTATTTTCTTTGTTATAAACTCCCTAAGCTTGGCAACAATGTTTTCTATTTTCTGTTGCCTGTGTCGTGTTAAAAGCTTTTGTGCTCTGGAGTTATCATCAAAAAGCAGCTGCTTAACAGCAATCTTTCTGAACTCATGCATATTATCCAGGTAGTCCCTTATTTTTTCTTCAGCACTCTGCAGCTGCACCTCTTCTTATTATGTGAGATTCTCCCTATTCTGCAATACTTACCGTTGCCAATTCCTCTAATTCTGGTTACATGTTAGCAATATCTGCTTTTAATTTGTACTCTATTTTTAAATTCCACTTTCATTTTATCCCACTCCCTAGCTACATTTTTTAAGAAATTTCTATCTTCCCTAATAATTCCTGAATAATTTCTACTATCCATTCCTTAAATTCCTCTCTGTTTAACAGATGGGGAAGCACCACCGTCTCATTTTATTTCATTACCCTGTATTTTTATTTTAGTTATTATTGGCACATGATCTGAAATAGTTAATGGATGCACACCAAACCTTTCAATTAAGTGCATGTGTTCCTGTGAAATATAATTTCTGTGTAGCCCAGCCCAATTTCTGTACATTGGAGAATAACATGTACACACACTCTCTGAGCTTCTATTACTGAATTCACATCTTCCTTACTAAATATTTTCATTTTTTTCAAAAATCTACTCTCTTTTGTTATATTTTCCCTTCTAGCCCCCCCAATACATCCTCACTATTGCAAATCAAATTCCATTCCCCACCTAAAAGTAATATTACCTGCTGAAAGCTGATTTCTCACAGAATTTTCTTATGCTCCATTGAACCATTTTAGGTGAATACAAATACATGCCAACATAATCTTCCTCCCTTGACAGTAGTCCCTAGCCACTACAAATCTATTATATTTCCCTCTTTCATCATGTTTGGAGTTATTCTAGCAATTAAGCATTCCCCTTTTCCTTTGTCCCAGATATTCCACTGAGTACCTGCCCTGAAATCCTTTCTTTATCAAATTCCCATGCTCATTTCTTTCTAATGTGTCTCCTACAGCACAGTTATTTGCACTCTCCATTTCTGAATGCAGTTTACTACTCTTTTTGTAAACATCTGTGAGCCCATTCACATTTAAATATAATGTGGAAAGTGTTGCCATTATGATGAGAAGTTATTATTCCCACCTATTATGTATAACATCCTTTATTTAAATGTCTAGTTTCAGCTTTTGTATTACAAGCATGTACTGCTTGGCAGGTTGATCTTTTATACAGCTGTTTCTGGTCATATCCACTTGAACCTATGTTGCATCTTACAAGATTTTGTTTTAATAAAAAACTCTCAAACAAAAGAACACACACATCCCCAGACCACCACCATAGCCTATTAACTTAATACAAACACACTAAGATATGTACATCTTCAAATAAAGTTTAACCCTAGTAATAGGAATATTTGTCCCAGATTCACAGCTATACTTACAGGCTTTAATTAACCCATAATGAAGGTTATCCATGCTAAAATGCATGGTACAGCATGTGCTTCTTACACTAACTGCTATCTGCTTTTGTCTTAACTTATCTTGATTTCTCCCCCAGATGTGGAAAACAACTTGAATGCTTTCAGAGAACATATTAGGGCTACTGAAAGAAAAAGTAGTATTCTGTTTTTATTGCCCTCTTACCAGCTTGTCTCTACAGAAACATGAGAGCCAGACAGTTGCCTTCAGCTACAAGCTTCTCGTGTTGAACTGTGAACATCTGTTTGCTAAAGGAAAACTTTTCATTACATTCAATATTCTTTTATTTACATGCTTCCACTGAAAACCCGCTGTTAGATCACGCCAAGGATGGTAGTCATTTCCCTATGCAATACTAAGAAAAAGCATATCAGCTTTACTTGTGTCATGCTCTCTATACTTTTACAACTGGTCTCTCACCTCAACAACCTAAGATTACAACTTACCTTAAACAAGCTTTTGTCCAGACTTTCTTCTCTTTTTACAATGCAGTGCCTACATTTCTTAAAAGTAAAGAAAAAGGAAGAGGAGGAAAAATAGGTCACTTGTTTACTTTAGTATCCCTATTAAACACAAAAATAACTGAAAATTATTTACTATACAACATGAAGTATATGCCATGTTTTATAAAATACTGTTAAGAACAAAAAAATGTTTGTTTGCATTTAACTCTATCCTTCCTCTCCCCTCTCCTTAATATTCTTCCAAATATTAATGACATGAATTTGGGCACATGCTTTGAAGTCCCCTACAAAGTAAAAAAGTCCAATATTTCTAGGTTTTCTTGTTCCACCATATTTCACAAATGTGATGGATGTTTTGCAATCCCACATTTATTTACTAATTTTAAAGTTGCCTTGTTTTCTTCCTGTTGAACTTCATTTCCCGACTCCAGTCTATGGTTAATTTTTAAAATATTCCTTGTTCTACAAGTCAACTCATGTGCTTTCCCCTCTCTCAAGCATTTTCCTTTGCAGCACTGGAAAATGTGACCGACATTGTCTCTCTATGAGCTTTATTTTTAGCAGAATAAGCAGCAGAATTCCATTTTGTTTGATAACTCAATTTTTGTTAGACAGATGTTTGTATTTCCTCTTTAGCCTGTTGTACGTCAAAAAAAAAAAAAAACGACTTTGACCCTCCAGGAAAAACACATTCTGAAGATAGCTGGATACAGCAGCTTGAATCTCACACCTGCCTCTTGATAGTCCCTTATTGCTGGAATAAATGTACTTCTCTTCTGCCTGGTGTGCAGTGAGTAATCATTTTCCAAAAACACTCTACTGTCTTCAACATATAGTGCTTTGTATTTCTGTCATGATTTTGTTGCATTTATGTCATGATTTTGTTAGATTTAACTCTTTCTGCTGGTTGGATTGCATCTTTACTATTAGAGGTCTTGGCTGCTTTCTCATGTCCAGGTTTGGTGTGTGCATACAATGCCCTTTTCAATTGACAACTCTTACTTTGGAATACCAGTACTGCTGCTTATTTGTGCTTTCATAAAATTAATATGGTCTGTTCCTTCCAGTTTCTCTGGTACAGCAGAAAATCTCAGTTTCTCCTATGTGCTCTGTCCTATAATTCCACCATTTTTTGAAACTTCTCTTCTTGAGCAGTCTCATACTCAGCCAGCCTTTTCTTCACTTTGACCACTGATTTTTTTTTCACTTTTATCATCTCATGCATGTTTAAAGTGTCTTCCATTTTTTTCCAGCTTTTATTTGTGTTAATACACTCATTCGGTGTTTCATTTACTTTAATCAGCTCTGAGCACATTTGACTTTTTTTTTCTTCTAGATTACTGGAAGTTATTTCTTTACCAAAGATACAGCTTCAGCTGCTTTTTGCTCAACACTGCAGGATTCTTCCCAGACAGTATTTTATCCTCATCCTTTGTGGCTGATTTTCTATCGGGTTCTTTTTTTTTTTTTTTTGCTGGCATCCATGCAGTGTACTTACTAGCCAGTAACTGAACTTTACCCAAAAAGAAATTCACTGCCTCTCTTCACACTGGAAGAGCTGAAATTAATCTGTTAGTTAGTGAGCAGCATCTTGGAAGTTCATACCCTACACTTCTTAGTATAATTCGGTACTGCCTTTTTGCCTGTACCTGCAAGGCAATTTGCTTTCCATGTTAATATGGACAGGGCAGCCACTATGATAAAAAAGCTATTGTTCCCACCTGTTCCATATGATGGTTCCTTTGAATGTATATTTCCATCTTTTAGTTCACATGCACACACTGATGCTTGGCAAGTTGACCTCTTATGTAGCTGCTGCTTCTCACCTCCATTTGAACCCATGCCACATTTTCGAGAACTTTTGCTTCAGTAAAATCATTCAAACAAAAATTAAACAAATTTTCAGAACCTCCAATCTCCTTTAAACCTACAACACACAAAAAACTATGACTATTGTCCAAATAGGAAATTTATCCCTCCAGACAGGAGCAACTGCCTCAAATAAATGGCTGCACTAACTGGCAATACTTATTCTAGAATTAAGGTTATCACTGCATAAAAATGCATTTAGTGCTGGAGTTTCCACTTATACTCAATGCTGTTCTTTTCTTATCTCTTTTCTCCTCCCGGATGTGAAAAATATCTTGAATGCTTTCAGTAAACAAACTTTTAGCCCCAACAAAAAGTGCACTGACTAACACTGAATAAATAAACCAAACTGAACATTAAAGTACTAAGGCTGATGGGGCGGCAACTACTTGCACAGCTTATTTCAATTCTCATGGTTTCAAACTTCTTTATTTTACACTGAACTGCTTGCCAAAATAGCTCTAAATATTAATTATAATGCACCTTCTCCACTTCACTCAGAACACACTGTTCAGACCTTATGATTAATTGCTTGAACCTGCAGACTTCTTACTTCCAAATGAAAGCATTTACTACTGGAATAAATAGCTAGTAAATCTGCAAACACATGAAAGCACTTCTATTTTCCTTGCTTTTCATATTTTGTCTCACTGTTCAAGCCTATTTGCTTAAAAAAGTATTAATTTCTTAAATTAAGGGCAATGATCTAGACATCCTCCCTCTATAAAAACAGGGTAAATTATCTTTTAATTCTATACATATTATTATGAATACACATTTATATTCCCTAACCCCAGCAGCCCAAAATCACATTATATTAACTTGCTTCTAATCTTCCTTGTTACACTGTACCACCTGAATACTTTACAACTAAGAAATAATACCTTCTTACTTAAGCATCTTTAACATTTACAGTTGTCAATGATAAGACTCTCCAATTTAAAGTACATCTGACTGCTCTCTATACAAAAATGCTTTACAGTATATAACATGCAATTTACATCATGAAAATTTTAACAGATATGTACCTTTGAGACATATGGTCACCCTCAGGGTCTGTTGGAGCAGGAGAAGCACCAGGGCCTACAACATTAACATTTTGAGACTTTGGGAAAGGTAATGAATTTGAATAGGTCCTACATCAAGTGTGTAAAATCCCTCATTTCAATGGATTAGAAAAAGTGGTGAGTTGAACCCCTTTGTCTTGGTCATTTAAGGGTCCAGTTCTATAACCACTAATAAATGAAGCTCCTCTAGAATGGGTAAAGTAGATGCATTTGCTCATTTGATATAGGAACATTTTCTGGCACCTTCATTTGGGGGGGGGGTGATCTGAGGAACTAGTTGTCTCCTTCCACTTTTGGTGGTATTCACTGAACTTTTCAAAAGTCTTAACACAGGTGAAGACTGGGTGGGCTTGGGACTAGGATGGAGGGGGGGTTAGGTAGGCTGGAAGTGAAGGGAGAATATCTAAGTAGTCATTACTATTCCCCCCTCAGGCTGAAGACAAATTGGGTACCCCTGGCTTTCCTTTACAAGCTTCATAACACGTTCTGTACTTGCCCCTCCTCCCTGACTGATTTGTCACTACCCTTCTTGTGAATGCCTAGCTTAGAGAGGTACTTTTTCTCATACCTGGACATGGAAGAATTAATCAGCAGTTTAACACTGCAAATTGTACGCATTTCCTCCACTTTCTAAAACCTTTACCTGGAGAATTCTCAAACAGCAGATCCTTGTCTACACAGGCGTAAAGAAGCTGCACTTTTAACTCCTCTGGCAGAGGTTGTAGCTCCAAGGCAGACACGACTTCTGTTAACAGAACCCACAGCTGCCACCCTACATGATGTACCCATAGCATCACAAACACACTTAATATAGTGTTTTGTCACACGATTAGGAGTCTGGGCAAGATCCAGTAATTCTACCCTCAGGTTCACATCAGACACCTCCTGTAACGTGTTTCTCAGTAGGGCTGAGAAAATGATTTGATAATTTGTCATATGTCTGGCAATTAATATTTCAAAGTGGCACCTGTATACATATTCTTCTCAGACTGGTTTAGCAGACTGCTTTCCTTGTTATTTGGGAGGGTACTGAGGACAGGAACCAGTAAGGACTCTTCCTCTGAATCCACAGACATTATACCTGAACTTCAACAGGATTCTTGCAAAGGTATATTTGGAACTCTTGGACCCTATAAAACATATCTGGCTTCATACGGACATGGGGTTTGTTCTGTGGTTCTTGTGGTTATTTAGATATTGCGAGGAAGCATTCTTCTAGAACCCCCAAAACAGAAGTGACAGTGACAGGATTATGAGGCTTCTATGCCCAGCAACAAAGTACTTTTTATGTACCACTGATGCCCCCCCCCCCCCGCTTCCATTTTAATGCTCTTTCATTCTGTCAAGAGTCTCTCCTAATGACATCTCCTCTCCATTTTGAGCATATATCATACCATCATAAACTAAGAAAACAAAACATCTGCAAAGAGAATCAAGCTCTCCCCATTCACTTTCAGAGGAGTTTCTCTCAACCTTGCTTCCTTTTAACAGAAGGGACTCTAAACACAGAGAGATCTGTACTTGGCTAGGGGCTCAGCAAGGCTTGTAAGAACACTTCAGCAAAGTAATCCACTGTTCAAGAAGGGGTTGTAAAAATATCCCCACTTATTATCTGAGACACAGCAATCAGGCCTGAAGATCTGTTTCACCTCTTGGATCACTTAGCTGGGAGAGCCGTCTTGGAAGTCTAACTCAATTCCACAGTGCAGCCAGTAACATTCATCTCTTCAGAAATTTTGAAGTGCATTTAGGCAACAGATGTCTTACAATGAGTATCTGTTCTGGAACAGAAACCCTGGCGTTTGAATCATGGGCTGTGCTTTGTCAGTGTGAAGGCCAACAAAAGGGGTTTTGTCAGAGGCCTCAGGAAAACAAGATATAGTTCATCATATGGTCATACACTTCTGAGCCCTGAGCCATTACAGGAAATTGGATAAGGTCGGGTCTGTCCAACTACCTAGACATTTTAACTAAAAAGTGTGTGGGGATGGGGGGGGGGGGGGTCTGCCATTGCAGAGATTCTGCATTCATAATTTTTTTATGGGTGCCAAGCAAAGGAACATAAATGTTGTCTTGAAGAACCTGACTTCCAGGCCAGTTGTGAAAAGAGGACCATGTTAAATCGAAATTCTTTCCATATTCTGTTGTAGAGATTGATGGAAAGACAGGAAATTAAATCGCTGGCATAAATGAGAAAATTGGTAGATGGGTATTATATTATGATACTGTTAGTAAAAAAGTGAAAATAATAAAGGGCCAGATATAGGCCTCTGAGAAAAATCTATGGGTAATGGCAGGTAGCTATGGTGATGGCGGTGGTGTGGGGAAGACATGGTGGAGTCAGTAAGCACCTGAATTACCAATCCTGAAATGTTGCTGAAAGCAATGTAGTGTCATGCCAGTGCTTCCAAAGGATGGTATAATTGGCAATATCTTAGCATGAGAGATGAAATGTAATTTTTTGGCTATGTTGACAAATACTGCACCAGTAACACTGCCATCCACTATGCTATTATAAATGCTATCAGAAAATGCAAAAAGTGCAGAGGGTGTACTAAGGCCTTTTTGGAAACCAAGAGGTCAAAGTTAGACTGGACTAGGCATGTGCAAGGATGTTTCAGTGGGATGACAAACTATATAGGGCAGCACTGATCAGGGAAGGATGGATTTACAGCTTCAAGTAACAGAAAAAGAAGTTATGTACCTACCATAACGTTCCATGTTAGTTGTCTTCATCTCGCCTTTTTTCTTGCTGGTTGGGATCGGAGCCGATCCTTGGCTCCAACTTGGCCATCTTCTATAGCTCGAGAGCCGTTTACTGGCTCGAGGCTACCACTTATCGCATGATGCCTAGTGCTAGCTACCCAGATCTCTAATAGCTAACCCCAAACATAGCCAGAGAATCAACCTGTCTAAACAAACAGGTTGAGCATACCTGTCATACTCTCTATGTCAGTAGAGGAAACAAACCAGAGAACACTCAGCCAGTGAAACCAAAACTCCTCTCGATCCAATAGGACAGGGGGACGGAGGGTGGGATGCAAGAAAGAAGGCGAGATGAAGACAACATGGAACATTATGGTAGGTACATAACATCTTTATGTTAAATTGCCTATCTTGCCTTCATTCTTGCTGGTTGGGACAGCGTCCCTAGCATCTACAATCCTGGGCGGCTCATTGGTTCTACTGTTCTGAAGAGTCTGTTCCAAAGTCAACTCTGCTCTTGGAGACCATATCTTGCTTGTAATGAGAAATAAATGTATGAGGATTTGCCCATGTAGCAGCTGCACAGAGTCCATGGGCAACCTAGATTGGAAGCCTACCAAGGTGGCCAAAGCCCAAGTAGAATGACCTTTTGGTTTGATGGGCAACTCTGTTTCTCAATTGATAAATGAAAGTAATAATGTGAGACAACCACCTGGATTAATGTCATTTTGGAAACTGGGAGACCTTGTTTGCCTAGAGCGTAGGAAAGGAATAGTGGGTCCGACTTCCTTATATCCTTAGTCCTATGCAAGTAAAAACGCAATTGTCTATGAACGTCCAGTTGGTCTAATTTGTATTCTGCCTTGCTGGTGTAGTTTCAGAAAAACACAGAAAGGTCTATATATTGGTTTAAATTGTTTTCTGAGCAGACATTCGGAAGGAATGGGGGATTAGTCCTCAAAGCAACCCTGTCCTTATGAAAAACCAAGTATGGAGGACGAACGCATAGTGCCTGAAGTTCAGAGACGCGTCTGGCTGAAGTAATAGCTACCAGAAAAAGTGTTTTCCAAGAAAGGAACTTAATGGAGCAGGATGCTGCAGGTTCAAAGGGGGGCATAATTAAGGAGGTTAGTACCAAATTAAAGAGAAGGGGGATCTCTCACTGGAGGTCTAAGGAGAGTAGTCCCTCTTAAAAAGGCTTTACAGAGCTTATGAGACATAATGTTTGAATTAGACAACCAAACATGAAAGTTAGAAATGGCTGCCAATTGAACCCTGATTGTAGCAGAAGCGGACCCAGAATGAAAAAGTTGTACTAGGAACTCCAAAATTTCGTGGACTGGGGCTGAAAAAGGATCTACGTTCCTAGCCTCTGCCCAACAAGAAAAACGTTTCCATTTGCTAGCATAAGTCTTTCTAGTTGTGGACTTGTGACAGAAGACAATAATCTCACGCATGGCCGGGGAAATGCTGAGAAGCCTGGCGAAGGTTGGAAGTAGAGCAACCAAGCTGTGAGCTGGAGTGTTCGGAGGGATTGATGCAGCCCGCCTGAATGATGAATCAGTAGGTCTGGAATCAGATCCAGAGACCAGGGCTGATCGAAAAGGTAATGGTGCAGGAACGGAAACTGTCGAGGCCAGTAGGGGGCCATGAGGATCACTTTGCAACCCAACGATATTGCTTTCTGTATAAGTTTTGGTATCAGGGGAAATGGAGGGAAGGCATAAAGAAGTCCCCGAGGCCAATAGTAGACTACAGCGTCTCTGGGTGTGTGACCTGGAAGCGGAAGAAGGGAGAAGTAGTTGCTGCATTTGCTGTTGAAGGGGGTGGCAAAAAGATCGCAGCAAGGCTGTTCCCATTTGCGGAAGATCAGATCCGCAACTACTTGATTCAGAGACCACTCGTGAGGCATGAGAATAGCTCTGCTGAACCTGCCCGCTATGATGTTGGACCTCCCACGGATGTGCGTCGCAATCAGGAATAGTTGGGAAGAAATCACCCACTGCCAGAGTCTGAGTGCTTCTCAACACTGGGGGTAGGACTTGGTTCCGCCCTGCTTGTTGATGTACCAGACCACTGACATGTTGTCCGTTTGAATTGCAATGGTCCCAGAAGGAAGAGAGTCTTGAAGAGCTTGCAACGCTAGGAGCACTGCTCCCATTTCTAGGACGTTTATATGCAGGTGGTACTCGTGAGGCTACCAAGTGCCTTGGACTGTCCTGCCCTGATAATGCCCCCCCCACCACCCTATCAGGGAGGAGTCTGTGGTCACCGTGGCAACCGGAAGGGGCTGAATGAAGGGTCTGCCCTGAGTCACTACTGGGGAGACCATCCACCAGGAAAGGTGCCTTTTGCATGCTTCTGTAATCATGATCATGTGAGATATGGTAGCTGTTGGAAAGACCACTGTGTGAACAGAAGCCACTGAAGGATCCTCATCTGAAAGCGGGCCAGTGGGATTAGAAGAATTGCCGCTGCCACGGAACCCAGAGTTTGAAGGACAAACCTGACTTGGATCCTTTTGCTCTGCATTATAATTTGTACTTGTTGGTGAATTGTAGACACCCTTCCTGGTGAATTGTAGACACCCTTCCTGGCGGTAGCCTTGCGGATATGATCTTTGTGTCCAAGTCTGCTCCTATATAGATGATAGATTGACAGGGCAACAAGGCAGATTTTTTTAAGTTTATTGTAATGTCTAGCTGGGAGCAGATTGTGATAGTGTAATCCCTGGCTTGCAGATGTTGATGCCTGGTAGTAGCAGTGAAGAGCCAGTCGTCTAGATATGGAAACACCTGGAATCCTCGACATCTCAGGTGAGCCGTGACCACTGCCATACATTTGGTGAACACCCTGGGGGCTGTGGTTAGACCAAAGGGCAGAGCTCTGAACTGGTAATGACTGGCTCCCAGCCAGAAGTGAAGGAATCTTCTGGAGCACCTGTCCATTTTGATGTGGTAGTACGCATCCTGAAGATCTATGGAGCACATCCAATTGCCTGACCCAAAAAGGGTAGAATGGACTATAGCGTGACCATCAGAAACTTTGTTCTTTGAACAGACTTGTTTAGTCTGCTGAGATCCAGAATCGGTCTCCAGTCTCCTGTCTTTTTTGGTACCAAAAAGAACCTTGAGTAAGTTCTGGATCCGTGTTGGTCTGCCGGGACTTCCTGGATGACTTTTCTAGCAGTCTTGAAACTTCTATGACTGCTTGGTCCCTCAGATTGGGTGGAACATCTGGAAGGGATTTGCTCGATGGTAGGGGGTGGGGTTGAGAGAAGGGAATTTTATAACCTCCGGATATAATTGACCGTACCCATTTGTCTTGTGTTAAATTTTGCCAGGCTTTTGGGTACAGTGAAAGTCTTCCCCCGACTGCCTCCAGAGGCGGGCAGCCGGGCAACCCTTCAGGGATGATGAAAGGGCTTCTCAGAGAAGGATTCTTTGTTGCCCTGGTTCTGCGGACCCCTCTGCCACGAGGGGGGCGTCTATTGTTATTTGCCCCTGGAGGAAAAATTGCTACGTGTGTCAGGCGAGGCTCCCTTGGATTTTTGGAACCACATTTTACCACTCTTCTGACCCTTGGGGTATGGTCTGGAAGGAGTGGAAAAATGACTCCCACAGCAGAGAGTCTTGCCTTCTTGCTCACACCTAGTCAAAGTGTCTTTCACCTGTGGTCCAAAAAGAAAGGAACCATCAAAGGGGGTGTTGGTGAATGACGCTCTAAAGGGCTCCGCAAAGTTACACAGCTGCATAAATGCATGTCTGCTAAGGGCCACGCCCGTACCTGCAGCTCTACTCGCACCATTGGCTGCATAAGAAATGAGCATCATGGAGGAGTTGACTACAGAATTAAGGGTCGCCAGCTGGGAAGCCACTTTAGCTTGAGCCCCCTCAGCTGATGGATCTTGAAGGGCATCTCCAAGCTCTTTAAGGAGATCCCTCTGAAGCCGGGTAAAATGGCATAAGTAGTTCAGTGACCTCATAGAAAAGGTCGCTGAAGCAAACATTTGCTTCCCGTATCTGCCCATGGTCCTAGACTCCTTGTTAGGAGGATGGACAGACGAAGAGGTTTCCGCAAACTCTTTTTTGGTGGCTGCTGCTACCACCATGGCATCAACAGGAACACCTTTGGTAAGGAACTGCTTATCATGGGGTGCTGTGATGAACTTGCCAGGTCTCCTCAGAGTTGGTTCCACTGTATCCAGGGCTGACCAAGCCTTTCGAGCCACCATGGACATAAGTGGATCTAAAGGCAGAGAAATCCAGGAGGTGGAAGGTCGGGAACCAAACGCATCCAGGAATACAGACTCATCCTCGGTAGGGGCTAGGGGATTCCAGTTCCCCCTCTGCTTAAGCATTTGGAGGATGTCCGAAAAGGAAACATCTTCAGAGGGGGATCTCGGGGACCCTTCCGAATCATCTAAGTCTGTATCTGAAGTGACAGACTCAGGGGAGTCAATTCCTCTTGCACTTCTTATGAGGGGGGTCCTCTGAATGTTCAGAGGAGGCCTCGGAAGAAGAGGAAACACCCAATGGGGTGTCCTGGAGTGCTGGTTCCCCACGCTTGTGGTGTGGAGGAGGAGCAGAGATTGGCACAGGCACTACAGGGCATGGAGCCGATGGGGCCGATAGTGGGGCTGACTCAGTAGCCAGCACACTCCTCATGACATCGAAGGCATCCCTGCCACGATGTAGAGAAGGCTCCGGTTCAGAGGAAACCAGAATCCTTCTCCGCACAGAGGGAGATGGCTCCGAGGTGGATGTAGGAGCCGAGCTCACCTGCGCCGAAGCTCTGAGAGGGAAAACGGGGTCGGACAAGGGTCCGATGCCACTTGCCCCCTCGGAACTGACGAGGGAGCCCCGGCACTCAGATCCCTTGACAGATGGCACCATCGAGGGAATCGGAGCTGACAAAGGAACCGAAGGAGATAAAGTTATCGGAGCAGACGGTTCCACTACTTGAACCCCAACGAACTCCGGCTCTGAGCTCAATGGAGTTGGAGGAGGAACATTGATAGAAGTGGATGGAGCAGACACCTGTTGAGGAGGGCTGGACAACATCTTGGCAAGTGCCTGCGACTTTAGCAACATACTGACCAGTCTCTCCATGTCATGATCCTAGAACCTAGAGGATCAAGAGGCGTGAGAAGATCTGTGACTGCGCTCGCTTTGCAGCAGGGGAGACCGACGAGCCGAATGTATCGATTCTAGAGAAGGGGACCTCAGCCTCTTGTGGCTCCGCAAAGGCTCTGAAGTTTCTGATGGAGCCGATGGGGAGATAGTCTTATCAGTTCCAGTTGGAACCGAAGTAGCAGGTAGAGTCTGAACCAAAGATGGCTCCGAACTTGGAGCCGACAATTTGGTAGATTTAAGGGATTTCACAGGCTGAGTCTTGGCCGGTGAATCCTGGGGCTTTAAAAGGCCCCTAAGAATAAGCTTATTCTTACACTCCTGCAGAACTCTTGGACTAAATGCATGGCAGATAGAACAAGAGTCCTGCAGGTGCAGTGCCTAAACAACAGATGCAAGAAGTGTGCCCATCTGTCTGAGACATTTTCTGACAGCATGAGTCACACTTCTTGAACCCAGACACCTTGGATTCTTTGGACATCCTGTAACAAAAAATACAACAATAGCTAACCAATCATAATACAGTCTAAAGAGAAAAACAGTACACTACAGACTAAAGCTAAAGTTTTTTTTTTTTTTTTTTTTTAATAGGAAAGCCTCTAACTCAAACGGCTAGCCTATAAAGCAGATAGAAGGAAAGCCTCTAACTTAAACGGCTAACCTGACAGGAATAAGGAGGGGGGGAGGGGGAGAGCTCTCTAAATTAAACGAGTTCTAAAGGGAAAGAAAGGAAGCTACAAATACACACTTAGCTAACACAACAAGTATAAGACTAAAACTAACAAACCCCCCTAGGAAAAAGACTATTTCTAGTAAAAAGGTTCTATAAAGAAACTTTATACGAGCCTGAGCCAGAAAAACAACACCTCGTAGCTGAAGCAGCAAACGAGATCTGGGTAGCTAGCGCTAGGCATCATGGGATAAGTGGTAGCCTCAAGCCAGTAAACAGCTCTCGAGCTATAGAAGATGGCCGAGTCGGAGCAGAGGATCGGCTCCGATCCCAACCAGCAAGAACGAAGGCGAGATAGACAACTTAACATTGACAGTTGCTGATCTTTATATGCTAGGAAAGGTTCTTCTGGCAAAGAAAGCAGGAAAACTGTACAGAAAAGATGCAGTAGTAGAAATGTTCCATGCATGGAGAAGTTTTGGGTAAAGGCCATCAGCATCTGGGCAACCATGTGGACAGATGCATTTTAGCTATTTGTTCACTTTACATATGTGAAGAGGTGATGTCTGAAAGATGTGTTAGCATGATTATAGGGCATGTAATAATGATAATGATAATAATAACAGTAATAATAATTATAATTATAAACATCATCACCATCCTATTTGTTAACCATGAAGGCACAATGGATAAAACTGGGAGCAAAGCCTGGTTAAGTGACTTGCCCAATGTCACATAGGAGGACTTAGTGAGTTAAATTCTGTACCTCTGCTCCTATTGCCAGGTACTGAAGTTTGATATGGAGGGAACTGTGTCAAATATAAAGCCTACTTTGAAGAAGTGAATGGCCAGACTTAGTAGTGACAGATTATCTTGATGTAGTAAAGCATAGTAATGGTCCATGGGTTGGCTGCTGTGTGGTATGAAATTGCCTGAGAGAATCTGCAGCTCCTTCCACATGATTTAGGGTTGTTTTTAAGGACTGTAATTTTGTCTTGATGTACAAGATTTTAGTAGTTTGTTAATTACCTTTTTACATGAAATTCTGACAGAACTATACCATTCCAGTTCTCTTTTTTTTTTCAAAACAAGTTTATTGTTTTAACATATAAGAGAAATATCATAACAATTTTATACAAATAATTAAAAATAGGTATTATTATAATATTCAACAAAACAACTAAAGTATTTACAAAGACATCCACTACAATCAGATCAATTAATTAAACTAAAATACCGTGCTATTGAAATTAGAATTTTTTAACAAATTTTGTAAATTATCCCATACAATATAATGTGATGTTTTTCTAGTTGTTCTCATTCTAATTGTGCTTATTTCCATATGACACATTATATTCATAACATTTTTAAATTCATTGAACGAAGGAGGTGTATCTGAAATACAATTTCTAGTTATTATTTTCCTAGCCACTGCTAGGATAGACCATAACAAGGGAAGCTTAATCTTTTAACACATTGAGGTACAGGTGTGTTGAATAATATAAGAGACTTAGAAATAATGAAATTATCTGTAAAAGAGCCTGCAAAAATTCATTAATTGACTTCCAGTATTCTTTCAACTTCATACAGTCATAAAACATATGAGCCCAGTCAGCATTAATTTCTACATTACATCTCTTACATAGATTATCTTTATTATTAATTTTATTCATCATCAAAGGTGTATAAAAGATCTATGTAAAATTTCCATGTATAAAGTCTCCAGACAATGGAAGATGTAGTTCTATAAGCAGATTCCAATATATATTGTTTATCTTGTTGAGTTGGTGGGTCCCCATTAATAGAGGTGAAATAATTCCAGTATGAATCTACATTGTAAAAAGTTTCTTGTCTGATAATTTTATGTATATATGAAAGTTTACCTTTATCAGAAACTTTATGCTGTAAATTTATTATCAAGTAATCAATCAGTTTTGGAATAGATTCTTTAACAGTTATAGACATTAGATCTATTCTATCAATGAGATGTTGTCTAAAGATCTGAACCTCTAACCAGCAAGTTTCTCTTAGATCAAATTCTTGTTTTAAGAAATCTAGATTTTAACTTTATTATCAGATATCAGCTGATACCAGTACTTTAGATTATTATCTATAGCTAAATGAGCTCCTTCAGAAGTAGATGACATAAGCATACCCTGAGTATAAATTATAGGGAATACAATAAAATTCCATTCCCTATACTTAGGGTGCATGAATATAAAGTTACGATAACTAATAATAATATTTAATGGGTAACAGACCATATGTTTAGGTGTAATAGGTGAAGTACAAAATTCCTTTAGCAACCACAACATGGAGTTATTTATAATCATATTTTTATGTGTTAAGGAGATTTTCATGAAGTGCATACTAATTAGCTTCCAATAATCTTTCCATTTTGCAACATATGACCGATCTATTAATAAAGTAATAACTTTTATAATAGAAGAGATAATATATAAATTAAAGTCTGGAAAAGAAATACCCCTTGAGACCAGCTATTAGTATGTTTCTTTAATGCAATCCTAGGTCTATTAGGTGCCCATAAGAAATTTAACATTAGTGTATTCAGTTTCTTGATAGTTATTTTTGTAGGTGAAAGTATTATTGATTGTATTAAGTATAAAATCTTGGGGAATATTATCATTTTAATAATTGTAAGTCTCTCCTCCATAGTAAAAAACATATTATTCCAGGTATTAAAAAGATTTTGTATATTAAGAAAACCGGTATTATAGTTATTATATATAATAGATTTAATATCTTTAGATAGTATTATACCTAAATAAGTTATCTGACCTGAGTTGGGTACATATTTAGTAAAATCACTAATGAGAATATTTTTCGTGTATATATAGGTAGTATTTTAGTTTTTCTTCATTGAATATTAAACCAGAAATACTTTTAAAATTCATCATTTTATCAAATAAAGACTGCATAGAAGAATTAGATCCTGCTGATGTAATTAGAACATCATCTGCAAAAAGTTGAATTTTTGATGTTGTATTTTCTTCTATTTCAAAACCCTCTATGTCAGTACTGTTTCTAATCAAATTAGCCCAAGGCTCCATTACTAAAGTGAATAATAGTGGAGAAAGTGGACATCCTTGCTTTGTACCTTTAAGAATGGGTATTTTTGTGAAACATATGTTCCTACCTTAATATAAGCCAGCGTTCCTTTGTATAAATGCTCAATTAAATTTACAAATGCATCAGAGAAATTTGTACATTTCAGTAAGGTAAACAGATAGTCCCAACTTACTGAATCAAATGCTGAACCTATATCAAGACTAATAAGTGTTAAATCTTTCTTTTTCCTATTTGCAAAATCAATTAATGTTAAAGTTCTTCTTATATTATCAAAAGTATTTCTATTTACAATGAAGCCGTCTGATCTATGTCTATAATGCCGGGGATAATTGTCTTCAATCTATCAGCAAAAATACTCATAAACATTTTATAATCAACATTAAGTAATGAGATTGGTCGATATGAAGAACATCTAGTTGGATCTTTATTAGGTTTTAAAATTGGTGAAATAAATGTATATTGCCAAGATGGGGGGGGTTATTAACTCAGTTTGGGCCAGAATAAAAACCTTATGTATTAATGAATATGTAGTTTTAGAAAGGATTTTATATATCTCTGGTATAATACCATCATTACCCGGTGCTTTGTTTGATTTAAGCTTATTTATTTGTGTAATAACTTCTGTATATGAAATACTCTTGTCCAATAGTTTAATCTGTTGTTTATTAAGCTTTTTATTCATGTTTGTGGTTATAAACTCCTTTATTTTATCTTTAGGTTCCATGTTAATGTTGTTATGGTTAATCTTGTGAAAGTGATTTCTAAATTCATCCAGTATTTCTGGTATACTAGAAACATTCTTCTTTTCCTTAGAGAAAAGATTTCTTTGATATGGTTTTGTTTATTCAATCTTTTGTTTTATTTTTAAGTCTATGTAAGTATTTGGGGCTTATTGAATAAGACAAAAACTTGTATTTCTCTAAAGTTATTTTAACTTTATGAGTTAAAATTTCTTTGTATTTCTCATTTAGTTTGTTTATTTCTTCAATAACTTTCTTGTCCATAATATTTTCTTTATTATTATGTTTATAAGAGTCTAGTTTACTTTGAATATCTAACAATTCCTTATCCCAAGATTTCCTTTTATTATTATACCATCTGATACTTTGTCCATATAGATATGATTTTAAGGCATCCCAAACATAGACAATGGAGACTTCAGGAGTATTATTTATGTCTAGAAAATGTTGTACTTCTGAAAGTATATATTCTTTATAGTCTTTTAGCTGAGTTAAGTATGCTGGTATCCTTTTGATCTGAACATTATGAGTATTTTTATCATGAATTCAAAAACAATTGAGTTATGATCAGATATAGGACATGAAATGATTTTGGAATTAATTAAATCTGTTACCATCTGGTTAGAAATAAAGACCCTATCTATTTTTGAATAAGTTTTGTATCTGTTAGAAAAAAAGGTGTATGGTAATGATTTTGACTCTATCTGATTATTAATATCATTCAAATGATAAGAATTAGCAAAATCATTTAAATGTTTTGCATTAGATGTAATTCTTCTTTTCCTTATAGTGGTAGTATCACTTTCATGTAGTATACAATTAAAATCACCAGCTAAAATAATATCCCCTATAGAGAATGATATGATCTTATCAATATGATGTTTCACTGTATTAATACCAATTCCAGGTATCCAATATACATTAATTAAAGTGTAAGTCTTCCCATTAATTTGTATTGTAACCATACAAAACATTCCTTTGCCATCCTGATAAGACTTAATGGTTTTAGGAATGGGCATACTTTTATTCCATAAAATAGCCACTCCTCTTTTTTCTGAGTGTGCTCTGAACTAACCAATACTGTATACTTATTAGTGGCTAGTTTATCAATATCTTTTTCAAGAGATGGGTTTCTTGCAGGAAGACTAGATTGGCCTTGTGTAGATTAATGTATCTTATTAGGCTTGCCCTTTTACACGGATTATTCAATACATTAATGTTTAAAGAAATTCCTTTTAAAGATGTCATTTGGCATTTTTAAAACTCAAGAATCTTATGATCGAAATAACAAATAACAAGATAAATAATGTTACATCTCCTCTTTTAGGTGTACCTTTAAATATAGCTGTATTTATTAAATCTCTTATGGGATTTTGTATAGGATTCAATTTTGTTTGTAGTGACAATGAGTGTACAAAATATATTGTGGATGTCAAAACTATATACATATAACAATGAACAAGTGAAAATAATGTAAGGATTAAACCTTGCATCCCGCCTGGAGTTGAAAACTCCAACTTAGAGTAGTATTTACTACTCAAGTTAATCCCCTACCCTAAGCAGCAGTACCTCAGCTACCACCTTATCAATTTAATACTAGTTATATTTAACTGAGGTTAACAGTTTTCAATTCAATTATCTATCAAGACAAAACTACACATTTGGTAAAACAGCATCATATAAACTAAAATAAATTTTTTTTTTTTTTTTTTAAAACTGTTCATACTATTATATAGATCTATGTAATATATAACACTTGTATTCTAATAGCATTCAAATAATCTTAATGTTAGAAATCAAGAGGAGAGAAAATTAGGTTCTAACATTCATTTAAATCAAAAACTTTGGCTAATATGATTCAGACATTACATGCATTAAGATGCATCTATTTTCTGTCATGTGAATTCTATCAACAGCTTCCAAAAAAATCTTGAATTGTTTGTATATGAGCATTTACTTAAACTCATTATTGTCAATAGAGTAAAATATTGTATTCATAAAAATTATTATAAATCATATTGCATAGTTATGCAGATTCTCAGAAACACCTGCGTTATTACCAAAAAAAAAAAAGCCATCACACACAAACACAGACACACACACACACATACATATACACACACACATATATACATACACACACACACACACACACACACACACACACACACACACACACATATATATATATGTATATCTGATCTCACTGAGTTGTGTCTTTGTAGAGCACTATCCTACTTGCTGTCCCTAGCATAAATCTGTCTGCTTTATACAAAATAATGCACAGCAAACACATATTAGTAACCAGATTTTACAATCATGCTAACCTACTGCTTTAAAATATATCACATGACATTTCTTCCAGAATAGAGTTATAAGATTATTTATGCTTGTCAATCAGATGAATTAAATGAGTTATAGTAAAGTATATGTTTGGGACACAAGTTTTTAACACAGATTATTATGCTACTGTTAAGTAGATTTTCAAAAACATTTAAATAAATGTTTCATTTTCTATGCCTTCTAAAATAAGATATTTACTTACTACAAGAAACTACATCATTTAAACTCATCATAACTGACATATTTTATGAATAGAGTATTTTTCCTGAATCTGTGGTGTGTCAGTGTGATAACCTTGTCAATGTTTATACTAACTGCTTTCAGTTTCTCTGTGAAAATTCTGTGAGTGAAGCTTCTGAGGAAACTCATGGACACTGTGCATGAGACAGCCCACATCCCAGATTGTCTCCCTTAACATTTTGGCGTGAAACTTATTAAAACTTGTGGCAAACATTCATTTTGTCAATAGAGTAAAATATTGTATTCATAGAAATTATTATAAATCATATTGGATAGTTATGCAGATTCTCAGAAAAAAAGCCATCACACTCACACACACACACACACACACACACACATATATATATATATATATATATCTGATCTCACTGAGTTGTGTCTTTGTAGAGCACTATCCTACTTGCTGTCCCTAGAATAAATCTGTCTGCTTTATACAAAATAATGCACAGCAAACACATATTAGTAACCAGATTTTACAATCATGCTAACCTACTGCTTTAAAATATATCACATGACATTTCTTCCAGAATAGAGTTATAAGATTATTTATGCTTGTCAATCAGATGAATTAAATGAGTTATAGTAAAGTATATGTTTGGAACACAAATTTTTAACACAGATTATTATGCTGCTGTTAAGTAGATTTTCAAAAACATTTAAATAATTGTTTCATTTTTTATGCCTTCTAAAATAAGACATTTACTTACTACAAGAAACTACATCATTTAAACTCATTATAACTGACATATTTTATGAACAGAGTATTTTTCCTGAATCTGTGGTGTGTCAGTGTATCAACCATGCCAAAGGTTATACTAACTGCTTTCAGTTTCTCTGTGAGAATTCTGTGATTTGAAGATTCTGAGGTAACTCAAGGACACTGTGCATGAGACAGCCCACATCCCAGATTGTCTCTCAACATTTTGGCGGGAAACTTATTAAAAACTAGTGACAAACATTCATTTAGCAGTGTAAATGCATCTAAACATGACAGAACCTCCACAATGTATTCCACAGATCATCACAGCCTCTATGTAAGTGAAATTAAACTCAAAATTACCAACAAGCAATAAAACTCAGCATTCTTCTCCCAACTCAATTTTCATACAAATCCTATTATTCACTGTGCCCACACAGTCAAAAGCATTTCTATATATTAATAAAGAAAATAAAGAGAGTAGAAAATAAAAGGGAGTGAGGCAGAAATAAAAAAATGTAAGAGAAAGCTGTAAGAAGTATATACAATGGAATGTTACTTACTGTTTATATTAATAGAGTTAAAAATAAAACATATTATTTACTCTTATTTAGTTCTGATTATTATTAGTTAAAGCATGACAGATTATTTACAAACAAGCATAAGCAGTATAATCAAGAAAGTATAATTAGAAATAGCATTTGAAGAACTTATAAACTTTTACAAGAAATAAATATGTTATTATTCTATTAATGATATTTTCATTACTGTTCTCTCCCTGCCCTCCCCCACCCTTTACCCACTACATAATCTAAATAGAATGTCATTGTTTAAACAAAGAAAATAATAAAAGAAGAAGGAAAAAAAAAGGTAAAGATAAAAAATGTATCAAATTACTAACCTTACTTTTTTCAGAAAGAGAAACAAATCGAGTCACAGCCTGCCATTAAATCCTCAGGCATTTTGACTGGTTATGAAACAAAACATTTCTTTGCACATAGAGAATAACTTTGATTAAATCTTTTCCAAAATATTTGTGGCTTTCTGGAAATGCAGGAACTATATTCAAAAAGATTAATAATGAACTAAAATGATGAGAGAGAAAAACATATAACAAATCATTTGTTTTTAGTCTCTTCTTCTTCTCTGAAGTCTTCCAGGAAGCTTCAGTTGCCAATCTCTTTAATGAAGAACTAGCCCATTCCATTTCTTCTATTTTATCCAAAATCCTTTTTTCTTTGACAAACAGTAAAGCAGAGTCTAAATCATCGAGGACCTTAGGACCATCAGGAAGGAAGATTTTAAGCTTGGCAGGAAACAGAAGGTATGTTTTAAACTGTGCTTTTTTAAGCTCCCTTATTAGTGGCAGAAAAACTTTTCTTTTAGCAATTACCATGGAAGAATAGTCATTGTCAAAATGCACAGTTGTCTCATTAAACTTTTAACAGGAGCTTTAGCCCAAGCAGATTTAAGAACCATCTCTTTATCAAAAGATGATAGAAATCTAACTATAACTGATCTAGGATAGTTTTTGTTAGAGTTAGTATTAGCTATAGATCTATGTGCTCTTTCAATACCAAAAGAGAATGCTTCTGGTAAATCTAAAGTTTTAGGGAGCCATGTTGTTAAAAAAGAAGTAATATTGTTACCTTCAATATTTTCTGGCAGTCCAAAAATCCTAATGTTATTGCGCCTAGATCTATTTTCCAGGTCATCCAGCTTTGTTTGTAAATGTGTATTTTGTTTCAGCAGAAACTCAATGTTGATTTCCTCTTCTTGTATTCTATTTTCCATGTCATTCACAGCTTCTTCTATGCCTGTCATCTGGATCTTCTGTTGTTGCAGGTCCATATGTAACAAGTCTATTTGTTTTGTAGTTTTTCTATGAAAGTGTCTATTTTAGTATCCATTTTATCCATCTTAGCAGTAAGTTGCTGGACTATAATTATCAGAGACTGAAGTTCTTTCTTGATGCTGGAGTCTTGAGAATTTGTCTTACTGGAACTCATTTCAGACTGATAAACTGACAGGAAAATTTCCAAAGTAATTTCTGACAGGAATATTATTAAGATTTCCTTTCTTTTTTAGATATAGTTCAAGAACTATATAAAACAAACATATTTAGAAAGAAAATTACTTCAAGAATTAATTTTTTAAGTAATTAATTCCTGTCAATGTAATGAAATTGGTGGAGCTGAAGAAATCTGCTGCTATCCTGTGTTCATCCTTGGCCACCCCCATTCCAGTTCTCTTGAGTTACTTTTTTTTTTTTTTTTAATAGACCTGTCAACCATCATTTTGTTTTTGCATTTCCCAGTAAACCTGGGTACAGTGTCGCATTTCATTTTTTTTTTTTTTTTACTTAAAAGGCGTGTAATGGAAGCAGGGCATTTAAGACTTAATCTGGTGCAGTACTACAACTTGCGTGAGAAGGGATAAGGCAGGCAAGCCGGCAGTCAGGATAGGCCAGTCTGTACCATAGTTATGCCTCTGAGTTTTTAAGGAACATAAAAAAAGAAGTTATGTACCTACCATAACGTTCCATGTTAGTTGTCTTCTCACCTTCTTTCTTGCTGGTTGGGTTCGGAGCCGGCCATCTTCAAAAGCTCGAGAGCTGCTTACTGGCTCGACGCCCCCCTATATCCCATGATGCCTGGCACTAGATACCCAGATCTCATTTAGTAAGTCTAATGCAGACATAATAACAAAGGAATCCTATCCTAGAATGCATAAATCCTACTGGAGAGGCTACTAGTCAGAAAGGAATAGCCAGAGAAGACTCAGCCAGTGAAAAATCAAGAAGAACTCTTCTCAGTCCACTAGGATAGGGGGATGGAGGGTGGGACGCAAGAAAGAAGGCGAGAAGAAGACAACTAACATGGAACGTTATGGTACGTACATAACTTCTTTATGTTAAGTTGTCTATCTCGCCTTCTATTCTTGCTGGTTGGGACAGCGTCCCTAGCACCTAAAAACCTGGGTGGCTCATCGGAAAAGACTCTTCAGAACAGTGGAATCAAAGTCAGCTCTGCTCCTGGAAACCAAATCCAACTTGTAATGCGAAATGAAAGTATGTGGGTTGGCCCATGTAGCCACAGCACAAATAGATTCCATGGGCAACCTAGCTTGAAAGGCCACTGAAGTAGCTAAAGCTCTGGTGGAGTGACCTTTTGGTTTAAATGGCAATTCTTTATTCCTCAGTTGATATATGAATGTGATGATAGAAGTCAACCACCTGGATAAGGTTACTTTGGAGACCAGAAGACCTTGTTTACCTACTGCATAAGACAGGAAAAGTTGATCTGATTTCCTAATGTCCTTGGTTCTGTGCAAATAAAAGCGTAGCTGCCTGTGAATATCTAACTGATGTAACTTATATTCCACCCTGTTGGAGTGTTTAGGGAAAAACACAGGAAGGTCTATGGACCGATTCAAGTTACTCTCTGAAGAGACCTTTGGAAGGAAGGACAGATTAAATCCTAAGAGCAACTCTGTCATTGTGGAACACGAGGTTATGGGGGATGGACAGAAAGAGCCTGTAGTTCCGAAACTCTTCTGGCTGAAGTAATAGCTACCAGGAAGAGGGTTTTCCAAGATAAGAACTTCAGCGAACAAGAAGCTGCAGGTTCGAAAGGGGGCAAAATTAGCGAAGTTAAAATCCAAGTTTAAATCCCACGGTGGTGGAGGATCTCTCACGGGGGGCCTGAGCAGAGTGGTTCCTTTGAGAAAGGCTTTACACAGCTTATGGGACATGATATTGTTTTCCAACAGGCCAATGTGAAAATTTGAAATTGCTGCTAACTGGACTCTAATTGTAGCTAAAGCAGAGCCAGCATGGAAGAGTTCTGCTAGAAATTCCAAAATGCAGTGCACTGGGGCTGAAAAGGGGTCTATGCTGATTGCCTCTGCCTAGGAAGAAAAACGTTTCCACTTACTAGCGCAGGTTTTCCTGGTCGTAGACTTGCGTGATGACAAAAGGATTTCTCTCACAGATGGGGAAATATCTGGGAGCCTGGCTACGGTTGGAAGTGGAGCAACCACGCTGTGAGCTGGAGAGTGTGCAGGGATTGGTGCAGCAGACTGATGAATCAGGAGGTCTGGAACTAGGTCCAGAGTCCAGGGCTGTTCGAGAAGATAGGAGTGCAGGAATGGAAAACATTTGTCGAGGCCAGTAAGGAGCAATGAGGATCATTTTGCAACCCGAAACGGCAGCCTTCTGAATCAATTTTGGTATGAGGGGGAAAGGAGGAAATGCATAAAGAAGTCCCTGGGGCCATTCGTGGACTACAGTGTCTCTGGGGGGATGCCCGGGGAGTGGAAGGAGGGAGAAGAAATTGCTGCAATTGTTGAGGGGAGTTGCAAACAGGTCGCAGCAAGGTTGGCTCCATCTGCAGAAGATTTGGTCCGCAACCACCTGGTTCAGAGACCACTTGTGAGGCATGAGAATTGCTCTGCTCAGTCTGTCTGCTAGAACGTTGGACTTCCCATGGATCTGCGTTGCAATCAGAAACCGTTGGGAAGAGATCGCCCACTGCCAGAGTCTGAGTGCATCTCGACATAGGGGGTAGGACCTGGTTCCGCCCTTCTTGTTGATGTACCACACTACGGACATATTGTCCGTTTGAACTGCAATGGTCCCGGTAGGAAGAGAGTCCTGAAGAGCCTGCAACGTTAAGAGCACGGCCCTCATCTCCAAGACATTTATGTGCAGATGATACTCGTGGGGTTGCCAGGTGCCTTGGACTGTTCTGCCCTGATAATGCCCCCCCCCACCCGATCAGGGAGGTGTCCGTGGTCACTGTAGCCACTGGAGGGGGAAGAACAAATGGTCTGCCGTGGAGCACTGATGTAGAGACCATCCACCACAAAAGGTGTTTCTTACATGCCTGAGTGATCATAATCGTGTAAGACATGGGAAGTTGCTGGAAGGACCACTGGGTGAAAAGAAGCCACTGCAGAATCCTCATGTGAAAATGAGCTAGGGGAACAAGTATGATAGCTGCTGCCATGAGACCTAGCGTTTGAAGGACAAACCTGGCTTGAATCCTTTTGCATGCTAACAAAACCTTGACATGCTGACGAATCACTGAAACCCTGTCTGGTGGGAGGCTCACTAAAATGTCGTTGGTATTTAAATTTGCGCCTATAAAGGCAATAGATTGACAGGGCAACAATGCAGACTTTTCAAAATTTATTGTGATACCTAGCCTGGAGCAAGTGTCGTTGGTGCAGTCTCTGGCTCGCAGAAGGTGATGTCTCGTGGTATCAGTGAGGAGCCAGTCGTCGAGATATGGAAACACCTGGAATCCTTGCCGTCTCAGATGAGCGGCAACTACTGCCACACATTTGGTAAACACCCTGGGGGCTGTAGTGAGACCAAAGGGCAGAGCTCTAAACTGATAATGGCTGACTCCCAGCCAGAAGCGGAGGGATCTTCGGAAGCGTCTGTCCATTTTTATGTGGTAGTACGCATCTTGAAGATCTATGGAGCACATCCAATTGTCCTGACCCAGAAAGGGTAAAATGGACTGAAGCGTTACCATCTGGAATTTTTTTCTTTGTACAGACTTGTTTAGTCTGCTGAGATCCAAAATTGGTCTACAGTCTCCTGTCTTTTTTGGGACCAAAAAGAACCTGGAGTAAATTCCGGATCCTTCTTGGTCTGCTGGGACTTGCTGGATGGCCCTTTTTCTTAGCAGTTTTGAGACTTCTTGCACTGCTTGGTCTCTTAGATTGGGTGAAACATCTGGAAGGGACTTGTATGACTTTAAGGGGGTGCGAACGAAGGGGATTCTGTAGCCTCCGGATATGACTGACTGTACCCATTTGTCTTGTGTTATGTCTCGCCAGGCTCCTGGGTACAGTGAAAGTCTTCCCCTGACTGCCTCCAGAGGTGAGCAGCCGGACAACCCTTCAGGGATGCTGGAAGGGCTTGTCAGAGAAAGATTCTCTGCTGCCTTGGTTTTGCGGACCCCCTCTGCCACGAGGGCAGCATCTGTTATCATTCCCTCTTCTGCCCCTGGAGGGAAACTCACCGCGTGTGTCCGGCAAGGCTCCTTTGGATTTCCGGAACCACATCTTCCCACTCTTCTGACCCTTAGGATATGGTCTGGAAGGAGTGGAAAAATGGACTCCTACAGCAGAGAGAGTCTTGCCTTCCTGCTCACACCTGGTAAGGGTATCTTTCACCTGTGATCCAAAGAGAGAGGAACCATCAAAGGGGGTGTTGGTGAAAGACGCTCTGAAAGGTTCCGCAAAGTGACTTAGCTGCATCCAAGCATGCCTCCTTAGGGCCACGCCTGTGCATGCGGCTCTACTCGCACCATCGGCTGCATAGGAAATGAGCTGCATGGAGGAGTTTACCAAAGAATTAAGAGTCGCCAGCTGGGAGGCTGCCTTAGCCTGGGTCCCCTCAGCTGATGGATCTTGGAGGGTATCTCCAAGCTCTTTCAGGAGATCCCTCTTAAGATGAGTAAAGTGGCACAGGTAAATTCAGGGTCCGCATGGAAAAGGTCGCTGAAGAGAACATCCGCTTCCCATATCTGTCCATCGCCCTGGACTCCTTATTAGGGGGATGGACAGATGAAGAAGTTTCAGCCAACTCCTCCTTTGTGGCCGCTGCTACCACCATGGCATCAACGGGGAGACCCTTGGTCAAGAACTATTTGTCCTGCGGGGCAGTAATGAATTTTGCAGGTCTTCTAGAGGTCAGTTCCACTGTGTCTGGAGCCGTCCATGCCTTTCAGGCCACCACAGACATCAGTGGGTCGAAAGGCAGAGACACCCAGGAGGTGGAAGGTCAGGATCCAAATGCATCCAGGAATACCGACTCATCCTCAGAAGGGCTTAGGTTAGTCCAGTTTCCCCTCTGCCTAAGCATCTCAAGGATGTCTGAGAAGGAGACATATTCAGAGGGGGATCTTGGGGACCCTTCCAACTCCTCTAAGTCGGTATCTGATGTAATAGACTCGGGGGAGTCAACATGCTTCCTCTTGCATTTTCTCTTGCAAGGTGGCTCCTCTAAAAGATCGGAGGAGGCCTCAGAAGAGGAGGATACACCCAAGGGGGTGTCCTGGAGCGCTGGATCCCCACGCTTAGAGTCTGGAAGAGGGGCAGAGGCTGACGCAGGCACCCTAGGGGGAGGAGCCAATGGAGTTGATCGTTGGACTGACTCATGGGCCAGCACACTCATCACCTCGAAGGCGTCCCTGCCCGGACACAGAAAAGGCTCAGGCTCTGACGAAACCAAAAGCCCTCTCCGTACGAAGGGAGATGGCTCCGAGGCAGATGTGGGAGCCGAGCTCACCTGTGCCGAAGCAGCGAGAGGGAGAGTGGGGTCGGACAAGGGTCCGATGCCACTCGCCCCCTCGGAGCAGACGAGGGAGTCTTGGCGCCCACATCCCTCCAAGGAAGGTACCATGGAAGGGATCGGAGCTGACGAAGGAACCGAAAGGGAGGGTATCTACGCCGATGGTTCCACGACTCGAACCCCAACGAACTCCGGGTCCGAGCTCAAAGGAAGAGTCAGAGGAGGAATATCAATAGCTGTGGACGGAGCTGACTCCTGATGAGGAGGGCTGGACAACATTTTGGCAGGGGCCTGCGACTTCAAGAACCTACTCACCACTCTTTCCAAATCATGGTCCGAAAGTCTAGAGGACCGAGAAGAGTGGGATGATCGGTGACTACACTCCGATTGGAGCAGGGGTGACTTTGGAGCCAAACGTATCGACTCCAAAAAAGGAGACCTGGATCTCTTTCGACACTCAGCCGGCTCCGAAGACAGTGTCGGAGCCGACTGGGAGGGAGGGACATCGGTTCCAGCCGGAGCCAAAATGGATTGTGTGGCTTCACCCAACGACGGCTCCGAACTGGGATCCGACGGTTTAGGTGGCCTGGAAGATTTCACCAGCTGAGACTTCGACGATGAATCTTGGAGATTAAGCAGACCCCTCAGAATCAATTTATTTTTGCTCTCTTGCAGGACTCTTGGACTGAAGGCATGAGAGATGGAGCAAGAGTCCTGCAGGTGCACAGCGCCCAGACAAACACAAGAAGTGTGATCATCTGTCAGAGACATCTTCTGGCAGCATAGATTGGGAGCATTACTCTAGCTCCAACACCCTTGCCCAAAGGTTCCTAGAATTCATAAACTCAAATGCTATGGAACAACTTGTTACCACTCCCACAAGAGGAAAACATACTGGACCTGATCATCACCAACATGGGGACTCTATGCTCCAGACCAGAAGTGTATCCCTCACTGGTAAGATCAGACCATAAACTGATCTCACTGGATATTCACATCCCGACCCCACCCCCTGCCCAGAAAACCACAGTGAAAAACTCCTCTAAAGCAAATTTCACACTCCTCAAAACCGAGGTGGAATCCTTCAAAGCCCCCGGGCCTGTGGAAAATACGGCCCAGACCGCAGAATCCTTTATAAATGCATTCTATGAACACCTTCAGGACTGCATGGATCATGCAATCCCAAATAAAACCAAGACCCAATCCTCCAAAGGCAGACGACCTGGCTGGTGGACTCCAGCCATAAACAATCTATACAATAGAAGGAGGAAGCTACTACATGATAGAGCAAAATCCCAAAAAGGGAAGGCATCTCTGATCAGTATTAGCAAAAAACTAAGGGCACTCATAAAATCGTCAAAGGCCAGCTTCGAGAGAAAAATTGCACAGGACACTAAGGATAATCACAAGGCTTTCTTTAGTTATGTTAGGAACCTGGGTGGGAATTCCCAGATATGCTCAGAATTAGTCCAAAATGACAAAAAATACACTGATCCCACAGACATTGCCAACATCCTAGCTGACAGGTTCAGCACAAACTTCTACCCCCACCAAAAGGGCAAATATCTATCCCAGCAGAGTGCTGCCCCCCCAACAACTCAGATGCTCAGGTGGGAGCCCTCTCCAAAGCAAAAAACACAGCATCAATGGGACCAGACGGTGTCCCAGGCTGCATCCTACATGAACTCCAAGAAGAGCTAAACCCAAATATAAAACTACTGTTCAATCTCAGCCTTACTACAGGATATGTACCCAAAGAGTGGCGTACAGCAACAGTGGTCCCTCTCCACAAAGGTGGTGCCTCAATGGACCCTGGAAACTATCGCCCCATAAGCCTGACTAGCTTGGTCTGCAAAGCTATGGAAAGGATCATCATGGACCTCATAAATAAAGATATTGGGGACCTACAGACACTGGATCCTACCCAGTTTGGCTTTGTTAAGGGCAGATTCTGCCTCTTAAACCTGGTTGACTTCTTTGAAACAGTCACCAAGGCCATTGTGAAGGGAAGGTGGTCCACACAGCCTATCTGGACCTCAAAAGCCTTCGATACAATACCCCACTCGGGCATTATAGATAAGCTCACCAGCTTAAATATAAACCCCTATGTCACTAGATGGGTTGCCAACTGGCTCAAAGACAGAACCCACATGGTTGGAATTGCTGGAGCCATGTCAGACTCCAAACCAGTTACAAGTGGCGTCCCACAAGGCTCAGTCCTGGGACCTCTCTTGTTTGGTATATATTTCTCGGAGGTACAGGCCAACACGGAAGGACTGTGGCTGACCAAGTTCGCAGAGATGACTGCAAACTGGGCGCCATAATCGACTCTCCAGCCGACACAAGCATCCTCCAAAAGGGCCTCGTAGAAACAGACAACTGGTGCCAGAGCCATGGCCTCAAGCTAAACGCCAAAAGTGTATAGTCATCCCTTTGGCAAAAACAAAGTGCCCACAAATTACCACATAGGTGGTAATCCATTAAGTACAGAAGAAATAATTAGGGACCTGGGGACCCAAGTTGATAGCAATCTCTCATTTGACAACCACGTGGCCAAAGTGGTTAGAAAAACATTTTATATAGCCCACCTAATCATGAAGGGATTCACATCTAGATTAGGGGAGGTCATCGTGCCTCTTTACTCATCCCTCATCAGGCCCATAACTGAGTACAATGCCCCTTTTGGGATGTACCTTACCAAACACCTGCAGCAACTGGAAAGACCCCAAAAGTACCTCACCAAGAGGATCAAAGGGCTCAAACAGATGCCATATGCTGCCCGGTTAAAGAAACTCCAGCTCTACTCAGTGGCATACCGCCTGCTCAGAGGTGACCTGTGCCTGACATATAAGGCCATGTCCAACCCGGAATTAAGGGACATGCTGCACCTCAAAAAATCCAAATCCCATCGAGCTACACGCCGAGACTTGAACCTCAGCACTGAAATAAATAGGACATGCTGGAGGGACAGATTCATAACCCAGAGGCTCCCTTCACTCTGGAATAAAATCCCAGTCCAGGATTTTATTCCAGAGTCCCTCATTGACTCTTTTCAAGAGGAATCTTGATGAGTGGATGGGAGATCGTAGGTTTACCCCGGGTATCACTTCTGTGTCACTGTTAGACAGAGGCACAGTATACTAACCTCGAAAAAGGGCATAGCAAAATTAATTTAAAATGGGTGGCAAAAGCCAAACATACTCTGGCTAGGCTTATAAATGCCCTAGGGCAGATAGCCCAGTATGAACCTATGAACCTATGAGACACACTTCTTGAATCCGGTCGGTTTTGGATCCTTGGACATTCTTGGAAGAAAACCAAGGACAAGTTTTCACACAAAAAGTTAAGGTAACCGATAAAAAATATTAATACCCTACAGTTACCACAACCCACACAAGTACTACTACCAAAAGGAAAAACAAACTTATCACTAACACTACAGGTTATAGAGAAAAAGTTTTTTTTTTTTTTTTTAAAGGCGATAGAAAAGAAAGGTTAACCTCTAACTCAAATGGAAAGAACCTTTCTGAAAAAGGGAGAGAAGGGGGGGAGGGGAAACTCTCTAATTTAAATGAGTTTCTTAGGAAGGGAAAGCTATTTAGAGGAAAAACTAACTACAATGAATAAAGTCTGACTAATGACTAATTCTACACTACAATACAGTAATTTTAACAGGAAAAATACAGTAAAAATAAAGAAGCTTATACGACCTGAGCCAGTAGAACAACCTCGCAGCAGAAGCGGCAAATGAGATCTGGGTATCTAGCGCCAGGCATCATGGGATATAGGGGGGCCTCGAGCCAGTAAGCAGCTCTCGAGCTTTTGAAGATGGCCGAGTCGGAGCTGAGGATCGGCTTCGAACTCAACCAGCAAGAATAGAAGGAGAGATAGACAACTTAACATAAGAAGTTATGTCTTACCATATTGTTCCATCTGTGTTCATCTTCTTTCATTCATCACTGATGGAGTTGGCCTATTACCAAGCTCGCGCCAGCCCAAAACTCTTGAGCTAAGCTTCTACCCACAATGCTCTTCTCCCTGTTACCTCAGAGCGAGTTTGCCCATGATAGACCAGAAAAGAAGAGGCCTCCTGCACAAATGCTGTAAGACATCACTTCGACCCAAAGTATCCCCAGGAGCCTTTGGGGGGGGGGGGAGTGATGAATGAAAGAAGATGAACAACACAGTTGGAATGTTATAGTAAGACATAACTTCTTTATCTAATGTTAATCTTCTTTCCATTCATCACTGATGGGACAGAATCCCAAGCTACCTTGAGACACATGGGCAGCGAAGACAGTTCCGGAGTACCATTGAGCCGAAGGCAGCTCTCCCTCTGGAGACCACATCCAATTTGTAATGATTGATGAAAGTGTGGGGTTTAGCACAAGTGGCTGCTGCGCAAATGTCATCCAAAGAAGCCCTGGAGTGGAAAGCTACAGATATTGCCATAGATCTAGTGGAATGGGCTTTAACCAGTGGCATAGGTTCTTTTGTGGAAGAGTAAGAGAAGCATATACAGTCCCTTAGCGATTTTGATAAAGTAACCTTGGATACAGAATTTCCCATTCTAGGTCCAGAAAAAGAAATGAAAAGCTGGTCAGACTTGTGCATAATTTTGGTTCTGTCTAAACAGAATCTCAGTTGTCTGTGTACAGCCAAGGAATGTAGGCAGTACTCTCCTTTATTAGAAAAATTCGGAAAGAACACTGGTAGGTCAAAGGACTGATTGATGGAGAAGTCAGAAACAACCTTGGGGAGGAAAGATGGATTCATCCAGAGCGATACTCTGTCCTTGTGAAAGACCAAATAGGGTCTTTTGATGCACAATGCCTGTAGCTCCGAAAACCACCTGGCTGACGTAATGGCTACCAAGAACAAGGATTTCCAAGACAAGAATTTCAGGTCACACTTCGCTGCGGGTTCAAAGGGGGGATTGAGTCAAAGACTGTAGAACTAACGTGAGGTTCCATGGCTCTATAGGCTGTCTGACTGGGGGGGCCTGATGTGTGAAACTCTGAGAAAGGAAAGGTTTTACATAAACATAGTGAGATGAGAGGCATATCATCCAGCCCATTATGGTAATTCGAAATTGCAGCCAGATGTACTTGTATGGTAGAGGCTGTGGCACCCTCTTCAAAAAATTTAGACAAGTATTGCAAAACTGCTGTAACTGAATACGGATCTAGCATGTTATCCTTTGACCAGAGAGAGAACCTTTTCTATTTGTCTTGATACAGTCTTCTGGTAGATGGTTTATGAAAGGCCAGGATAATATCCCAAATAGGGGAGGTGAGGTAAGCCTGCCTGGCAATTAGCAGAAGTGGAGAAACCAAGCTGTCAGCTTGAGACTGGACAGATTTACGTGGCTCAACTGTTGGGGGTAAGCAATCAGGTCTGGAAGAGGGTCCCAGAATCCACAGCGGGTATACCAGATGAGGCTGAATGATGGGGAACCAAACTTGTCGAGGACAAAAAGGGGCTATGAGGATTACTTTACATTTCAATCGATGAGCTTTAAGAACTGTGAAATCAGAGGAATGGGGGGATAAAAATAAAGAAGTTTCATGGGCCAATCATGAATCAGAGCGTCCCTTGTGGACTCCCCCCTCTGTGGTGAATAGGGCAAAATAGCTGCTGCACTTGTTGTTCGATGGAGAGGTGAAAAGGTCGCAGCAAGGCCGGCCTCAGTGGCTGAAACTTTCTGCCGCCACACTGGGATTGAGGGACCACTCATGGGGCAAGAGAATACATCTGCTCAACTTGTCCGCAATTATGCTGGAGCTCCCTGGGATATGTGTTGCTATCAGAAAGTGGTTGGAAGCTATTGCCCACTGCCAAATCCTCATGGCTTCCCAACACAAGGGGTAGGACTTGGTTCCTCCTTGCTTGTTGATATACTAGACTACTGACATGTCTGATTGAATTGCAACTGTCCCCGAAGGAAGAACCAGATGGCATGCCTGTAACACTAACAGCACCGCTCCCAGTTCTAGAACACTGATATGCAGGTTGGCTTCCAAAGTGGACCATGTGCCTTGGACCATCTTTTCCTGGAAATGGTCCCCCCACCCAATCAGAGAAGCATCCGTGGTCACAATGGCCTTGGGCTGAGGGGACTGTAATGGCAGCTCCAAAGCTCTGTGTCTGGCCTCATCCACCAAAGAAGGTCCTGCTTGCAGGAGTTGGTTATCTGGATCTGGGAATGAAGAGGGTGATGATTCGAGAGCCACTGAGAAAGAAGAAGCCATTGGAGAATTTGCATGTGCAGCTTGGCAAGAGGCACTATCAGGATTGAAGCTGCCATGGATCCTAGGGCCTGAAGAACCTCTCTCGCTGAGACTTTGTTCTGACAGTCTATCACCTGGAGTTGAAGCCTCAATCTCTGGAGTCTGTGAGCTGGGAGTGACTCCAGACGGATCGGGTGCTGAAGACTGCTCCGATGAATTCTATCTGCTGGGTAGGGACCAGGTCTGACGTCTCCCAGTGCACAGTTATCCCCAAAATCTTCGCCAGAGAAAGTGTGTATTGTAGGGCTGTTACCAGAAGACACGTGGTGGGGGCGGTGAAGAGCCAATCGTCCATATATGGAAACACCCGGAATCCTTGCAGACTCAAGTGAGCTGTAATCACTGCCATGCACTTTGTGAACACTCTGGGGGCTGTAGAGAGACCGAATGGCAGGGCACAAAACTGGTAATGATTGGCTCCTAGCTGGAAGCGAAGCACACTCCTGGAGCACATGTCCATTTTGATGTAGTAATACGCATCCCTGAGATCTATCGAGCACATCCAATCACCCTCCCTCATTAAAGGGAGGATGGACTGAACCGTGACAATCCGGAATTTGGTTTGGGTGACAGACTTGTTCAAGCTGCTCACATCCAAAATGGGTCTACTCATCCCGTCTTTTTTGGCACCAAAAAGAATAGAGTACAATCCAGATCCGCATTGGTCTGGTGGGACTGGTTGGATGACTCTTTTTGGCATAGCTTTTCTATTTCTGAAGCTGCCTCTTCCCTCTGACTGGGTGGAATGTCAGGAAGTTTTGTTGGAAGTTTCAGATAAGAAATAAATGGAATGGTGTAACCTCTGCTAATTATACTCTGCACCCAATGATCATTGGTAAAAGAATGCCAGGCAACTTGGTGCAGAGAAAAACAACCCCCTGACTGCTTCCAGAGGCAAGCAATCGGCCAGCTCTTCAGGAGCACTGATAAGACTGTCCAGAGAAAGTCTCTGGAGCCTTGGTTACATGGACCCCCTCTGCCTCTATAGGGGTGTCTTCCGGAGTTGTTACCCCCTCTGCCTCTGGGGATATCATCACCATGTATGGCACAGAAAGGACCCTGAGATTTTTTTGTGCCACATCTTCCCACTCCTCTGGTTCCTGAAAAAGGAGTGTTGAGGGTTGGAAAAACGAAGGCCTATGGCAGATAGGGTCTTACCATCCTGTTCGCACCTGGCTAGCGTGTCCTTCACTTTGAAAACAAAAAGGGAAGATGCTTCAATGGGAGCATTCAGAAAGGAAGACTTGAAGGGATGCGCATCCAGGCATGACGCCTCAAGTATGCCCAAACCCGAAGCTCTAGCCTCCCTTCAGTTGCATGTGAAAGCAACCTTATGGACGAGTTGGAGATCGATTCCAGGGTAGCAAGCTGCGAGGCAACTTTGTCCTGTACCTCATCAGAAACCTGTCCTGCGAGTGTTCCAGAGAGTTCTGAGATCAAGTCTCTTTGGAGCCTTGTAAAATGTGCCAAATAGTTCAGGGACCGAATGTCAAAGATTGCTGATGCAAATACCCACTTCCCCAATCTGTCCACGACCTGTGACTCCCTGTTGGGCAGATGGACAGCAGGACTCTTCAGCCATATCCTTTTTTGTGGCCACCACCACCACCATAGCATCAACTGGTAACCCTCTGGATCAGTGTATGTTCTCCTCGGGAGGGAAAAGAATTTTGTCAGGTCTCTGAGGGATCACCTCAATAGAATCAGGGTTCTTCCATGCACGTTGCACTACAAGTTGGACTAGATCATCAACAGGAGGGGTCACCCACGAGGTAGATGGCCGGGCATGGAAAGCCTGCAGGAACACGGACTCCCCAAAAGGAGGGTTGGAGAGCTTCCAGTCACCCCTCTGCTTTAACATTTTAAGGATGTCTCCGAAGGAGACATCATCGAGGGTGACTGTGGGGACCCTTCACCATCATCGTAATCCATGTTTTCTGTTAGAGACTCCTCAGGTGAGCCAGCGTGCTTCCTCTTGCACAATCTTTTCCGTGGGGGATCTTCAGTGGGGGCTTCCGATGAGCATTTGGAAGAGTGGCTTCCCTGCCCAGTGTCCCCGGGGAGGTGATCTGTAGCAGCTGCAGCTCAGGGGAGAAAACTGGGGTTCCAACGTCGGTGGAATGCTTCCGGAAGCGAGAGCCCTCTTCATCACACAGAAAGCAGGCCCACCTGAAAAGGGATGGGACCCTGGAACCGAAAAGGACAACCTCAGAACTGGGGTCACACCTCGCTCCGAACGTGCTCCCGAGGATGGAGCCTGAAGTCAGATCGGTGCAGACAAGGCTACCAGCACAGAGGACGGAACCGAAGGACCACACGTAACTGTTCCCTGAACTGAGAAGCCCGCCGCCCAATCACGAGATTGAGGAAGGACCAGTTCAGCAGGAAATGAGGACAAAAGTGACAGACTCGGAGCCTTAGTGAGGTCCACTACAGGTGCCGAGACGAGGGTTCTGAGAAGGATGTCAGAGCAGAAGGCATCAGAACCGGGATGGCCAAAGGAGGAGAATAGGATGGAGTCCGTGGAGAGGTCAACCCATGTTCTGTCGGAGGATGGGACTTAGAAGGCATGGGTATCTCCCTGGCTGCCAACAGTTGATCCACAAGATGCACCACATCATGTTCTGAAAGGCTCCTGGTGGATCTAGTGGATATTCTGGATGGGGAGACAGGTTGATCTAAGAACGGGCTATACACTTGACCTAAGAATGGGTCTATGGTCAGAGAGTATCGGGTCTGTGGTGCGTGATCTGTCGGCACTGATGTCTCGAGTTTAGAGACAGGAAGTAGTGGGGTAAAATCCAGTGTTGTAATAGAGCTCGGTGCCGAGGGATATTCGGAGCTGAAACGGTCGGTTCAATCATCACTGCCGAGATAGGCATTGAAGGCGTGCACTGTGCCAAAATGGTCACAGGTGCTTAAGTCGTAACAGGTGAGGTGAGGTCTATAGTCAGTGTCAGAGGTAGTGTCAGAGGTAGTATCGGAGCCTGTGATGAAGCTGGCACTGATACAGCAATAGTCAAAGTGCTCAGAGCAGACAAGGATGATGGTGAGGAGGCAGATTTACGCTCTGAGGATAACCTTTGGTTTCACAGACTTACCCTGGTCACCAGAGGGTGAAGAGGGAATCAAATGGGGCCTTTTCTTAACTTTCATAGGAGGGGTTGAGACCTCCATCGCAGAAAGGGCCTCTGAAAAGGGAGATTTAAGCAGTCCCTTCAAAATTAATTTATTCTTGCGCTCATTCAGAGTGCATTGGCTGAAACTCTGGCAAATCCCACAGGGAGGCTGCACCAAAAGGTAGGGCACCCCCAAATAAACAAAATAATTGTGAGAGTCACTACTAAGTAGTTTATCATTACACAAGGTACAGTGTTTGAAACCCTATGTACACCCTTCTTATCAGACATCTTGAGAAGTAAACACAACAATTCAAAACTTCAGAATGAGTGAAACTCTAATTTCCCAAGACAGAAAATATTTAAACACATGTAGAAAATATCAACAAGTCCTATATCAAAACACACCAACTAGAGTAGAAAGAACAGGGATGGAATAGCAACAATGGCATTCAAGGAATACCACAATGGTAAAGAGAAAAGGGCCGTACCAGCAATGGTACTGAAAAAGGTTACCAATGGGTAGAAATAGAGAGAAATATATCTAAAACTTTTGTAATTCGACAGGAAAGAACTATAGCTCAAAAATTTTTAGCAATAAAAGTTTTTCACACAAATATCAAAATGTTTCCACTTAGCTGAGAGCTCGGTTGAAACGTGGCTTTACAGCTATGTGGCAAATGAGATCTGAGGTAACAGGGAGAAGGGCATTGTGGGTAGAAGCTTAGCTCGAGAGTTTCTGTCTGGTGCGAGCTTGGTTATAGGTCAACTTGGTTCCAAGGGCTCGGAACCGAACCCATCAGTGATGAATGGAAAGAAGATTAACATCAGATCATACGTTTATACTGTTTGCTGAATATAAGCAATTGTAAAAAGTGTTATCATAGTTATTTCTTGCGTGTATTAACCACTGTGTTTGACTGCTTTAATTAATGCTAGCGATACTGCTCTAGTTAAAATGCATGCTGCAAATGCTGATCTAAAGCCCTCCATAGCTAGATGATTACCTTATTCAGCAGACGCTGGTCGTTTCAGTAGAGTTATTGCAGCTACTTCCCAGATACAGGTGACAAATATATTTACAGTAACTGTGTTGCACCTCTTGAATTATTGCTACACTGTTTCAAGTCATTCAGCTGTTATAAGGTTTAGTAATACAGTGGGACTAGTTTATTAGTGCTTTCTTTACATTTCAACAGCTGCTGCAAGACTGCCGTTCAGCTGCTAGAAAGTGGTGTAACACAGTAGATCTGTTTTTTTTTCAGTGAATTCTATGCATTATAAAAATAGCTCGCTGTAATACATTACTAAATGCCTTTAGAGTGCACAACATTACCCAGCAAGCTAGTGTTTCATACCCCTCCTGTAGTGCACCTACTACGTCAGGAGGCTCACAGATAACTTTGTGTGCTACCTATTTGCAGCCAGAACAACTGATTTATCTGCCCTCATTATAGTTCATAGGTAGGTACTAGGCTATTGGCCCTAGGGCCTACATAAGCCTAGCCAAACGGTACCCTAGCTTTTGCCACCCAAGAAAATTATTTTCCTGTGCCCGTCAAGCAGAGCCACAGAAGTGATCCCTGGGTGAATTTCCTATCTCCCATCCAATCATTAAGATACTTCTTGAAGAGTGCAAATGAGGAGCTTTGTTTGATATAGATAGGTAGTTTGTTCCAGAGTATGGGATGTCTCTGGGACAGGAATCTATCCCTCCAGCATGTTCTGTTTATTGTGGTGACAAGGTTTAGGTCCCTAGAGCGTGTAGCTCGGAGGAATTGGGATTTAAGTGGAGCATGTCCAACAGCTCTGAGTTTGACATAGCTTTCTATGTTAGGCAGAGATTGCCTCTGAGTAGGCGATATGCAACAGAGTAAAGCTGGAGTTTTTTGAGACCGTCTGCATAGGGCATCTGTTTGAGGCTGGTAATCCTCTTTGTGAGGTATTTCTGAAGCCTTTCCAGTTGTTGTAGATGTCTTGTGAGGTGCATACCAAAAGGGGCGTTGTACTCTATAATGGGTCTAATGAGTGATGAGTAGAGGGAAACAATGACCTCTTTTTTCCTGGATGAGAAACCTTTTGTGATGAGGTGTGCCACGTAGAAGGATTTCCTCACTACTGTGGCGATGTGATTATCAAAGGAGAGACTACTGTCCTTCTGTGTCCCAAGGTCTCATCACACTTTCGGTGTTAAGTAGACTACCGCCTATGTGGTAGCTCATGGGTACAGAGTTTTTACCAAAAGGGACGACAGTGCACTTTTTTGCATTGAGCTTGAGGCCGTGGCTTTGACACCAGGGATCTGTCTTAGTGAGGCCCTTTTGTAGGATGCCAACATCATTAGGAGTTTTGATTATGGCTCCTAGTTTGCAGTCATCTGCAAACTTTGTTGTCCAAAAACCTTCTGTGTTAGCCTGTACTTCAGAGAAGTAGATACCAAACAGGAAAGGACCTAGGACTGAACCCTGTGGTACTCCACTTGTCACTGGTCTGAAGTTGGATTTAGAGTCTGCTACTTTCACAGTGTGGGTTCTGTCAGTGAGCCATTTGGCAACCCATCTTGTGACATACGGATTTATACCTAGTTTACCAAGTTTATCTATAATTCCAGAGTGGGGGATGGTGTCGAAAGCCTTGGCGAGATCTAGATAGGCTGTGTGAACCACCCTACCCTCATCTACTGCTTTAGTGACTGCTTCAAAGAAGTCTATCAGGTTTAGGAGATATGATCTGCCTTTTACAAACCCAAACTGGGTAGGGTCCAGAGTTTGGAGATTACCAATGTCATTGTTTATAAGTTCCATGATGATACGTTCCATAGCCTTGCAGACCAGGCTCGTAAGGCTAATGGGGCAGTAGTTCTCTGGGTCCATGGTGGTTCTGCCTTTGTGGAGTGGGATAACCGTTGCTGTGCACCATTCAATGGGCACAAAGCCTGAGGTGAGGCTATGATTGAACATGGTACTAGGTGGGGTGCCAGTTCATTCTGTAGTTCATGTAGAACGCAGCCTGGGATGTTGTCTGGTCCCATGGATGCTGTGTTCTTGGCTTTGGAGAGTGTTTTTTTTTACCTGTGCAGCCGTGATTACAGAAACTTTGCATTCTTCTGGTATAGAGATGTGCCCTTTAGGGGGTGAGAGAGGGGTAAAGTTAGCACTGAACCTATCTGCCAGGATGTTGGCAATATCACTTGGTTCAGTATTTTTAGTGCCATTGTGCTGTAACTCAGAGCAGATCTGAGTGTTGCCATTGAGATTCTTGACATAGCTATAGAATGCTTTGTGGTTGTCTTTAGAATCAGTGCGATTTTGTTTTCGTAACTAGCTTTGGAGGATTTTATGAGGGATCTCAGCTTCTTACTGAGGCTGACCACGTAGTTCCTCCAATCATGGGGTTTTACTCTTTTTTGCAACAGTTTCTTTCTTCTGTTGTTGAGTTTGTTTATGGCGGTGGACCACCAGATTGGCTTCCCTTTTTTTGGAGGATAGCATCTTGGTTCTGTTAGGGATTGCACGATCCATGCACTCGTGTAAGTATTTATAAAGTGCATTTGTATAGGATTCAGCAGTCGTACTTTTATTGTCCGTCAGCATGGATGTCATGAAGTTTGCCACTTCTGTCTTAAATCATTCCCTCCAGTAGAGCTCTTTTGAGTGCGTACCTTTAACTCCAAGTGGGTGTGGCTTTAGCCTTTAAAATTGAAGTTATCGCCTTACAATTCTAACGAATACTAATTGACAGAGGTCATATATCAATACAGTTGTGTTTGCCATCATGTATGCTTCAAAATAAAATATTCTGACACCTTGTATGTAGCATGGTTTTAGAATTATTAATGCAAATATGAACAGGCAATATTTGACGCCTAGAGGCACAATAGGAGGTAACTGCAGAAACACCTGGAGATGTCACTCGGCTGTGCGTGAAGTTGGCTTTGGAGAAATTTTTTACGGTGGTTTCCCTAATGTGGGTGGGGTGGGGGTGGGATGTGGATGTCTAGGGTGATTTGCTTGTGGTCGGATCTGATCAATGAGGAAATGACCTCTGGTGTGGAACACCGGTTGCCCATGTTGGTAATGACCAGGTCTTGGATATTGCTGCCCCTGGAGGGGATGTGGATAAGCTGATCCAAGGTGTTGGAATTTATGAATTCCAGAAAACACTGAGCACAAGAGTTGGTACATGAGTAGTTTTCCCAGTTAATGGTGGGGTAGTTGAAATCGCCCATTATTAGGGTGTTAGGTTGTACCCTAATATTTTCCAGTGTATTAAGAAATGAGGAGTGGGAATCCTGGGGCATGGTGGGGGATCTGTAGCAAGCTACAATTTGGATTGTGGTCTTGCCCAGAGTTAGTTACACTTGGATAATCTCAGATGCATTATGCTGAGCAACTAGCCTGGAGGTGTGGATATCCTTAATGAATATGGACACGCCTCCGCCTTTAGTTTTTCGGTCCAGGTTAGGTGGCCGAAAGGTGTGGTATGAATTATAGCCTGGTAATGCAGGGGTACTCTCTGGAGCCTTGAACCAGGTCTCTGTCACTGCACAGATGTTGATGTTCTCCATTTTATGGAGTGCCTCGAGTGAGTGCATTTTGAGGTTTAGACTTCTAGCATTAAGTAGCATTACCCTACTCAATATCTACTCCTAAGGCCTCCACTAAACAGGGGTTTCAGCTATCTAAATGCAAATTACACCAATAGAACTATTACCCTGACTGATTTATGCTTGTAAGCGGTAATCTAATAGCCGTTGTATTTGCTGACATAACATGCATTTTCATTGTCAACTACCTCCCCTATCTGCCCACACTGCATCATAAGCATAGATGCACACGAACTGCAACATTAACTGTGTTTTTTTATATTACATTCCAACAGTAGCATACCGCACTCCTCAATTACGGGCAGCATACCAGAAAATTAGCAAATGTGCCCATTACGGCCATCTGGTGGCTGAAATTATTATGGCTACTAAAAGTAAAATTTAATAATCCCACAATGCTTTAAATGTCTACAGTCTACATCCACCCTGAGGTCCTGAAAGGTTATTTACCTCTGGCTGCAAATAACCCTTTGTTAGTCCCCTACCTATCAAAAGTAGTTCCAGATAGACTGTGTAAAGCCTTACACTGCCTAAGTACCTCTTACTTACTTCCTCCATTTTTCTCTTTTGTTGTGTTCGCTCCCTACATCATGTTAGCAGCCCAGCGCTTTCCCATAAAGAACAGATCAATGGGAACCACCGACATAACTTCAAAGAGTCAGAAAACTACCCAAGCTCCCAAATAAAAAAACACTACTCCAGGTTATCTATTTTTTATACCTGTAAACACCCTGACTGGGTTGGCAGTGGAAAGTGTTTATTACTTGTCCATAATACACTATTTTTTTAAGCCATTAGCCTAAACTTCCTAATCTTGCGAGAACCAAACATCCAGCCCCCCCCTCCAGACTTACTACTGTAAACACTCTGGGCCCCTCCTCACTCATTTTTCCATCCTCCAGCTCAGTCTTTCCTGGACCCCCCCCAATCTCCACTCTGACAATGCCTAACAGAACTTCCTCCCACTCAAACCTTACTTTACAGGCAAGCTCCATCAACAACAGTCACTATGTGCACCTCTAGTGCTCTCCCAATACCTTACACATCCTCCCGCCCAACACACCAACTGTTTTTTGTGACCACTTACCTGTACTGTTGGTGCATCCCTACTCCGTTCACCCTCACTACTGTTTGTGCTCACTCTGCTCCCCTACCCTGCCCCCAATTCTCACCCACCCCCACTACTCACAAATTTATCTCATCTGCACATCACCTGATCTCTCACCACACCCACCAGCCACTTCCAATCACACACAACTTTTCCACACTCATAAATATACTCCAACCCAATACACACAACTCTCTCCTCCAGTCCACACCCACTCTCTACTCCCTCACCCACCCCCACATAACTCTAACACTACACTCAATACCAGTCCACCCAATCGCCCCTCACAGGCACACCCCCCCCCAAGCTTCATCCCACACCACTTCTACTATGTTATATACACCTTATTCCCACTCGTACAATACTACATCACAACTACTGTCCCTACTCATATGCCTCTCCACAGCCACCATTATCACCTCATAGCTCCACTCACCCATCACTCAAATACCCAATGTCCTCCATCCGACCCCTTACCACTTCAAACCTCTGCAAACCGGCAATCACAGCTCCATCCAGTTACAGCCAAAACATCTTTCAAATCACCTCCCCAATCCACTATGCCCCACATTCCACAAAACAGCCATGCCTCCCATTCCACAGCCTAATGATGTTATACCTCAGAACAATTACCAACGTAGCAGCCCAACTACTACTAGGAGGAGATATTCACCCCAACCCTGTCCTAACAACAATTATAAACAGCAGATTGAACTCCCAACTACCACTTAAGCACAAACCCACTGACCTACTAATACTCGATATAAACATTTGCAGTATTATGAACAAAATAGATGAACTGCACTCAGCCATTGCCCTATACAACCTGGACATAATACTCATAACAGAGACATGGCTTAAGCCACATATCAAGGACAACTCCATAATCCCACCCAGATATAACATTCTAAGAATAAACAGACTCCACAAAAAAGTGGAGGTATAGCCCTAGTTTATAAAATCAACTTAAAACTCTTAACTACTCCAACAAGAACTCCCTAACTCCAAAAATGCCAAAAACATGTGCGCCAAACTCTTCTTAAACCAGCACAAGCACCTAAATATACTCGGGATCTATATACCCCCAGGGGACAACCTAACCACACTGGAGTCAATACTCCACTGGGCCTCCCACACCCTTCCCCAAGAAACCATAGTCCTAGGCGATGTTAATATCAACTTGAACTCTATCCACTTTCCAAAACCCACCAATCACATAAACCTGTATACTTTTATCCAACTCATTCAATCACCCACACAGATCGAAAAGTCCTCAAAAAGGGAATTCATACTAGACTGGATCCTCACAAATCAGCCGAACACTGCCCTTCAATGTGGTACATTGCCTAAGTCCCTAAGTGGCCACAATTCTACTTGCATCCTCAGGCATAACCTTACATCAGTTAACTCCCCCTCCTTAATACAAACCCGTGCCTGCAAAAACTTCCCCACAGACCACTTCTTAGAAGCCTGAGAGTCTTGTAACTGCTCTCACATCAAAACACTACCACTAGACAATGTCGTAGAATACTTCAATTCCACATTTCTAGACATCCCCAACCATCTAGCCCCAATCAAAACAATTAGAATACGCAGCAACCCTGCCCCATGGCTACAAAGCATCACAAGGGCTTTACTAAAAGAGAGGGATAAGGCTTGGAAAACCTAGTCCCAACACAAAACACTCACACCTAGGCAAGCATACCTTGAACTTGGAAACAAAACTAAGAAACAAGTTAAGACTGACAGGCAAAATCACTACACTTCCCCACAAAGAAAATATAGTAACAACCCTCAAAACTTCTGGGCCGCAGTGAACACCATCCTCCAACCTGGTAAAGCAACAACTCCCCCATGTAATATACATTGTTCAAACAAATATAGCCTCCAGTTTCAACGACTACTTTACTTTTTCTATACTTAAACTAAAACTATAATACAAACCCCAGTAACCTCACCCAACCTCCTATACACCAAACTAACTCTACCCCATTCTCACTCAAACCAGTACCAATATATAGCATCCAAAAATTCTTAACAAAACTTAAACTACCCTTGTTGTCAACAGTCTTCCAGTCGAATACCTCCAACTAGCATCCAGAGCCACAGCCTCCCCCATCACACTGCTAATAAATAGATCTATTAATGAACACACCATCCCAACATTGTGGAAAACCTCTTTCACTATCTCCCTCATGAAGGGGGGGGGGGTCCATCCACCGATCTCTCCAACTATCGGACCCATAGCAATCGTCTCACCACTATCTAAAATCCTAGAAAGATGCAATTCACCAGCAACTCCTCATCCACCTCCTCTCTAACAACCTTTTATCCAACTCACAACACAGCTTCTGCCCATCCCACAGCACCACCACCACCCTAATTAACTTCACCAAGATCATAAACACATACAGGAAACCAATGTAATCTTGTCTCTGCCACCTTTCTAGACTTATTCAAAGCTTTCAATACAGTTTCCCACAATAAACTCCTAACCTACCTCTCAGATCTCAACCTTGACAGCCCCACCCTACACTGGTTTAAAAGCTATTTAAACAACTGCCATCAATATGTCAAATGGCTTAACTCCCTATCCCCCCACTCCCAGTCACAGTTGGTGTACCCCAAAGCTCCATCCTCGGCCCCCTTCTGTTCAACATCTTTACAAATCAACTCCACTCCGCAACTACAAATGCCAAAATAGTCCAATATGCAGACGATACAACTCGGATCTGTTCCGCATCCAACATAAACTTCTCCAACAAAAAAACAGCAATCCTTCACTGAAATAGAATATTGGCTAAACATTCGCAGTTAATTTTAAACCCAAAGAAAACACAGCTTATGCTGCTCCACCCTACAAAAACACAAGATGCTGCCTTCTCCATATCCTCAGCTAACAAGACTCTCATCACACCAGTCCCAGAAGCTAAGTTACTAGGATTCACCACTGACCAACAACTAAAGTACAAACATAACCCTCACTGTCTCCAAAGCCCACAAAAATCTAGGGACCCTCTATCGCTGTAAATGATACCCAACTTCTGAAGCTAGAATCATCATAGCCAGAACCCATCTGCTAGCAACTATACTAATTGCATGTCCAGTATTAACAAACCTAAATAAAACTGACCTTCATAAACTCTCCATATGCTATAACAAAATCATCAGATTTGCTGCCAATGTCAGATGACGCTCCCACCACTGCCAATCCCTAAATAAACTACACTGGTTAGAATTCCCAAATCTACTATGATACCACCAACCCGACCTAGCACACCAAATCCTATATTATCCTGAAAAAAACCCTGCCCTGTCTGGCCTCATAACCATCTACAATTCAAATAGGCAGTTACAATCTACCAAAGCCCTAACAGAAAATACCCAGTGTAAAAATAGCTCGGGCGAATCTCTCTTCACTAACGAAGTTGGAAAAATTTGGAATACCCTGCCTCCTGACCTCACAATACAAAAATGTGCACCCACCTTCAAAACACAATTAAAATCCTACCTACATACCAACCATTTATTTATTTGCAAAGGACCTCCCTGAACTCCCATTCTGCTGAAAGAGGGTACCCCCTATGCTCTACTCAACACGATACTGTATTACATCCTCTCTCTCTCTACATACTGTAAATATTGTTTGCATGCCTATACTACACTAAAATTCTACGTCTATAAAGTGAACACGACTGTACTTATCTCTGTATTATTAGCATATTAACCTTTCTACATTTGTACCTTGTTTGTTATTTTTATATATATATATATATATATATATATATATATATATATATATATATATATATATATATATATATATATAGTTCATACTTTTACTTTTTTCCGGAGCTTTTCTCCCCAGGATTTTGCTGAAAATGGACATTAGCTGTCCAGCTGGACCATCCTGGTAAATAAATGTTAATTAAATAAATAAATACAATCTTAATTCAAGCAAACCTTTGCTAACTGCACAGTAGGTGTTAACTACAGTGCTGCGGTCACTTACTAATTGGTGGTACTAATAAAGTGGAGTGAATACAGATGGGGGAATTAGAAAGTAACCAATAAATGGTGGTATCGTTAGCAGTAGACTGGTTCAGACAAGTAGGGTATTACTTGCATGATGATGTGATATGTAAATATGGAAAAACGGGCTGTGCTATACGAATGAAGTTCTACTGTACATTCAAATATTATAAGATAATAAAACGTGTTGGATATGTGGTAGAATGGAGTAAAGCAGAGATATATAGGCGAACATCCAAATACAACTTCAGGTGTTGGTCAATGGTGATCTAATTAGCAGCCAGTTGGGGTCAAAATCAGACAGAAATGGGGAGGTATTTGGTAGGTGTAATGGGAATTATTTTACTTCTTTTTTATGAGGAGAAGAACAATGCCACCTCTGACTTTTACCCATTTCCGGGTTCTCCTAAATGTTATAGTAGAACTGATACAGTTTGTAAAAAAAAAGATAGTTTAATCCAGGATTCTGTTACTGCAGCTGTTTCAGGATGAAGAGTTGCTACTTAAGGACTTAACTGACTGAACTTTTAAATGACACTTTTTTTGCATGTAGGCAGGTATTTTTTGTTGTAATTTCTTTTAGGAAAGCAGATTAGATAGGTCCACAGCTGGGGGGGGGGGGGGGGGGATGTCTCGAACTGAGAAATGTGGAAATTACTTGGGTAAGTTTGAGGGTGACAGTCTATAAAGGCATGCTGAGATTTCTAAAAAGTGATCTCAAATCTTCAAAAACAAGGACATCCCTGGTCTTCTCTTCCAATTTAGATTTGCTAAAACCAGACACGCTTTGTAAACTGGAAAAGGCTCAGGTAACAAAGGAAAGAGAATCCATCTAACATTCTGTGCCCCCTGAGATTCTACAACAAAACTTTACAAGTTGAAAATTAACTTTGGTACTGAATGGGGTCTAACCAAAGGATAGTGCAATTCCTGGCATATCATTGCTGGAGCCTTCCTGTGTCCTGACAGCGTGCTCTTCAAACTATCTGGAGATATACAGAGCTGAGTATATTTTTCTGGCACTTCAGAGTTGTGTACTGGTAATTGTTGTTTGACTAATTGTATATTATTGCTGGCTGACTTCAGAGTTGTGCACTGTTATTTTTGCTTCACTGTATAGTTTTTCATATCTCTGCTGAAGGTGTTGGTTTTCCCATACCTACCCTCCCCCTATTCTCTTTACCTCATTCTACCCAACAGACTCCTTCTGCACTTGTTTTTAGTCATTTTTAATTTAATTGCATTTTTTAAACTGTTTGGTCTAACATTGCTACATACTCAAGTGTGCTAGCTTGCACTGCATTTGAATTGTTTTTACTGCAGTTTTAGCTACTTTTCTGTTAATATATATATATATATATATATATACACATATATATATATATATATATATATATATATATATATATATATATATATATATATATATATATATACACACACACACACCTTTCCTGTAACCAGTGTAGTACAGATTCAGATTTGCTGTATCCAGGACTGTATGTAAGCTTCTGAGCCCCCCCCAAGCTTTCTGTGTTGGAGGGAAGCCTTCCAGCTTATCAGTGGGAGTGGTAAGCACTAGGTAACCTATCTACCACATAAGGAGTGGTTCTGGCCCAGAAATTGTAGTTATTGGCGGTTTGGGCAGTTTTTCCATCTCTCTCAACTTTCTGATTTAAAAGACCGCATTTGCACTTGTTTCCCCCTTTCCTGTAACTAGTTTAGTCCAGATACAGATTCTTAGTTTTAGCACTTGAATTTGCTTATTCGTGATCAGCACTTGTTCAGAACTTGTAAGCACTAAATAGCCTACTAATTACTACAGCACTCAACCTTCCTCAATACCTAGAGGAAAACAGTTTCTGTACTTACTTTCCTCACTTGCTTAGAGAAAAACAGCTCTTGTACTCACTTTCTTCACTTATTTAGAGGAAAATAGTTTTTTTATTCAGGCATGTCCAAGGGTCAGCTCCCAGTGTTCTCCCCGGTCTATCTGATGAATCTGGGCATCTTGGGGCAATGCAGAAATTGCCTCATGTACAGAGACAACCCCTCTCCTCCTACCACCCAACACTGCAACCTGTGAGAGATGCACTTATCTAGCCAAACTAGAGATAAAGCTGTCTCCAATAAAGACTGAACTTGACAGTCAAGAGGAGAAGGTAAACACTTGCACCACACCACACTCATCACATAGTCTCACTAAATCTACACCACCAAAATGCGCACATGGAAACACAAAAAATTTGCGGTGGCTCTCAGTAATAATCTGCTCAAGCAACAGAGACCTCCAAAGCAGTAATGCAAGCAACCTCCACCCCCAACACAACCCAAATGACATATCGCCCGCAGACTCAGTGTGCCACTCACAGCCAATAAGGCAAAACAATGTACCCAACACACTAGTCATAGGTGACTCTATAGTCAGGCACACTGATGTCTCACTCACCAGGCTAAACAAGGAGAAGATTACGGTCAGCTGCCTGTCGGGTGCCAGGATCCGCCATGTAACCCACGCACTCAGGTCACTCCACAACAAATACAAATATGACTCTGTCATTGTCCATGTTGGTGTGAATGACCTGAGACGTACCTCCCTGGATTACATGAAAAGAGACATTGAAGAGCTCTCCAATCTTGTAGCCCAGGCAGGTATGACCATAGTCCTGAGCAGCATTCTGCCATCACCCAGAATGATGCCGCAGTACAAGGACAAAATGATTGACTTCAACAATTGGCTAAGCTTCTGGTGCCATTCTAAAGGGATCCAGTATCTGTCTGCCTGGGATGACATGGTCGACAGACCACGATGCTTTGCCAGAGATGGCCTGCACCTGTCACCCCTGGGATTCCGGATACTGGCTAAGGTTCTTGCCACCCCTTTAGTGCCTTTTTTAGGCAAGGTTCAAATGACAAATTCACCACTGTAACAGGAACAGGCAAGCAAAAACTGAGGGTGATGCTACTCGATGCTAGAAGTGTAAATCTCAAAATGCACCCACTCGAGGAACCCCTTAAAATGGAGAACATTGATATCTGTGCAATGACTGAGACCTGGTTCAAGGCTCCAGAGAGCACCCCTGCACTACCAGGCTATAACTCATACCACAGTTTTCAGCCATGTAACCTGGACCGGAACACCAAAGGCGGATGCGTGTCCATATTCATTAAGGATATCCACATCCCTAGGCTAGTTGCTCAACATAATGCAGCTGAGGTTATCCAAGTGCAACTAACTTTGGGCAAAACTGTAATCCAAATTGTAGCTTGTGACAGATCAGCCACCATGCCCCAGGATTCCCACTCCTCTTTTCTTGATGTACTGGAAATTAGGGTTCAACCAAACACCCTAATAATGGGTGATTTCAACTACCCCACCATTAAGTGGGAAAACTACTCATGTACCAACTCCTTCGCTCAATTCTTTCTGGAATTCATAAACTCCAATGCCCTGGATCAACTTATCCACACCCCCACACCAGGGGCAACAATATCCTAGATCTAGTCATTACCAACATGAGTGACCGGTGTTCCACACCTGAAGTCAACGCCTTATTGGTCCGATCCAACCATAAGCTAATTACCCTAGATATCCACATCCTGCCCCCACCCCCCATTAAGGAAACCATGATAAAAAATTTCTCCAAAGCCAACTTCATGCTTAAGACAGAAGTGGTGAACTTCATGACACCCATGCAGATGGACAATACAGTTATGACTACTGAATCCTACACAATTGCACGTTATAAGTACTTACATGAGTGCATGGATCGTGCTATCCCAAACAGAACCAAGATGCTATTCTCCAAAAAGGAAGCCAATCTGGTGGTCCCCTGCCATAAACAAAATGTACAACAGAAGGAAGAAACTTGCAAAAGAGTAAAATCCCATGAGTGGAGGAGCTCCCTGGTCAGCCTCAGTAAGAAGCTGGGATCCTTCATAAAATCCTCCAAATCTAGTTACAAAAACAAAATAGCAACTGATTCTAAAGACAACCACAAAGCATTCTATAGCTATGTCAAGAATCTCAATGGCAACACTCAGATCTGCTCTGAGTTACAGCACAATGGCACGAAGTAAACAAACCCAACTGATATTGCCAACATCCTGGCAGATAGGTTCAGTGCTAAATTTACCCCCTCTCACCCCCTAAAGAGCCCATCTCTATACCGGAAGAATGCAAAGTTCCTGTAATCATGGATGCACAGGTAAAAAACCACACTATCCAAAGCCAAGAGCACAGCATCCATGGGACCAGACAACATCCCAGGCTGCGTTCTACACAAACTACAGAATGAACTGGCACCCCACCTAAGTACCACGTTCAATCATAGCCTCACCTCAGGCTTTGTGCCTGCTGAATAGCGCACAGTGACGGTTATCCCACTCCACAAGGGGGGAGCCACCACGGACCCTGGGAACTACCGCCCCATTAGCCTGACGAGCCTGGTCTGCAAGGCCATGGAACGTATCATCATGGAGCTTATAAACAAAGGCATTGATAATCTCCAAACTCTGGACCCCACCCAGTTCGGGTTTGTAAAAGGCAGATCATGTCTCCTAAACCTGATAGACTTCTTTGAAGCAGTCACCAAAGCAGTAGACAAGGGTAAGGTGGTTCACACAGCCTATCTAGATCTTGCCAAGGCTTTTGACACCATCCCCCACTCTGGAATTATAAACTCACTAAACTAGGTATAAATCCCTATGTCACAAGATGGGTTGCCAACTGGCTCACTGACAGAACCCACACAGTGAAAGTAGCAGACTCCAAATCTGACTTCAGACCAGTGACAAGTGCAGTACCACAGGGTTCAGTCCTGGGTCATCTCCTGTTTGGTATCTACTTCTCTGAAGTACAGTCTAACACAGAAGGTCTTTGGCTAACGAAGTTCGCAGATGACTGCAAAATAGGAGCCATAATCGAAACTCCTAACAATGTGGACATCCTACAAAAGGGCCTCACTGAGACAGATGCCTGGTGTCAAAGCCATGGCCTCAAGCTCAATGCCAAAAAGTGCATTGTCATTCCCTTTGGTAAAAACTCTGTACCCATGAACTACAGCATAGGCGGTAGTATACTTAACACCAAAAGTGTGATGAGACCTTGGGACACAGGTGGACAGTAGTCTCTCCTTTGATAATCACATCGCCACAGTAGTCAGGAAATCCTTCTATGTGGCACACCTCATCACAAAAAGTTTCTCATCCAGAAAAAAAAAGAGGTAATTGTTCCCCTCTACTCATCACTCATTAGACCCATTATAGAGTACAATGTCTCTTTTGATATGTACCTCACAAGACATCTACAACAACTGGAAAAGCCGCAGAAATACCTCACAAAGGGGATTACCGGCCTCAAACAGATGCCCTACGCAGACAGTCTCAAAAAACTCCAACTTTACTCCGTTGCATGTTGCCTACTCAGAGGTGATCTCTGCCTAACATAGAAAGCTATGTCAAACCCAGTGCTGTTGGACATGCTCCACTTAAAGAAATCCCAATCCCTCTGAGCTACATGCTCTAGGGACCTAAACCTTGTCACCACAATAAACAGAACATGCTGGAGGGATAGATTCCTGTCCAAGAGACTTCCCATACTCTGGAATAAACTACTTATCTATATCAAACAAAGCTCCTCATTAGCACTCTTCAAGAAAAATCTTAATGCTTGGATGGGAAATAGGAAATTCACCCCGGGGATCACCTCTGTGACTCTGCTCGACAGTGGCACAGGAAAATAATTTTCTTGGGTGGCAAAAGCCAGGGTACCTTTTTTGGCTGGGCTTGTATAGGCCCCAAGGCTAATAGCCTAGTACCTACCTACGAACCCCTTACTACTGAACTGAACAAAATTCTCTCCAGCTTCCACACCCAGGTTACAGAGAATCCTTGGCTGCCATGAGACGTCCTTTCAGGTGTTCGTCAAGGAATATAAGTCACACCGCATTTATCAGTTCCACAGCCTTTGCGTCAGATTGCATAACTACTGATACTCAGTTCCTTTCTACTTCATGGATTCTTGTTCATGGATTAGTAGTAGGCTAACTGCCCCTGTGGACCACTTTAAGCCTAGCCAATTACGCCATTTGAGAATCAAACCCTGCACCTTGTGTCTGTAATGTAAGCACCTGAACCATTATGCCAACCTCCCAACCCTTGTGGATTTACCACAAGAGTTCTGTGGTACTTGCCTGAAGGAGTATAAATCCTGGTTGGAGGAAACTGCTAAAAAATTTAGTGTCAGCCACACTAACCAAAGCTCCTCCACATCAATATCTAAAAGAAGTACATGATACCAAGTGCCCTGAACTAAAATGGATTGGAAGTAAGTTCTACAAACATTGTCTAACATGTCCAGTAATGAACAGAGATGTTGACAGATGTTAGCTGTCTGCCACTGAATGGACCGAGTTGACTGGATCACCAAAAAAAGACCTGACAAGATGCCCTTCTTTAGTGGTAAAATGTGAATAAAATACTGCACATAATGGTATCTTATAATGCTTAGTGCCCAAATGAGAACTCCAGATATGCAATCCACTGGGTGGAATAGTAGTTATGCAAAAGGCTATGTACCCAGAACCTTTTGATATTCCAGTGCAACACAGCTTTGGACTGATGGGAAAAAAGTCAAGAAAACATCTAGATATAGGTCAACATTCTCTTGTTGAAGAAAAGCTCTTGGGAACTGAAGTACCTAGCAGACATCACAGGAAAACAATCCTGTGAGGAACAGTCCAACAAGGTTTATGGATGTTCTCTTGAAACCCTAGACGGCAAGGGAGTTCTCAGCCCCAAGTGAGTGACTCCTGACTTTGGAAAAGACCTGTGAGTAGTTTGCATTCTGCAGTATGCTATGACTGGAGCTAGAAGATTTGTGAATATCCTTGGAGCAGTGGATAATCCAAAAGGTAATGTGTAAAACTAAAAGTGTACCCAGACACAGAAAACATTTGAAATCTGAGCCTGCAGGAATGTGAAAAGCATATTTTTAAATCTAAAGTTAATAAGAACCTAAAAAGGGGAATCAGAGGTAATATGTCATGAAGGCATAGCATTTTGAACTTTGGTACTTTTACAACCTGGTCTAGAAAGGAAAGATGGAAGACTGATCTTCAAAAAAAGTTGTCTTACCATAACGCTCCATCTTTGTTGTAGATCTTTATTCATTCATTATTGTTAGGACTTTGGTTCCATCCTCGGAACAGACATGGCCGTTACCAAGCTCGTGCCAGCCAAAAACTCTCAGCTAAGACCTACCCATAATGCCCCTCTCAGTCTCTTCAGATCAAGTTTGCCCACCCCCATAGTATAGAAATGAGAGACAGTAGGAGGCTCTGTCTGTGCAAATACCTTAACTAAGGAAATCCTAAAGTCCACCAGGAATCCAGGCAGGGGAAAGGAGGGCAGGAAGTAATGAACGAATAAAGATCTACAGCACAGATGGAACATTATGGTAAGACAACTTCTTTATCTGATGTTGTAAATGTTTATTCATTCCTTACTGCTAGGACCGAGTACCCAGCTACTTGAGTCCTGGGTCGCCCTAAGGAAGGATATTCCTGGGCACCACAGAACCAAAAGATGCCCGACCCCTGGAGGCCAAATCCAATTTGTAATGAGTGATAAAGGTATGAGATCTTGCCCAAGTGACTGCTGTGCAGATTATCATCCACAGAGGCTCTGGAATGAAAAGTCACTGAAGTAGCCATTGATCTAGTCGAATGAGACTTTATTCTGGAAGGTAAAGACACTTTATTGTGATGGTAGATAAAGATAATGGCGTTTATAAGCTAAGAAGATAAAAGTCGTTCTGGAAACAGGCTTACCCAATCTGAGTCCTGCAAAGGCCACAAACAATTGATCCATTTTCCTGAAAGATTTAGTTCTGTCCAAGTAAAAATGAAGTTGCCTATGAACATCAAGGGTATGCAAAACATCTTCCCCTCTATTTGAATGATGAGGGAAAAAGACCATCAGGTCCATAGATTGGTTAATTGAATACCCAAAAATGACCTTGGGCAAAAGGATGGGTCAGTACGTAGGGACACTCTTTCCCAATGAAAAACTACGTAAGGTCTCTTGACACTCAAGGCCTGCAACTCAGATACTCTTCTCACTGAGGTAAGGGCTACCAGAAGTAGAGTCTTCCAAGACAAAAATGTCATATCACATAAATCAGAAGGTTCGAAAGGAGGGCTTGTTAACTAATGAAGCACCAATGTCAAGTCCCAAGGTTCTATAGGGAGCTTGATAGGAGGTTTAACACATAATACTCCTTTGAAAAAGGTTTTGCACAGTCAGTGTGACATAACAGAAGTATTATCAAATCCATTGTGAAAATTTGCGATAGCTGCTAAATGCACAGTAATTGTCGATGCTGAAGCTCCTGCATGTAATACAGTAGTCAGGTATTGTAGGATCTTCTGAACAGGCATGGAGTAGGGGTCTATGTTATGATCTTTGGCCCATGTAGAGAACCTAGCCTGCTTACTAGAAAAAAATTTTCCTGGTGGAAGGTTTGTATGAAGCCAGAAGAATCTCATGAACAGGAGATGAAATATCAGGCAGCCTGGCAATCATCAGAAGTGCAGAAACCAAGCTGTGAGCTTAAGGATATGGAGACTGGGGTGAAGCAGCCCCCCGAAGATGAGACACAGCAGATCTTGGGACTGATCCAGGATCCACAGGCTGTGAATCAGATGAGGCCATAGGAAAGGGAACCAGACTTGACGGGGACAATAAGGGGCAATGAGGATCACTTTGCTTCTCAACCTTTGAGCTTTCTGGAGGAATTTCAGGATGAGGGGAAACAGGGGAAAGGCATACAGCAGACCCAGGGACCAATCGTGCATCAGAGCATCCCTTGGTGACTCCCCCTGAGGGGGGATCAGGGAAAAGTAGCTTCTGCATTTGTTGTTTAGGGGGAAACAAACAGATTGCAGCAAGGCCTGCCCCAACAGCAGAAGATCTGTTCTGCTATTATAGGACTGAGGGACCACTCCTGAGGCATCAGAATGTTCCTGCTCAGATTGTCCGCAATAAGGTTGGAACTCCCGGGAATGTGCATTGCTGTAAGAAAACGGTTGGAAGCCATCGTCCAGTGCCAAATTCTCATGGCCTCCTGACAAAGGGAGTAAGACCTGGTTCCACCTTAATTGTTGATGTATAAGATGACTGACATGTTGTCCGACTGAAATGCAATGGTCCTGGAAGGAAGGGATGTGTGGAACACTTGCAACGCTAAGAGAACTGCCCTCAATTCCAGGACATTTATGTGCAAACTGGCCTCCATGGTGGACCAGGTGCCTTGGACTGTCTTTCCCTGGAAATGCCCCCCTCCCACCCTAGCAGGGAAGCGTCCGTGGTCACTGTGGCCCTGGGCTGGGGAAGACAGAACGGTTGACACTAACAATTTGATTCTGGCTTCATCCACCAAAGCATTTCTTTCTTGCAAAGGTTTGTAAGGCGTATCATGTAGTTGAGTGGGTGGGTTAAGATCGACCATTGTGATGAAAGGAGGCACTGTAATAGTCTCATGTGCAACCTCGCCAGTGGAACTAAGGTAATGGTTGCTGCCAAAGATCCCAATAGCTGTAGTACAAGGCGTGCTGGTACAAATGTCTGAGGAAGGAGGACTTGAATCTGGCTTCTTATTTTTGAGAGCCTGTGAGGAGGAAGGGAATCTTGACAGGGTGTTGTGTCGAATATCGCTCCAATGAATTCCAGTGCTCTTGGTGGGGACATTTGAGATTTGTCTATGTTGATCGTGATACCTAAGTGAAGAGCAAGGCCTAGAGTGTAAGATAGGCTGTGAATGAGAAAATTCCTGATTGTGGCAGTTAAAAGAGCCAGTAGTCTAAGTATGGAAACACATGGAATCCTTGTAGTCAGAGATGAGCTACTATGACTGCCATATATTTGGTGAACACTCTGGGGGCTGTCGAGAGCCCAAAGGGCAGTACCCTGAACTGATCGTGATTGGCTCCCAGCCAGAAGCGGAGAAATCTCCGGGAGCGTTTGTCCATCTTTATGTGGTAATATGCATCCTGGAGGTCTAAAGAGCACATCCAGTTGTCCTTCCCCAGAAAGGGGAGGATGGACTGTACCGTGACCATGTGGAATTTTTGAGGTTTTATCAATTTGTTTAGTAAGCTGAGATCCAAGATTGGTCTCCAGTCCCCTGTGTTTTTTGGCACTAAAAAGAACCTAGAGTAAAACCCGTATCCCCTCTTGTCTGGGGGGACTGGCTGAATTACTCTTTCTTAGCAGCTTTTCGATTTCTAAGGTTGCTGCCTCCTTCTGACTGGGTGGGACATCGGGGATTCGTTTGATGGGTCTGGGAGTAAGATCAAATGGGATATAGTAGCCTCTGGATATTATTCTCTGCACCCATGCATCCATAGTTATGATTTGCCAGGCCTGTAGGTGCAGGGAAAAACGACCCCGACTGCTTCCAGAGGAAAGCAATCAGGCCACTGTTCAGGAGCGCTGGTAGGGTTGGCCGGAGAAGGAATCTCTAGCGCCCTGGATGCGTGGACCCCCTCTGCCCCGAAAGGGGCATCTTCTGGATGAGTTGCTCCCTCTGCCCCGGGAGACTGCTCACCACAAGTGTCACGAAAAGATCCTTGGGACTTCTTGAACCACAATTTTCCTCCCCTCTGGTTCCTGGAATAGGATCTCTTTGGGGGGGGGGTGGAAAAACGTATGCCCACAGCAGACAAGGTCTTTCTTGTCCTTCTCATTGTGTGAGAGTGTCTCTTACTTTGGGACCAAAAGGGAAGATTCATCAACAGGTGCGTTGACAAAGGAAGATTTAAAGGGGTCTGCGAAATCACACAAACGCATCCAAGCATGCCGTCGCATGACGATGCCTGATGTGGCTGCTTGAGCTGCCCCCTCAGTGGTGTGAGAGATCAAGCGCATCGAGGAATCTGTGGTAGATTCCAGGGTAGCCAGCCAAGAGGCAACAGTGTCACGCACCTCGTCAGGAAGTACCCCTGCCAAAGAGAGAGACATTTCTGATATAAGGTCTCTTTGGAGGCAAGTAAAGTGTGCCAAATAGTTCAGTAAGCGAATGGCAACAGTCGCTGAAGCATAGGCCTGCTTCCGCAGTCTGTCCATAGCCCGAGACTCCCTGTTCGAGGGATGAACAGTGGAACTATCTTCTGCCAGTTCCCTCTTGGTGGCAGTCGCCAAGACCATGGAATCAACTACTAGCTGCTTGGACCAATTGGGCTGGTCTTCAGGGGTGGTGAAAATTTTGTCTGGCCTCCGGGGGACAAATTCTATGTTGTCCAGGACCTTCCAGGTACACTGCACAATCAGCTTAATAAGCTCATCCGCAGGTGGGGTCACCCAAGTAGTAGATGGCTGAGCATGGAAAGCCTGTAAGAACACTGATTCCTCCGAAGGGTTACAGGACTTCCAGTCTCCCCTCTGCTTGAGGATCTCGAGAATGTCTCCAAATGAGACATCTTCCGGGGGAGACCATGGGGACCCTTCTCTCTCATTGCAATCGGTGTCCTCAGTGATGGATTCCTCAGGGGAATCGAGGTGCTTCCTCTCGCACTGTTTCTTCCGGGATGGCTCCCCAATGGGATCTTCTGAGGAGGACTCCGGAGAAATGGTTCCCTTATAGGTTCATTGGTAGATACTAGGCTATCGGCCCAAGGGCCTACATAAACCTAACCATGGTTCCCCGGCTTACGCCACCCAAGAAAGTTATTTTCCTGTGCAACTATTGAGCAGACACACAGAAGTGATCCCCGGGGTGTATTTCTTATTTCCCATCCACTCATCAAGATTTGTCTTGAAGAGTGCTAATGAAGATCTTTGCTTGATAAAGATGGGTAGCCTGTTCCAGAGTATGGGATGTCTCTGGGACAGGAATCTATTCCTCCAGCATGTCCTGTTTATTGTGGTGACAAGGTTTAGGTCCCTAGAGCATGTAGCTTGGAGGGATTGGGATTTCTTTAGGTGTAGCATGTCCACCAGCTCTGGGTTTGACATAGCTTTATATGTTAGGCAGATCACCTCTGAGTAGGTGATGTGCTATGGAGTAAAGCTGGAGATTTTTGAGGCGGTCAGTGTAGGGCATTTGTTTGAGGCCAGTAATCCTCTTTGTGACGTACTTCTATGGCCTTTCCAGCTGCTGTAAATGTCTTGTGAGGTACATTCCAAAAGGGGCGTTGTACTCTATAATGGGTCTAATGAATGTCGAGTAGAGGGGAACAATGACCTCTTTTTTCCTGGATGAGAACCCTTTTATGATGAGGTGTGCCACATAGCTACTGTGGCGATGTGACTATCAAAGGAGAGACTACTGTGCACCTGGGTCTCACACATTCGGTGTTAAGTAGATTGCTGCCTATGTGGTAGTTCATGGGTACAGAGTTTTTACCAAAGGGGATGACACTGCACTTTTTGGCACTGAGCTTGAGGCCATGGCTTTGGCACCAGGCATCTGTCTCAGCGAGGCCCTTCTGTAGGATGTCCACATCATGTGGGGACTTGACTATGTCTCCTAGTTTGCAGTCATCCACGAACTTAGTTAGCCAGAGGCCTTCTGTGTTAACCTGTACTGCAGAGAAGTAGATACCAAACAGGAGAGGTCCCAGGACTGAACCCTGTGGTCCTCCACTTGACACTGGTTTGAGGTCAGATTTGGAGTCTGCAACTTTTACAGTGTGGGTTCTGCCAGTGAGCCAGTTGGCAACCCATCTTGTGATGTAAGGATTTATACCTAGTTTAGTGAGTTTAGCTATAATTCCAGAATGGGGGATGGTGTTGAAAGCCTTGGCGAGATCAAGATAGGCTGTGTGAACCGCCTTACCCTCATCTACAGCTTTGGCGACTGCCTCAAAGAAGTCGATCAGGTTCAGGAGGCATGATCTGCCTTTCACAAACCTGAACTGAGTGGGATCCAGAGTTTGGAGGTTACCAATGTCTTTGTTTATGAGTTCCATGACGATACGTTCCATGGCCTTACAGACCAGGCTTGTCAGGCTGATAGGGCGATAGTTCCCGGGATCAGTGGTGGCTCCCACTTTGTGGAGTGGGATAACTGTTGCTGTGTGCCATTCAGTGGACACAAAGCCTGATGCAAGGCTATTACTGAACATGGTGCTTAGGTGGGGAGCCAGTTTGTTCTGAAGTTTGTGTAAAACGCAGCCTGGGATGTTGCCAGGTCCCATGGATGCTGTGTTTTTGGCTTTAGAGTGCAGCTTTTACCTGCATAGTTGTGATTACAGGGACTCTGCATTCTTCCTGTATAGATATGGGCCCTTAAGGGGGTGAGAGAGGGTAAAGTTAGCACTGAAACTATCTGCCAGGATGTTGGCAATATCAGTTGGTTCTGTAATTTTCGTGCCGTTGTGCTGTAACTCAGAGCAGATCTGGGTGTTGCCATCGAGATTCTTGACATAGCTATAGAATGCTTTGTGAGTGTCCTTAGAATTAGTGGCGATTTTGTTTTCGTAGCTAGCTTTGAAGGATCGTATAAGGGATCTCAGGTTTTTACTGAGGCTGACCAGGGAGCTCCTACACTCATGGGATTTTACTCTCTTTTGCAACAGTTTCTTCTTTCTGTTGTACAGTTTGTTTATGACAGGGGACTACCAGATTGGTTGCCTTTTTTTGGAGGATAGCGTCTTGGTTCTGTTTGGGATAGCACAATCCACGCACTTGTTTAAGTGCTTATAGAGTGCATTTGTGTATGATTCAGCAGTTGTACCTGTATTGTCCATCTGCATGGGTGTCATGAAGTTCACCACTTTTGTGTTAAGAAGCATGAAGTTGGCTTTGGAGAAATTTTTTACCATAGTTTCCTTAATGGGGGGGGGGGGGGTGGATATCAAGGATGATTAGCTTATGGTCGGATCGGACCAACGAGGAGCTGACTTCAGGTGTGTAACACCGGGTCACTCATGTTGGTAATGACTAGGTCTAGGATATTGTTGCCCCTGGTGGGGGTGTGGAGAAGTTGATCCAGGGCATTGGAGTTTATGAATTCCAAAAAGCGTGGAGCTAAGGAGTTGGTACATGAGTAGTTTTCCCAGTTAATGGTGAGGTAGTTGAAGTCACCCATTATTAGGGTGTTTGGTTGAACCCTAATATTTTCCACTATATTAAGGAAAGAGTGGTGGAAATCCTGGGGCATGGTGGGGGATCTATAGCAAGCTACAATTTGGATTGCAGTTTTGCCCAAAGTTAGTTGCACTTGGATAACCTCGGATGCATTATGCTGAGCAACTAGCCTGGAGGTGTGGATATCCTTAATGAACATGGACACACCTCCGCCTTTGGTGTTTCGGTCCAGGTTACATGACCGAAAAGTGTAGTATGAGTTATAGCCTGGTAGTGCAGGGGTGCTCTCTGGAGCCTTGAACCAGGTCTCAGTCACTGCACAGATATCTATGTTCTCCATTTTAAGGAGGAGTGCCTTGAGTGAGTGCATTTTGAGATTTAGACTTCTAGCATTGAGTAGCATTACCCTCAGTTTTTGCTTGCCTGTTCCTGTTACGGTGGTGAATTTGTCATTTGAACCTTGCCTAAAAAAGGCACTATGGGGGGGTGGCAAGAGCCTTAGCCAGTATCCGGAATCGCAGGGGTGACAGGTGCAGGCCATCTCTGGCAAAGCATCGTGGTCTGTCGACCATGTCATCCCAAGCAGACAGACACTGGATCTCCTTAGAATGACACCAGAAGCTTAGCCAACTGTTGAAGTCAATCATTTTGTCCTTGTACTGCGGTATCATTCTGGGTGATGGCAGAATGCTACTAGGGCTAGGGTCATACCTGCCTAGGCTACAAGATCGGAGAAGCTCTTCCAGGTCTCTTTCATGTAGTCCAGGGAGGTACATCTCAGGTCATTCACACCAACATGGACAATGACAGAGTCATATTTGTACTTGTTGTGGAGTGCCCTGAGTGCGTGGGTTATGTGGCGGATCCTGGCACCCGACAGGCAGCTGACAGTAACCTTCTCCTTGTTTAGCCTGGTGAGTGGGACATCAGTGTGCTTGACTATAGAGTCACCTATGACTAGTGTGTGTTAGGCACGTTGTTTTGCCTTATTGGCTGTGGTTGAGTGGCACACTGAGTCTTTGGGCTATGTGTCATTTGGGTTGTGTTGGGGGATGGAGATTGCTTGCGTTTTTGCTTTGGAGGTCTCTGTTGCTTAGACAGATTATTACTGAGAGCCTCCGCGAATGTTTTTGTGTTACTGTGTGTGGATTCTGGTGGTGTAGATTTAGTGAGACTATGTGAAGAGTGTAGTGTGGTGCAAATGTTTACTTTCTCCTCTTGACTGTCAACTTCAGTCTTGGTTGGAGAGAGCTTTACCTCCAGTTTGGATAGATAAGTACATCTCTCACAGGTTGTAGTGTTGGGTGGTAGGAGGAGAGGATTGTCTGTGTACATGAGGCAATTTTTACATTGCCTCAAGATGCCCAGATTCATCAGATAGACAGGAGAGAACACTGGGAGCTGACCCTTGGACATGCCAGAATAAAAAACTATTATCCTCTAGATAAGTGAGGAAAGTGAGTACAAGAGCTGTTTTTCTCTAAGCAAGTGAGAAAAGTAAGTACAAAACCTGTTTTCCTCTAGGTAATGAGGAGGGTTGAGTGTGCTTACAAGTTCTGAACAAGTGCCGAGCACGAATAAACAAATTTAAGTGCTAAAACTAAGAATCTGTATCTCCACTAGACGAGTTACAGGACAGAAACAAGTGCAGGCTTTCAAATCAGAAAGTTGAGAGAGATGGAAAAGATTGCCCAAACGGCCAGTAACTACAATTTCTGGGCCAGAACCACTCCTTATGTGGTAGACAGGTTACCTAGTGCTTACCACTCCCACTGATAAGCTAGAAGGCTTCCCTTCAACACAGAAAGGCTTGGGGGGCTCAGAAGCTTACATACAGTCCTGGATACAGCAAATCTGTATCTGGACTACACTAGTTACAGGAAAGGTAGGAAACAGGCTTACAGTATTTTTTTCTGCACAGAAAAGTAGCTACAACAAAAATAGCTACAGCTAAATAGCTACAAAAAAGTAGCTACAATTCCCTTCAAGGGAATGTCTTGCGGCTCCTGTGCGCGGGATCCCAGAATAGGAGTTTGGGACAGCTGCATGATAGAGGGGGGGGTTCTGGTGTCGATGCCAGTGGTGGCAACTGCGAGCCTGTTGAGGCAAGGAACTGGGATCACCCCCCGCCCTGAGGAGCCCGCCTCCAGGTGAGAAGCTCCAAGAGAACTGGTAGCTGTTGGGCGAGCCATGGCTGTACACAGTGCCAGCAAAAAAATAGGCACCAAACTAGGAGCCACGGTGCTGACAGCGCAATCACTGCTCTGAGACTGCACCAGTTCCAACGGAGCCATAGTGCCAAGAGTAATCAGTGCCGACAGGGGAACCGCCACAGTCTGAACCCAGACAGAATGCGCCGGGGTGGTCATTGGTACTGAAGTCTCCGGGGCCTGGGAAGAAGCCTGAGGAGGATATACAGGTGAATATGCCATGAAAGCTTCCATTCCAAGGGGGAAGGAAGACTTGGCAGGGGTGGGCAATCCTCTAGCTGCCAAAAGATGGTCCACAACCCTCACTACATCTTGTTCTGAAAGACTCCAGGTGGATCTGAAGGAAGCTGTGGAAGGAGAATTGGGTCTCTTGAGAAAGGGACTAAACTGGTGTCCCAAAACAGCATCGTAAGTGGGAGAATATCTGGTTCTGGGAAGGTGTTCGACCTTCGGAACGGACGGTGTCAGTGTCTGCGGAACCGTATAAAGTATCAGCATTGTGGCCAGGGATGGTGCCGATGCAGGTACGGTAGCTGTAGCCTGTGCCAAGACCAGGGTCGGCACCGAGGAGGATGGTGCCGAAGCCGGTACAGTAGGAGGAGTCAAAATTAAGGGTGGCACTGAGGGAGAAGACATGGAGCCTGGTGCCAAAGTTGTCTGCGCCAAAGGCAAGGGAGAAGCTCTGTGTCAACTCGGTTCTGAGGAGGACGGAGATGTAGGAATGGAGCGACTCCATTTCTGTTTATGTTTTTTAGTCTTAGGAGGTGTTGAGATCTCCGTCCCAGAAAGAGCCTCCGAGAAGGGAGTTTTCATCATACTCTTCAGAATCAGCTTGTTCTTATGCTCAGCCAAAGTCTGGTTGCTGAAGCTGGAACAAATATCACATGAAGCATTAATGTGATCAATGCCCAAACAATAAACGCACCACGCGTGACCGTCTAAGTTGGGCATCTTACACCCGCACTTATCACACTGTTTAAATCCTAATTTACCTTTTCAGACATCATGAAAAAAAAAAACCACTAGTCCTAGCGACAAGATAAACACCAAAAAGCAACAGTAAGGTTAGAAAGAAGAGGTTTTTTTTTTTTTTTTTTTGTTAAAGATGGACAGAAAGGTGAGGAGTACCAACAATGGTACTTAAAAATACCACAAGTGGTAGGAAAAAGAGGCTACCAAAGTTAGGGGAGAGGGACAGTACAAACGATGGTATAAAGGAAACTACCAAAGGTAGAGGGTAGGATACAGAAAAAGTACAGAAAAGTATACGAGTTTACAGACAAAAAGATATTTAGGGTAAACTGACTAAAAAGAGGTACTGATATAGATAAACACAAAAAAAATGCTACACTTAGCTTGAGAGAGAAGGCTTGGCATGTCTGACGAGGAACATTGCAAAAGAGATCTGGAGACACTATGAGAGGGGCATTATGAGTAGGTCTTAGCTGAGAGATTTTGTCTGGCATAAGCTTGGTAACGGCCGTGTCGGTTCCAAGGACGGAACCAAAGTCCTAACAGTAAGGAATGAATAAAGATTTACATCATAAGATGGCTTGTTTCTTTGGTACCAGAAGCATTCGTGAATAAAAACCTTTCCCTATTAGTTAAAAAGGGGCAGCTTTTATGTCCCCCAAGTCTGCTGATGCTGAATGACAGGAAGGAAAAACATTTGATCTGTCAAACGAGAAGTAATTCCCTGAAAAGGAGAAAGGAATTCTCACTGCCATTTGCATTCCTGGTGTATCATTCTCAGAACCTATTTGCCTGAGATTATCTGTTACCAGAGACAAAAATGGGGATCAAGACTTTGGGACAGATTTAAAGGCTTGCCAAGGCAGGAAAAGGGGAGCACTCTTCACTCAGACTTGTACTGTTCTTGTTTTTGGGGGATTCTTTATTTTTAGAGCCCCTTGCCATTGTTTTTTGTCTGCTTGTCAGAAGCTCACTGTGTCTGCTGATTTTGTTTTTTTAAAGGATGCAGAGGTAGGTGTAAAATGTTTAACAAACTTGGAGAAGGAAGCCTGGTAAATCTAAATAACCCTCTGAATTAGTTTCCCTCCCCCATTATACTTTTTTTAGGACCTCAGAAGCAGAGGGTCCAAAAACAACCTCTTTATCTAAAGAATAGCTAAATTTTCAGTTTTGATATCCTCAAGGAAATGCTGTGAGATAACACAAACCTTTTAACAGTTCCAGTAGCAGCTGCTTTGGAAGCGGCATCATCTGAATGATAAGCGCATGTCAAAGTGTGATTAGCACCAGAGAGACACAAGCAATAACCTTTATTCATAGATTTTTTTTCCTCATAAGACAGAAAGATGATGATAATGTTCTTCATATTCCCAAATGAAGCAAGTATAAACGTTAACATATGAGCTTGACAATTAAGTATTCTAAAAATAAGTGTGGCAGAAGTATGCACTTTTTTTTAAATCTATCAGACTTTCCCATCTTTATCAGAGTGGGAGGGATTAGCACTTATCAGAATTTTAGCATCAGCAGGATTTACCGAAGTGTCAGATCTGCAATTGGCTTGTTTGAACCAGGTTACAAAGGAGTTTGACGTCCATCCACTGCTCTACTGAGAAATTCTAATTTGTCTAAGGCATCACTGCTTCCTACAAAATCATGAATATCAGATTGCTCTGATTTTGCACTTGCAACTGTTTCCATCTGAATTACATTATTTCTATTTGACTTGTTTAAACTGTTGTGCCATTTAATGTTCTGTTTAACCACTCTGCCATTTAGCTATTTTGCTGTTAACTGTTCTGTTTAGTTTTGCTGTTTCCTGCACTTGTTTTTAGTACAGCCATAGTCTAGATTTAGGCTTGCTAAATCTAGGTCTGTACTGCATCACCTAAGCACTAACTCCATACTGCCTTTTGTTGGAGAGGGCCCCCATTGCACCCTTGTGGTAGGACAGTGCAGTCAGGGACCCATCTAATTCTAGGTTGTTGGACTGGGTTCAGAGTTGAGCTTCCTGATTTTTAAAGGTTTCTCAGGATGGTATTTAAGCTCTGCATTTGCGTGGATCAGCCCTTATTTGTGTGTTGCGCACCATCGTTCACTAATGTGCAATTGCGGTTACTCTTGTTAGTCATAGACGCAAAGCTTCTGCTCATTAATTTCTCCTTTGCTAGGATTTGTGCTTGAATGGAGATTCTTGTGGTTGTACTACATTCTTTGGTGTCTTAATCACCAAGCCTATGAGGTAACCACACTTCTCACTCAGCAGCTCTAGCAGTCTAGTCCCTTACAACATCCCTAACTGGTCATTTCTGGTCAATCCCTGTTACCAAATCACTTTACCTATCACTACGGGAGAACAACTTCCCACCATTTCTCCAGTCAACCTAGTCAACTTAGGCATCCTGAGGCAATGTAGCAACTGCCTCATGTACACTGACAACCCAATTCTTCTGAGACACTCAACTTCAAAATGAAAGAGGTGCATCTGCACAAAAAACTTAGAATATAGGCTCTCCTGCTCACCAGTCAGTAGTTCTAACACTGAACAGGTTTGTCAGCACACATACCTCACCGCCTCCACTAATAAAGCAAATACATAACCTTACATATACAGAGGTCCTCTCTAAAAACCTATCCAAAGCTCAGAGGCCTTCCAAACACAAATACACTTCACACAATCATTTGTAGATGACCACAGCACACAAAGGCATAAGCACAAGTATCTCACCAAATAAGCCATTAAGGTATAACACAAAACCCAACATTCTAGTCACAGGCAATTCTACCATGAAACACACAGATGTGCCACTCACCAGGCTGGATAAGCTGTTTGTCTGGTGCCAGGATCTGACGCATTACACATGCACTCAAGTCTCTCAGCAACAAGTACTATTATGACTCTGTCATAGTCCATGTTGGTGTGAATGACTTGAGAAGAATCTCTCTGGACTATATGAAGAGAGACATGACTGAGCTGTGTCCAAGGCAGGTATGTCCCTAGCCTTAAGCAGCATACTTCTTTCGCCAAGGATGATGCCACAATACAAATAAAAGATGATTGACTTTAACAATTGGTTTAACGTCTGGTGTCACTCCAAGGAGATCCAGTTTCTGTCAGCCTGGGATGATATGGTCGACAGATGTCGATGCTTTGCCAGAGATGGCCTTCACCTGTCAGCCCTGGGATTTCGGCTACTGGTTAAGGTTCTTGCCTCCCCCACAATGCCTATTTTAGGCAATGTCACAAAAACAAAATTTCCAATGTAAATCTTTCATCAAAAACTAACATCAGGGTTATGCTGCTAAACGCTAGCAGTCTAAACATAAAACTGCACTCTCTGGAAGCAGCCCTCACTCTAGAAGATGCTGATGTCTGTGCAGCCACAGAGACTTGGTATAAGGCCATGGAAAGCACCCTGGCCATATGGGGTTACAATGCCTGCCACATGCTTCGACCACTAAATGAGAGTGGAAAAACTAGAGGAGGAGGAGTATCAATATTCAACAAAGATATATACACCTCCAGACTAGTCAAATTAAATGAGTGCCTTGAACTACTCCAAGTGCAACTTGCCACAGGCAAGACCACTCTCCAAGTTATTGCCAGTTATAGGACCACTTCCATGAACCAGGACACCCACAGTGCTTATCTGGACCTACTGGAGTCACCCAATATCCAACCAAATACCTTAGTTTTAGGAGACTTCAACTACCCATCCATAAATTGGGCAAACTGTACCTGCTCCAACGCAATAGCCCAAAGGTTCTTGAACTTTGTTAACTCAATTAGTTGACACCCCCACAAGTGTTTCAAACATTCTAGACCTGGTGTTCACAAACATGGGTGGTCTTTGCACCACCCCAAGTGTATGGGTCCTCCCTGGTGACATCTGATCATAGGTCAGTCTCATTACTAGTAAAATCGCGTCTGACCCACCCTCAGCCGAAACAAGCCTAAAAAAAAACTTCTCCAAACATAACTATAACCTTCTAAGGGACAGCATTTATAACTCCCAACCCCACTGACAGCAAGGACACCTATGCCGGGATATACACCAAAGCCTTGTATAAACACCTACATTATTGCACTGATTCGGCCATCCCTGATAGGATCAAAGTAAGTTCCTCATGAAAGGACAAACCAACAAACCTGCTTTGTGGACACTTGCCATAAACAGGCTATATAACAGGAGAAAGAAATTGCTGTCTAAATATAGTAAAGCATGGTCCCAAAATTCAAAGCACTCTCTCCTCTACTTAAATAAGCAAATAAGACACCTAGTAAAGAAATCAAAACCAGACTATGAATCCAAACTGGCTGCCATAGCTAAGGGTAACCATAAGGCATTCTTTGGCTATGTCTGTAGCCTCAAAGGAAAATCTCAGATTTGCGCTGAACTTGTTGTAAATGGTATAACATGTACTGAACCTGTGGATATTGTGAATCTGTTGGCAGACAGATTTAGTGAGAACTTCTCCCTCCTGTCCCTGTCTCGTATACTACAAAACATCCCTTCTACATGTCCTCCCCTGTAATATGCAAGGAACAGGTCCTTAGTGCCCTCTCAAAGCCAAAAACAGTGCCTCTATGGGAACGGACAACATCCCTGGGTGTAGTCTAAGTTGTCTAAAAAAAGAAGTTATGTCCTTACCATAATGTTCCATGTAGAGTGTTCATCTCGCCTTTATTCTTACACACGGGTTCGGAGCCGATCCTCGGCTCCGAGTCGGCCACATCGCAAAGCTCTGAATCTCAGAGAAGCTCGAGACCAGCCCATATCCCGCAATCCTCCCTGCCATTACTCAGATCTAGTTTGCAAACAAACCAGACCAAAAATCCAACACCTCCGGTGCAAGAACTATACACTCTCTCAGGCATTCAGAGACACTCTCTCACCATAGCAATAACTAAGGGTAGAAACATATACCCCATGATACATGGGACCATATACCCCGGAAGGGGTTAAGACAAGTCGATCAGAATCTAATCCTACCAGTTCTTCCAAAACACGTGGGGATGGGAAGGGAGGGAATGTAAGAACAAAGGCGAGATGAACACTCCACATGGAACGTTATGGTAAGGACATAACTTCTTTATGTGAGAGTGTTCAATCTAGCCGTTTGTTCTTACACACGGGTAGCATCCCTAGCTCCGTCACCCTGAGTGACTTATGGAAGAACGTTCCTAAGCACAGTGGAACCAAAAGATGTCCTGTCTTTGGAGACTTTGTCCACTCTGTGATGAGTGATGAAAGTATGTGGCTTAGACCACGTGGCTGCTGCACAAATAGTGTCCAAAGGCAAGTGAGCTGCATGAGCCAAGGAAGTGGAGATGGATCTGGTAGAATGGGCCTTCAGTTTGGTGGGTAAGGACTGATTTGATTTAGAGTATACAAAGACTATACAATCAGCAAGCCATTTAGATAATGTACGTTTCGTAATTGCCATGCCCTTTTTATTGTCTGCAAACGCGACGAAGAGCTGATCTGTCTTCCTGTAAGCTTTGGTCCTATCCAAATAAAATCTTAATTGCCTGTGAACATCCAACTTGTGCAGCATATACTCCAATTTGTTAGTATGGTTCTTGAAAAAGGTAGGGAGTTCTATAGATTGGTTAATATTCGTAACTGAACATACTTTTGGTAGGAAAGATGGATTTGTACGCAAAGAGACTATCTGGATGGAATATCAAGTAAGGTGGTCTAACCGATAATGCTTGCAACTCAGACATTCTACGAGCTGAAGTCACAGTGACGAGGAACAGTGTCTTCCACGATAAGAACTTTAAGAGGCAGGACGAAGCAGGTTCAAAGGGTGGCAGCAGGAGTTGCGACAGTAACAAATTCAAGCTCCATGGAAAGAAAGGTTTTCTGACGGGCGGTCTAAGATGGAAGGTTCCTTTCATAAAGGCCTTACAAAGCCTGTGAGACATAATGGAAGAACCTTCCTCACCAATATGGAAGCTCGATATGGCCGCCAACTGTACTCTTAGTGTGGAAGTAGAAGCTCCTTCGTGAAAGAGGATAGATAAGAATTCCAAAACTTTATGTAGAGGAGCTACCAGGAGGTCTAAGTGTTGGCTAGACGCCCAGTACACAAAGCGTTTCCACTTACTCCTGTAAGGTTTAGTAGTGGAAGCTTTATGAGAAGCAACCAGAATGTGTTGAACTGCTGGGGAGAGTAGATCAGACCTGGCTAGGCAAGGAAGTGGAGCAGCCAAGCTGCCAGTTTGAGGGACTGAAGAAACGGGTGAGGAACTCCCGACAAATGGGTCAGTAGATCTGGTACTGGGTCCAGAATCCACGGTTCCTCTATTTGATAGGCTCGAAGAAAGGGGAACCATATCTGCCAAGGCCAGAATGGGGCTATGAGTATTATTGTCCTTTCCAGGTTCCTGGCTTTCTGTAGAAATCTGGGAATCAAGGGAGTAGGGGGAAATGCGTATAGGAGACCCGGGGGCCAATCGTGTATCAGTGCGTCCCTGGGGACATCCCCCGGAGGGGGTAGAAGGGGCAAAGTAGCTTCTGCATTTTGCATTCAATGGGGAAGCAAACAGATCGCAAGAAGGCTGGCCCCATTTGCGGAAGATCTTTTCTGCCGACTGTGGACTGAGGGACCATTCGTGAGGTAACAGGATGGCTCTGCTCAACCTGTCCGCAATGACGTTGGATGACCCCGGGATATGCGTTACTATCAGAAAGCGACCCGTGGACTCTGCCCATTGCCAAATTCTCATGGCCTCTCTGTATAACGGGTAAGACCTGGTTCCCCCTTGCTTGTTTATGTACCAGACCACAGACATGTTGTCCGTCTGAACTGCTACTGTTCCTAGAGGTAAGAGGGCTTGGAAGTGTTGCAACGCTAGGAACACCGCCCTCAGCTCCAGAACATTTATGTGTAGAGTGTACCCCATGTTGGACCACTCCCCTTGGACTGTTCTTCCCTGAAAAAGGCCCCCCCCACCCTATCAGGGAAGCATCCATGGTTATTATGGCCGTTGGACTGGGTAGAACAAACGGACGACCCATAGTGAGGCTCTGATTGTACACCCACCATGAGAGGTCCCGTCTGCAAGAGTCTGTTATCAGAATCTTGTGCGCTAGGGGTAAGTGTTGGAACGACCACTGCGCAAAGAGCAGCCATTGTAGGATCCTCATGTGTAACCTTCCCATAGGAACTGCGATTAGTGACGCTGCCATTAGTCCCAAAACTTTCAACACCAGTTTGGCCGGGGCTTTCTTGCTCTCTAGTAGAAGAAGAACCTGCTGTTTGAGGGCTGACACCCTTATTGGAGGGAGCTTCAGCAGTGTTAATCATGTATCTAGGTCTGCTCCGATGAATGAAATATGCTGTGAGGGCAATAAGCAAGACTTTTCGAAGTTTATCGAAATCCCTAGGTGGGAACAAAGGTCGACTGTGCAGTCTCTGGCTTGCAAGAGGCGACGCTCGGTGGTGGCGGTGAGGAGCCAGTCGTCCAGATAGGGAAACACCTGGAATCGTTGTCGTCTCAAGTGAGACGCAACTACTGCCATGCATTTGGTGAATACCCTGGGGGCTGAGGTGAGTCCAAAGGGCAGAGCTCGAAACTGAAAGTGACCGGCTCCCAGCTGGAAGCGCAGGTGATCTCTGGATGGTCTGGCCAGTTTGATGTGATAGTACGCGTCTTTGAGATTTATAGAGCACATCCAATCGTCCTTCTGTAAGAATGGAAGGATCGATTGAAGCGTGACCATCCGGAACTTTTCCTTCTTCACGAATGTGTTGAGATTGCTGAGATCTAAGATCGGTCTCCAGTCCCCCGTCTTTTTTGGAACTAAAAAAAAACCTTGAGTAAGTCCCGGATCCTCTTTGGTCTGCCGGGACTGGTTGGATGACTCTGTTTTCGAGCAGCTTTGAAATTTCTACAGCTGCTGGGCTTCGCAGACGGGGTGGCACATCTGGAAACCTTCTTTGTAGAGGTGGAGTTGATGTGAAGGGGATTTTGTATCCTCTGGTTATAATGCTTTTTACCCAGGAATCCGAAGTAATATTTAGCCAGGCCAGTGGGTATAAAGCCAAGCGACCCCCGACTGCCTCCAGAGCAGGACAGCCGGGCCTCCCTTCAGGAGTGCTGGAAAGGCTTCCCAGGGACAGAATCCCTGCCGCCTTGGTTATGCAGACCTCCTCTGCCGCCAGGGTGGTGTCTTCCATTTCTACCCCCACCCCCTCTGCCTCTGGAGGGGGTATCACTCTGTGTGGCTTGGAAAGATCCCGGATTCTTACGGAACCACATTTTCCCGCCTCGTTGGCCTTTGGGGTACGGTCTAGTAGGAGCGGAAAAAACGGACCCCGACAGCAGATAGGGTCTTTCCCTTTTGCTCACACAGAGTCAGAGTCTCCTTAACCTTGGGCCCGAAGAGTGTGGCACCATCAAAAGGGGCACTGGCAAAGGAAGACTTGAAGGCTTCCGCAAAGGAGCACAGCCGCATCCAGGATTGTCTTCGAAGAGCAATCGCTGACGCTGCAGCTCTACTCGATCCTTTGGCTGCATACGAGATGAGCCTCATGGATGAGTTTACTATGGAGGTAAGGGTGTTAAGTTGTGCTGTTACCTTATCTGAAACAGCAGCATCTGTGTTACCCTGGAGGGTATCTGTCAGCTCCTTGATGAGATCCCTCTCTAGACGTGTGAAAGGAGTCAAACAGTTTAGCGAACATATGGAAAAAGTCGCTGAACTAAAAACGCGCTTCCCATATCTGTCCATAGTCCTAGAGTCCTTATTAGGAGGATGAACAGATGAGGAAGACTCAGACATCTCCTTTTTCGTGGCTGCCGCCGCCACCACCATAGCGTCGACCAGAACTCCCTTGGTGAGATAAGTTTTATCCTGGGGGGCGGTGATAAACTTGTTTGGTTTCCTAGGGACTGATTCCACTGTGTCAGGTGCCTCCCATGCCCTTCGAGCAATGAATTCCATTAATTCATCGAAGGGCGGAGTCACCCAGGAGGTAGAAGGTTGAGCCCCAAAAGCCTTCAGCAGCACCGACTCGTCCTCAGTGGGGACTAGGGATTGCCAATCACCCCTCTTGTTTCAAAATCTCCAGGATGTCTGCAAATGACACATCCTCAGAGGGTGACTTGGGGGACCCCTCTGCCTCATCCAAGTCGGTGTCAGATGTTAGAGATTCCTGTGGGGAATCTATGTGCCTCCTCTTGCACAACCGTTTCCTCGGGACCTCATCAGAGGGGGCTTCTGGTGAGGCCTCCAAGGAACAGGGGGAACCCTCTGGGGGTGGCTGAGGCAATGGGGCTCTACGCTTTGGATGGGTCGTGGGAGCAGAAATAGAAAGCGGCCCTTTTGGGGAAGGAGAAGATTCCCCTGATGAAGTGGTTGTCTGTGCAGACAATACTTTCCTCATAAGGTCAAAAGCCCCCGAACCCTGGGCCGAGGACTCCCCCGGTTCCGAAGAACACGGGAGCATCCCAGACGCAGGGGCCGTGGTCTCCGACCCAGAGGACGGAGCCGAGCCAGTCTGCACCGAAGCCCTGAGAGGGAGAGTCGGCACCGACATGTCGGTACGACTCTCAGTCCAGGAACCGAGGAGAGACCGTCGGCTCCGCGACTCCCCTACCGGTTCCGAAGGAGTCGAAGTCAATGGTGTTGATTGTGCAATGGACGGTTTTGGCACAGAGGGCTCCACTATCATCAGGTCATCCTCTCCCGGCTCCAAGATCTGGATGGGTCTCGGAGGAGGACCCGTTGGAGATATGGGGAGGCCTTCTAGTTTCGACACCAACTGGGAGGAAACTGCAATCAACTTGGAAAGGGCCGTGTTTTCCATGAGTTTCTGCATGACACGATCCACATCTGTCTCAGATAACGGTCTGGAAGAACGTGTCGAAGGAGCTGAAGATGGCACTGACCGAAGAATGGACGGTGATGGCAGCTCCGACACCGGTTCCAATATCTGGGGCTCAGTGAAAGATAAACGTTCGACGCTCGGCCCCGAGGTCTGTGGAACCGGCGAACGAACCCTAGAAGATGAACTTGGAGCCGATGACATGGGCTCCAACATCTTCGACCCCTTCGAGGATTTAGAAGCCTGATCCGACTTGTCCAAAGCCTCTTGAAAGGCAGACTTAAGTAATCCTCTGTCTATAAGCTTCCTGCGTCTATCTGTCATGACCCTCCCGCTAAAAGAATGACAAATAGAACAATCCTCTTGAAGGTGGAGAGGGCCAAGACAGTAAACGCAGGAAGTGTGATTGTCAGTAATAGACATTTTCTGCCCACACTGACATCTCTTAAAGCCGGATTTAGCTTTTTCCGATATGATTAGGCCACAAACAGGTGCCTGAAGAATAAAAGGGAATATATAATGATAATAAACACACACACAAAGCACTTCTATATAAAACTAAGAAATATAAGCTTATTTGAACAAAAAAATAAGTAGCTTATCTGGAAACTGTAACCAATTATCAAGTTTTTTTCTGGTCCGAGCTCTCCTCGATCTGATCTGTTGCAGCAGCAAACTAGATCTGAGTAACGGCAGGGAGGATTGTGGGATATGAGCTGGTCTCGAGCTTCTCTGAGATTCAGAGCTTTGTGATGTGGCAGACTCGGAGCCGAGGATTGGCTCCGAACCCGTGTGTAAGAACAAACGGCGAGATTGAACACTCTCACATCAGGAGTTAGCTGCATCACTGAGCAGACTCTTCAACCACAACCTAAACACTGGGTATGTCCCTGCAGAATGGAAAGCTGCTACGGTCATCCTCTTACTTAAGGGAGGTCATCCACTGACCCTGGGAACTATAAAGTCTGACCAGCCTCATCTGTAAAGCCATGGACAGAATCATCATGGCCCTAAAGAAAGAGATAGGTGACCTCCAAATGTCTGACCCGACTCAATTTGATTTTGTCAAAGGGAGATAATGTCTACTGAACTTGGTTGACTACTGTGAGACAGTCAAAGCCCTAGATGTAGGTAAAACTGTGCAGACAGCTTATATGGACTTTGCAAAGGGCTTTGACACCATTCCCCACTCTGGTATTACTGCCAAACTTACCAAACTGAAGGTAAACCAGTATATTTTTAGGTGGGTTGCAAACTGGCTCACCGACAGAACACACAGTTAAAATAGGTGACTCTACATCCACCAACAGACCATTAACCAGTGGAGTCCCACAGGGCTTGGTGCTGGGGCCCCTATTGTTTGGTATATACTTCTCAGACATACAAGCCAAAACAAAAGGCTTGTGGCCAACAAATTTTGCAGACGACTGCAAGTTGGGAGCGATCAAGGAGTCTCCAAGAGATGCTAACACTGTACAGGAGGGCCTTACACAAACAAACGACTGGTGCCAAAGTCATGGGCCTAAATTAAATGCAAAAAAAAAAGCATCATCTCCTTTGGCAAGGGAAACATCCCTGCAGATTACCCCATTAATAACATCCTAAGTACTCAAACCATGGTGAGAGATCTGGGTGCACAGGTTTACAGCAACCTCATGTTTCTTCAGTGGTAACGACAGCCTTATACATTGCCCACCTTATAAGTAAAGCCACTGTCTCCAAGAATAAGGAGGTCTTAACCTCCCTGTACTCGTGACTTATCAGACTAATACAGTACAATGCTCCCTTAAGTATGTACCTCACCAGGCACCAACAGCAATTGGAGAGACCACAGAGGTACCTTACAAAGAAAATTCAAGGCGTTCAACACATGCCTTATGCTGATGGACTAAAATCACTGTCACTATACTCTGTGTTATACAGACTACACAGGGGAAATCTCTGCCTTGCTTACAAGGCAACCTCAGACCCCCGCCCTGACGGAAATACTACACACTCAAGTCTAATGGCACTTGTTGCACTTGCTCTAGTGATCTTAGCATGAGACGTGACATCAACAGGACTTGTTGGAGATTCATCTCCCAAATGCTACCCCTACTTTGGAACAAGCTGCTACTCCAGGTGAAGCAGAGCCCATCACTGACCCTTTTCAAGCGTAGTTTGGATGATTGGATGGGGAACCATAAACTCACCTTGGGGGTCTCACATATGTCCCTTCTGGACAGTGGTAGTAAATGTTGAGTTAGGTCTGCTTACAGCATTGATACTAAAGGGAAACTGGTTAAAACTTGGCTAGGCTTGTAAGGGCCCCTTGGCCATTAGCCTAGTAACCTCCCATGATCTTATGATCTTATTAAAAAGTATGATTAAGTAACTTTATAAAATCTATCCCCTTTCTTAGGGGCAGTGGGCTGAATATCAGGCAAGTTACAGGATGGAAAAAAGGCATGGGTTCAGGAAATCCCAAGTGTAATAAAACATTTTTTTCAGGAAATCCCAAGTGTAATAAAACATTTTTTCAAGGACAGTGGAATATCACTATGTTCCCTCTGAAACTAATGATTTATTCCAGATATGGTTTGAGAAAAATAAAGTGACTATCTAAAGAAACATTATCCTCAGAACTAGAATTTATCACCTGAAGAGAGACAGCAGAAGTTGTCTCCTCAAAATCACTTTCCTGTTCAACATACTGGGAGTTTTCAGAAAATACAGAATGTACCTTATAAGTAACACCAGTAAAATACAGTTGTGTACACTTACCATAAATTCAGATGTTTGAGTGTATTCGCTGTCGCCGTCCTCGCATATGGGTTATCTGGCTGCCGGTAACCCTCAGTCGGCCTGAATACCAAAGTCCTTGGTATATGACGTTGGTTGCCGCCGGTTGTAAAAGTGATGTCAGTACGTCAGGTATAAAGGGAGGCAGCCGACGCCATTTCCTCAGTTTTTCTTGCCTTAACTGTCAGGAGCCCCCAAAAGAAGGCTAACCCAGGAATGGTAGCACCCTGGATACATGTCATACAAAAAATAAAAATCTACAGTCTGTGCCTTAGGAAAAAAGGGGGAATGGAGGGTGGGAAACCAGGACTGCAACAGTGAATACACTCGAACATCTACATTCATGGTAAGTGTACACAACTGTACTACGTTCTTCGTATTTCACTGTTGCAGTCCTCACATATGGGTTGATTCCCAAAGCTCAGTAAGCAGACAAAGAGGGGAGGATGTATCACAGATTAAGGGTTGGTGAGGAGGCCCTGCAAAACTGCAGAGGAAAAAACTGCCCTGGATTTAGAAAGAGGTAGATTGTAATGCTTTGTGAAAGTATGGACAGAAGACCAAGTAGCTGCTTCTAGAATGTCCTTAGTAGGCACACCTCTCAGAAAGGCTGCAGAGGTAGAGGCTGCTCTAGTAGAATGGGTCCTAATACCCTGAGGGGAAACTTTCCCATGCTGCAGGTAACAAAAGTGAATACAATGAGCAATCCATTTGGAGATGGTTTGTTTTGAAATAGCTTTACCCTGAGCCCCAGGAGCAAAACTAACCAATAACTGTTCAGATTTTTGAAAGGATTTAGTCCTAAGTAAAATCTCAGCTGTCTATGCACATCAAGAGAGTGTAGAATCCTTTCCCCTTTATTTTGGGGATTGTTGAAAAATGTAGGCAGGTGAATAGACTGGTTAAGGGTTAAACTGGAAACCACCTTAGGCATAAAAGTAGGGATTGGTTCTCAGAGAAACCCGATCCGAGTGAAAAATAATGAAAGGCTCTACTGTCACTAGGACTTGCAGCTCAGATACACTTCTAGCTGAAGTAATAGCTAAAAGGAAAGCAGTCTTCCGGGATAGAAACTTCAAATCTGCAGAGGCAGCTGGTTCAAAAGGAGGCAGAGTTAGTTTTTCCAGGACAAAATTCAGATCCCAAGCAGGAGTAGGAGCGGTTTTGGGCGGTCTAAGATTACTAACTCCCCTCAGGAACTGCTTCATCAAGGGGTGAGAAAAAATAGGTTGCTCAAAAGAATAATGAGCCGAAATTGCTGAAGTGTGAATTTTGATTGAAGAAAAGGAAAATCCACCATTAAGCAAGCCTGCCAGGTAGTCAAGAATGACAGAAAGAAAAGGATGAGAAGAGTCTTCTCCTTTAGCTAGCATCAAAGAGCAAAATCTCTTCCATTTATCTGCAAAGGATTTTCTTGTGCTAGGCCTCCTGGCCTCATGAAGAACTTCAACCACCTGTTGGGAAAGATTTAAAGTATTAGCCAGGCAGTTAAATGCAGAGTTTGAAGATGACGATGAAGGAATTTTCCCCCTCCCTGAACCAACAGATATGGTACCAGGGGAAGATGCCAAGGCCGAGCCTGAAAAAGGCTGCTAAGGAGGGGATACCAATGCTGCCTAGGCCAATCTAGAGCTATCAGAATAGCCTTTGTTTTTTCGTGCCTTATCTTTAGCAGCACTCTGGGAAGAAGAGGCAGAGGAGGGAATGCATAAACTGAGAGATGTGTCCATGGGAAGGACAACGCATCCACCCTCCAAGCTTTGTTGTGAAACTCCCTGGTGCAGAAGGTTGGAAGGAGATGACTGGTGTGCGAGGAGAAAAGATCCACTTGTGGGGTGCCCCAATGATGAGTGATGTGCTGGAAAATGTCCCTGTTCAGTTGCCACTCATGAGGATCCAGAACATGTCTGCTCAAATGATCCACCAGGGAGTTCAGCCTCCCTGGAAGATACTGAGCTATTAGATATAGGCCCATGGATGCTGCTATGGATCACATGCTTTGTCTGCACAAGGGGTATGAGTGAGTCCCCCCTTGCTTGTTGATGTACCACATGACTGTGGTATTGTCTGAAAGGATCAGCAGAGTCCCAGGATAGAGTAGGTCCTTGCAAGCCAACAAGTCCTGCTGCACTGCCATTAATTCTTTTAAATTTATGTGCAGATGAATCTGCTGGGTGCTCCAAGTTCCCTGTATGCCCATGCCCTCCAGATGCGCCCCCCATGCAACATCTGAGGCACCTGTGGTTAGAGTCTGGGTGGCAGGCCGTGGGCGGAAAGGCAGATCCTTGTTCTGAGAACAGGCTTTCGCCCGCTAGAGGAACTCCATTAGTAGACAGGGAATCAGGTGAAGAATCAAGTCTAAGTTCTGTGTGTGTTGACACCAAAGATTCCTGAGGTACCACAGAAGTTTTCTCATATGCAGCCTTGCATATGGGATCAAAATACATGAAGCCATGAACCCCAGTGCTTGCAGGAATTGCCTTGCAGAGAGCTGGGTCATGCTCGCCAAGTTCATGAAGTAAGCAGAAAGATCTTCTTGCTTCTGTTGAGGGAGGAATACCATCTGGGTGGCTGTATTCAGTCTCGCTCCCAGGAAAACCATCTCTCTTGAAAGAACCAACTTTGACTTCTTTTCATTGAGAATATAACCCAAAGAGGTGAGAATGCTCTTCACAAAATCCAAATCCTTTTCCAGTTGTTCTGGGGAGTTTGCATGAATGAGACAATCGTCCCGGTAAGAATAAATTTGAATGTCTCTCTGCCTGCAAAAAGCAATGGCTGGAGCCAGGCACTTCATAAAAACTCTGGGAGCAGTAGATAAGCCAAAGGGCAATGCAGAGAACTGAAAGTGTTGCTCCACAGCCCTGAAGCAAAGGAACTGCCTGCAATTTTCCCTTATGGGGATGTGCCGATAAGCCTCCTTGAGCTCCAAAGTTACCAGCCATGAATCCTTGCCCAGCATTGGTAGTAATTGTTGAAGGGTAAGCATCTTGAATTTGAGAATCACCAGAAAAGTGTTTAGAATGGACAGATCCAGAATAGGGCATCAGGTGCCCCCTTTCTTGGGTACCAGAAAAAGACTTGATTAAAACCCTAGGCCTGCTTGATATGCAAGAACTGGCTCTATAGCCCCCATAGTCAGTAGAGAAGAAATACGAGTTTGTACCTCTGCCCTGTGAGTTCTGGGTATGTCTGGGTATCCTTGTAAAACAGGGAAGGTGTGAAGGAAACTTGTAACCTTGGTTTACTATATTGAGCCCCCATTTGTCGTCTGTGATGGTAGACCAAACCTCTGCGAACCTGGCCAATCTTCCCCGCAAAGGAAAGCCAGGGTCCGCAGAGGTAGGCACAAGAAGGCCGGAGTCATTGAGAATGTTTGCTTTGGGAAGCTGGCTTAGAACTCCCCAATTTAGCAGAAGAATGCCATTGTTTAGCCCTTTGAAGGGCAGGAACCTGCCCCTCTGGAAGATCTGAAACCCCTAGGCCTAGAGCGACCCTGCTTGCTAGGATTACGGAAACACCAATTCTTGGAAGGATAATGCCTACTAAACCAAGGAGGCTGACCTGAAGGAAATCCTTTACAGCTTGCATAGATTTTGATATCCTCCAACTGCTTTAGTACCTCCTCAGCTTTATTACCAAAAAAAATGTCCTTGTGCAAAGGAACATCCAGCAATTTAGATTTAACTGGTTCAGAAAGAGGCTGCTCCCTCAGCCAAACATGCCTTCTGATTACGGAACCAGTGGCTGCTGCTCTGCAAGAAGCCTCCAAAGTGTCAAAACCACAATGAAGTGAATGCTTATTAACTAAAGTTTCAGAATTCAGTAAGTCTTGTAAATCTTTATTCTCTGTCATGGAAGGAATATCTCCAAGTTTAGCCTTAACAGCCTCCAAAGTATGTTGCTAATACTTAAGCATGTGAATGAAACAGTTCACGGATCTAATGGCAAGAGTTGCAGAGGTATAGACTTTTTTACCCCACCTATCCAAGCCCCTAGATTCCTCATCAGAAGGCACAGGGTTTTTCGCAATAGTAGCCTTAACACACTTGGGGCCTTGAGAAATAATTTATGGATCAGCAGTAGGGCTTTTTAAAATGGAATTGATGAGATTCAGGAACCCTGTAATACCCATCTGGTTTTCTGGGGGCAGGAGGAACAGAATTAGGAGTTAAAGAATTTAACATGAAAACATCATCCGCAACTTCCAAAACTGGAGGTATAGCCAGAGGCTTATGCTGTGGCAAATCTAGAAATTCCCCGATTCTTTTCTTAGCCTGTGGAAAATCCTGACATTCCCATTTAAAATGCTCCGTAAGAGTATTCAAAGTATCCCCAAAGGAAAAATCTTCTGGAGGGGAGGCAGAAGGGATAGAGTTCCTCAGCATCAGAATCCTCAAAGCCAGGAAAAAGTTGAGAATTTCCTTATTCACCAGCAGACATACTGGAACTCTCAGAATCTGAGACAGATAAAACATCAGGAGGTAATTCCCTAGCCCTCTTGGAAGGGGGGGGGGGGGATGAGAGCCCCTAATCAGGGAAATATCACCAGCCATCTTTACCAACTGGGACTGAGGTACAGGAGGGGAGGCCAACGCCTGCTGGTGAGTAGGTTTGCAGCTGGAAAGTTTACTAGCAATCCGGAGGGACTCGGGAGGCCTAGCAACTGCAAAAGTCTGAATTAAGGTAGTCGGTCTGGTTCTGGTCTCATGTCGAAAGGAAGAAGCGTCAGAAGCCGATGCCTGCAAAGCGGCTCCGGACCCATCTGAGGCGGCGACAGGCGGAGGGTCTGAAGACGAAATAGCAGCCTGCGACATGGAGGACTCCGGAAAGGTCTCGGCAGAGGCTTGTGGCTGAAAATCTGCGGACTGCAGGGGCTGCGAAAGCACCTGACTACCGCTGTACTGACGACCAATTTCACTGGTGTGTCGTCAGTAGATTTAACCCTAGGCCTGTCGCGGTCCTTGTCTTTGCTTTTCCTAGGTATATCCGAAGTTGGGAGACCAGAAGACGCCATACCGACGAATTTAGGCCAGACTCAGAAATGCTTATACAAAATCTTAGTTCTACGGCATATGGTATGCGGGTTAAAGGAAGCACAGAGGTCACAGTTAGGGATGTCGTGCTCAGGGCCCAAACAAGATAAACAATAGGAATGGAAATCACGGTTCAGAATCTGTTTTCCACAGGCAAGACCATTATTAACTTTACCTGACATTCGTTAAAGCAAGAAAAGGGGATCCCCAATGGGGTACTTATCTGAAGGCGTCTTCAACATGGTAGTCGGAAAGCGAAACGAAGGTAAACAGCCGACCGGCACTATTGCAAATTGCATCTGCTTCAGGCTCCATGGCAAGAAAGACTGAGGAAATGGCGTCGGCTGCCTCTCTTTATACCCGACGTACTGACATCAGTTTTACAACCGGCGGCAGCTGACGTCATATACCAAGGACTCTGGTATTCGGGCTGACCGAGGGCTACTGGCAGCCAGATAACCCATATGTGAGGACTGCAACAGTGAAACACGAAGAACATCAGAAGGGTTACAAGCCTGAACTAAACCCTGAGGTAAGCCTAATAAATCACTCCTGTCTAAAGTAAGAGAGACAAGGGAAGATAAATGCTTAACTTTCTCCTTTTTGACAGGAATTTCTTTAGAAGACAAACGTCTGTCAAGTAAATCATCTCTGGCAAAAGGCATCCCAGTTAGGCTAGGCAGAGACAGACAATCCCTACTTCTTCCTCCAGAACGTCTTTCTTGCCCACCAAGGGCAACAGCTGCAGAAGAAGTGTCCAACCCCGAATTCATGATGGCAGAAGGGGCTACTACATCAGAGGGAGTCATGGTAAACTATAAATGATCTGAGGAACCAGAAATGGCCACAGCAGAGTCAAACATTTGTGGATGTGGTAAATTTATAGCCTGCCGCAGGGACAAAAACTGTCTGGAATTGTTTTTTTTCTTGTGTCTGGAAGGAAGAAAGAAGCGCTAAATCAAAAGTTGCTCCATGGTGAATCCAAAACTAATGCCTAAAGCCCATCCAAGACTGACAGCAGTAGTCTGTGAAAGAGTTAAATATTAAAAAAAAAAAAGTAAATTTTCCACCATAAAAACATGATGAAAAGCATTTTAAACACTTACGCCAACCTCCAAAAATAAATTAGCACAAGTTGCAATTAGTAAAAACAAAGATAAATTTAACATTTTTCTCACAAAACTGAAAAGTCACAGTAAAAAGTTTGTATCAAAAAACAAAATGTGGAAGGTTTCTCCTCCCTGAAGGGAACTTATCTGCCCAGCAATGAGGAAGCATTAGCACAGTTAATCCTTGAAAGCCTACAACAGGAGCACTCTTCAGCATCACGAAAGCACTGAATGGCTTGGCACACAAACCACTGACTATATGCTCTGCTCAAGCTGAAAATGGTGTGAGCATGTGGAAGGTACTTAAGCTCTGTAAGCTTGCTATCTGTATATCCTATGCAGAATATAACCCACACAGCTAAGGCTACTGCAGCAGTGATCAAATGAAGAACATGTAGAATGATCTTGTGAGATGCTGGAGATGTGATAGCCAAATGACAGTGATTTGTTACTGTAGGTGCCAGGTGTCTGATAACCGTGCCAGTTTTGGGGGGGGGGGATTTCACTGCTGTGGTTGAACTTGGGAACAAAGGTCATCAGCAGGTTATGACAGTCACAGGATCCTTGATGTTAGGTCAACCTTTGACAATTCTCAGTAACTGTATCATCAGAGCATGCTGCATATTAAGATTGTAATTCTAATCAGATTGGTATTGTGTGCTTCTCACAGACAAAACTGGCCATGGTCAGCAGGCTCACAGGTTTGATCACTAAGTTTACAACCTACTGGCCTTCATGGAGTTTGATTACTGTAGCCCCATATCAGTACTTTTGTACACACATGCACGCACACATGCAGACACACAAACTCTTATAAAGTGACTAGCATAAACTAATAGACAGATATAATTTTTGAAGGTGGTTAATGACATTCTTCTCAACAGTGGGGAAGAGTGTATTCTATAACCTTGGAAGGCATTCTAGAACAGATTGTTCACTTTTTATATTACCTACAATTGTATTGGTTTACCTTCATGTGTATGTGTATTGCACACGGGCAAACAGCAATTGTCCAAAAGGCAGTTTGCAAAAGCCGGACAGAAAAAGGTTTGAATGTGCAATGAGCGAATGCACAGTGACATTCGCTCATTGCACATTCGACATTTTGGGGCAGATTGCACTATAGTGGGAATCAGAAAATGGTCCCTTTCCCACTGCAGTGCGGTCTCGGAGTTAGAATATTAAGGTAGGGGTGGGGTGGGGGCGCAGCACACTTCATTAGACTTTTTTTTTCAACATTAATGTTTGAAAATCAGCGAATCTGCTTTTCAATTTGGTGATTTTCGTAAACTGTCGCTGTTTTCATTTTCATGGTTACGATTCACTCATATGAGCAATCGCATCACTGTGATTTGGCTTTGTAAAGGTAAACCTTTATATTACCTACATTTAGCTTTAGTAATAGGCTCCTTTCGGTTTCAATTTCTTTAAGACTTTTGGGTTTCTAATATCGTGACAGGAATGGACCGCATTCCTAAGTCAAAGTATAAGTTCATAAAATGAGTATTGTTTCAATCTCTAATTTTAGCCAAAAGTGTTCTATGCAGTACTCGCAATGTGCTCAGAATGGACTCCTCCTGAAATTCATAAGGAGTTACATACATCGCTAATGTATCTAAATACAACTGTACATTTTTTTAAATAAGACCAATTGCACCCACTACTACTGGAACTGTTTGGGAATCCATCTTCTACATTGCCTTTATTTCTGCCTGCAAATCCTGGTATTTTATTACTTTGTCTCTCTCTCTCTCTGTACGTAAGACACTGCAACCACTGGGTGTAGGAATTTCAAAGATCAATGCTACTTTTGTCTTCTTTTCATGGACTACTTTATAGGTTCATAGGTAATTACTAGGCTAATGATCCCAGGGGGTCTTCTGAAGCCTAACCATGCTTCCCAAGGGTAGGAATCAAACCCTGGACCTTGTGTCTGTAAGGTAAACACCTTAACCATTATGGCAGCCTCCAATCTGGTTTTCTTGAATCTATTTTTTGAAATGTTGGTAATGGGTGATTCCATGCAATATAAACTTCGTTTTCTATAATGCTTTGTGGGTCATGTTTCAAATGCTTTGCAGCTACTTCAATAATATAATGTTTGCATAATCCCCAATGCAAGTCTTGCCACATTATTATGCCATTCAGTATACAGGCCTTCTGCCATTAGTGTATCACATCCAGCAACATGTGCAAATGTTTCCAATTCTGTTTTACAAAACCTGCATTTGTCTGTTTCTCCCACATGTTCAATGGACTTTGCAAACCAATGTGTATGTAGCCCACTATCCGAGGGCGCCAATATTAACCTTTCGTCTTTTGGTTTAAATTTACCTCTTCTTAACCATTCCTGTGTTAGATCCTGATTAACATGATGTTGTTCCAGGAGTTTTCTGTACTTGCAACTATACTTATGTATTTTTCACATTTCTTTCCTTCTCATCTGATCCTTCACCTTATATTCTTTCTTTTGTTTTTTTGGCACATTCTGCTGCTGCCTGATTTGTATCTTCTTGTGGTTTGATTTCCACTCCCACTTGACACAGACATGCTTCTGATAAATTAAGCAGGGAAGTCATCTTACACTTGTTCTCATATTTTAAAACTTTCACTATGTTTGGATCTTGTGAGGTCAGCAGATATATATGCAGTCCCATGATTGTAGATCTATACATGTAATCAGTTTCGAGGAGACCCATACCTGCCTCAGAATGGGGAATATATAATCTTGATACACACACATTTTTATAAATCATTTGATAAGCATACATTTTGCTTGTATTCCTGTCCAATTGATCCAATACCTGTTGAGGCCAGTCAATCACCTCAAAACTGTAAGTTAGAACAGGAAGATCACAGTGATTTATAGCTTGGACTTTTGTACTTACATGTCAGTGCTGTTTTCAGTATTAATTTTAGTCTACTAAAACATTCTTTACTAAGTTTTATTTGTATTTCTTCATGTTTTACTGCTGATCCTTCATCAAATCCCGAATACTTATACACCCCCTCTTGCTAAAGTTCTTCTATATCACATTCCCATCCCAGACTGATATTTTCGTATTGTTACAGATTTCTTGCTTTAAAGTTTGCTTTTGCATATTTATTAAGACCAAATGACATTCTTATATCTGAAAAAGTTCTGACCACTTGCAGTTTTGCTTTCAGTTCCTCATCTTAGGTTCATAGGTAAGTACTAGGCTAGCTGCCCCTGTGGGCCACTTTAAGCCTGGCCAATTTCCTCCAAAGGTGAGACTCAAATCCCATACCTTGTGTTTGTAAGCTAAACACCTTACTTGTTTATTTGGACTGCAGGCTAGAGATTGCCTTCCATATGAAGAAGGACTGCTAAATTTGCTATAAATGCACTTCATTACAAACATAACTGCACTGCTCTCAGTGCCCTCAACTGGCTTGAATTTCCACATCTCCTAAACTACTTTCAACTAGCTATGGCACACAAAGTTATATATCAACTCGATAACTGCTCTGCTCTTAGCTCACTCCTCCAAACCTATAAACCTACCAGGGCTCTCCGATCTGAAGACAAGCTACTAGTAACCCTATGCAGATCAAACAAAAAGCTGTGCAGTGCTTATACTCCTACACTATCGCAAAACTCTGGAATGCCTTACCAGTAAACGTCAGAGCAAACCACAAGAGTTTTAAACTCACAGTAAAGAACTACCTTCTAGAAACAGATAACTTTGCCTGTTCCAAAACTACTAAGCTACCCCCTTGTTTCTCCCTCTGTTTAGTTCCTGTCCACCCTCCCTAACCCCCCCCTCCTCACTACTTCACTTTCTTCCTTTCCTCTCCCTTTTCTCCCTCAACCATCACTTTAGTGCTTCCTCACTCATCTTTCTATCTCCTCCTACATTTCCAACTCACCCCCCACTCCTCTTCCTCTCTCCCCTCTGTATACCCCTACCCTAGAAACTTTGTTCCCTCTAGCAAAAGCCTACATTCTAGCTTTACCTTGCTAAACTTCTGTACTTGCTGTAATCCCTTTACGCTTCCCATACTCCTCCTTCATTAATTAACCTTGCATTATACCGTTATATCCCCTTTTGTCTCTATCTCCTTTTTATTGATATCTTACCAAAGATAAAGTAGTTATATTTATTGCTACATGACTAGGAGTATTAAGCTCACCCATACTCTCATAAAATTTGCTGCTAGTCCTACTGTTTACTTGTTGACTAATTTAATCCTTTTTGTAAATGCATATCACCTGTCTACCTGTAAATCATTGCAAATGATAATCTACATGTAAGATTTAAATTTCTGTATTTTTTTTCTATTCTAAGTTTACTGTTGTGGAGTTTTGTCTCCCCAAGCCTGTATGTAAATGTATACCAGTTGTCTGCCTTGTAAGTTAATGTAATCTATATTCCACATATAAAACTAATACTTCTGTACTTTTTTTTTTTAACGTTTACTGTTGTGGAGCATTTCTCCCTGGGCCTCTGCTGAAAATGGGCTTCTGATCCAGTAGGACTTTCCCAGTTAACAAATGTAAAATAAATAAATACATATCAGAGTATAAGCAAGGAGAAAGAAACAGGGGATCCTAAACGAATGACCAGCACTGGCCAAGTTTTTAGTAGAATCTAGAACAGAAGTTGTCATTAAGAAGGGAATAATTAGACCGTATACAGTGCAATGAAAAAGTAATTGGCCCCTTCCTGATTTATTTCTTTGTATGTCTGTCACACTTAAATGCTTCAGATCATCAAACAAATTGACATATTAGACAAAGATAACCCAAGTAAACACAAAATGCAGTTTTTAAGTGATGATTTTACTTAAGGAAAAAAATATATCCAAACCTTCATGGTCTTATGTGAAAAAGTAATTGCCCCCCTTGTTAAATCATGAAGTAACTGTGGTTAATCACATTTTTGGGAAAGCTGAGTTCAATTTCACTAGCCACACCCAGGCCTGAGTACTGCCAGACCTGTTGAATCAAGAGATCACTTAAATAGAACCTGTCAGACAAAGTCAAGTAGGCCAAAAGATCCCAAAAAGGAAGACATCATGCCGCGATCTAAAGAAATTCCAGAATATATGAGAAACAAAGTAATTGACATCTATCAGTCTGGAAAAGGTTACAAAGCCATTTCTAAAGCTTTGGGACTCTAGTGAACCACGGTGAGAGCCATTATCCACAGATGGAGAAAACATGGAACAGTGGTGAACTTTCCCAGGAGTGGCCGGCCTACAAAAATTACCCCAAGAACGCGGTGACTACTCATCCAAGAGATCACAAAAGAACACAGAACATCGTCTAGAGAACTGCAGGCCTCACTTGCCTCAGTTAAGGTCAGTGTTCATGACTCAACCATAAGAAAGAGGCTGGGCAAAAATGGCATGCATGGCAGAGTTCCAAGGCGAAAACCACTGCTGACCAAAAAGAAAATTCAGGCTCATCTCACTTTTGCCAAAAAAACATCTTGATGATCCCCAAGACTTTTGAGAAAATATTCTGTGGACTGATGAAACAAAAGTTAAACTTTTTGGGAGGTGTGCATCCCGTTACATCTGGAGTAATAGTAACGCAGCATTTCAGAAAAAGAACATAATACCAACAAGTCAAACATGGTTGTGGTAGTGTGATGGTCTGGGGCTGCTTTGCTGCTTCTGGACCTGGACAACTTGCTGTGATTGATGGAACCACGAATTCTGCTCTCAACTAAAAAATCCTGAACGAGAATGTCCGGCCATCAGTGCATGACCTCAAGCTGAAGCATAGTTGGGTTCTGCAGCAGGACAATGATCCAAAATGACTTTGTAAATTGACTGTATTTACTGATGCCATGAATACTCTGACCAATTGATAATCCAAAAAGAGCCAGGCAGGGCAATGCAGAATTGATAGTGCTCTGATCCTGCAAGAAATATCTTCTATCTTGCAGATTGAGACGGGGGCGTGCAGGTATGCCTCTTTGAGATCTAGAGTTACCAGCCAATTCTGGTGGGAGCTCAGGAAAAGATGGGAGAGTGAGCCAGCATCAGAAAATTGGAGGAGCCTCAGGCTGGTCAGTTATGATCACTAGAAGACACTGGCTCAGGGGGGCCTGCCTGGCTCTCTCCCTCTTGGGAGGCCCTGTCTCTCTCTCTGGAGAGGAGCCCCTGTCTGGGTTTAATTAATTAAATCTAATTAAAGAGAAAGCATTTGAGAACTAGAACATTTTGAGAACTAGAAGGGGGCAGATGTGGGGGGTTTAACAGGGCTTGTTTTCTTTAGCGGCTAAGGCCTAATGGACATGGCGGGCAGGATGCTAGCAGCAGCAGTAGCAGGGCAGGAGCTCCATCAGACATCCAAGGAGAATAAGTCAAACGTAGTGGGTAAAATTTCTGAGGTCGATTCAAGAGTTGTAGCAGAGGCCTCCAGTTGTAGAATATAGGTCAAGCGTACTTTGTTCAGTTTTTTCGGTTTTTTCGAGTTTCACGGAAAGTAGACACCTTATTTTTTGTTTTACCGCGCCGGCGAAACGACCACGTCGGAAACGGTCTTTTTTATCTTTGGCGTTTTTGGGGGTGGGGGGACCGAGGATCCGCATAAAATCAATGAAAAAAGAACCAAAAAAAACTGTTCTCCAACCCGGACTCTAACCTTAGCCTCGTCGGTTGAAAGAGGCACAGGCGAACAGGCTGCTTTCGTGGGATGGGCCTAAACAAGGCAGACACAGTAAGAGGAAAATCTTATGAGGTATTTGTTTCCAGGTTAAACAATTGATGATATATACCGAAGACCAACAGAGATGACGCGGGTGGAATGCGACATCAGCCGAAGCGGACCCGACTTTGGAATCCGACACTGCAGCTGCCCTGACGCCACAGGACAACCCACTTGTTATGACTGCAGATGCATCCATGAAGGACATCACACCAGCAAGTCCACCTCTGAATGGCTTAAAAAAAAACAAAATGAAGTTTTTGAAGTGGCCTAGTCAAAGTCCGGACTCTAATTGAGATGCTGCGGCATGACCTTAAAAAGGCGGTTGATGCTCGGAAACCCTCCAATATGGCTGAATTAAAACAATTCTGCAAAGAAGAGTGGGCCAAAATTCCTCAACAGCGATGTGAAAGACTCATTGCCAGTTATCACAAACGCTTGATTGCAGTTGTTGCTGCTAAGGTTGGCACAACCAGTTATTAGGTTTAGGGGCAATTACTTTTTCACATAGGGCCATGTAGGTTTGGATAGTTTTTTCCCCCCTTAATAAATAAAATCATCACTTAAAAACTGCATTTTGTGTTTACTTGGGTTATCTTTGTCTAAAATTTATATTTGTTTGATGAGCTGAAACATTTAAGTGTGACAAACATGCCAAAAAAAAAAAGAAAAAAAAGAGAAATCAGGAAGGGGGCAAAAATGTTTTCATTGCACTGTAAGATATTGCATGATAACTATAAGAATCGATCAGAGGAGGTTAAGCAAGACTGGGAAGAGAGACTGGATAAGCAACTCAATAAGAAACAATGGGGGATATATGTAAGTCTCCCAAATATGCAACAAAATCTATAAGATTTAGGATCTTTGCCTGGAAGTGTTTAGATTTGTATTTTTATACCTCAAGCAAACCAAAGAATTTTTCCTCAGGTAGACCATAAATGGAGGTGTGATGAGGAAGAAAGTTAACAGGGAGCATATTTTTTGGGAGTGTAATGAGTTGGCAGACTTTAAAGATTCCCTACAAACTGCTCTGTCGGAGATGCTGGGTGAGCAAACTGCAGTAACTAGGAAAATTAATGATTTTTTGGGCTATGATACTTTGGGCAATTCCAATTCTTTAAGACCTTGCCGAGTGTAATTATGACGGCTGCCAAAAAAAACAGTTACTAGAAAATGGAAATCAAAGTCTACACCAACTTTACTAGAAGTAGCGAAGATAGTAAGAGATGGGTCTATATTACATTGACAAATGCTTATATGTTAGAATCTCTAAAGGTTGACCTTTAGAGATCGAACAGTTAAGTGTTTGAAAATGTAATTAACAAAAAAAAAAAAAAAAAAAAGTAAAATGGAAGGGTTTTAGAAGGGGGGCACCCCCCCTGCACCCCCACACCCCCGTTACTTAAATTAACCAACTCCAAAATTGCACTTCAGTGCACTACAGTGCGGAAACGGGAAATTTCCCATTCCCTACACTGTAGCGCAATCTTGGAGTTGGTATATTTAAGTAGTGGGGGGTGCAGGGGGGCTTTCCTCCCTGCTTACACACTTTAGTTTTTTTTTTTATTTTATTTTTTTTTTATTTTTGAAGATATTCAAACACTTAACTGTTCGATCTCTAAAGGTCAACCTTTAGAGATTCGAATTAAGCATTCGTTTATCTATTATAGACCACAAGAGATATAAAACAACTGGAACTGGGATCTTTAGAAAAGGGTAGGAGCAAATTATATAGGAAAAAATGTGAAATGCAAGATGAATGTATGTAGAGGAGGTACATGGTTTAAAAGAAGGCTGCATTTAAATGAGCTATGTAATGGTTGACTAACAATGACTGGATATGTTAAAAGTGATGTATTATGTTTGCAGCTACAGTTGTGTTGGCATGGTTTAGAATATATGTTTGCAACTGAGACTGTGTCACTATGGTTTATTTTCATCTCTATAAATGTAACATGGCCTATGCCATACATGATAACTTAATAAAGGTGTTTCTTGTTTAAAAACACCTTAATTATTATGCCAACTTCCCTTCCCCAGCAAAACTGAGTATACAGCAGGTTCCACTGTGATATGAACTCAGATCAATGGAGTCAGAGTCCAGAGTGCTAACCATTACACCACAGAACTTCATTCAGAAGTCCTTCTCATCTATTTAGTCATGGTGACAGACCACAAACCTAATCCTAAATGCAAATAAAACCAACATAATGCTGTTCTTACCAAAACAGTACCAAAATAAAAAAAACTTTATCATTAATACCAAAAATGAATGATTTCTCATGCACCAGTGTACTCACAACCAAATAACCAAAAACCAATGGAAGAGCTAAGAGTACACTAGAAGACTTCTTTAGCGTAGCAAAAGTTTAACAGTCACTTTTTTCCAAAGACTTCATCAGAAAATAACATACACACATTTTATACAAATCTAAAATTTACATGGTCCAATCAAATGAAAATTCTAATTAAATAATAAAACAATTAATTAATAATTTGATTTAATAAAACCATTATCGGTACTAAAAAATAATCAAGTCAATTGACTTTTAACCCTTTCTTAAATGGTCAGTTTTCGATCAGCCAAATCACATTTTATATTTATAACATCACTTAAACCAGGTGGATGATTTGCAGCAAGTCTTTGTTTTTTTTTTTTTTTAATTTCTCCATCTTATATCTTCTTTAACCAAGATCTAACATTGTAAAAGCAAATTTTTTGCAGGTTTGACATCTGAATGTTTACATAAGTATTGTTTTTGTCTTTGACCTTAACTGTATTGAGATGTTCCTTAATTCTTAAGCCAACTTCTTGTGGTCATACCCACATAGAAAGCTGGATATCCTAAGCACAATGCAATATATACTATGCCTTTAGTATTACAGCTAAATCTTCCAGGGATCTGAATAATGCAAGACAAATGGTCAAGGGTGATCTAAGGCTCTCCATGAATGAACCTACAAATACTACAACTATTGCATTTAAAAGTTACACTCACTTTAGAAGTAAAGGGTGGAAGAATTTTAGTATTCTCATATTCTAATAACTATTTAATGCGAACATTCTTCTTGTAAATAAAATAAGGGGCTTCATCTAAACCATTGGCTAAATCATTGTTACCCATAATCACCTTCCAGTTACTACTACTAATTCTAATTGCACCATTATCCACGGTCATATCCAAACAGCATCTAGGTATCATATTCTGGCTGTTGGAATTAAAATCTGTTCTACCCATCTTTGTATAAGTAAATTGATACAAAAGCATGGGTAAAAACTCTGTGGACCTTTTGGTGTAAAACTCTTCAGCCGTTTCTTTCAAGAAACAATTCTGTAATAAAACCTAGTTCTGATGTGAAGTGACTATCTTTACTAATCATACACAAAGCTCTTATATACTGACCTCTTGGGATATTCCTCATAATATAGCTGGGATGATTACTCTTGTAACAAATGTAACTATTCGAAAAGGTATTCTTACGATGGATACAATTTACAAAATTACATGTGGTGGAATCCCAGCTAAGGTCCACATCAAGAAAAACTTTTTGTCCTTAAGTCTCCTGGTACAAATTTTAAAAAATCTGATGAGCCTCACAGTTTTAAATAATCCACAAAGAAGGTTAGAAGTCAACACTGTTTTCTGAAAGCTAAATTGTAGCCATGACCTAATCTGTTAAGTAGACAGCTTAAACGGTTAAGGTTAAGAAAAGAGCAGTGGTGGCAGCCACCCTGGAATATCCCCTCTTTGAATTTTCAGCCCTGTGATAATAATTTGTCCTTTATCATGGTTTAGCTGCAAAATGTTTGCCACTGGTTCAGAGCCACTGTAATGTAATCGATCAATTTAGGATGCATCTTATACATTTGTAAGCACTCTTATTCATGAATGTGGGATGCTGTCAAATGTTTTTTTTTGTAGTCTATCCATATCACAAATAGATCGTTCCCCTTTTCACAATTCTCCATTGTGACTAACAACAAATGATCCTTTGTTGCATATGACTTTCTTTTGTTACCCTTTTGTTCTATTATCATAATTGATTTTCCTCTAAATGACTATAAACTCTGTCAGGATCAGTTCCAGTGTATAGTTTATACATCACCAGCAGGCAAGTTATTGGTCTATAGTTTTTGGGATATCTTGCAGGTTCACTCTTAAGGAGTATATTTTTTCCTGTTGTTACCAGGGTGGAGTCTCTTCAGCATGCATACATAAATGGTTCTTACTCATGACTAAATTTTCATGTAAAGATGTTAATATTTTTAGCAGGGAGTTAGGTACTGCATCTGGGCCTGGGGGGTTTTACAATTAGAAGCTTTTCTTAATTTTGTTTTAATTTGTCTGGCCATTACTTCATCCCATTTCATATTCTGTACATTTGAACTTCTTTTTCTTTACTTTACTTCTATCCATTCAGCATCTTTGTTATGCTACACAGAATCTTCACAGATATTTCTGCAAAACCTTCATAGATATTTCTCCAAAATGTATACATTTTTCTTTTTTTGGTTGTGTTTCTATTCCTTTTGCCTTGTTTCTTAATTCTCTATAAAACCTTTTTGGGTCATCAATAAACTGCATATTTTGAACTTTTCAGTGACATTTATCTACACATCTAAGTTTTTCTGCCTGTGTCGAACTCTAGTTAATTTTTTACAACAATGCACAATATGAGTCTGGTCTGTTCTGATAAAGGACATTGTTTTTATCAGGTCTATCTTTCTGAGTATTTTTGTTGATTTGTTCCCTCTTCTATACTCTTCTAACAGCAACACTTCTTGTCTTAGTTGCTTTATAGTTTTTGTTTTTCGAAACTTCCATGATGGCATTTGATTTCATAGGTAGGTAATAGGCTAATAGCCCTAAGGCCTATATAAGCCTAGCCAAAAAGGTACCCTGGCTTTCGCCATCCAAGAAAATTATTTTCCTGTGCCCCTGTCGAGCAGAGCCACAGAAGTGATCCCTGGGGTGAATTTCTATTTCCCATCCAATCATCAAGACTTTTCTTGAAGAGTGCTAATGAGGAGCCCTGTTTGACATAGATAGGTAGTCTGTTCCAGAGTATGGGAAGTTTCTTGAGACAGGAATCTATCCCTCCAGCATGTTCTGTTTATTGTGGTGACAAGGTTTAGGTCCCTAGAGTGTGTAGCTCAGAGTGATTGGGATTTCTTTAAGTGGAGCATGTCCAACAGTTCTGGGTCTGACATAGCTTTGTAAGTTAGGCAGAGATCGCCTCTGAGTAGGCGATATGCGACAGAGTAAAGCTGGAGTTTTTTTAGACCGTCTGCGTAGGGCATCTGTTTGAGACCAGTAATCCTCTTTGTGAGGTATTTCTTTGGCCTTTCCAGTTGTTGTAGATGTCTTGTGAGGTACATACCAAAAGGGGTGTTGTACTCTATATAATGGGTCTAATGAGTGGTGAGTAGAGGGGAACAATGACCTCTTTTTTTCTGGATGAGAAACCTTTTGGGATGAGGTGAGCCATATAGAACAATTTCCTGACCACTGTGGTGATGTGATTATCAAAGGAGATATTACTGTCCACCTATGTCCCAAGGTCTCATCACACTTTTGGCGTTAAGTAGACTACCACTTAGGTTCACAGGTTTATACTAGGCTATCTGCCCTAAGGCATTTATAAGCCTAGCCCAAAGTTTTGTGGCTTACGCCACCCCTTATATGAAAAAATACTGTGCCCATTAGTTTGTTGTGCCTCTGTCCAGCAGTGACACAGAGATGATTCCCGGGGTAAACCTACGATCTCCCATCCACAGGTCAAGATTTCTCTTGAAAAGAGCCAGCGAGGTGCTCTGCCTCACATGGACTGGGATTTTATTCCACAGCATAGGGAGTCTCTGAGTGATAAATCTATCCCTCCAGCACGTCCTATTTATATCCGTGCTAAGGTTTAAGTCGCTTGCTCTAGTGGTTTTGGTGGATTTGGATTTTTTAAGGTGGAGCATGTCCATTAATTCCGGGTTGGACATGGACTTGCATGTCAGGCACATGTCACCTCTGAGCAGACGGTATGCGACTGAATAGAGCTGGAGTTTTTTCAATCTGGCAGCATATGACAGATTTTGGAGTCCCTTTATCCTTTTGCTGAGGAACTTTTGGGGTCTCTCCAATTGCTGCAGATGTCGGGTGAGATACATCCCGAATTGGGTATTGTACTCGATCATTGGTCTGATAAGTGAAGAGTACAGGGGAACAATGACCTCACTAGATCTGGATGTGAATCCCTTCATGATCAGGTGGGCAATGTAGAAGGTCTTTCTAACCACGTTAGCAACGTGAGTGTCAAAAGAAAGGCCACTGTCAACCTGGGTCCCCAGGTCCCTGATAACCTCTTCTGTGCTTAGTTGATTGCCACCTATATGGTAGCTTGGGGTTACCTTGTTTTTCCTGAAGGGTATGACTATACATTTTTTGGCGTTTAACTTCAGGCCATGGCTCTGGCACCAGCTATCTGTTTCCGTGAGTCCTTTCTGAAGGATATCCGTGTCCGATGCACTTTCCACTATGGCGCCCAGTTTGCAGTCGTCTGCAAACTTTGTCAGCCAAAGTCCTCCCATGTTGGCCTGTACTTCTGAGAAGTAGATGCTGAACAATAGGGGGCCAAGGACCGAGCCCTGTGGGACACCACTTGTGACCGGCTTGGAGTCTGACATAGCGCCAGCAACTCTAACCCTGTGGGTTCTGTCCTTAAGCCAGTTTGCAACCCATCTTGTGACATATGGGTTTACATTTAAGCTGGTAAGTTTTTCTACAATACCCGAGTGGGGTATTGTGTCGAAAGCCTTTGCAAGGTCGAGGTAGGCTGTATGGACTGCCTTTCCCTCATCAATGGCCTTGGTGACTGTTTCGAAGAAGTCGACCAAGTTCAAAAGGCATGATCTGCCCTTGAAGCCAAACTGGGTCGGGTCCAATGTCTGCAAGCCCCTATATCTTTGTTTATGAGCTCCATTATGATCCTCTCCATAGGTTTGCAGACTAGACTTGTTAAGCTTATGGGGCGGTAATTACCAGGGTCAGTAGAGGCACCGCCTTTGTGGAGTGGGACCACAGTTGCCGTACGCCACTCCTTGGGCACGTATCCTGTGGTAAGGCTGAGATTAAACAGCTGCCTTATGTGCGGGTTTAATTCCTCATTTAGCTCATGTAGCACACAGCCGGGGACACCATCTGGTCCCATTGATGCTGTGTTTTTAGCTTTAGAGAGAGCAGCTTTCACCTGCGCATTTGAGAGGTCTGGGAGGCTACACTCCGCTGGGATAGTTATCTCTCCTTTGGGGGGGGGGGTGAAGTTTGCACTGAACCTGTCTGCCAGTATGTTGGCAATGTCTGTGGGTTCAGTGATTTTGTATCATTTTGGACTAATTCTGAGCATATCTGGGAGTTTCCACCCAGGTTCCTAACATAGCTGAAAAAGGCCTTATGATTGTCCTTTGAATCCATGGCAATTTTTCTCTCAAAATTGGCCTTAGTTGATTTTATGAGTGCTCGTATTTTTTACTAATAATGATCAGGGGTGACTTCCCTTTTATGGATTTTGTTCTATCATGTAATAGCTTTCTCCTCTTATTGTAAAGTTTGTTAATGGCTGGGGTCCACCAGACTGGACGTTTGCCCTTTGTGGAAAGAGTCTTGGTTTTATTTGGGATTGCCTGATCCATGCAGTCCTGGAGGTGTTCATAGAAGGCATTTGTAAGGGCTTCCGTAGCTTGGGTTGTGGTTTCCACTGGCTCAGGGGCCTTGAAGGATACCACACCAGTCTTGAGTAGTGTGACGTTTGCTTTAGAGAAGTTTTTCACTGTGGTCTTTTTTTTTGGGGGGGGGGGCGGAATGTGGATTTCCAGTGAGATTAGTTTATGATCAGATCTCACCAATGAGGGATATACTTCGGTGTGGAGCATTTTGTCCCCATGTTTGTGATAATGAGATCTAGTATATTTTCTCCTCTCGTGGGAACAGTGACTAGCTGTTCCATGGCATTTGAATTTATGAACTCCAGGAACCGTTGGGCTAGAAAGTTAGGGCTTGAGTAATGTTCCCAGTCTATATTCGGGTAGTTGAAGTCACCCAATATGATGGTGTTTGGAGATACATTTATACCCTCCAGTGTCTTCAGGAAGGCTGTGTGGGGTTCCTGAGTTTGACAGGGTGGCCTGTAGCATGCTACAATTTGTAGAGCAGTTTTGCCTATGGTTAGTTGCACCTGGATGGTTTCTGAGCTTGCGTTGCCACCAACCTGGAGATGTGGGTATCCTTTATGAATATGGATACACCCCTTCCTTTTGTGGTGTGGTCCGGGTTTTGGGGCCGGAACGCATGATATGAGGTAAAACCTAATAGTGCCGGGGTGCTCTCAGGAGCCTTGAACCAGGTTTCAGTTACAGCACAGACATCGATGTTCTCCATACTGAGAAGGGCCTAGAGTGCGTGCATTTTGAGATTTAGACTTCTGGCATTGAGCAGCATTACCCTCAGTTTCTTCCCATTTTGTTTTCTAGGGTGGTAGGTTTAGAATTTGAGCCTTGCCTAAAAAAGGCACTATGGGGGTGGCAAGAGCCTCAGCCAATATCCGGAATCCCAGGGGTGACAGGTGCAAGCCGTCCCTTGCGAAGCAGCGTGGCTTGTCAAGCATGTCATCCCAGGCAGACAGACACTGGATCCCCTTTGAATGACACCAGACATTAAGCCAATTGTTAAAGCTGATCATCTTGTCTCTATATTGTGGCATCATTCTTGGTGAAGGAAGGATAACTGCTCAGGGTCATACCTGCCTGGGCTACATAATCAGAGAGCTCCTCTATGTCTCTTTTCATGTAGTCCAGGGAGGTACGTCTCAGGTCGTTCACACCAGCATGGACAATGACTGTGTCATATTTGTACTTGCCGTGGAGTGACCCGAGTGCTTGTGTTATGTGGCGGATTCTAGCGCCCGATAGGCAGCTTACTGTGACCCTCTCTTTGTTCAGCCTGGTGAGTGGGATGTCAGTGTGTCTGACTATGGAGTCACCTATGACAAGTATGTTTGGTGTTGTATTTGGCCTTAAGGGCTGTGACTGCTTTGCACACTGATTTTGTGGTTTATGTGTTGCTTGTGGGGTATCTTGAGGTAGCAGTTGTTTGGGTGTCTGCTTTGGAGGCCTCTGCTGTTTAGGTAAATTTTTACTCAGAGCCTCCGAGTATGTCTTTGTGTGTTTATGTGTTTGATTCAGTGGTGTGGTAGCATTATGTGAGGCTGGTTTTGTGGTGTGTGTAGTTGCCTTCTCCTCCTGTCTGGTCTTGCCAGTCCTGAGTTGAGAGAGCTCAGCCTCCAGTTTGGCTAAATAGCTGCATCTCTCGCAAGTATTTGTGTTATGTGGGAGGAGGAGAGGGTTGTCTGTGTACATGAGGCAGTTATAACATTGCCTCAAGATTCCCAGATTCACCAGCTGGACCGGAGAGGAGATTGACAACTGACCTTTGGACATGATAGAATAATATTGGGAATTCCTTAATAACTGAAAACAAGGGCCAGTGGGGAGTGAGGGTGTAGTGCTTTTAATTTTTAGTGCTGACTTATATAATTGCTTTAGTGAGCAAGTGCCAGGTAACTTGAGTGCAATGTGTTACAAGTAACTAAATGCAAAAACGACAAACAGTAACTTTCTTTCAAGTGAAACAAGGAAATAAGTACAGTAAGCAATGCAGATATCACTAGTGATCCACAGAAGCGCTGAGAAGCTGCGTATTAGGTGGAATTAGCGTTCCAGGGAAATAACAAGCAAACAAACATATAAACAAAGCTAGATTCAGCAGGCCTGGATCTAGTCTATGCTACAGCAAACAAGGTGTACCAATTTCAGTAAGATACAGTTCAAATATTCAGGCACTATAAACCTTTAACCAGAAATTCCCAGCTCAGAAGGGCAGAGTCCAGCCTCTTCTCCCACAAGAATGAAGACCACGAACCTTCTTAATGTAAAATAACTGGCCTGAAGCCCAAGTGCTTAAACCAGAACTAATACACTTGGACACTGGGCTCTCAATCAGCAGTTCCCAACTTAGAAGGATGAAAGCTACCTGTCCTGCCACCACAGTGCTTGCCACAAACCTTCCTAATGTAAAACAACTGGTCTGAAGCCCAAGTGCTTAATCCAAAAGACTTAGAATGATAGCTACACTTTAATCAAGTTAATACCAAGCAGTAATAAATACAATTGAATACTTTAGAGAATGTCTGGATTAGTGCTCAAGTTACACAAACAAAGCTAGATCCAGCAGGCCCGAATCCAGTCTATGCCACAGCAAACAAGGCACACCAACTTCAGTAAGAAGCAGTTCAGATATGCATGCACTATAAGCCTTTAACCAGAAATTCCCAGCTCAGAAGGGCAGAGTCCAGCCTCTCCTCCCACAAGAGTGCAGACCACGAACCCTCTTAATGTAAAATAACTGGCCTGAAAGCCCAAGTGCTTAAACCAGAATTAATACACTTAGAATAACAGACACTGAGCCCTCAATCAGCAGTTCCCAACCTAGAAGGATGTAAGCTACCTGTTCTGCCACAACAGTGCAGACCACAAACCCTCTCAGTGCAAAACAACTGGTCTGAAGCCCAAGTGTTTAAACCAAAAGGCTTAGAATGAGTTGCACCAAGCAGTAATAAATACAATTGAGTATTTTTAAGATGATGCAAAAGTAAAATGAAGTAGGCAGAAACACAAGTACAGTAAAAGCAGATTAAATTTTTTTTATTTATTTATTTTTTTAATCTGAACAAGTGCTGGTGCTGAGATCAAAGAAACAGATTTGAGTGCCGAAACTAGAAAACTGGCTAGTTATAAGAAAAAAAACAAGCTAGAAGGCTTCCCTCAAACACAGAAGGGCTTGGGGGCTCAGAAGCCTACAAATAGTCTATACCACTTAACAGGAAAGGCAGGAAATAAGCTTAATTTTTTTTTGTCTGTTTCCCAGATGCTCTCTTTGTACACAGTAGGAGTGCCTGAAATCAGAATATGATCTCACTGCACTCAGTTGAGTGAGCAAATGAGATGGGCACAGAGGCATGTTGAGGGGGGGGGGGCAGTTTCAAGGCCACTAAGATTAACACCAAAACAAAAACAGAAAGGGTGGGGGGGAATAACTGAAGAGCAGAGTTAAAACTGCCAGTTCAGTTAATATTCCTTCAACACAGTTTAAATCAAATTAAATACTGTATTTTTTTTAAAAAAAAGTGCAGATAAAGGTACTTAAATTCTCTAATACGTCCAGTTGAATATAACCAAGTTCTTAGCCGGCCAAAGCTGAAGTTTTTAAGCAGAAAATATTTCACACTCTACCACTTAAATAGGCAAGGACAGGAAATCAAAGAATGTGGCTATCCCCACACCTGTAATTACTAGCAAATAACAAAATTCAGCAAACACTAACTTCAGTTCAAGTTAGTGAAGAGCAGAGTTGAAACTGCCAGTTCAGTTAATATTCCTTCAACACAGTTTAAATCAAATTAAATACTGTATTTTTTTTTTTTTAAAAGTGCAGATAAAGGTACTTAAATTCTCTTATACGTCCAGTTGAATATAACCAAGTTCTTAGCCGGCCAAAGCTGAGGTTTTTAAGCAGAAAATATTTCACACTGTACCACTTAAATAAGCAAGGACAGGAAATCAAAGAATGTGGCTACCTCCACACCTGTAATTACTAGCAAATAACAAAATTCAGCAAACACTAACTTCAGTTCAAGTTACTGAAGAGCAGAGTTAAAACTGCCAGTTCAGTTAATATTCCTTCAACACAGTTTAAATCAAATTAAATACTGTATTTTTTTAAAAAAAAAAGTGCAGATAAAGGTACTTAAATTCTCTTATACATCCAGTTGAATATAACCAAGTTCTTAGCCGGCCAAATGTGGTAGTTCATGGGTACAGAGTTTTTACCAAAGGGGATGACCATACACTTTTTGGCATTGAGCTTCAGGCCATGGCTTTGACACCAGGCATCTGCTTCAGTGAGGCCCTTTTGCAGTATGTCCACATCGTTAGGAGTTTCGATTATGGATCCTAGTTTGCAGTCATCTGCGAACTTTGTTAGCCAAAGACCTTCTGTGTTAGCCTGTACTTCAGAGAAGTAGATACCAAACAGGAGGGGACCCAGGACTGAACCCTGTGGTACTCCACTTGTCACTGATCTGAAATCGGATTTGGAGTCTGCCACTTTCACAGTGTGACATGGGGTTCATACCTAGTTTAGTGAGCTTATCTATAATTCCAGTGTGGGGGATGGTGTTGAAAGCCTTGGCGAGATGTAGATAAGCTGTGTGAACCACCTTACCCTCATCTATGGCTTTGGTAACTGCTTCAAAGAAGTCAATCGGGTTTAGGAGACATGATCTACCTTTTACAAACCCAAACTGGGTAGGGTCCAGAGTTTGGAGATTACCAATATCTTTGTTTATGAGTTCCATGATGATATGTTCCATGGCCTTGCAGACCAGGCTCGTCAGGCTAATGGAGCGGTAGTTCCCAGGGTCCATCATGGCTCCCCCTTTGTGGAGTGGGATAACCGTCGCGGTGCGCCATTCAGTGGGCACAAAGCCTGAGGAGAGACTATGATTGAACATGGCAATTAGGTCCCTTACTGCCCTGTGTTTTTGTGCAAGACTTTCTCTGTTATTAATTTAGCTGCATATCTATATCTATATCTATATCTATATATATATATCTATATCTATATATATATCTATATCTATATATCTATATCTATATATATATATATATATATATATATATATTCACTTTATATCCTCGAAATACTGAAATATCGAAATTCAGTATTTCGAAGCTATAAAGTCGAAAATTTAAAACCACGAAAACTCAGAACCGCAAAATTCAAAATCTCACACACCAGAGATTTTGAATTTCGCACTTCTATTCCACACACACACACACACACACCTCCCTCCTCACACACAAAACCCCCCACTTAAATATTTTCACTCCGGGGTCGCACTACATACAAACACACACAAAACACCGCCACACAAGCTACATTCTACTTGCTCACACACATCACAGCAACAAAACACACTGACACACACCACAGACCCTACCCAAAACCCTTAACACACACACACACACACACACACACACACTTTTACCTGAATCCATAACCACAGCGAAACCTCAGAAGCATGAAATTCAAAACCTCCGGTATTCGAGGTTTTGAATTTTGCGCTTCTGAGCTTTTGCTCTTCTCAGGATTCCATTTCATGGGCTCGAAATACTGAATTTCGATATTTCAGTATTTCGAGCTTCTAAAGTGAATCCATATATATATATATATATATATATATATATATATATATATATATATATATATATATATATATAAAAAATTTACTTTTCGTATATTGCATGAATTTCTCTGGACAGTTTTGATTACTGTGTTCACTTGTTTTATCACACTTCTAACATTCTGGGTCTTACTGACTTTCTGTAGTCTATTTCAATAATCTTAATATGTCTATCCATCTCTATTAAATCAAGCAACTCTTCCCTTAGATCATTTTCTTCTAAACAAAGGGCACATTCTTTGTTCTGTAGGCATTCTACAGAAAGTTCCAGAACATCTTCCTATGCCATATTCTCTTCAGCTTCATCTCGTGTCATCCGTTGCTCTTTTATTTGGGAACTCGCTGGTCTATCACTCGACAACACTGACTGTCAGAACTGCCATAGTTTCCTGTTTGTTCCCTTGCTGTACAACTCCAACTGATCTTTTGTACTGGTTTCCTACTGAAGGCGCCAAAGTATTTCAGGTGGCAAATGATCAGATGCTTCCCGCTCCACTGGTTTCTCCTTAATTTGGGAATTTATTATTCTATCATGTTGTGATGTTATCAGAATTAGATTTGCTACCCTAAATCCTTCACTTGCAGGAAATCCATAACATCAGCTTCTACTACTTTAGCTTCTCCATTACTAACCCCGTTTTCTACTTTCCCCTTTTGTTTCCGTATTTTTTTGTATTGTAAAATTTTCCAAATCCAGAGGTCTTTGCCTGTATATCTCTTCCAAGTATCTTTGGGGCTGCTTTTTTGTTTTGATTAGCTTTGCTTACTCCTTTGCATAAATATTGCATCATGTTAAATCTCTTTCTTTCCCCATGTCTATATTTCTTCTTCAGATGTCTCCAGCTCATCCTGTTTCTCCTTACTTGGGGACTCATTGCTCCATCATGCTGTGACAACCTGTGTTAAGACCTTCTTCACCAAATCCTTCACTTCACAGGGATTCCATAACTTCAGCTTCTATTGTTTTTTTTTTAAACTTCTGCTTCACGATCTTATTTTTGTACCATGAAATTTTCCACATCTGGATGCCTTTTGTCTGTATATTTTTTTAATATCTTTGGAACTTTCCAAAGACATGCATCTGGAGCATTTCTCCCCGGGCCACCGCTGAGAATAGGCTCTGTGGAACCTAGTCGGACTTTCCCGGTCAACAAATGTTAAATAAAAAACTAATTTTTTGTATTAATTTGCCTTTCTCCTTTATATAAACATTGCACCATATAAGATATCTTTCTTTTCCACATCCATATTTCTTTTTTATACCTTTCAAAAATCTCTAGATTTTGTTCTTTACATTTTTGCACTTCCTCAGTCGCTTCTTTTTCCAAACAGCCCAAGGTTTCCTGGTCTATATATAATGTTTTTCAGGAATTTGTTGTATTAATGAACACAAATTTGCATTTGAAGCTATTGACAACTTTTTTTGTTAAAATATTTTTCTTTCCTCTAATTTTTCTCTTAATCTTTTTTGTACATCTTCTGTCTGGAAATTCTGGGCTTCTTGCATAAAAGTGACAATACATAATTTCTTTTTTTCGTACGCTCAAAAGCCTACTCTATTGTCTTTATGGCTCTTTTTTGGCCTGCCAGTTTTTGTGATTTTTGTGGACTACTACTTCCTTCAACAGGGAAGGGGGGGCATCCTTCCGCTTAGCCTGGCCTAACCCCATTGTAGGAATTTTTGTGTCTTTGCGATTCTACACTGTCATTTTTTCCAGTCTTACCACCAGTGTGCCTTCCAGGATTGGGCACTTTTATCATGACTTTTTTTTCTTTAACCTACTTCTGTCCATGATGTATGCTATATAAAATACAGTCTATATATATATATATATATATATATATATATATATATATATATATATATATATCGGTTGTCTTGCTAAGATTTTGTAAAAACAGGGTCCACCTCATGAAAGTACTCCCCAAGACTTGAGGATAAACTCATTTCCAGCAATACTACTCTCCTTTACTTGCTGATTTAGTTTCCCTAATATGGAGTTGCTCCTGCAGCAATACATTCCAGACACAAACTTTCAAAAAAAAAAATAAATAAGATTCAAAAACTGCCTTACAAATAAGTAGGAAGTCAACTAACTCAAGCAAAGCATAATGCTAATTCCTGATTTCAGAAGTTTTCCAATCCCTTAACTTTTTTTAGGAAGGAATCATTATACTTTCAAAGTTCTTTTCTTCAGAACTTCTTCAGCTAATTTGTTGGACAAGTATAAAATGCAGTACTGCCCTCCATAATGGGATGGTTCAGTGAAGTGTCAAGTGGTACAACGACCCCAGGGGGGTTTACAAATGCCTATCAGAAAGAGGTGAACTACAGAATGCCTGTCACTTTTAAATAGATACTTACCAGTCAAAGAATAAGGTAATGTCTATAATTCTTAGATTTTCAGTGATGGCATCAAGTTTTATGACTTGACTATTTTTAATAATTTAAGTCTTTTTTTTTTTTTTTCTTTTCTTTAAGTCTTGTGTATTTTTGTAAAACTTTAGGATCACTTATTGAAGCAATTATGTCATTCGGTTTACAATCATCAATTTATAAGGCTATCTGCAGACTAATTCTCACTTTTATAATCATAGGTTCATATGTAGGTACTAGTCTATCGGCCCAAGGGCTTACGTACGCCTAAGCCAGCAATGTTCCATAGCTTACGCAACGCATGAAAGTTATTTTCTGTGCCACTGTCCAGCAGACACACAGAAGTGATCCCCGTGGTGTATTTCCTATTTCCCATCCACTCATCAAGATTTTTCTTGAAGAGTGCTAATGAAGAACTTTGCTCGATATAGATGGGTAGCTTGTTCCAGAGTATCAGAGTCGAAAAAACTGGTCCTGACTACAGAGCAATGTGAGACATCACCTATAACCCCAGTCAGGAATGACAGGGAACCTTCTTGACTTTATGTCAAAATGGTGAATTAGCATTTTTCAGAGTTTTGCCTGAACTGACATTTAAAGGTCATGTCAACAGCAAGAAAGTTGGCCACAAAAGGCTGAGATCAGAAATGCTGACACTAAACTATGCATACAGGAGTAAAATCCTTGCAAGCTCCCTGCACCCCCTGCTAATTATATATACTAACTCAGAGACTGCACAATCCCCCGGGGAATGGGAATATTCCAACATCCAGGGATTGTCTATCTCGCACAACTGTCAGTCTTTTGCAGCTGACTTTTCTTGATGTCAACATTGTGTTGTTGTGACCTACTGAGGTGTTATACAAGCATACATGGTTATATCTTCATTATTTAATAAAACAGCATTCAAAGGCATCTTCATGCATGTTAATACTAACTTCTAGAAAAAATAATTTTATTTTTAAATTAAAGAAAGTTACCTTGAAAAACTCCTTCTGAATGTATAACTGCAATGAATGCATCTTCTGATATGTATTAATCATAACATACCAGAAGAACACCATTACATTATTATGTGGGTAAGCACTAATTAATTGGAATGTCTAAACAACTTAAAAGCAATTATATAGCAGTCACCCTGTTAAATTATCCGTTTGACAAAAAGAAAAAAAAAACTACTTAATTACTTATGTATTTACCATAACTTGGTTATCTGTGTTGTCTTCTTTCTTTCCTCCTCACGGATGGGTTACGGATCAGATTCTTGGATCCAACTCGGCTGCATTTTTTTTAGACTAGGATCCAAGGCTCAAGGTCCTCCCACTTCCCATAATGCACCATCCCCTAACTATCTCAGATTGAGTTTGCAGCCCATTATAATGAGCAATCAGGAACCAGAGGCTCAAAAACCAGGAACAACAGTTCCTAAAAAGTGCTCTCCAGGTCTTCCAGAGCACTGGGTAGGGGGATGGCAGGGACGGGAGGTGAAGATGAATGAAAGAAAACGGATACAAAGTTATGATAAGTACATAACTAATAAATATGATGTTGCCTCTTTCATTCCTCCTCACGGATGGGTAGAGTCCCCAGCTGAGCAACTCTTAGGTGGTTTCAAGGAAGGATATGTAAGAGCACTGCAGGTCTGCGCCTGTAAACAATGTCTAATTTGTAATGTGAGACAAAGGTGTGAGCCTTCGACCAGGTGGCAGCAGCACAGATATCATCTAAAGGTGCCCTGGAACAGAAGGTGGATGAGGTGGACTTAGACCTAGTTGAGTGAGCCTTAGGAGTATGAGGTAGCTGTAATCCATTCTTGGTATAAATCAAGGTAATACAGTCTGTTATCCATTTAGCAAAAGTAACCTTAAAAACCACCTGACCTAGATGGCAATGAGAGGAGGACACCAATAGCTGTTCTGATTTTCAAAAAGGTTCCGTCCTGTGCAGATAAAAATGTACCTGCCTGTGAACATCGAGTAGATGCAACAAATGTTCGCCCTCAGAGAAATTCTGGAAGAAAACTGGTAGTTGAATGGTCTGGTTGAGATTGAATTCTGTCGCTACCCTGGGCATATAAGAGGGATTAGTACAAAGGAAAACCCTAACTTTGTGGAAAATAATGTAATCAGGCTTAGAAGACAAGGCCTGAGTCTCAGAGATTCTCTTTGCTGAGGTGATGGCAATGAGAAAGACAGTTTTCCATGACAGAAACCTTAAGTCACAATCACGGGCTGGTTCAAAACGTTTTTGAGTTGAGTCTTGCAAGACCACAGTGAGATCCCATGGCAGGGATGGATTTTTGACTGGAGGCATGAGAAGGAAGATCTCTTTCAAGAAGGCCTTGCACATTTTGGAAGCTGACAGGGAATTGAAAACATTGCTGGAATGAAAGTTAGAGATGGGTGCCAATTGAAGTTTGATGGTAGAGAAGTTGGCTCCTTCTTTGAAAAGAGATGCAAGGAAGAGAGGGAGAGCTGAAATCAGAGCTGAAAAGGGGTCAAATGTTCTCTTTAGAAGCCCAGAAAACAAATCTCTTCCATTTACTCCCACAGACTTTCTTGGGAGGCTAAAATAATGTCGCAGATGGGGGAAGCAAACCTGGATCTTTGAACAATCACTGGAAGTGGAGAAACCAAGTGGTCAATTTGAGGGAAATCAGATTGAGGTGAAAACTCTATCAGGGGAAAAAGGAGATCCTCATTGGGTTCCAGACTCCATAGAGCACATTTCAGGTGAGACCAGAGGAAGGGGAACTAAATCTGACGAGACCAATAGTGGGTAATGAGGATTACAGAGGACTTTGGATGCTTTGATTTCTGTAGAAACTTTCGGATCAAGGGTAGTGCGGGATAAGTGTAGAGGAGACCAGGGGGCCAATCGTGAACCAGAGCGTCCCTAAGCAATTCCCCCGGGGGGGGGGGTGGATCAGAGAGAAATAGTTGCTGCACTTGTTTCTCTGGAGGGATGCAAATAGGTCACAGCAAGGTTGGCCCCCGTGGCTGAGGATCAAGTCCGCCACTGACTGATTGAGGGACCACTCATAAGGGGTCAGAATGTACCTGCTGAGCTTGTCTGCCAGGACACTGGATTTCCCTGGTATGTGAGTTGCAAGCAGAAAACGGTCTGAAAACATCGCCCATTCCAAAACCCGCATGGCCTCTCTGCACACTGGGTAAGATCAGGTTCCTCCTTGTTTATTGAAGTACCACATCACTGACATGTCTGTGTGAAATGCAATAGTTCCTAGAGGGAGAATGTCCTGAAAGGCTTGCAAAGTGAGGACTGCTCATCTCCAGAACACTGATAAGCAATCTGGTCTCTATGTGCAACCACGTGCCTTGGACCGTCTTTACCTTGAAATCCCCCCCCCCCCCAAACCTCAACTGGGAAGCATCCATGGACACCGTGGCTGAGAGGAAAGGAAGGAGGAAAGTCTGCCTATAGTCAGGTTATCAGACAGCGACCACTATTGGAGATGCTTTCTGCAAAGCAAAGTCAGTTTGATAGGAACAGATAGAGGCTGGTAGAGTACAGACCATTGAGCAGCCAGGGTCCATTGAAAAACTCGAATAAAATACCTTGTAAGAGGGACTAACGGGATGGCAGCCACCATAGATCCTAGAGCCTGAAGCATCCCCCTTGCTGGTGGGGAAGATCAGTTTAAGACGACTCGGACATGATCTCTCAAAGTCTAAATACGATGAGGGGGTAGAGCTGCAATCTGGTTCACTGCATCCAAGGCAGCTCCAATGAATTCTAAATTCTGGACCTGAGATGGGTTTGACTGTCAGGTTTGTAGTGATCCTCAGATGATTGGCAAGGTCGAAGTAATCCCTGGCCAGGGAGTAGTTGATGCCTGGTTGGGGCAGTGAAGAGCCAGCTGTCCAGATATGGAAGCACCCAGAATCCTTGCAGGCACAGCTGAGATGCAAAGTACAGTTTTGTACCTACCATAAATGTAGATGTCCGATAGGTATGCATCTGCAGTCCTTACATATGGGTTGTCCTGCCTCAGGCAGCCCTTCGGTCGGCCGGATTCCAAAGTCTGGGTCCGGCGTCGGCTGATGTCGTCCTCTCTCCTACGTCAGAGCGCCTGGGGTATAAAAGCGTCAGCCGACGCCATCTTCCTCAGTTTTTCTTGCCCCAGATGCCAGGTGCCCTCTAAGGAAGGCTAAATTTGGAGAGATGCAAAAAATTCCAAACATGCACAGTAATATAAAATAAATGCACCATAATAGATAACCCCAGCTAGCTATAAGAGGGATAAGTACCCAGGAAATACCACAGAGGAGAAGGAGGGAGGGTAAACCTGACTGCAGATGCATACCTATCGGACATCTACATTTATGGTAGGTACAAAACTGTACTATGTCCTTCAAGGATGCATCTGCAGTCCTTACATATGGGTAGAATACCATAGCCAAGCTGGGGGTGGTAGGATCTAAGAAAGGGATGGTGTAGCTAAAATGCCCTGCAGGACTGCCGTAGCAAAGCCTGCTCTGGATCTGGAATATAAGGGCAAGTTGTAATGCTTGGAAAATGTATGCACGGAGCTCCATGTAGCAGCTTCTAAAATGTCCTTGGTAGCCACCCCTCTTAAAAAGGCTGTGGAGGTGGCTGTGGTTCTGGTGGAATGAGGTCTAATGTTAGCTGGCACGGTTTTGCCATGAAAAGAGTAACAGAATCGAATGCAATTCCCTCTCCATTTTGAAATTGTCTGTTTGGAAATTGCTTTTCCTTGTACCCCAGCAGCATATGCTACAAATAGCTGGTCAGATTTTCTGTAAGTCTTAGTTCTGTCCAAGTAGTAGCGCAACTGTCTGTGAATGTCCAGGGTATGCAGAAGTTTCTCCCCTTTGTTCTGTGGATTTGGAAAGAAGGTAGGCAGGTGAATAGCTTGGTTCAGTGAGACCCTGGATACCACCTTTGGCATGAATGAAGGATTGGTTCTCAGTGAGACTCTGTCCTGATGAAAAATAAGAAATGGTTGTACTGCCATGAGGGCCTGCAACTCAGATACTCTTCTTGCTGAGGTTATGGCCAGAAGGAAGGCAGTCTTCCAAGACAAGAACTGTAGTTCTGAAGATGCTGCTGGTTCAAAGGGAGGTAGAGTTAATTTTTCCAAGGTCCCATGTAGGCACTGGTGGTTTCCTTGGAGGATTGATGTTTTTAACTCCCCTTAGAAACTGCCTTAGGAGAGGATGAGAAAAAACAGGTGGATCAGTATTGTATTGTGCTGAAATTGCTGAAGCATGAATTTTTATGGAAGAGTAAGAAAGGCCATTGTGGAGCATTTCTGCCAAGTATTCCAGGATATGTGTCAAGTTCATCACTGTCAGTTCTAGGCCCTTTGTGGTGTTCCAAGTGCGAAATCTTTTCCATTTTGCTGAATATGCCTTTCTTGTGGAAGGCCGGCGAGCTTCCATGATGATGTCCTTCACTGTCTTGGATAGCTTATCCTGGTGAGGAGTCAAGGTATTCTCCAGGCTGTCAGCTGCAAGGTTTTCAGGCTGGAGTGCAGAGTTTTGTAATTGTGTTGTGTCAGAAGAAGTGGCCATTGTGGTAGAGGCCACGGTTTCGTGCATGACATGCTCCTTAACAGTGGGTACCAGTGCTGTCTGGGCCAGTCCAGAGCTATCAGAATCACTTTGGGCTGCTCTGTCCTGATCTTCAGTAAGACCTTAGCCATTAATGGAAGAGGTGGGAATGCATACACTGTTAGAGTATTCCAGCTGAAAGAGAGGGCGCCCACTTTCCATGCTTGTGGGTGGTATGTCCTTGAGCAGAATTTCTTCAGCTGATGGTTGTGTTGGGAGGCAAAAAGATCTATGTCCGGCCTCCCCCATGATTCTGTTATCTGAAGGAAGATGTCTGGGTGCAGCATCCATTCGTGTGGATCCATGATATTTCTGCTTAGGCTGTCCGCCAGTATATTGTCTTTTCCTGGCACAAACTGGGATTGCAGCTCTATATTGAGTTTTAGGGAAAGTTACCAAAGATTCATTGCCAGCCTGCAAAGAGGGTAGGAATGAGTACCTCCTTGCTTGTTTATGTACCACATAACTGTGGTATTGTCTGTCCTTATTAGCAGGTGTCCTTGATGCAGAAAATGTTTGAAGGCCTTGATCGCATGTATCGCCGCCAGCATTTCCTTTTGGTTTATGTGCATGCGCAATTCTTTCTGTGACCATAGTCCTTGGATGCATCTGCCCTCCATGTGTGCTCCCCATCCATGGTCTGAAGCGTCCGTTGTAATGGTTTGGCTGATTATTGGTTTGCTGAAGGGCAGACCCCTGTTTGACTGGCTTGCTTGAGCCCACCACAGAAATTCCTTTTGAAAGCATGGAATGAGTGGTATCAAAGCTTCTAGGCTGTGACTGTGCTGGCACCATAAACTCCTTAGGTACCATTGTAGTTTCTTCATATGTAGCCTTGCTTGTGGAATCAGAAGAATGCAAGATGCCATGTAACCCAGGGCCTGCAGGATTTTCCTTGCAGTCAGCTGGGTATGTTTTGTCAGATTTTCGAAATAATCCGGTAGTTGTCTTTGTTTTTCTTCCATGAGAAAAGCCATTTGGGTGGTTGTAACTAGTTTCGCACCCAGAAAAATTATCCTTTGGGATGGAACAAGTCTTGATTTGTGAATGTTGACTGTATATCCCAAAGCCTAAAGTAGGCGGATGGCATAATTCAAGTGTTTTACCAAAGTTTGTTGGCTGTCCGCTTGTATAAGGCAGTCGTCCAGATATGGGTATATTTGAATCCCCTGAAGTCTGCAGTGTGCAACTACTGATGCCAGGCATTTCGTGAATACTCTGGGCGCAATAGATAAGCCAAAGGGCAATGCTGAGAATTGATAATGCTCTGAACCTGCAAGAAATCTGAGGTGTCTTCTGCAACTTTGTCTGATAGGGACATGCAGGTATGCCTCCTTGAAGTCTAGAGTTACCAGCCAAGACCCCTTGCCCAGCATGGGAAGGAGTTGCTGTAGGGTCAGCATTTTGAATTTTGGCACAATGAGATAAGTATTCAGTGCGGACAAGTCGAGAATTGGCCTCCATTGTTTTTCTTTTCTTGGGACAAGGAATAGTCTGGAATAAAATCCTTGGCCTTGTTCTGTGAGAGGAACCTTTTCTATAGCTTTCATTTGCAATAGGTTGGAAATTTGTTTTAAAGCCTCTGCCCTTTGATTCGGTGGCAGGTTTGGCATGCCTTTTCTTTTTGGTAATGTATGAAAATGGAACCTGTATCCTTTGTCTATTATTTGCAGTGCCCATTTGTCCCTTGTAATACTGTGCCAGTTTTTTGAGAATAAAGATAGCTTTCCGCCCAAAGGTGCTTCCAATTGAGCCCTGGTTGGCGGGGTCAAGGTAAAGTCATTGAGTCTGTCCTTGTGGAGCAGTTGTAGGTCCTGCACTACCTCTCTGGTTAGGAGGCTGCCATTGACGTCCTCTGTAGGAGCCTCTAGCTTGCCCTCTACCTCTGGCATGCCTGTTCTTGCCTCTTTGAAATCTCTCTGTGTCTGGAAAGGACCAATTCTTAGAGGGCCAATTTCTGCTGAATCTTGGTGGTTGGGACCTGGAGAAAATCTTTGACTGTCTGTACAGATTTAGCCTTTTCCTCAAATTTCTTTAAGACCTCCTGAGCAGTGGAGCCAAATAACTTTTGCTTTTCCAGTGGCGCATCCAGAAGCTTTGCTTTAACATGATCTGGCAGAGTTTGTTCCTTCAGCCAAGCATGCCTACGTATGACTGCACCTGTCATTGCTGACCTACATGAAGCTTCCAATGCATCATAACCACACTGCAAGAAATGGTTGCTAACCTGTTGGGAGTTACGTACCAAATCCTGAAGTGACTTGCGATCTAGGGGTTCAGGTGAAGACAGTTTTTCATACAATTCATCTAACAAATACTCTTGGTACTGTATCATATGGAATTGACAATTTAATGCCCTCATAGAAAGAGTGGAAGAAGTATACACTTTTTACCCCATCTCTCTAAAGCCCTGGACTCCCTTTCAGAGGGGAGTGGATTTTTAGTAGTGGCAGATGCAACCCCTTTAGGGCCCTGGGAAATAGTTTCAGGGTCAGCAGAGTGGGCCTTGTAAAGGAAATGATGCGAGTCCGGGACCCTGTAGTACCTATCGGGTTTGACAGGAGCCGGAGGAAGGGAGTCAGGGGTAATGCTAGACTCAGAGTACACATCATCAATGACATTCAAAACAGGAGGAATAGCCAAAGGTCTATGCTGAGGTAAATGCAAAAAAGTCCTTAATCTCTTCCTGGAATCAGAGAATTCCTGGCCCTGCCACTTGAAATGCTCTCTCATGGAGTGAAGGGTCTCCCCAAAGGACAGCTCTTCAGGAGGGAGGCAGAGGGAATAGATTCCTCTGCATCAGAATCCTCGTAGGCCGTAAAGGCCTCCTCCTGGTAGTCTGAAAGAGCAGAGCCATCTGAGGCCTCATCAGAGGACTGGGGATCAGTGGGCTCAACCCTGGGCCTTTTGTCTAGAGGAGGTTGAGAGCCCCTGTCCGGATGTGGCTGAGAGCCCCTAATTAAGGAAATAAGGTCCTCAGCTAAACTTAAAATCTGTGAACCTGTAGTGGAACCCTGAGGAATAGCCTTGGGAGGCAGAGATTTTGGCTGTTTAGCAGCTTTAGCCCTTGAGAATGCCTTTATGGACATGGATGCGGGAGGCCTGGCTGCTCCACGTGCTGGCGTAATTTTGTCTAGGGAAATGGTGTCGGATGTTTCCGGAACACCGGTTTCTGAGGGAAATTCTATAACCGACTCAGAAGAGGCCTCTGGGGCCGAGGTTGTCGGTTGTGTGGTTTCGACGGTCGGAAGTACCAAGGACTCTGTTTCAGCCGAGACCGAGACACTCGCGGTAGGCCTAGGCGTGGTTTCAGCCGAAACCACAGTCCGCGTGTGTCGGTCCTTCTCCTTCCGTTTTTTGGTTAAATGAGAAGTCGGAGTCTCCGACGGCATATTGTAACAGTAACTAGCCCCAAAAAATTCCTCTGCAAACTCCGCCCGACGCCTAAGAGTGCGTCGGTTGAAGGAGGCACAGGCTGTACAGGCAGAGACGTCGTGGTCTGGGCCTAGGCAGGGGAGGCAGTAAGAATGGAAATCCTTATGAGGTATTTGTTTCCCACAAGTTAAGCAATTATTAACTTTAAGCGTTTGATCTGACATCGGCTGAGGCAAGAAAGAGTCCCCAACGGGGTACTTAGCTTTTGAAGTCTTCGGTAGCTGAAGTTACAGGAGCTGGCCGACCGGCACTTGCGAACTGCTTCTGCTTCGGGCACCACGCGGCAAGAAAGATTGAGGAAGATGGCGTCGGCTGACGCTTTTATACCCCAGGCGCTCTGACGTCGGGGAGAGGGCGACATCAACCGACGCCGGACCCAGACTTTGGAATCCGGCCGACCGAAGGGCTGCCTGAGGCAGGACAACCCATATGTAAGGACTGCAGATGCATCCTTGAAGGACATCTACTGCCATGTACTTGGTAAACAACCTGGGGGCTGTGGTGAGTCCAAAGGGCAGAACTCTGAATTGAAAATGACTAGCTCCCAGCTAGACATGCAGAAGACTTCTGGTGCAGCTGTCTATTTTGATGTGATAGTATGCATCCTTTAAGTCCACTGAGCACATCAAATCATCCTTCCGCAGCAGCAGTAGAATGGACTGAAATGTCACCATTGGGAACTTTACCTTCTTTATGAGCAAATTTAATTTGCTTAGATCCAAAATGGATTGCAGGTCCCCGGTTCAGTTGTGTACACTTCCCATAAATGTAGGTGTTCGAGTGTATTCACTGTTGCAGTCATTACATTTGGGTTATCTGCTTGCAGTAGCTCTCAGTCAGCCTGATTAACAAAGTCTTGGGTCCTGCATCAGTTACTGTCCCTCCTTCCATGACATCAGATCATCAAGGGGGTATAAAATATGCAGCAGACGCCATTACATCAGTTTTTCTTGCCCCAGGTGTCCCCCTAATGGGAAGCAATCAAATCTATAAATACAAGGATATACCTCCACCAAAAAAAGCAAATACACCAAAAAGCTTTTAGAGCATAGTAAGTGAGAATAGGGGTATAGCCAAAAGAAGAAAGGGAGCTGGAGGGAGGGTAACCAGGACTGCAACAGTGAATACACTTGAATATCTACATTTATGGTAAGTGTACACAACTGTACTATGTTCTTCGTGTTTCACTGTTGCAGTCATTACATTTGGGTACATTCCCAAAGCTAAGGTTGGGAGGAGGAATTTAAATAGAATTAGGACCAGCTATAAGGCCCAGCAAGACTGCAGTGGCAAAACAAGCTCTGGGCTTAGAGAAAATTGGCAAATGATAATGCATGGTGAAAGTATGTACAGAACTCCAGGTAGCAGCTTCTAGGATGTCCCTAGTAGGGACACCCCTGAGAAAGGCTGTAGAGGTAGATGCAGCCCTGGTTGAATGGGGTCTGATGCCCTGTGGGTAGGTTTTCCATGGTGCTTATAGCAGAAATAAATGCAGTGGCCTATCCATTTTGAAATGGTTTGTTTTGAAATAGCTTTCCCCTCTGTCCCTGCAGCAAATGCCACCAGCAGTTGTTCAGATTTCCTTTGAGGTTTAGTCCTGTCCAAGTAGAATTTAAGCTGTCTGTGCACATCTAAAGAGTGCAGTATTCACTCCCCTTTGTTCTGTGGGTTAGGAAAGAAGGTAGGCAAATGAATGGACTGATTAAGAGCCACACTGGATACCACCTTGGGCATGAAGGAGGCATTGGTTCTGAGGGACACCCTGTCCGCATGAAAGATGATGAAAGGTTCCACTGCCATAAGGGCCTGTAATTCAGATACCCTTCTTGCATAAGTGATTCCTAAAAAGGAAAGCTGTTTTCCAGCAACGAAATTTTAAATCTGCAGTAGCAGCTGACTTGAAAGGAGGAAGAGTGAGTTTCTCCAAGACAAAGTTAAGATCCCAGGCTGGAGTTGGAGCTCTCCTGGGTGGCCTTAAATTTTTGGCCCCTCTGACGAACTGCTTGAGCAGCGGGTGAGAGAAGATGGGAGGCTCTGTGCTATAATGAGCTGAAATGGCTGAGGCATGAATTTTGATGAAGGAAAAAGTCATTACACTTGGGTTATCCTGCTGGCAGGCAACCCGCAGTCGGCCCGAGTTCCAAAGTCTTGGTCCGGCGTCGGTTGCTGTCGCCTCTTCCCTGACATCAATGCGCCAGGGGTATAAAAGTTGCAACCGACGCCATTTTCTTCAGTTTTTCTTGCCCCAGATGTCAGGTGCCCCCAGATAGGAAGGCTGAAAAGATAAAAATGCCAAAAAAACATGCATATGTTACTATAAACATTTCTTTCATCTACAAGCAAATGCACCACATAGGTTGTATAGAGTTGAGAAGTACAGAAAAGTCCCAGCTAAGAAAAGGGGGTGGTGGGTGGGTAACCTGGACTGCAACAGTGAATACACTCGAACATCTACATTTATGGTAGGTACACAACTGTACTATGTTCGTGTTTCACTGTTGCAGTCATTACACTTGGGTAGAATCCCAAAGCTGAGGTTGAGTGGCTGGGTCTAAATTGGATTTGGCGAGGCTAACATGCCCTGCAGAACTGCAGTGGCAAAGCCTGCTCTGGATTTAGAGTAGAGAGGTAAGTGGTAGTGCTTGGTGAAAGTGTGCACTGAGCTCCAGGTTGCAGCTTCTAATATGTCTTTGGTTGGTACTCCTCTGAGGAAAGCTGCTGAAGTGGCTGCTGCTCTGGTAGAATGAGGCATAATGCCCTTAGGCACTGATTTGCCATGTTGCGCATAACAGAAGCGGATGCAGTGTCCTATCCATTTGGAGATTGTCTGCTTTGTAATAGGCTTTCCTTGTGAACCTGCAGCATATGCTACAAACAGTTGCTCAGTTTTTCTGAAAGCTTTTGTTTTGTCCAAGTAGAATCGTAGCTGCCTGTGTATATCCAAAGCGTGCAGAAGTCTTTCCCCTTTATTCTGGGGATTTGGGGAAGAAAGTAGGTAAATGAATGGTTTGGTTTAAGGCCACATTGGAGACCCTTCTTGCTGAAGTTATTGCTAGGAGCAGTTTTCCATGACAAGAATTTTAGATCAGCTGTGCTGGCTGGTTCAAAACAAGGCAGTGTTAGTTTTTCTAAAACAAAATTGAGGTCCCAAGTAGGTACTGGTGCTCTCCTTGGGGGTCTTATATTTTTTTGCCTCTCTGAGGTACTGTCGTAGTAGAGGATGTGAAAAAATAGGAGGATCCGTATTGTAATGAGCTGAAATGGCAGAGGCATGGATTTTAATAGATGAAAAAGATAGGCCTTTGTCCAACATCTCAGGTATTGCAAAATCTGAGGTATATTAGGGACAAGTGGTTCGAGTCCTTGTGCCTGGTTCCAAGCACAAAATCTCTTCCATTTTTCTGCATAAGATTTCCTAGTGCTGGGCCTCCTGGCTTCCAAAACAACATCCATAACAGCTTTAGAGAGAGGTGCAGTCTGAGTGGCTACTTTATCTGCCATGTTGCCAGGTTTAAAGTTCTGAGTTGACTGTGCATAATCTGATTGTTTTGTTGCATCAGATGATGAGGGATTTGAGGTAGAGGCCAAGGTGGGCCTTGGGACAAACTCTTTAGTATTGGGTACCAGTGCTGGCGTGGCCAGTCTGGTGCAATCAGGATCATTTTTGGCCTTTCTTGTCTGACTTTTAGTAGCACCTTGGTGAGAAGAGGTATCGGAAGGAAGGCATAGACTGTTAGGCCTTTCCAGCTGAATGATAGAGCATCCACTTTCCATGCTTGAGAGTGATAAGTTCTTGTGCAAAATTTCTGTATTTGGCAATTGTGAGGGGAGGCAAAAAGATCTATGTCTGGGCGCCCCCATTTCCTTGTTATCATGCTGAACACTTGTGGATTTAGCTTCCATTCGTGAGGATCCATGAGATTTCCGCTTAGTTCGTCTGCCAGTGTATTTTTTGTTCCTGGCAGGAATTGTGCTTGCAGAAGTACTTGGTAGGTCAGTGCTGTGTTCCACAAAGTCATGACTTGTCTGCATAGGGGGTAGGAATGTGTGCCCCCTTGCTTGTTTATGTACCACATAACTGTGGTATTGTCCATCTTTATTAATAGTTGTCCTGGATGTATTAGGTCCTTGAAGGCTGTCAGGGCATTCTGTACAGCTAACATCTCTTTTTGATTGATGTGAAGATGCATTTGTTCCTTGGGCCACGTGCCCTGAATACATTTTCCTACCATGTGTGCTCCCCAGGCAAAATCCGATGCATCCGTTGTTATTGTCTGCCTGGCTGTAGGCAAGGTGAAAGGCTGTCCCTTGTTGTGGTGACAGGCCTGGGACCACCATCGAAACTCCTGTTGTAGGCAGGGAATTAAAGTTATGACTATCTCCAGGCTGTGACAATGCTGAGTCCAAACACTTTTTAGATACCACTGTAGTTTCCTCATATGCAGTTTTGCATTTGGAATTAGTAGAATGCAGGATGCCATGAAGCCCAGGGCCTGCAGAATTCTTCTTGCAGGGAGCTGGGTTTTTGTTGCCATCATTTGAAAGTAATGAGTCAGATGCCTTTGTTTGTCTGGCGTGAGATAAGCCATCTATGCAGTTGTATTTAAGCTTGCACCCAGGAATATTATCTTTTGAAAGGGCACTAGTTTTGATTTCCCTTCGTTTATTGTGTACCCTAGGCAAATTAGCAATCTTTTTACAAATGCCAGGTGCTTTAGAAGAGTGTCCTTGCTCTCTGCTTGAATAAGGCAGTCGTCCAAGTAGGGATATATTTGAATTCCTTTTTGTCTGCAAAATGCAACTACTGGTGCCAGGCATTTTGTGAAGACCCTGGGTGCAGTAGATAAGCCAAAGGGCAGTGCAGAGAATTGGTAATGCACTGAGCCTGCTATGAATCTTAGGTATCTTCTGCACGATTGTCTGATTGGGACATGCAGATATGCCTCCTTGAGATCCAAAGTAACTAGCCAAGCCTCCTTGCCCAGCATGGGCAGAAGTTGTTGTAGTGTTAACATTTTGAATTTTGAAACATCCAGGGAAGTATTTAGGATTGACAGGTCCAGTATTGGTTTCCAGGCTTTGTCTTTTCTGGGTACTAAGAAAAGTCTGGAGTAAAATCCTTGTCCCTGTCCTTCTTGTGGAGCTTTTTGAATAGCTCCCATTGTCCATAAGAGCAGCAATCTGTTTTTGTGCCTCTGCCCATTGGTTTTGTGGCATGTCTGGCATACCTTTTGGTTTTGGAAGCGTGTGGAAGTGGAACCTGTAACCCTGAGAAACAATATTCAGCACCCATTGGTCCTGGGTGATCATGTGCCAATTTTTTGAGAAAAGTGCTAGCTTTCCCCCTAGGGGTGCTGTCAACAGGTAAGAGCTTGGCATTTGCAGAGGGAAGTCATTGTGACCGTTTCCTATAAGGTTGTGGTTTGTCTTCTCCTCCTTTGAGGGCTGAAGCACCCCATTGTTTAGGTCTGTAGGAGCCTTGGGGTTGAGATCTGCCTCTTGGGCGTCTGTATCTGCCTCTTTGTGGCCTGTCTGACACTGGAAAGGACCAATTTTTTGAAGGCCAGTTTCTGCTAAATCTAGGTGGTTGAACCTGTAAGAAATCTTTCACTGTCTGCATTGACTTTGCTTTATCCTCCATTTTCTTTAACACCTCTTCTGCCTTAACACCAAACAAAGTATCATGCTGTAATGGAGCATCCAATAATTTTACTTTAACATGGTCAGGTAAACTTTGTTCTTTCAACCAAGCATGTCTTCGAATAACAGAGCCTGTAACTCTAATGAATCAAAACCACATTGCAGAGTATGCTTTCCCAGTTGTTCAACTGCATGTAATAAATCCTGCATTTCTTTACTGTCAGGACTTTCTGTATTTGTAACCATTTTTTGCTTTAACAATGACATGAGGTACTGTTGATATTTAAGCATGTGAAACTGACAGTTTAAAGCTCTTACAGCTAAAGTTGCAGAAGTGTAAATTTTTTCCCCCCATCTGTCCAGAGCTCTGGAATCCCTATCTGAGGGGACAGGATTTTTGGCAGTGGAAGCCTTAACCCCTTTAGGACCCTGAGAAATTGTTTCTGGGCCTGCAGCGGGGTTTTTGGAAAGAAATTTATGAGAGTCAAGGACCCTGTAGTACCTGTCTGGCTTTACTGGTGCAGGGGGGTAAAGAATCAGGAGACAGACTGGATTCAGAAAAAACATCATCTACAATATCAAGCACAGGGGGGATAGCCAGGGGCCTGTGCTGAGGCAATAAAAGGAAATCTCTGAGCCTTTTCTTGGATTCTGAATAATCCTGGCTCTCCCAATGGAAATGCTCCCTCATGGTGTGCAGGGTTTCCCCAAAAGAATAATCCTTAGGCGGTGAGGCTGAAGGAATGGACTCTTCTGCTTCAGAGTCTGCATAGGGAGGGAGATAATATGCCTGATCAGAAGAGGAATCGGAGGAAATGGAAACCTGATCAGAGGAATCATAATCAGTGTCTTGCCTAGGCCTTTTGTCAGGAGGGGGATGGGAACCCCTGATTAAAGTAATAAGGTCTTCGGCCATTTTAAGCATCTGTTTCTTTGGCATGGATGACTGTTCTGGAGAATGCTGCACCTGTTTCCTTGTCTTTAATGGTGTTTTTGACTTTGTCTTTGCTGCTGTAGTAGCCTTAATTGTAAGCTGTGAAGGTCTGAAAATGCCCTCAGAAGCCGGTGCCTGCTCAGCGGCTCCAGACCCATCTGAGAGAATAGTTTCCATAGGCCCAATACCTTGAGTTTCCACAGGCCTCGGTGTCTCCACGTGGCTGTCGGTTACGGCCTGTGGCTCTGAGGTAGCGGGTGTCAGGGGCTGTGAAAGCGCTTCACTGAGAACTGGCAACTGGCCTGGAAGAGGCTTCATCGTCGGTTTTGGACCTCGGATGCCTGTCTTTCTTTGTCCTTGCGTTTTTTATAAATTCCGGTCGTCGGTTGTTCCGACGGCATTATATAATTAAACCTTCGTCCAAAATAATGTACAGCAAAATCGTACCGATGTTTATTAGTGCGTTTATTGAATCTAGCACAAAACCGACAACTACTAACGTTGTGGTCAGAGCCTAGGAGAAGAATACAGTAAGAGTGAAAGTCCTAATGAGGTATTTGCTTCCCACAAGAAATACAATTGTTAACTTTTACTGACATCGGTCTGGAGCAAGAAAAACGTTTCCCCAACGGGGTACTTAGCTTTATTGAAGATTTCGGTTCTGAAACTCAATTTTGAAAATCTCAGGAGTCGGCCGACCGGCACTTGCGAACCGCTTTTGCTTCGGGCACCGTGCGGCAAGAAAGACTGAAGAAAATGGCGCCGGTTGCAACTTTTATACCTCTGACGCACTGACATCAGGGAAGAGGCGACAGCAACCGACGCTGGACCAAGACTTTGGAACTCAGGCCGTCTGCGGGTCGCCTTCCAGCAGGATAACCCAAGTGTAATGACTGCAACAGTGGGCTCCCCCATTTGCTTGTCAACATGTTAAAAATCCTTGGTTCCAGTTTCCACTCATGTGGGTCTATGACGTTTCTGCTTAGTCTGTCTGCCAGTGTATTTAGTTTTCCTGGCAGGAATTGAGCTTGTAGATTCACTTGGTAGCTCAAGGCTGTGTTCCACAATGCCATGGCTAGTCTGCAGAGGGGGTAAGAATGTGTACCCCCCCCCCCCGCTTATGTACCACATGACAGTGGTCTTTACCATTAGCTGTCCTATAAGAATGTGGTCCTTGAAGGCTGTCAGAGCATTCTGTACAGCTAACATTTCCTTTTGACTTATGTGCAGGTGCATTTGACTTGGGTTCCATTTGCCTTGAATGCACTTCCCTGCCAGATGCATAGGGCAGCAGGAGGTAATGTGAATGGTAGTCCCCTCTTTTGGTGGCAGGCCTCTGCACACCAAAGGAACTCTAGGCGTAGGCAAGGTATGATAGGAATCCTTGCTTCTACATCCTGTGAATGTTGACACCACAGGCTTTTGAGATGCCATTGTAATTTCCTCATAAGCAGCCTTGCTTATGGAATTAGAAGAACGCAGGAGGCCATGAACCCCCCAAGGCTTGCAGTATTTGCCTTGCAGATAGCTGGGCTTTTGTGGCCACTTGTTTGAGATAAGTTTTCAAATGAATCCATTTCTCTGGTGTGAGGAAAGCCATCTGGGAAGTTGTATTCAAGCTTGCTCCCAGGAGGTACCAGGTGGGATTTCTTTTCATTTATGGTGAACCCCAAACAAGTCAGTACCCTTTGAACAAAGGCCAGATGATTCAAAAGAATGCTGTTGCTTTCTGCATGAATTAGACAATCATCCAGGTATGGGTAAATTTGAATATTTCTTTGCCTGCAAAATGCAATGACTGGAGCTAGGCACTTTGTGAATACAGTAGATAAGTCAAAGGGCAGTGCAGAGAACTGATAGTGCATGTAGCCTGCTTTGAAGCGTAGGCATCTTCTGCAAGACTCCCTGATAGGGATGTGCAGGTATGCTTATTTTAAGTCTAGTGTTGCCAACCAAGCATCCTTGCCTAGCATAGGAAGCAGCTGGTGAAGAGTCAGCATTTTGAATTCTGGAATCAACAGAAAGGTGTTTAGAACAGAAAGTTCCAGGATAGGACGCCATGTATTGCCTTTTCTGGGTACCAGAAAAAGTCTCGAATAGAAACCTTGTCCTTTTTCCTCTTCTGGTACCAAATGGATAGCCCCCATGTTTGAGAGAGAGAGAGTACTTGATTTTGGGCCTCTGCCCACTGATTTGGGGTAGATCTGGTCACCTGCTTGGTGTTGGTAATGTGAGGAAATGATAGGTGTGGCTATGTGTGCCAGATGTGCACCCATATATGCCAATCTAAGTATTGGTCAAATATAGTACTTTATTGTAGGTTCCTTGATGACATATTAATTTTTTGGAGAGGTAGCAAGGAAGAATTGTTAGAATTTATATTATTCCTTGATACTACATCCACTTTTCTGACTTTTACACATAACATTTATGATAATGATTGTGAATATTTGGATATCTTATTCCATATAAATGAGGATGGCATAGAATCAAATATATTTAGGAAAAAAACTTATTCAAATTCCTTTTTACATTATGGTAGTAGCCATCCTCATTTTCAAAAGAGGAATTTGGTCAAAGGTCAGATGGTGAGGTTATCCCGTATTATAAGCGAAGACAATAAATTTATTATTGAAATGGATAAACTTATAAATATGTTCCAGGATAGAGGCTATCCACAAACATTACTTACTGGACTGAAAAAAGAAATTTGATTAAAAGGCATCTTACATATAAACCCATTTTAAAATTTGGACAAGAAAATACAGTATTGGGAAAAACTGAAAAAATTATGAACAAAAAGGATGCATTCATACTACCATACAATGAAGACACTTATGCAATAGTTAATATATTAAATGAGACATGGGCCAGTGTATTTGTTAATAAGTCAGATCTTATAAATATAACAGGAAATTACCCGAATGTTACCAATAGTAGGGGTAAAAACTTAAAGGAATATTTGTTGAGTAGTTACAATAGTCAGCTTTATAAACATTCAAAAATGAGTAAATGTGGTTTTTGTAAGACATGTAAATATGTAAATGATGGTCCTTATGTAGCAGTACAAAATTATGGTAGCTCTATCAAGTGTTCAGGCCATTGTTAACTGGAATACAAAAATGGTGGTATGTTTGGCCTCATGTTTATCTTGTCCTGCTTATTACGCTGGAAAAACTATTAGGAAGTTGAGAGACCGTATCATGGAACACAATAGAGATATAAAGAATAAAAAAATGACCAATTCTTTGTATACACACAGCATTAAATGTAAAGATTTTAAAAGGTTTATATTTTTTGTTATTGATAGGATTCCTCACAATACAAGTAAAGGAGGTGATGATAATATCTTATTAGAAGTTAAAGAATGCCTATGGCAGTTAAGACTTAATGCCAGTAATACACCAGGCATTAATGAACAAATTTCAGTTCTAAGTATTTTGAAGTACAAGTCACATTTTATCTGAAGGGGAACTATTAATTATTTATTTAAACATTTTTTATTATGTAAACATATAACAATACATTGGTTTACACAGATATTTATTTATTATAATTTAAACATTTTATAATATTTAAAACAATGTATTTATATGTTATTTATTGTCAGTGTAAAATAGTGTACACCAATATCATTATTTTTATTATTATCATTAATTTTAGGTATAAGTAACAGCAGCTTAATATTTATAGTTAGATTCAGTCCTTAATTTGGATTTTTCAATTTTATTAATTTTACATTGTTTGATTTGTTTAATTAGAAAAATTAGGGTATGTGATTGGCTAATTATGGTTAGCCTTAGTGTTAATTGATGGGTGAAAGCGCTCAGTATCTTTGTTTTTATGTTTTTGTTTTTTGCTCTGTTTATGTTTTAATTGGGAGTTTGATTAAACTTATTCCACATACTTTGAATATGTTGATTTAGGATCCTATTCCTTCGGGGAGTCTTGTTTATTTGTTGGTGTAGATTTAGATCCCAGAAACAGGAGGTGAAATAGAGCGGTGATATTCAGTTGAGACAGTTGAAGGACTTCATGCAGTTAATATTCTGTGTTAGCAATCTTTGGGGCTTTTCCAGTTGAAACACATACTTAGATCTGTACATATTAAAGGGCAGACTGTATTCAACAATGAATCTGAAAATGGGAGAGTACAATGGTCGGATGACTTCTTTAGATCCTGAAGATATCCTCCAGGAAATAAACTGGGCTGGGCTGGATAAAAGGATTTTCTTACTGTGGTGGAAACTTAATGATCAAATGAGACAGAGTTATCAACGCAAGAAACCAAAGTCTCTCCTGACTGTATCTGTCTGAAGAGAGTTTAGTGAATGTTGGCCAATGTAACACTGTTTTGCATTTAGCTAACTGCAGTTTTTGGCATTTCAGGTTAATTGCATTTTGTTCAATCAGAGTGTGTTTAATTTCAGTGGAATGCTGCAACTGTGCACAATTTGTGTCACCGTGACAACCTGGCCATATTATTAGAAGTCAGATAGAGATGGAAAAATTGAAAAAAAACGCCAAGAGGAGAAGATGAGATGGAGATGCTTACCAATCCCTAGGTACCCACTACTGACTAGATACCCACTACACCTCACAACATACTGACTCCTGACTTTACCAACATAACTGCGGACAACACTGTTAATTTTTTAATTCTAATATTTCACTTATACCAGCATGGGGGACAGTATCAAAAGTCTTGGGAAGGTTGGAGATACAAGGGAGGTGGAGTGACTCAGTGCTATTTTGTTTGACCACTGTTTCAGCAGATTCTGCTAGATCCAGGAATCCTTCAAATTCTTCACAAGCACCATACCTTGCTTTCTAGAGAGCATAAATAGTTGGTCTGTATATCTCGCACATGTAAAATCAGTTCTGTTAAGTGTTCATATATATATATATATATATATATATATATATATATATATATATATATATTATGTATTTCTTCTTGTGTATGTATTTTTTTTTATCCTTCTTCCTGTTTTTTCTTCCTTCTTTCCTTACTTCTTTTTCTCACGGATCCAAATCCAAAGCCATTATCCTAAATGTTAAATAAATATTCTCTCTCTCTCTCTATATCTATATATCTATATATATATATATATATATATATATATATATATATATATATATATATATATATATATATATATATATTATTATATATCATATAATATATACATATATATACATATATATTATATATATATATATATATATATATATATATATATATATATATATATTATATATATATATATATATATATATATATATATATATATACATATATATATATATATATATATATATATATATATAACACATATATATATATATATATATATATATATATATATATATATATATATATATATACATATATATATATATATATATATATATATATATCTATATATATATATATATATATATATATATATATATTATATATATATATTATATATATACATATATATATATATATATACATATATATCTATATCTATATATATATATATATATATATCTATATATATATATATATATATCTATATATATATATATATATATATCTATATATATATCTATATCTATATATACACACACACACACACACACACACACACACACACACACACACACACACACACAAGACTGGTGACGTGGATGGGCCTATAATTACCTGGATCCATAGAGCAGTCATCTTTGTGAGAGAGAGAATTACAATGGCTGATCTCCAGACATCAAGCACAATCCCTGTAAACAGGCTGAAGTTGAATAGTTTAGGTAGAGGATCCAATAGTATATACATGGCACTGACAAGTTTGCAGCGTAGTATTTTATCTGGTGCAGTGGAATTCTTATATTTAGCCTTTAACAGAGATTCAAAGACTTATTCCTCACAGATTTCAGTGGAAAATAAATGTTCACGGATATCTGAGGCAACAAAGTGGGCAGATGTGGTAAAGTTAACACTAAATTCTGTGTAGTAATATATTGACTACGCTATGATGATGGATAAGCTCTGTGCACTTTTATACGTCATTCCTTAATTTCTTTGACTAACTGAAGAAAGACGTGCAGCTTCCTTTGGTATTTGCAGCAACCTTAAGCTTGTATTCTGCTTTACATTTCCTAGTAGTGCTGAGGTTCCTTGCTGGTATGTTTCAGTGTAGTCCTGAAATAGAGGAATGGGTATTTCTTACAACCTTTCATTATTTTCCTTCCTTTGTTATACAGTTTATTAATATGGGATTTCCATCAGACAGGTGTATTGCTGAATTTACCATTACATTTATGGAAGAAAGGTCCTGAAGCTTGAAAGACAAGATGATGGACTGATTTTTTTTCAGATTTTTCAATAATGAGCAGATGTGGGGATAGGTGTAGGCTCGGGGAGTAGGTTGCTAAGTACCAGGGAATGATATTAGAGCCTTAAGTAGGTAGTTTTACTATATGTTCTAGTACACTGGCATTACCAAAGTCTAGGAGATATTTTTAGAGGTGTTAAGTGTGTTAATTTAATGCTTGATCAAGTGAAGTCTCTAGCAAGAAGGTATTTGGTTTGATACTTAACCCCTCAATGGTGTTAAGGTAAAGTCTGTGATCTCTGTGGCACACTGATGGAGATCTCTAGCTGAAAATTAACTAATGGTTGGATTTATTAAGGGTGACTTGGCATTCCAGAAGTTCTATGTTTGGGTTGTGGGTAATTTGATGTGAGGTGTAGTGTTTGTCAAATGCAGATACTTCTCCACAGTTACACAATGGCCTGAAAGCAAGAAATATGCTAAACCCTGGTACAGAGGAATTACCATTGCATTTAAAGTACGTGGTTTCAAGTTCAGGCATCTTTTCATTTAGACTCCTAGCACTGTGTAGTGCAACCATGATGCTGCCTAAAAGTCAATTTGAGTTTGCTATGTAGAAATATCCAGTAGGGAGAGATTGTCTAAAAGAAGCACTACAGAAGCAGCAATGGCTTCAGACAGTATGTCGAAGCTCTGTTATAAGAGCTGTAAGCCATTCCTGATGAAACAGAAATGTTATCTGCCACCTCATCCCAGGTTGATACATACTGGATCTCCTTAGAATGACACCAAATACTTAGCCAACTGTTAAATCCAGTTATCTTGTCTTGTTATATCACATCATTCTTGGTAAAGACAAGACACCACTTAAGTCTTTCCTGCCTCTAACACATGCACAGCAAGCTCTGTTTTTGTCTCTCTGATTCTCTCTCTGGGTGGAATGCCTTAGGTCATTCACTCTCACATGGGTCACCACTAGGTAGTAACTACATATGTCTGGTTAAAGGGATCTTTGAGCCCTTGTGACACCGCAGATCATGACACTAGACCAGCAGCTTACAGTCACACTCTTCTTATTCCGTCTAGTGAATGTGGAATCAGTACACCTAACTACAGAGTCTCCTACGCCTAAAAGATTTCCCAGTGTAGAAGCAGACTTAATGAGCTTCATGGGCTTAGGACTGCTTTCCTGATGACTCTAAGGTGAGCTATGTAGATTTAAAACATTCTGACTGGATAAGGTGTAGGTGCTACCTTGTATGCTGGAAGCGGGGATCTTTTAAAACTTCTTCTAGGAAGCTTTGGAAATGTTTTCTTCACAGCCTCAGCAAAGGTTGTGGGCCGAGTGATTTGTTACAACTGATGTAGTATTATAGAGGCATGATGTTTATAGACAGTGGACTTTTTTTTTTAAAGTATTTATATTCCTCTTTCGTTGTACTATCAATTGGTAAAAACAGTGAACAGTCGGGTAAGCATAAGGCAGTTGCTACACTTTCTTAGAACATGCAATGTGATCAGACTGGCATAGATGGGGTGAGAGCACGCTGTTGAGCCATGCTACCACATAACAGAGGACTAGGGAAAACTGCAGTACTCAGGGGTTGCAAGGAGACCACTATAAGATCATAGGAAATACATGGCTATTGAGTTGTTTGAAGATCACATATTGCTAGTACCTACCCTCAGACTGAACCTCCTCTCTCCAGGAAGGTCAGCCCAGTCAAGCCACACATTCAATTATCCTGTTCCCATTTGAAAGGATATAATGTATCATAAAGCTTAATTTGCAGTGGGAGTCTATTACAGAAATACGGAAGGTGCTGTATCATTTTATTTATCTGCTAATGAAGATTCAGATCCTTTGTTCTGATATTTCTGGGGTATTCGATTTGTGGAGATACAAAAGATCCAAGACCACTTGGGTCCTTAATGATTTAGAAGATGAGGCATAGATCCTCCTTCAAAAGTTTGTAAGATACTGAATAAAGGAACAGTACTTCCAATTTTTTTGGTAGCTTAGTCTTTTTAAACCAGTGATGATCTTAGGAGTTTCTGGAATCTTTCTAATTTATGTTTAATAAGATAAGCCACAAAGTGAGCACTGTATTCAATAATTCGCCTGATTAACCTTGAATGTAATGGGACAAATTTCTATTTGGAGCTGGAAGATATCCCCTTGGTGATCCGCTGCACTAAGTACTTTAGTTATGTTACGATCAAAGGAGATGGAAAGAATAGTTGTGTAAAATCTTAACATAACCATAAATGTCCTTTTCTTCTATGCTGCAGTAGTCTTTACATATGGGTTGACTTCCACCCTATGACCAGACGTCTAGCCAGTATACAAAAGCTTGAGGACAGTGGTGTTGTCTGTAAAAATCTTTAGAGGACCTGTTAGGAAGAGAGGATGAAATGTCTACAAAGCTAGAAGCAGAGCCCTCATTTCTCTGATGTTGATGTGCTCTCCCTTCTGAGATGGAGACGAGAGACCCTAAGCCTTCCTAGAAGCAAAGGCTGCCCCCCAACCTGTGCCTGAGGCATCTGTGAAAAGCTGTTAAGAAGGCTAGGGCAAAAGAAGAAGGCCTGGATTCAGAGAAAGCTGCTGAATCCACCAGAGGAGCTCTGTTTTCAGGGAAATAGAGGAATCATAGCCTCTAGTGGGTGAGTATGCTAAGACCAAGTTGTCTTTAGAAACCACTGAGATTTTCTCATGTGAAGCTTTGCAAAGGGCAGCATGGGAAGAGTCAAAGCCATAAATCTAAGAAGTCTTGGGAATTCCCTGGCTGAGATAAAAGGAAGAGTCAGAAGAGTCAACAAAGGTAGTAAGAGTGTGAACCTTGTCTGCTGGGAGAAAAAAACATCAGGTCTGTCCTGAACCTGCACCCCACGATTATGTTATCCTGTGATGGAGTCAAACTGGATTTTTTGAAATTTACTGTGAACCCCAGGCTTTGAAGGAGATGAATGGCCTTCAAAAGGTTTTGAAACAAGTGATCTGAATTGTTGGCTAGGAAAAGAGGATCGTCCACACAGAATTAAACCTGAATCCCCAGGACCCTCACAAAGGCAATGACTGTGGCCAAGCACTTTGTGAATATCCTTGGGCAGTGGAAAGACTAAAAGACAAGGCAGAGAACTGAAAATGCAAAGAACCCACTGAGAAATGTAAACATTTCCAGTATTGAGGAAGGATGGGAATATGCAGATAAACATCGTTGAGATCCAAAGAAGCCATGAAAGACTGAGGAGAAATCAGGGGAAAGAGTGTCTGTAGGGACAGCATCCGGAAAGAAGGCACTTTCAGGAAAGTGTTTAAGTTGAAGAAGTCTAAAATTGGTCTCCAATGACCATCCTTTCTTGGAACCAAAAACATTCTTGAGTAAAAACCCTTCGCTCTCTGATCCAGAGGTACACTTTGAATAGAGCCTTGAGAAATCACCTGAGAAAGGAGCTGTGGAGACAGTTGCAGCTGACTGGAACGAGGCTGTGGTATTCCCATGAAATAATGTAGACTCTTCCAAGTCATAAAGTTTCCTTTTTGGATTATGGACAGAACTCAGCCATCCTGAGTGATCCTTGCCCAGGCTTAAAAGAGAGAGAGAGGCGAAGAGATAGAGATGTATGACCTGGAAGGGTGAGCTGGTTGTCACAGAGAACTGGGCCTGGCCTGAAAGGACTGCTGTGTAGTGGGGGCTGAAGTAGAAGTTTACGATTGAGGGGGGTCTCCTAGTATACACTTCTTATACCTAGGAGCAGATGTAGAAGAAGAATGAGCAGGCCTAACAAAGGAAGTTTTGACAGGGACATTTCTATGAAATTTAGGAACCGGTGAAACAAACAGGTGTTTTAGGTCTTGGAGATCCTTACCTTTTTCGAGTCTATATTACGTTATCGAACTTTTAAAAGTTCAAACATCAAATGGTCGACACTGTATGATCTAACTTTTAAAAGTTCAAAGTTTCAAAGGCGATCTCCTTACAGTGCGGAATGGGAGGATTTCCCTTTCCTGCACTGTTGTGCAATCTCGGAGTTAGTATATTTAAAGAGCAGGAGGTGTGTGGGGGGTGCTTGGGGGTTTGCCCCCTGCTTAAAACGTTCAGGTAGGTTTTTTTCTGTGGTTTATTTTTTTTATTAGATTTTCGAACTTTAAAAGTTCGATCATATGGTGTTGACCATATGACGTTCGAACTTTTAAAAGTCGACCATCTAATATAGACCCCCTTTTTCTTGCAGAGTCTTAAATAAGTTTGTTGCTGCTGAACCAAAGAGAGCAGACTCATCCAAAAGAGCATCAAGTACTTTTGCTTTAATATCAAGTAATGATTGAAGTCTCAGCCATGAATGCCTCCCTAAACACAGAAACAGCAGCTCTAGATGATGCCTCACCAGCATCATAGGTGTACATAATGGAATGTCCAGCTACTTGAGAAGATGCAGCCAAGAGAGATAGGACCTGTGTTTTAACCTCAAAATCTGGTAAAGAAGCTAGAGTCTGTGAAGCTTGAGAAAGCAAGGCCAAAGAATACCTAGACATTTGTATCTGGTAATTAACAGCTCTGACAGCTGAAGTGGAAGAGGTTTATACCTTCTTCCCCAATCTCTCAAGAATTTTGTTCTCCTTATCAAATGGTAGAAGCTTGGCAGAAGGAGATAAACAAAAAGACTCATCAGAAACTATGGAGACCAGAGCTGGATCAGCACAGGGGCACACAGAGAAACCTGCAGTCATCAGTAACTTTATAAAATGTGTCAGCCCTTTTGGGAGCAGGGGCCTATGAATCTGGTGATTTAGAGGAGGAGGCAAAGATGTCCAGGAAAGCTGGAAGGACTGGAAAAACTGCAGAGGGAACCTCTATCTGTAGAAGGTCATAACACCGCTTCTGTTCATCAGAAATCTGGAAAAAATCCCATTTGAAGAACTCCCTCATTTCATTAAGAGTTTCTCCAAATGAAATTTCTTCAATAGGGGAATCCCCTCCATTAGATTCCTCTTCAGGAGATGCATATTCCACAGGAGAAGTAATTTGGGTGGAATATGCAAGAGAATCCTCATCAGAGGAAGAATCCTCAGAATTGGAGGAAAGAACCTGAGACCCAGCAGCCTGAACAAGAGTGAAAGTGAAAAAAGTCAGAGGGAGAGAGGAAGAAGGCTTCAAGGTCATCAAAGCCTTAAGACAGTGGGAAAAGGGGAATCCCCTCCATTAGATTTCTCCTCAGGAGATGCGTATTCCACAGGAGAAGTAATTTGGGTTGAATATGCAAGAGAATCCTCATCAGAGGAAGAATCCTCAGATTTGGAGGAAAGAACCTGAGACCCAGCAGCCTGAACAAGAGTGAAAGTGAAAGAAGTCAGAGGGAGAGAGGAAGAAGGCTTCAAGGTCATCAAGGCCTCAAGACCCTGGGAAAAAAACATCCCAATCAGACTGAGTAGAAGGGATGTTTAGTCTTTTGTTTCTTCTTTGTATGTCTTTCTGTGTGAGGGGACACGGAAGAAGAACCCCATGTAGGCCTAACATCTGGCGTAGTCAAAGAAGGATCCCTAGATGAAAGGCAAGAGCGTCGCTGGAGTCGTCCAGCACAACAAGCTGTGGTTCCCACGTCGCCTGAAATGGCTGCTTGCATAGCCTCGGATGTTCTGGGATCTGATCCCTTGGAGGCATCTACAGAGGTACCCACCAAAGAAGTAGTCCAGACCTTGGACCATACCACCGGGTCTTCACCAAGCTCAAGGGATAATGCCAGAGATACAAGGCACAGCCAAAGAAGTTTCATGTTTTTGCTTGCTCACCTTCCTCTTCAAACTCGGCTCAGCCAAAGGACCTCTGGAACTCTCCATAGCGTCTTTAGCCAGACGTTTACATGTGTGAGTTCTTATTGTAGGGCTTGGGTGACAGAGGGTAGCATGACAATGACTCCCAGTTTACAGTAATCTGTAAACCTGGCTGGCCAGAGTTCTTTGTTTGCAAGGCTGAAGGTTCATATGCTCATAAATTAGTAATAGGCTAACTGCCCTTGTGGGCCACTTTAAGCCTAGTCAATTAACCCATGTCAGAATCAAACCCTGCACCTTTGGAAAAGTATATGTCAAACAAAAGGAGCTCTAGCACAAATCATTGCAGAACACTGCTGGTTATCTTCATGTTCTTTGAATGGGCACCTGCTACCTGAATCATACAGATACTGTCCTTTAGCCAATCTGCTATCCATTTTACTATGTAAGGATCTATTTGCAATGTAATGAGCTTACCAACTATGTTAGCAATTGGTGTAGCGTCAAAGACCTTGGCCAGGTTGAGATATGTCATGTATTCAGCATGGCCACTGTCTGCAAATTCAGGTTACTCTGTCAAAGAAGTTATCCAGATTCATTACAAAGGGATCTAACTTTCACACAGCCAATCTGAAAGATGTCATCATTTTCTATTTAAGGCATGCAGTGCAGGAAACAACATTTCTTAAATCTTCAACAAATCAGCTAGATTTAAATCACTTGCAATCAGAGAATGGAAAACAAATCTTTGTTAACTGGCCCCAACCAATACAGTTTAAAACTCTAAGAAAAAAAATTAAGTAAAACAGGCTGCAATAAAATGAAAGCAGAAAACAAGAAACAATGCAAGTATGCAAACCTTAAATGAATTAAAAATCAGTCACAATGCCAAATGTGTTCTGCAGCTCCCAAATGTGAAAAATGTTCTTGTTCTGTTTATCTTAAATAAAAACAAGCCTAGTTTTTAGCTCCTACCACAAATCAGGTAGATTTAATCCCTTTAAAGTCAGAGAATGGAAAACAAATCTTTACTGGCCCTAACAAGTAAGTTAATAAAACTCATAGAAAAAAAACAACTGCAAAGTAAAAAAAAAATAATAATAAAATAAAGTAAAAGCACAGGAAAGAAAGAATACAAGTATGCAAGCCTTACATTAAGAATTCTAAAATAATCACTCAACAGTCTCAGATCAGCTGCAGCCTTTTGCCTGGTCCCACAGAAAAAGAAGTTGTCTTACCATAATGTTCCATCTGTATTGTTGATCCTCGTTCAGTTATTACGCATGGATATTGGTTCTGAGCTCGGAACCGAGCTGGCCATTTTCCAAGCTCGCGTCAGCTTCAAACTCTCAAGCTAAACTCTTACCCACAATCCCCCTCTCCCTGTTACCTCAGATTGAGTTTGCAAGTCAAAGAAGGTAGAGGCTACCTCTGGTCAAACAACCTAAGAGAACCGGATGGTGTGATCCACCAGAAACCACAGGAGAGGGAGGGTCATAATGACCGAACGAGGATCAACAATACAGATGGAATGTTATGGTAAGACATAACTTCTTTATCTGATATTGTTAATCCTCGTTCAATCCTTACGCATGGGACAGAGTCCCCAGCTACCTCTATTCCTGGGAGGCTCTCATGGAAGGACATTCCTGAGCACCACAGAACTGAAAGATGCTCTTCCCCTGGAGGCCAAATCCAATTTGTAATGATTGATGAAGGTATGAGGCGTAGCCCAAGTTGCAGCTGCACAGATGTCATGTAAAAAAGCTCTGGCATGGAAGGCAGCAGAAGTTGCCACCGGCCTTGTTGAATGAGCTTTCATGGTAGTAGGCAACGAGATATTACGTTGTGTATAAATAAAGGTCACACAGTCCTTCAACCATCTAGCTAATGTGACCTTAGCAACAGCAGATCCTAGTCTAGGTCCAGAAAAGGCCAAAAATAACTGGTCAGATTTACGAAAGGGTTTAGTCCGGTTTAAGTAAAAACGGATTTGCCTGTGTATATCTAGGGTATGTAGGTAATACTCTCCTCTGTTTGAATGATTGGGAAAGAAAACTGGCAATTCAATGGCTTGATTAATGGACATTTCAGAGATCACTTTTGGCAGAAATGACGGATTAGTTCACAGAGACACTATCTCTATGAAAAATCAAGTATGGACTCTTGATACATAAAGCATGAAGTTCAGAAATACGTCTGGCAGAAGTAATAGCAACCAAAAACAAGGTTTTCCATGACAGATACTTGAGGTCGCAAGAAGAGGCTGGTTTGAAAGGTGATATTGTCAGAGCTTGTAGAACTAATGATAAATCCCATGGTTGAATAGGTTCTCTAAAAGGTGGCTTCAGATGATTCACAACTTTTATGAAGGTCTTGCACAATTTATGGGACCATGAGAGAGGAATCTTGGACACCCTCATGAAAATTAGAAATTGCAGCCAAATGAACTCTAATGGTAGAGGCCGAAAGACCCGATTGAAACAGGTCGGCCAAATAGTCTAGTATTATCGACACTGGTGCTGAAAAGGGGTCTACTTGTTTATCTTTCAGCCAACAGGTAAATATTTTCCACTTGCTCAGATAAGTAATTATAGTGGAAGACTTATGAGAAGCAATGAGAATATCACGTACTGGTAGGGAAAGATCATTCTGCCTGGCAATCAAGGGAACTGGAGTAGCCAAGCCGTGAGCTGCAGGGTGGGATGAATCAGGTTCTGTGGGTGTGAGACCAACTCCGGGGTTGGATGGAGAATCCATGATTGATCTAGTAGGCGAGGCCAAAGGAAGGCGAACCAAATCTGTCGAGGCCAATATGGTGCTATGAGGATCACCTTGCTCTTCAACCAATGGGATTTCTTCAGAAACTGGGAAATGAGGGGAAAGGGTGGAAATGCGTAAAGACCCGAGGTTCCAATCGTGGACTAGAGCGTCCCTGGGTGATTGTCCCAGACGGGAGATCAGGGCAAAGTAGTTGCTGCATTTGTAGTTGGTCGGGGATGCAAAGAGGTCGCAGCAAGGACGGCCCCAGCAGTGGAAGATCTCCGCCACTATCAAGGGGTTCAGGGACCACTCGTGAAGTTGAAGAATGCACCTGCTGAGTCTTGTCTGCTATCACGTTGGAACTCCTGGGAATGTGCATTGCTAGAAGAAAATGGTTGGTAGACATCACCCATTGCTATATCCTCATGGCCTCTCGACAAAGGGGGGTAAGATTTGGTTCCACCTTGCTTGTTGATGTACTAGACCACCGCCATGTTGTCTGACTGAATCGCAATTGTCCCAGACGGCAGCAGGGAATGGAATGCTTGCAACACCAGAAGCACCGCCCTCAGCTTTAGAACATTTATATGCAGATGGGCCTCCAGTTCAGAACAAGTGCCTTGGACTGTCTGTCCCTGACATAGCCCCCCCACCCCATCAGGGAGGTGTCCATGGTCACTGTGGCCTTGGGTTGCTGGGAGGAGAAGGGGCTAGTCCATTGTGAGAGATTGTGTGTCATCCACCAATTTAAATCCTGTTTGCACCTGTGGGTTACTCGAATCATGGCTGAAAGAGGATGCTGAACGGGATACCATTGGGTGAGCAGTAGCCATTGTAGAAGCCTCATGTAAAACCTGGCCAGGGGAACAATGGTGATGGAGGCTGCCATGGAACCCAACAGCTGTAGAACCGAGTGAGCCGTGGATTTTTCCTTTGAAAGGATTGGAATTAGTTGTTGCTTTATCCTTAGAATTCTGTGCTCTGGAATACCAGCTCTGCAGTTTTGTTGTGTCCAAGATAACCCCTATGAATTCTGTTGACTGAGATGGGGTGAGATTGGACTTCTGCCAGTTTATGGTTATGCCTAACCTTTGAGCAGCGAGGAGAGAGTATGCCAAGGCTTTTTCCAGTAGATGTCTGGTGGGGGCGGAAATGAGGCAGTCGTCTAGGTATGGAAACACCTGGAATCCTTGAAGTCACAAGTGAGCTGTGACAACTGCCATGCACTTTGTGAACACTCTGGGGGCTGTAGAGAGTCCGAAGGGCAGTACTCTGAACTGGTAATGACTGGCTCCCGCGCAGAAATCTTCTTGATGGCCTGTCCACTTTTATGTGGTAGTACGCATCTTGAACATCTATAGAGCACATCCAATCATCTTTTTCCAAAAGTGGGAGGATAGACTGAATTGTGACCATCCGGAATTTTTGTACGCTCACAAACTTGTTCAATACACTAAAATCCAAAATTGGTCTCCAGTCCCCGGTTTTCACTGGCACCAAAAATAGTCTTGAGTAGAATCCGGATCCTATCTGGTCTGGAGGGACTATTTGGATGACTCTCTCTCTTTCTTAGCAGCTTTTCTATCTCTAGTGCTGGTTCTTCCCTATGACTGGGTGGAACGTCAAGAAGATTTTTTGAAGGGACGGGAAAAAGATCTAAGGGGATATAACCTCTAGTTATAATCCGCTGTACCCAGGAATCAGTGGTGATGGTTAGCCAAGCAGAACGGTACAAGGAGAAACGTCCCCCAACCACCTCCAGAGGAAAGGAGTTGGGCCGCTCTTCAGGAGCGCTGGTAGGATTGACCAGGGAAAGAATCCCTGGTACCCTGGTTACGCAAACCCCCTCTGCCCTGAAAGGAGCGTCTTCCTTGTGAGTTTTCCCCTCTGCCTCTGGGGGAGAACTCGGCCTGTGTGTCACGGAAAGGACCCTGAGATTTCTTGAACCATATCTTCCCACTCTTTTGGTTTTGGGAGATAGCACGTTGAGGGGAAGAATAATGGACACCTACGGCAGAGAGGGTCTTACCGTCCTGTTCACATCTGGCCAGTGTGCCTTTAACTTTGGGCCCAAACAATGAGGAGGCCCCACTGGGGGTATTAAGAAAATAAGACTTAAAGGGTTCCCCGAAGTTGCATAGCCGCATCCAGGCATGTTGTCTCAAGACCGCAGCTAAACCCGCTGCTCTAGCTGCTCCTTCTGATGTGTGAGATATCAGTCACATAGAGGCGTTAGATATAGACTCAATGGTGGTCAGCTGAGAGGCCACTTTGTCAAAGACCTCATCAGACATGGCACCAGCCAAGGTTTCAGAGATCTCAGAAACCAGATCCCTTTGAAGCCTGGTAAAATGTGCCATATAATTCAGGGACCTGATAGCAAAGGTCGCTGAAGCAAAGGTGCGCTTCCCTATCCTGTCCAGGGCCCGGGACTCTGTTAGACGGATGGACAGTCGGGCTTTCTTCTTCTGCCACATCCTTTTTTGCTGCAGCTGCCACCACCAAAGCATCCACAGGAAGACCTTTGGACCAATGGGGATCCGAGGCAGGTCGGGACAAGATCTTATCTGGCCTCCTTGGAATAGTTTAGATGGTATCAGGAGCCTTCCAAGCATGGTGCACAATAAGCCGGACAAGTTAATTGGCAGGTGGAGTAACCAAGGAGGTAGGGGGCCGGGCGTGAAAGGCCTGCAGGAACACAGATTCCTCAGAGGTCGGATTAGAGGACTGACAGTCACCTCTCTGTTTCAGGATATCACCAAAGGATACCTCAGAGGGTGACCGAGGGGATCCTTCCCCCTCATCGAAATCTGTGTCTTTGGTGAGGGACTCCTCTGTGGAGTCCATGTGCTTCCTCTTACATGAACTTTTCGGTGGACCTCCTCAGTGGGAGAAGCTGGAGAAGACAACAGAAAAGGGGATTCCTGAGGGAATATGTCCTGTGGCCCTTGCACCTGGTGTCCACTAGATGCGACTTGTGAAACCAGTGTACCAGAGGAGGGCGGAGGTATAGACAGTCCGGTACTTCCACAGCAGCGAAAGCCTTCTCCATCAGTTGGAAGGCTGGTCCACCCAAAGAGGAGTGTATGTCTAGGACAGGGGTCACCCCTCCCCTAAGTGGCTCAGCTTGCCGATCCGGAGCCCCTGGATGGCTGTGGAGCAGCACGCTATGCGTGTCACAGCTGACATCCTGGGTCATAGCAAAACTTTCCTGCCACAAAGGCAACTGCGGTTCCTTAGTGAGATCCATAAAGGGAACCGCAGAAGGGGAAGACTGTGCTATATTCATGGACTTCAAAGGCAATGAAGGAAAGAGAATAAGAAGGGGTCTTTGGAGATGGGTGATCACCTCCCAAGGAAAGTACAGTTGTGTACTTACCATAAATGTAGATGTTCGAGTGTATTCACTGTTGCAGTCATTACAATTGGGTTATCCTGCTGGCAGGCTACCCGCAGTTGGCCTGAATTCCAAAGTCTAAGTCCGGCGTTGGTTGCCGTCACCTCCTCCCTGACGTCTGTGTGCCAGAGGTAAAAAAGATGCAGCAGACGCCATTTTCCTCAGTTTTTCTTGCCCCACATGTCAGGTGCCCCCAAAAGGGTAGGCTAAAAAATATGTCAATAAAGCATGCATGCACCAAGGTAAATTTTTCCTTCCTCTACAAGCAAATACACCACATAGGTTGTATAGAATAGAGAAGTACAGATAAGTTCCAGCAAAGATAAGGGGGATGGTGGGAGAGTAACCTGGACTGCAACAGTGAATACACTCGAACATCTACATTTATGGTAAGTACACAACTGTACTATGTTCATTGTGTTTCACTGTTGCAGTCATTACAATTGGGTTGAATCCCAAAACTAAGGTTGGGAGGCTGGAGCTAAATAGGATTAGGAGCGGCTATGAGGCCCTGCAGAACTGCAGTGGCAAAGCCTGCCCTGGATTTAGAGTAGAGTGATAAGTGATAGTGCTTTGTAAAAGTGTGCACTGAACTCCAGGTTGCAGCCTCTAAAATGTCTTTGGTTGGTACTCCTCTGAGGAAGGCTGCTGAAGTGGCTGCTGCTCTGGTTGAATGTGGCTTAATGCCCTTAGGCACTGATTTGCCATGTTGTGAATAGCAGAAACGAATGCAGTGGCCTATCCACTTTAAAATAGTCTGCTTTGAGATAGCCTTTCCTTATGATACTGCAGCATATGCCACTAGTAATTGCTCAGTCTTTCTGAAAGCTTTGGTTCTGTCCAAGTAGAAGTGCGGCTGTCTGTGTATGTCCAAAGAATGCAGAAGTCTCTCACCCTTATTCTGTGGGTTTGGGTAAAAGGTGTGCAAATGAATAGTTTAGTTACGGGCCACACTGGACACTACCTTAGGCAAAAATGTCGGGTTTGTCCTCAGAGAAACCCTATCTGGATGGAAAATGATAAAAGGTTCCACAGCCATGAGTGCCTGTAGCTCTGAGACTCGTCTTGCAGAGGTTATTGCTAGGAGCAGATCTGTTTTCCATGATAAAATATTTATATCAGCTGTAGCAGCAGGCTCAAAAGGAGGCAGGGTGAGTTTTTCCAAGACATAATTGAGGTCCCATGCAGGTATTGGTGATCTCCTTGGGGACCTTAGGTTTTTGGCTCCTCTGAGGTACTGCCTTAATAAAGGATGAGAAAAAATAGGTGGCTTTGTATTGTAATGAGCTGAAATGGCAGAGGCATGAATCTTAATTGATGAAAAGGATAGGCCTTTGGTTCAGCATCTCGGTTAAATATTGCAAAATCTGAGGAATATTTGGTACAGTCGTGTCAATCCCTTGTGTCTGGTTCCAAGCACAGAATCTCTTCCATTTTTCAGCATAAGATTTTCTGGTACTAGGCCTCCTGGCCTCCAAAATAACATCCATCACCACTTTAGAAAGAGGTGTGTTTTGAATGACTACATTATCCACCATGCTGCCAGATTTAAGGTCTTGAGTTGGCTGTGCAGGATCTGATTGTCGTGTTGGGACAGTAAGTGAGGAATTTGAGGTAATGTCCAGGCTGGGTATTGAGACAAGTTCCTTAGGATTGGGTACCAGTGCTGGCGGGGTCAGTCTGGGGCAATCAGCATCATTTTTGGCTTCTCTTGTCTGACTTTTAGGAGTACCTTGGGGAGGAGAGGCAGTGGAGGAAAGGCATACACTGTTAAGTTTTTCCAGCTGACAGACAAAGCATCCACTTTCCGTGCTTGCTTGTGATGAGTCCTTGTGCAGAATCTCTGTAGTTGGCAGTTGTTAGGGGAAGCAAATGGATCTATGTCCGGGCATCCCCAATTCCTTGTTATCATGCTGAAGACTTGCGGATCCAATTTCCACTCATAGATCCATGGGGTTTCTGCTTAGTTCGTCTGCCAGAGTATTTAACTTTCCTGGCAGGAATTGTGCCTGCAGAAGTACTTGGCAAGTCAATGCTGTGTCCCACAAAGTCATGGCTAGTCTGCATAGGGGGTAGGAATGAGTGCCTCCCTGCTTGTTTATGTACCACATGACTGTAGTATTGTCCGTCTATCAGTAGTTGTCCCGGATGAAGTAGATCCTTGAAGGCTGTCAGGGCATTCTGAACAGCTAGCATCTCTTTTTGGTTGATATGTAGATGCATTTGGCTTGCGGACCATATGCCCTGAATACATCTTCCTGCCATGTGGGCCCCCCAGGCATAATCTGATGCATCTGTTGTTAATATCTGCCTGGCTGTGGGTAAAGCGAATGGCTGCCCCTTGTTGTGGTGACAGGCCTTTGCCTACCATCGAAACTCCTGTTGCAGGCAGGGAATGAGGGTAATTATTGTTTCCAGGCTGTGGCAATGTTGAGTCCAAACACTTTTTAGATACCATTGAAGTTTCCTCATATGCAGTCTTGCATATGGAATTAGCAGAATGCAGGATGCCATGAAGCCCAAAGCCTGCAAACTTTTTCTTGCAGATAACTGGGTCTTTGTTGCCAACATTTTGAAATAAGTAATCAGTTGCCTTTGTTTGTCTGGAGTGAGATAAGCCATCTGGGCAGTTGTATTTAAGCTTGCACCCAGGAATATTATCTCTTGAGAGGGTACTAGTTTTGATTTCTTTTCATTTACTGTGTACACTAGGCATGTTAGTAATCTTTTTACAAAAGCCAGATGCTGTAGTAGAAGGTCTTTGTTCTTTGCTTGAATAAGGCAGTCGTCCAAGTAATGATATATTTGTATTCCTCTTTGTCTGCAAAATGCAATTACTGGAGCCAGGCATTTTGTGAAGACCCTGGGCGCAGTAGATAAGCCAAAGGGCAGTGCAGAGAATTGGTAGTGCATTGAGCCAGCTATGAATCTGAGGTATCTTCTGCATGACTGTCTGATTGGGACATGCAGGTATGCCTCTTTTAGGTCTAAAGTCACAAGCCAAGCCGTCTTACCCAGCATGGGCAGAAGCTGCTTCAGAGTCAACATTTTGAATCTTGGAATACCCAGATATATGTTTAAAATAGATAGGTCCAGTATTGGTCTCCAGATTTTGTCCTTTCTGGGCACCAAGAACAGTCATGAGTAAAATCCTTGTCCCTGCTCTTGCTGTGGTACTTGCTGAATGGCCCCTCATGTCCATGAGGAATGACACTTGCTTTTGTGCCTCTGCCCATTGATTTTTTGGCAGGTCTGGCAAACCGTTTGCCCTTGGCAGGGTGTGAAAGTGAAACCTGTAGCCTTGTGACACTATATCCAAGATCCATTTGTCCTGGGTTATTACGTGCCAAATTTGAGAAAAAAGTGTTAGTTTTCCCCCTAAAGGTGCTGCCAGAAGATAAGTGCTTTGCACAGGCAGGGGGAAGTCATTGGGTCTGTTTCCTTTAGGCTGTGATTTGCCTTCTCCGCTTTTGGAGGTAGAAGTACCCCATTATTTAGACCTGTATGAGCCTTGGGGCTGGGATCTGCCTCTAGGGCATCTGTATCTGCCTCTTTTTGGCCTGCCTGACACTAGAAAGGACCAATTCTTTGTAGGCCAGTGCCTGCTAAATGTTGTAGGCTGTACCTGTAAGAAATCCTTGACTGTTTGCATAGATTTATCTTTGTCCTCCATTTTCTTCAATACCTCTTCTGCTTTAACACCAAACAAGGTATAATGCTGTAATGGAGCATCTAATAATTTTGCTTTAACATGATCAGGCAGATTCTGTTCCTTTAACCAAGCAAGCCTCCTAATGACAGAACCCATAACAGCGGCCCTGCAGGAGGCCTCCAGAGAATCAAAACCACATTGCAAAGTATGCTTTCCCACTTGTTCAGCTGCATGCAATAAATCCTGCATTTCTTTGTTTTCTGCACATTCAGAATTTATCAACATTTTCTGTTTAAGCAGTGACATAATATATTGCTGATATTTAAGCATATGAAACTGACAATTTAAAGCCCTTATAGCCAAGGTAGCAGAAGTGTAAATCTTTTCCCCCATCTGTCCAGTGCCCTAGAATCTCTGTCAGAGGGGGTAGGGTTTTTTGCAGTGGAAGCCTTGACCCCTTTGGGACCCTGACATATAGTTTCTGGGTCAACAGCAGGGTTCTTAAAAATAAATTTATGTGAATCAGTAACCCTGTAGTATCTGTCTGGCTTAACAGGAGCTGGAGGTAAAGAGTCAGGAGTCAGACTGGACTCTGAAAATACATCATCTACAATGTCTAACACAGGTGGAATAGCAAGGGGCCTGTGCTGAGGTAGTAAAAGGAAGTCTCTGAGCCTTTTCTTAGATTCCGAATAATTTTGGCTCTCCCAGTGGAAATGCTCCCTCATGGTATGCAGAGTTTCCTCAAAAGAATAATCCTCAGGAGGAGAGGCTGAAGGGATAGATTCTTCAGCATCAGAATCCTCATAGGGAGGAAGAGAGTATTCCTGATCAGAAGAGGAATCAGAAGAAATGGAAACCTGATCTGAAGATTCATATTCTGTCTCTTGCCTAGGCCTCTTATCAGGAGGGGGATGGGAACCCCTGATCAAAGTAATTAGGTCTTCGGCCATTTTGAGCATCTGTTTTTTAGGCATGGAGGCCTGTCCATGGGGCTGTTGTACTTGTTTCTTTGTCTTTAGAGGTGCTTTAGTCTTAGCCTTTGAAGCTGAAGTCGTTTTAAGATATAACTGTGTAGGCCTGAAAACACCCTCAAGAAGCCGATGCCTGCTCAGCGGCTCCGGACCCATCTGATGGAATAGTTTCCGAGGTTCCAATACGTTGTGTTTCCAGCGGACTAGTTGGCTACACGTGGCAGTCAGAAGCGGCCTGCGGCTTTAAAGTAGCGGGTGTCAGGGGCTGCAAAAGCGCCTCACTGAGAACCGGCGACTGGCTTAGAAGAAGCCTCGTCGTCAGTTTTGGACCTCGGATGCCTGTCTTTTTCTTTGGGTTTCTTTTGAATTGCGGTAGTTGGATGGCTATCCAATGACATTGTGTAAATCCTCTGCCAAAATAGTGAAATGCAAAATCGTACCGACGCTTAATAGTGCGTTGGTTAAATCTAGCACAAAACCGACAATTAGCAACGTCGTGATCAGGGCCTAGGGAAGGAATACAATAAGAATGGAAGTCCTTATGAGGTATTTACCTCCCACAAGAAATACAATTATTAACCTTTTCTGACATCAGTCTGGAGCAAGAAAAAAAGTTTCCCCAACAGGGTACTCAGCTTTTAATGAAGACTTCAGATCTGAAATTCGAACATGAAAATCTCAGTAGTCGGCCGACCGGCACTTGCGAACTGCTATTGCTTCGGGCACCGCACGGCAAGAAAGACTGAAGAAAATGGCATCGGCTGCATCTTTTGTACCCCTGGTGCACTGACGTCAGGGAGGAGGCGACAGCAACCGACGCTGGACCTAGACTTTGGAATTCAGGCCGACTGCGGGTAGCCTGCCAGCAGGATAACCCAATTGTAATAACTGCAACAGTGAAACACGATGAACATGGATAATTCCTGAGGGGTGGGATACCTCTGGCCAAGAGTACCTGGTCCACAAGACGCAACACATCATGTTCGGAAAGGCTTCTAGTGGACCTCAAGGAGACTGAGGGAGAAACAGACCTATCCACAGAAGAGGCAGACTCGGTGCCCATCTCAACTGACCGCATAGAGGACAACGGTGCTGAGAGAGACTGGACTACTGTTGTCTGCACCAAAGAAGTCATCAGTGCTGAGGTCATTGTCTGCACCGACACAGGGATCGGTGCCGGAGTGGTTGTCAGTGCCGAAGCTGGAACCGACAATACTGGAGTCAACAATAAAGGCATCGGTTCCGAGGAAGATCTCGGAGCCAACGCAGTCAAGGTATGCGCCGACTGAATGGTCGGTGCTGGTACAGTGGTAATGGTCTGAACAGAGGAGCCCCTCGGTGCCGATATATAGAAGGCTGCAGGAGAAGACAGAGCCAAAATCACTAATGGAGCTGAAGGCCTTGGTGCCGAAGGTCTAGGCATCGAAAGCACTGGGGCTGACAGAGCTCCGGAGCCGAAACTTGAGCCTTTTTAGGTTTTGGTTGGCGGGAGGCCCCAGCCGGGGACGAAGGCAAAGATTTAGCCTTAGTAGGAACATCCATTTTCTTATGGGTTCTAGGAGGGGTTGAGACCTCCTACCCAGAAATAGCCTCTGAAAAGGGAGATTTTAGAAGTCTCTTCAGTATCAGCTTGTTTTTTCTTTCCAACAATGTTCTATTAGAAAAGTTCTCACAAATAGTACAGGGTGGGTCAACAGATGAATGGGAAGCTCCCAAACAATAAACGCACAAAGAGGGTGCATCAGAAGTAGGCAGTTTGTGTCCACAATCAGAACACCGCTTAAACCCCGGACTACCTTTTTTATCTGCCATGACAGAAAATTAATTAATAGAAAAGTACCAACAATGGTACAAGACAGTACCCGAAGGTATGAGAGAGAAAAGTGAAAAAGATTACCAACGATGGTAGAGAGAGAGAATACCTTGCGGTAAAAGTAGTAAAGAAAAAGCAGAAAAACCTGAAGAAATTAGGAACTCTAGATGCGATATGGTAAGAGACAATAAAATATGAACTTTTCTGACAGAAAAGTAATTTGTAAAGCAATTAAACAACAATTGACTGTACTTAGCTCAAGAGAAGTAGCTTGACATGACCGAATGGCAATGCGGCAAACGAAATCTGAGGTAACAGGGAGAGGGGGATTGTGGGTAAGAGTTTACCTCGAGAATTTGAAGCTGATGCGAGCTTGGAAAATGACCGGCTCGGTTCCGAGCTCGGAACAGATACCCCTGCGTAAGGAATGAATGAGTATTAACAATATCAGATCTTGTGTTTTCAGTTTTACTTCTGGCAGCAATTATCTTGTCTGTAGCCATATAATAGATCTCCCCCTAGTCTCTAAAACACACTTCTGCAAGCATGTTTGCCATTTACTGTAACTGGGTGTTCAATTCATTTTTTACTGATGATGTTATGCTGGCATTTTTTCCCTTTTGATTTTGTGATGTAAATAAATATCTTACTACTGCTTTCAGCCTCTGAGACTAAGTATATAGTTAGGTCTGGAAGATTACTGATAAAGTATTTTCTGTATTTTATTTAAGCTAGACTTATTTTAGGGCTACAGTAATTTCCGAAAGTTTAGTAGCAACTCTTGTTTCTGTTGTATATAGTATTAAATTTGTGATGCCACCAAATTTTTTTCATTTAATTTACTGGTATGTGCAAAATGTTAACATATCCTAGAACTCAGATGAAGCAGTCTGAGCAGACTTCTTTGAGTGATTGAAGAAAGTATTCCAGCCTATAGTAATAAACATATTTTTTTGTATCACAGCCAATACTAAGAAAAGTCCAGGAAGGATGAGTTACTTATGAAAAATTTTAATTTTATTCTTGGGTTAAAGATGATGGCAATATTATGTGCATTAAATATAGAAGGCATTACTATAGGTGGGTAGAGAAAGATGATATACTAAAATGTAGGATCTAACATATTGCAATCCCTGGTTCATTTCATACCACTTGCTCTAAGATGTTTTGAGTAATATAGTCAATTAATATATGACATATTTAAAAAGAAGTTATGTACTCACCATAAGGTTCCATCTGAGTTTTTTGAACCAAAAGATGGTCTACCCCTGGAGACCATATCTAATTTGTAGTGAGCAATAAAGGTATGAAGCTTAGCCCAAGTTGCTGCTGCACATATGACATTCATGGAGCTCTGGATAGAAAGACTGAAGAAGTTGTTACGGACTTAGATGAATGGACTCATACAGGTTTTGGTACGGTAAGACCAAGCTTGTCATAGATGAAGAAAATGCAATTAGTCAGCCATCCGGTTAAGGTTACTTTTGCCACTGGTCTGCACTATTTCACACCAGCAAAAGATACAAACAACTGATCTGTTTTTCTGATGTCTTTGGTCCAACGTAAGTAAAAACGTAATTGTCTGAACAACCAATAAATGCAACACATAGTTGCCTTTATTTGTAAAGTCAGGAAATAATAATGGCAAATTAATGGATTGATTAATATTGGATTCCAACACCACCTTGGGAAGGAAGGAGGCATTTGTTCATAGTGTAACCCTGTCCTTATGAAAAATCAAGTAAGGAGGTTTTGAAGACGAGGCCTGATTATCTGAAACTGATCTTGCTGAGGTAATGGCCAGCAGAAAGACAGTCGCCCAAGTTATAAATTTAAGTTCACACTTGGTTGCCTATTCAAATGGCAGAATGGTAGATGTATCAACACTTGCAGTACCAGATTAAAATCCCATGGTGGAGTAGGGTCTTTAAACGGAGATCTCAAAAAGAGAGTACCTCTCAAGAAAGCTCTGCACTGTTTATGGAAGGCTACAGAAGATCCTTCAAGTCTTGTGCAAAAATTAGAAACTGCTATTAATTGAACCTTAACGGTTAAGGAACTAGCTCTTTCTTTAAAAAGCAAAGCCAAAAATTCAAGTATACTATGTACTGGAGCTGAAAGGGGCGTCAATACAATTCTGCTGGGTCCAGAAAACAAATCTTTTCCATTAACTTGAACAGAGTCTTGAGGGTTTATGGGAAAACAAAAGAATTTGATGGGCAGGAGAAGAGAGCACTGGTTGCCTGACTACCAAAGGAATTGAAGAAACCAGACCGCTAGCCTAAGGTTTGAAATGTCTGGATGAAGCATGCCTGTCGGGTGAGACAGGAGGTCTGGAATCAGATCCAGAATCCAAGATTGGTAAACTAGGTGAGGCCATAGAAAGGGAAAACAAACTTGTCAAAGCCAGAAAGGTGGGACGAGGATGACTTTGCTCTTCAACCTGGCAGCCTTCTGTAGAAATTTTGGAATTAGTGGTATTGGTGGGTAAGCATAAATGAGACAGGGGGGTAGCGGCAATTGTTAAGTACAGCATTTCTCGGGGATAGGGCAAAGTAGCTGCTGCATTTGTTGCTCAGGGGAGAAGCAAATCAGTTGCAGTAAGGCTGGTCCCAAAGATGAAAAATCATTTTCACCACATTTTGTTGAGAGACCATTCATGAGCTAGAAGGATGTACCTGCTCAACTTGTCTGCATTCACAATGGACTTCCCCGGAATGTGCATTGTTAAAAGGAAAGGGTTGGATGAGATCACCCAGACAAACTCTGGGTGCTTCTCGACACAAGGGGTAAAATTTGATCCCTCCCTGTTTGTTGATGTACCAAACCACTGGCATGTTGTCCATCTGAACTGCAACTGTCCCTAGAGGGATAATATCCTGGAAGGTCTACAATGCTAAGAGCACTGCTCTCATCTCTAGGGCACTGGTGTGCAAGTTGGCCTCTTCAGAGGACCAAATGCCTTGGACTGTCTTCTCCAGAAAAACACCGCCCACCCCAACTGAGAAGTGAACATGGTCACTATGGCCTTGGGCTGTACAGGAATTAACTGGTGGCCTTGTAGAACACGATCGGATTGAATCCATCACCTGAGATCTTTTTTTGAATGTCTGAGTGATTTGCATTGGAGTTGACATGGGCTGGCAAATTATCAACCACTGTGTTGCCAGCATCCATTGTAGAATCCTCGGGTAAAACCTGGCTAGAAGTATAAGGTTATCGTCACTGACCTTCATCCAAGGGCTTGGAAGACTGACTGGGCTTAGATCTTCGTACTGCAAATTATCTTTCTGATCAGAAATCTGATAGTTAATACTCTGGACAGTGGAACAGAAGCTACCATGGAGTTTGTATGAAAATTGCTCCTATGACTTCCAATTTTTCAGTAGGCTGAAGATGATACGTGTCATAATTTACAGTTATCCCCAGATGACAGCAAGTCTGGAGAACCTGATCTCTTGCCCTTATTTATGGATGCCTGGTCAGGGTGGTAATGAGTCAATCATCTAAATATGAAAACACCCAGAGTCCTTGCAGTCTCAATTGAGCTGCCACTACTGCCATACATTTGATAAACACCCTGGGGGCTGTGGTGAGGCCAAAAGGCAATGCTCTCAGCTGGTAGTGACTGGCTCCCAGCTGGAAACATAAGTACCTCCTAGATCATCTGTTCATCTTTATGTGATAGTATGCATCCTGGAGGTCTGTTGAGCACATCAAGTTGCCCTTGCCCAGAAAGGGCAAAATGGACTCAACTGAGACCATCCAAAAAGTACAGTTTTGTACCTACCATAAATGTAGATGTTCGAGGATCCACATTGCTGCAGTCCTAACCATTGGGGTAGTCCGCTGTCCAGTCGTCAAGGCGCATTAGACTGATGTCAGGGTATCAGTCTTTTCTTGCCCCAGATGTCAGAAGACCCTAAAGACAAGGCCCAAACCAAAACACCAAAACCCCTGCACCAAACATATATACAATATATACAATTTACAAGAATATAGCCTAATCCACACCACCACCCCTAAACACAGAGGGGAAGGAGGTGGGGGTGGACTGCAGCAATGTGGATCCTCGAACATCTACATTTATGGTAGGTACAAAACTGTACTATGTTCTTCATTCCACATTGCTGCAGTCCTAACCATTGGGTAGAATCCCAAAGCAGAGGTAAGGGAGGCTGGCAAATCATAAGGAGGCAGGAGCTGTCAACATGCCTTGCAAAATAGCTGTGGCAAAACCAGCCCTAGATTTAGAGTAGAGAGGAAGGTGGTAATGCTTAGAGAAAGTATGCACTGAACTCCAAGTAGCTGCCTCCAAAATATCCTTAGTTGCGAAATGCTGTAGAAGTGGCAGTAGCCCTAGTGGAATGAGGCCTAATCCCAGCTGGAATCTCCTTGCCATGATGGGAATAACAAAAGAAATGCAAAACCCAATCCACTTAGAAATAGTTTGCTTAGACACAGGCTTGCCCTGAGAACTCAAAGCAAAAGAAACAAACAACTGCTGAGACTGTCTGAAATCCTTAGTCCTGCTTAGATAATAACGTAACTGCCTATGTACATCCAAAGTGTGCAAAATCTTTTCCCTTATTTTGGGGATCTGCATAGAAAGTAGGCAAATGAATAGTTTGGTTTAAAGCCACACTAGAAACCACCTTAGGCATAAAGGAAGGATTATATCCTTATGGAAAATCAAAAGGCTCTACTGCCATAAGGGCCTGCAACTCAGAAACCCTTCTTGCAGAAGTAATAGCCAACAAAAAGCAGTCTTCCATGACAAGTATTTCAATAGAGTAAGTTTTTCCAACACAAAATTGAGATCCCAAGCAGGAGTAGGAGCTCTAACGTGGGGTCTTATATTATTTGCCCCTCTAAGAAACTGCTTGAACAAAGGATGCGAAAACAATGGTGGGTCACAATCATAGTGAGCTGAAATTGCTGCAGCATGAATCTTAATGGAAGAGAAGGACAAACCTTTGTCCAATAACTCATTAAGATATTGAAGAGCCACACTCAAATTAGGCTCAGAAATCTCCAAATTCTTTGCTGCACTCCAAAATAAAAATCTCATCCATTTTCTCATTACACTTTCCTTGTACTAGGTCTCCTGGCTTCCATAATCACATTTAAAACTTGTTGAGGAAGTTGAGACCTGCTGTGTTTCAAAACAGAATATGCCAGGCTGTTAGATGAAGAGAGTGAAGTTTGACATTGAGCAGGTGACCGTCCTTCTGAGATAACAGGTGTGGAATCAAAGGTAAAGGCCATGGAGGCTTCCTTACCAGACTCCTTAGTAGTGGGTACCAGTGTTGCGAGGCCAATCTGGAGCTATTAAAATCATCCTTGGCTTGTCTTGTCTGACCTTTAGGAGTACCTTTTGAAGAAGAGGCAGAGGTGGAAAGGCATACACATGAAGATTTTTCCAACTGAAAGAAAGAGCATCCACTTTCCAAGCTGTGTGATGAAACCCCTTTGTGCAAAACTTTGGCAGCTGGTGGTTTAGTGGAGAAGCGAACAGATCTATGTCTGGAGTTCCCCATGACACTGTCAATTTCTGAAATACATGAAGATCCAGTTTCATCCATGATTTGTCTGCTTAACACATCTGCTAAGGAGTTCTGTGCTCGGCAGAAACCTTGCCTGAAGAGTTAGTTGCAAGCTGAGCAGTCTCCCATAAAATCATTGCTTGCCTGCATAGAGGATAAGAATGTGTTCCACCTTGTTTGTTGATGTACCACATGACAGTTGTGTTGTCTGTTAGAATCAACACCTGCCCTGGAAGAAGCAACTCCTTGAAAGCCATTAATGCAAACTGAACTGCTAACATCTCCTTCATGTTGATCCACTTGTCTTGTATCCACTTTCCATTTAGATGAGCTCCCCAAGCAATGTCTCCCTTGTTTAGGTGACATTCCTGAGCCCACCACAAAAATTCTTTTTGAATGCAAGGTATTATTTGAATGACAGTGTCCAAATCCTGGCAGTGCTGTGTCCATACATTTTTTAGATACCATTGTAGCTTCCTCATATGCAGTTTGGCATTGGGAAGCACCAGAATACAAGATGCCATGAACCCTAAGGCTTGAAGGACTGTCCTTGCAGTCAGCCCGGACTGAAGAGATAATTGATGGAAGTAACTGGAAAGATTCTTTTGTTTGTCCGGGGTTAGAAAGGCCATCTGGGCTGCTGTATTCAGTCTCACACCCAGAAAGCACATGTCTTGAGAGGGTACTAGACTGGACTTTATTTCGTTCACAGAATACCCTAGGCATCTTAGCACTGCTATGACATATTCCAAATGCTGTAGAAGGTCTTCCTTTTCTTGAGCCAGAATCAGGCAGTCGTCCAAGTAAGGGTAGATTTGAATTCCATTTTGCCTGAAGTAAGCTATCACTGGAGCCAGAACCTTTGTGAATACTCTGGGCAGTAGATAAGCCAAAGGGCAATGCAGAGAACTGATAATGAGAATTTCTACTTTCTGCAACTTAGTCTTATAGGCACATGAAGGTAAGCTTCCTTGAGATCTAAAGTTACCATCCAGTGATTCTTGCCCAGCAGAGGTAAAAGCTGTTGTAACGTCAACATTTTGAACTTTGGAATGTCCAGATAAGTGTTGAGGATAGATAAATCCAAAATTGGTCTCCACGTGTTCCCCTTCTTTGGTACTAGGAACAGGCGAGAATAAAATCCTAGGCCCCTTTCTGGTACAGGGACTGGCTGAATGGCCCCTATTTGGAGTAACAGAGAAATTTGCTTGTGAGCCTCTTTCCTTTGTGGAGGAGGAACGTCTGGCATGCCCTTGAAAGGGGGCAAGGTATGGAAATAAAACCTGTAACCGTGGTGAATGATATCCAACACCCAACTGTCTTGAGTAATTAAATCCCAATTTTCTTTGAAAGAATGTGCTGGCAGCTGAAAAGGCAGGTCATTGGGTCTGTTTACGAAAGAACTGACCCCTGCCCTCACCAGAAGTCTGAGCAGGAGAACTCCCTGTTCTAGGCCTAAAAGAACCTTGAGCTCTGCCCCTACCTAGACTGGGAATCATAAGCAGGATATGTCCAACCCCAATGTCTGCTAAACTTTGGAGGCTGCACCTGCAAAAAATCTTTAACAGTCTGCATAGATTTAGCCTTGTCCTCCATTTTCTTTAAAACTGCTTCCACAGGCGAGCCAAACAACACATCAGACTGTAAAGGAGCATCCAAAATCCTTGTCTTAACATGCTCAGCTAAATTCTGATCCCTCAACCAAGTGCTCGCGAAGAACAGAACCAGTGGCAGCCACCCTCGAGGAGGCCTGCACAGCATCAAAACCACATTGCAGAGAATGCTTACCCACTTGTTCAGACACATGAACTAAATCCAGCAACTCTTTACACTCAATACCTTCCGCCAGAGCATCCACCTTAGATTTCAATTGTGAAAGGAGATAATTCTGGTATTTTAGCATGTGAAACTGACAATTCAATGCCCTCATGGCTAAAGTGGAGGAAGTATACACTTTCTTACCCCATCTATCCAAAGCTCTTGCCTCTTTATCAGAGGGAACAGGATTTTTAACAACAGAGGCCTTAACACCTTTAGGCCCCTGAGAAACAGTTTCTGGGTCTGCCCTAGGACTCTTAAAAAGATACTTATGAGCTTCAGGCACCCTATAGTACCTATCAGGTTTAACAGGGGCAGGAGGCAAAGAATCAGTCTGCAAAACATCTTCCACCACATTCAGCACAGGAGGTATAGCTAAGGGCGCCTCTTCCTGGAATCAGAGTAATCTTGGCCTTCCCATGTAAAATGCTCCCTCATGGAATGCAGAGTCTCTGAAAATGAAAAATCCTCAGGTGGAGAAGCTGAAGGAGGAGTCATCCACATCAGAATCAGAATACTGAGGAAACTCCTGCAAGTCTTCAGCCAAGACTCAAAAGCCTCTGAACACTGTTCAAAACTCTCAAACTCAGGCTCCACCCTAGGCCTCTTATCAGGAGGGGGCATAGAACCCCTAATCATAGTAATCAAATCCTCTGCCATTTTAAGCATATGTTTCTTAGGCACAGAACCTTAAGTGCTAGGAGACTGAAGCTAAACTAGGCCTACCTCTCAAAGAAGTCTTAGAAACAGAAGGAGAGGCTCTAACTACCTTAGGAAGAGAGGGAAGAACAGCTACCTGAGAAGCCCTCAGCCTGGCCTACCTCCTGAGAGGGCACATCCTGTAACAGTAAAGTCTCTGCCTGAGACTCCAAAGAAACTCCTGGCAAAACCTCCGGCTCCACTGAAACACTAACCTGGCACAGTCTAACCTTCTCTTAACAGTGCGTTTGTTAAATCTAGCACATCCAACAAAAACAAGGTATACACAAAGTATGGTAATCCCTATGAGGTATCTGTTTCAAATACAGTTATTCACTTTTTCTGACATCCGGTTAAATACTGAGGCAAGAAAAACAAAATGTTCAACTTTGATTCGGTCTGAAACTCCGACTTCAGAAAATTTCAGAACGCCAACCTGCACAAAACTGCTTCTGCATCGGACCAAAAGACTGAGGATATGGCGTTGGTCACCTGACATCAGTCTAATACTGGACAGCGGACTACCCCAATGGTTAGGACTGCAGCAATGTGGAATGAAGAACATCTTTGTGTGTTGAACTGACTCGCTCAGGTTGCTGAGATCCAAAATTGGTCTCCAGTCCTCTCTTTTCCTTGGCACTAAAAAGAACTTTAAGTTCCGGATTCTATCTGGTCTGGCGGGACCTCTTGGATGACTCTTTTTCTAGCGGCTTTTGTCTTTGAATTGCTGCTGCTTCCCTCTGACTGGGTGGAACATTGGGGATTTTTCTTGGCTTTGGAAAAGGAAGGGAAAAGGGTATTCTATATCCTCTGGATATAATTCTCTGCACTCAAGTATCTTTTGTTACGTCTAGCCAAGCTCTCTGGTACAGAGACTGTTCACCTCTGGAGGCAATCGGAAGATGACTATTACATCTCCATTCAGCAGCGCTGGTAGGGTCCGTCAGACAATCTCAGGACCCCTGATGCTGGCAGCCTACGCCGTCACAGGGACAGCATCGACACGTGTGTCCTGGAAAAGGGCCTTGAGACTTCCTAAACCACATTTTCCGGCCACTGCGTTGATTCCTTGAGAAGGATCTTTGTGGGGTAAAAAAAAAACACGCGCCCATAGCAGAGAGGGTCTTTCCTTCTTTCTCACATCTGGATAAAGTGTCTTTCACCATAGGGCCAAACAAAAAAGTGCTGTCAAAGGGAGCACTGATGAGCGACTACTTGAAAGACACTGCAAAGTCACATAAGTGCACAAAGGCATGCCTACTTATGGAAATACCTGAACCCACTGCTCTTGAGGTGCCTTCTGCTGCATGCGAAAGTAGCCTCATAGAGGAATTCAAAATAGATTCAAGGGTAGCCAGCTGAAAAGTCACCCATGACTGGAGCTCCTCAGGGATGGGCCATGAAAAGGAATTTGAAAGTTATTTGATCAAATCCCTTTGCAATCTAGTGAAATGTACCAAACAGTTCAGTAACCAAAGGAAGAAGGTTGCTGAAGGATAGACATGCTTCCCAAATCTGTCCACTGCCCTAGAGTCTACAGGGATGAACACATGAACTCTGTTAGGCAAGTTCCTTCTTGGTGGCCACCGCCATGACCATGGCATCCATGGGCACCCCTTTCACTCAAAATTCCTTCCCTACAGGTGGTGCTTGAATCCGGTCTGGTCTCCTGGGTATGGGTTCAACTGTGTCAGGTTTCTTCCAAACTTGCGGAGAGACTAATTCTATCAGCACCTCGGCAAGAGAAGTCAACCAGGATTAGATGGGCCAGCTCCGAACGCCTCCAGAAATACTGACTCTTTGGATGAAAGTTTGCTGGGGGTCCAGTCACCTCTCTGTTTTAGGATCTCTAGGATGTCTTCAAATGAGATGTCTTCCAGAGGTGACCATGGGGGCCCTTCACCTTCATCAAAGTCTGTATCCTCGGTGACAGACTCTAAAGGACAGTAAGTGCCTCTTCTTACAAGTCCTCTTCCTAGGAAACTCCTCGGTGGGATGTTACGGGAGGTGTCAGAAAAGAGTGTAATACCCTGCTGGGTAGTCTGTAGGTCTCGGACTGGCTGTCCCTGTGGCATCAAATGGTGAGGCACTAAGCGCAGAGGCATCTGTGCAGATTTGAATCTGAGGGGGTTGGATCAGTCTGTCCTGTCAGAGCAGAGAAAGCCCTCTTCACAACCTCGAAGGCCGACTGTCCCGGAGAGAGAATGAGGACATTGGAGCTGAGAAGGCAGGCTTCTGGGCTGCTGTCACTTCTCGCCCCAAAAGCAGTCTCCCAGAGGAGGAAGTCAAGCCCAAACTGTCCAAAGCCGATGCTCCAAGGTGCAGAGACAACTCTGAAACCTTTGGAGTTGACTCCAATGTCTTGAATCTGACCCAGAGGCTTTGGGAGTCCTCCAGATCTGAAAAGGTAGGAGCAGAGGCACTCAGGGACACCTTTGAATAAGAGGATAAGGTCATTCCCGAATCAGAGCCAGACTGACCCAGAAGACCCAGATTCTGGGGCTCAAACTACCATAAAAGTCAGAGATAGTGGAATAGACAATGGATGGCCTGCCTGACCCAAAGAGGTAGGTGCCGACAATGCATCCATCTGGATCTGCACTGAGAGAACCTTCTTCACCATACCCTCCACATCTTCTTCAGTTAAATGCCTAGATGATATTGGAGAAGCTAGCGAGGGGATTTGGTAATGTGCTTTTCAAGAAAAGGCATAAGCAGCCTGGAAGGTACTGGGTCTACTAATAGGGAACACTGTGTCCTTGGTAAGGGGCATCAGATCTGGAGACTTGGGATCTGACAATTTACCTGTTGGATCCGTGGGTGTCAGATCAGACCATCTTTTCCTTTGCGGATCTGAAGGCAATAAGGCATGAGATCTCCCCAGATCTATTTTGCTTCTTCCTCCACAGCTCAGAAGATGGAGCTCAGGAGGCTGAAGGAGCCAGAGACTTAAACTCCTTAGATTTTTTCTGGAGGAATTAGGCTCCTGTGATAGCCTCTCCAATGGCAGATGGTAACAGGCCTTTGAGGATTCATTTATTTTTCCTGTCCACCAGTGCACGAGGATCAAAGTTGCTGTAGACAGAACAGTTTTTGTTAAGCTGTTGATGGCCCAAACAATAAACACACAAATTATGTGAATATGGAAAGGGTATTTTGTGCCTGCATTTAGAACATTTCTTAAAGCTGGATGGGGCCTTGTCAACTTCATCAGCCATTGTGAAACGTTAAGCCACACTAAACAATGCAAAAGAAAAAGAACACAACAAGAAGTTTTTTTTTTATGTAAAGAATTAGAAATGACCATCAACTATGACAAGGAAATTAATCTAAAGAGTAAGGAAAAGGTAAAAAGGTAGCGATATCAATGATGGTATATAAAGTGTTACTCCACAGAGTAAAAAAAAAAAAAAAGGAAAAAAATGTATGGAAAACTGCAATTAGAAATAACTTTTAGATAGACATAAGGATAAGGGAAGAGCAGAAAAGAGAATAATGTATTAATGTTTTAAACTTATCTGCAGAAGGTACTATGACACACGAGAGCTGGGGCAAACAAGATCTGGGGTAACTTTTAGTTATGTACTTACCATAACTTTGGATGTATGGGATCCATCTCGCCTACATTCATAACTGATGGGGTTCGGAGCCGATTCATCGGCTCCGACTCGGCCACTATATACTAGAATGAAGTCTCTAATTGGCTGGGCTACCCCTTATCCCAGAATGCACCACGCCTGCTTCCCCAGATCTTGTTTGTTCGCTTTCATACCTACATCCAGACACAAAGACATACCAGCAACTGTAACAAACTAAAGTCCTTCAAGAGAAAAACTCAGTAAGTAGCAACATTCCCTCTAAATCCAATGGGAAGGGGGAAGGAGGGTGGGTACGTATGAATGTAGATGGATCCCATACATCCGAAGTTATGGTAAGTACATAACTAAAAGATGTAATGGGATCCTATCTCGCCTACATTCATAACTGATGGGATAGCGTCCCTAGCACCTAAATCCCAGGTGGCTCATTGGAAAACACTCCTGAGAACTGTGGAACCAAAGGAAGCTCTACCTCGAGAAGCCACATCTATCTTGTAATGAGAAATGAAGGTGTGCGGAGAAGTCCAGGTAGCGGCCGCACAGATATCATCTATCGATAATTTGGAGTGGAATGCTACAGAAGTAGCCATTGCCCTGGTAGAATGAGCCCTGACTGGGAAGGGTAGCTCTTTGCCGGACCGTGAATAAATGAAGGAGATGCAATCTTTAATCCATTTGGCTATGGTGGTTTTAGCCACCGGTTGACCCAACCTATTTTCCGCAAAGGACACAAACAGCTGATCTGACTTTTGTGTCTGATTGGTCCTACTTAAATAAAAACGCAGTTGTCTGTGAACATCCAACTGATGGAAAATATATTCTGCGCTATTGGAGAATTTGGGAAAAAACACAGGGAGCTCCAAGGATTGTTGAATGCATAAGGGGGATGCTACCTTGGGCAAGAAAGAGGGATTTAACTTGAGGGACACTCTGTCTTTGTGAAAGGTCAAATAAGGAGGATTAGAACAGAGAGCCTGAAGCTCTGAGACCCGCTTGGCAGAGGTTATTGCCACCAAAAAGGCGGTTTTCCAAGATAGAAATTTTATATCACAAGTAGCTGCTGGTTCAAAGGGGCGGGCAGTTAAAGAAGCTAGAACCATATTCAGGTCCCAAGGGGGCACAGGATGGGCTATTGGGGGCTGAAGGAGCCACGCTCCTTTAAGGAAAGATCTGCAAAGCCTGTTTGCCATTAAGGAAGGCTCAAAGGAGACATGAAAATTAGAGATAGCTGCCAGTTGGACTTTAATTGTGGAAACTGAAGAGCCCAAATAAAACAAAGAAGCCAGGAATTCTAAAACCTGAGGTACTGGGACGGTAAGGGGATCTATACCTCTTTGCTGGGCCCAAAGAGCAAACCTCTTCCATTTGCTGGAATACAGTTTAATAGTGGAAGGTTTGTGAGAAGAGGACAAAATGTGGATGACGTCTGGAGAAAGAGAGTTATCTCTGACTAAGGTTGGAAGTGGAGTAACCAAGCGGCCAACCTCAAGGACCTGAGGGATGGGTGAGACTGTCCCAACTGATGAGTTAACAGGTCGGGCACCAGGTCCAGAAACCATGGGCCTTCCACCGCATACCTGAGAAGGAAGGGGAACCAAACCTGACGAGGCCAGTGTGGAGCGATCAAAATCATGTCGCTTCCTAGATAAATCGCCTTCTGTATCACCTTTGGGAGAAGGGGAACCGGAGGGAAGGCATAAAGTAGACCGGGGGGCCAACTGTGAGCTAGGGCGTCCCTGGGAATCTGCCCCTGAGAGGGAGTCAGAGTGAAGAACTCCCTGCATTTCGCATTGTGAGGGCTGGCGAACAAGTCGCAACAAGGGAGGCCCCACTTGGCGAAGATGTTTGCAGCCACTCTGTCGTTGAGGGACCACTCATGGGGCAACAGGAAAGTCCTGCTCAGCCTGTCTGCAATCACACTGGATTTCCCCGGAATGTGCGTTGCCACTAGGAAACGCTGGGTAGCAATCGCCCAATGCCACACTCTCATGGCCTCTCGGCAAAGAGGGTAGGACCTGGTTCCGCCTTGCTTGTTTATGTACCAGACTACCGACATGTTGTCGGATAGAATCGCAATAGTACCCCGGGGAAGAGCATGATGAAGTGCTTGCAACACCAGTAACACCGCTCTCATTTCCAGGATATTGATATGTAAGTGTGTTTAGTGAACCTGCCACGTGCCTTGGACAGACCTGTCCAGATAATGACCCCCCCACCCTATCTGGGAGGCGTCCATGGTCACCGTGGCGATGGGAGGCTGAAGAACAAAGGGTCGCCCCTGGTCCAGGTTGGACCGAAGCAGCCACCAACGTAGGTCCCGACGGCAAATTTCCGTAATCTGGACCAAATGGTTCAAGGGGAGTTCCTGAAAGGACCATTGAACCGACAGTAGCCATTGCAGCACCCGCATGTGCAGCCTGGCTAAGGGGACTAGAAGAATAGTCGAGGCCATCGTGCCCAATAACTGCAGAATCAGTCTGGCCTGAACTCGTGATCTGGGTAACAAGGTTTGGACCTGAGACTGCAGGACCTGAATCCTTTCTACCGGTAAGAATGCCCGCATTCTTCTTGTGTCTAACTCTGCGCCTATAAAGGTAATACGCTGAGACGGCTGCAGCACAGATTTTCCCCAATTGAACGTGATTCCTAGTGAAAGACCCAAACTGACTGTGGTCATAAGCGCCCGAACTAATAGATGCTTGGAGGTGGCAGTAAGGAGCCAGTCGTCTAGATAGGGAAACACTTGAAATCCTAGACTTCTCAAGTGAGCTGTCACTACTGCCAGACACTTGGTGAACACCCTGGGGGCTGTGGTGAGACCAAAGGGCAGTGCTCGAACTGAAATGACTGGCTCCCAGGCGGAAGCGTAAATGACTCCTGGACTCTTGACTTATCAGAATGTGATAGTAAGCGTCCTTGAGATCTAAGGAGCACATCCAGACATCCTTCTCCAATAACGGGAGAATAGACTGAAGGCTGACCATTCGGAATTTGGATTTTTTTACAAAGCGATTCAATGATCTGAGGTCCAAAATGGGCCTTAAGTCCCCTGTCTTTTTTGGCACCAAAAATAGTCTTGAGTAAGTTCCTGATCCGATCTGCTCGGCGGGGATAGGCTGGATGACTCCTTTTCTTAGCAGCTTTGAAACCTCGACCGCTGCTTGCTCCCACTGACTGGGTGGCACATCCGGGATTTTCCTGATAGGAAGAGGGGGGTTCTTGATGAAAGGGATGAGATAGCCTCCGGTTATGGTCCGGAGCACCCACTGATCCTTGGTGACAGATTCCCAGGCCTGCGGGTGTTCCGCAAATCGACCCCCGACTGGCTCCGGAGATGAGCAGTCGGGCCACATCTCAGGGACGGTGAGCGTAGGATGGACCACAAAAGGAATCGCGGTCTCCAGAGTTACGGGGGCCTCTGCCGCCTCTAGGGTGGCGTCTTCCTGAATTCCCCCCCCCGCCTCTAGAGGGGGGATCACTCGGTGGAGTAGGGAAAGACCTTTGAGATTTCCTAAACCACATTTTCCCTCCTCTCTGGGCCTTGGGGTAAGGTCTAGAGGGAGCGGAAAAACAGACCCCCACGGCCGTCAAGGTCTTACCCTCCTGCTCGCAACGAGTCAGTGTGTCCTTCACCTTGGGTCCAAACAGGGAGGACCCATCAAAGGGGGCGTCGGCGAAGAAAGACTTAAAGGCCTCCGCAAAGGGACACAAGCGTAACCAGGCGTGTCTTCTAAGAGCCACGCCTGTTCCCGCTGCTCTACTCGCCCCTTCAGCCGCATATGATATGAGCCTCATGGACGAGTTGACTATCAAAGATAGGGTAGTCATCTGGGCGCCAACAGTTTGGGCTAACGCCTCAGGAAGATTACCCGTAAGAGACTCACCTAACTCTTTGAGGAGGTCCCTTTGGAGCCTGGTAAAATGACAAAGATAATTCAGCGACCAGAGGGTAAAGGCTGCTGAAGAAAGGGTACACTTCCCGTACCTATCCATGCTCCTGGAATCCTTATTAGGAGGGTGAATAGACGTTGAAGCCTCTGCCACGTCCTGCTGAGTGGCAGATGCCACCACCATCGCATCTACTGCAACTCCTTTAGTCAAAAATTCCTTTTGAGGAGGGGCTGAGAGGAACTTGTTAGGCCTGGCAGGCACCGGTTCCACAGTGTCAGGGTGTTCCCACACCCTTCGAGAAACTAAATCTAGTAATTCATCGAAGGGTGGAGACACCCAGGAGGCGGAGGGCTGGGCCCCAAAGGCCTTGAGGAAGACTGACTCCTCTGCGGAAGGGGTTTTGGACTGCCAATCGCCTCTCTGTCTCAGGATCTCGAGGATATCTGAGAATGAGACATCATCCGAGGACGATTTTGGGTACCCCTCCGCATCATCGAGGTCAGTATCTGATGTGATAGACTCATCCTGGGAGTCAATGTGCTTCCTCTTGCACAATTTCTTTCTTGGAGGTTCATCTGAAGCGGATTCAGAAGGACCTCCCGGGAGAAGGGAACCCCCCAAGGGGGTATCCTCAGGCCCTGGGGCCCCACTGTCGTGGGAATGAAGCACACCAGAAGCACCAGTTCCCAAGTCTAGGGACGGTGAGGTAGAGACTTGCTGAGCCGGCAAGGACATGGCCAGCGCACTTCTCATGGCCTCAAAGCAGGACCTCCAGACTCTACGGAGGACACAGGCTGAGAGACCACAACGGTACCGGGAATCCCTGCGGCCGACGCTCCGAGGGGAAGACTAGGCACCGAAGCTACCAGTTCCAAAGTGTTCCCCTCGGCCCCGACTGAGGAAGTCCTGGTACCGAACCCTGACGCCGAGGACAAGGTAGGAATGATGGTCGGAACAGAGGAGCTCTGAGGGAGTCTCTGTTCCGACTGGACAACTCTGCTCCGCTCTACCATCACCGACTCCAACGGCTCCGAGGAGGTTGGAGGAGGAATCGGATGCGTCGAAGTGGGGACTGGCTCCGGAGCCGAGTGGGCTGGAGCCGAGACCATTTTTGCAAAAACCAGGGACTGGAAAAGCCTCTGGATAACTCTGTCCAAATCCGAGTCTGACAACCTGGAGGATTTAGAGGAAATAGATGGGGGCCGAGACGACTTCTCTCTCGGCTCCGACAGACCAGGGGACTGGCTCCGAAACGGCTCCAACACCATCGGCACCGGATCCAGAACCGTATGAATAAGCATCGGCGCCGAAGGGGACTTTGGGGCCGGGGGGGGGAGGAGTCTGAGCTGCACACCTCCAACGGCTCCGAGACCAAAGGAGCCGAAGCAGATGATTCGCCTCTCGATCCCCCAACCTGCGGCTCCGACACTAATGGAGCCGAGGAAAGAGGTATCGAGGCAGACCCTTCCACCCGAGGCTCCGAAGCCATTGGAGCCGAGGAAGAAGAGGTCGACCTATGCTTCTTGGAAGTCGGTTCCGACGGACTGGTTGGAGCCGACGACCTTTTCTTTTTAAAAGCTGGAGAGGAAGGAGAAGCCAAAGCTTCCTCAAAGGAGGGCTTAATAAGGCCCTTAAGGATCAATTTATTTTTTTGTTCTTGAAGGACCCTACAGGAAAAAGCATGACAAACACTACATGTTTCCTGCAAATGTTTCGGTCCTAAACAATATACGTAAACAGCATGGCTATCAGTAAGAGACATTTTGTATTTGCACTTGGTGCACTTTTTGAAACCAGACTTCTGCTCTTTCGATATCCTATCACACAACTATTACCCACAACGAAAAGCAAACCTTAAAGTAGGGCATGAGCCCTTTGACTCAAACCGGGACTGGCCCGAGATACAGAACACAAAATGGGCTTAGCCCGATAAATCAGGACGTACAGTAGAGACAAAATCAACACATCCACACACAAATAAGGGCAAGGGCCCTCTAACTTAAATGGGCCTTGCCCGGTAAGTAGAAAAAAATACCAACAACCAAAAACAGGTTCACACACACACGTAAAGCTGTTAAAACAGCTGTTTGTTAAATTTGTGAAGAAAACCCTAGGTCAAAAGACCAAAAAAGTAATCAAAAAACCACTTAGCTCCAGCCAAGTCGAGGCCACGTCTAGCTTGAAAAGCGGCAAACGAGATCTGGGGAAGCAGGCGTGGTGCATTCTGGGATAAGGGGTAGCCCAGCCAATTAGAGACTTCGTTCTAGTATATAGTGGCCGAGTCGGAGCCGATGGATCGGCTCCGAACCCCATCAGTTATGAATGTAGGCGAGATAGGATCCCATTACATCTTAGGGTTGAGGCATTACGGGCAAGGGAGAAACTCAAGGGTTTTAAAGGTGCCATGAGCTTTAGTAATGGCCAAGTTGGATCAGAACCCATCAGCTGAGGAAGAATGAAAATTGACATCAGATATCTATAGTTCCCTACAAGGACTGCATTTTCAAAAGTCACGATATGTTCATGCTCTGAAAGGGACAAAAGTGGTACATAGGTAGCTCTGTCTTCCAAATAGAACTTCACAGGTACCATCATCGAGTCACACAGCATCCATCAAAGTTTGCCAGAATCACTCAAAAGGGAAATATATGAGACTGCAAAACTACCAAAAACATATTTTTTTCTGCAAGGAGAAAACCCCTATCTCTGCACCACTACTTGGGTACAGCACCTTTCCACCTCCTGCTACTTATACATACCAATTCCAAGCTCAAATTATCTCTGGAAAAAAGAAGCCCAAAGGCAATGTAAAATCTTGAATGAATGATCAACATTTAAAATGTTGCTCACTAGTGTAATAATCTTAAGCCTGGTACCTGCCATATTGTTGTTATATTAACACCACTGAATTACTGTATGAGAAATTTTTAGTACTGATTACAGAGAGTTTTTTAAAGGCAACCTTACAATAACTAAGTCATTTTAAAGGAGAAATAAATATATATATTACTTTATACATTATGGTCTGGTCTGGTGATCAAGAAAATGCTCTTTTGTTATTTATTTGCACTGGTTTGCAGGGAAAGTCTGACCGGGTTGCAAACCTCTTTGGTGGAGGCCCAGGGACAAAAACACTTTAAAAAATAAAAGTAAAGAAATATACAGTGGAACAAATACACATACCAACACAGTTGTTAGCATATGCATAGAAAATATAGTATACTGCACATAAGTTAAAGAACATAATGGAATATTGTACAATAGCAAGAATGATATTACATAAGCAAATGCAGAAGACAAGAATCAACATGAAACATATTTACTTAATGCAAATAGTAGCAGAGCATTTCAGATTCTGATAGCATTCAGAAGACCACATCATACTGCAGTACAGCATATTACACTCAGAAATAGAGTTTTTTGAGAGATGAAGTTTGTAAAAGACTATAAAATGAGTTGAGGCTAAGGGAAATTAAGTAAGGAGTTAAAGACTGTGAGATGAATTTCCTAAGTTCATAGGTAGGCACTGGGCTATCTGCCCGAAGGCATATATTAGCCCAGCCACGTTGTGCGGTATTCACCGCCCCTTTGATTAGTTCCCTAGGCCCTTGATCTAGCAGCTGGTACCCTTGGCCCCTATCTAGTAGAGCTGTTGGTATGATCCCTGGTGTGAACTTTGTTACCCATCCACTCGTCAAGGTTCCTCTTGAAGAGTGATAGTGAGGGGCTCTGACTTATGTAGATCGGGACCTTGTTCCATAGCAAAGGAAGTCTTTGCGAAGGGAATCTATCCCTCCAGCATGTTCTATTCATTGTTGTGCTGAGGTTTATATCCCTAGAGCGTGTAGCTCGAGTGGATTTGGTTTTGCTAAGATGGAGCATGTTCAACAGTTCTGGGCTGGACATGGCTCTGTATGTTATACAGAGATCGCCTCTGAGAAGGCAGTATGCAACAGAGAAAAGCCTTAGTTTTTTCAATCGTGCTGCATAGGGCAACTGTTTGAGGCCAGTAATCCTTAGTGAGGTACCTCTGTGGTCTCTCCAGCTGCTGGAGATGCCTAGCCAGGTACATACCAATTGGTGCATTGTTCTCAATAATGGGTCTGATGAGGGAAGAGTAGAGGGGCACCATTACATCCTTAGATCTTGATATGAACCCTTTCATGATCAGATGGGTCACATAGAAGGATTTTCTAACCACCTTGGCAACATGGTTATCAAAGGAAAGCTGACTATCTACTTGGGTCCCTAGAGCCCTTATTACTACTTCAGATTTCAGGTGGCTACCTCCTATGTGGTAGTACGCTGGTACTCTGTTTTTTCCAAAGGGGATTACTACGCATTTTTTAGCATTTAGCTTGAGACCATGGCTTTGACACCATGCATCAGTCCTATTAAGGCCCTTCTGGAGGATATCCATGTCGGCCGGAGACGCTATTATAGCACTCAGTTTGCAGTCGTCCGCAAACTTGGTCAGCCACAGCTCTTCAGTGTTTGCCTGCACTTCAGAGAAGTATATGCCAAACAGGAGGGGCCCCAGGACAGAGCCCTGAGGCACACCGTTCGTTACTGGTCTGGATTCGGACATAGATCCCACTACTCTTACTTTGTGGGATCTGACAGCCAGTTTGCGATCCATCTTGTGACGTAAGGGTTTATGCCCAGGTTGGTGAGTTTATCAATAATACCCGAATGGGGAATGGTGTCACATGCTTTAGCAAGGTCAAGGTAAGCCGTGTGTACCTCCTTTCCCTTATCTATAGCCTGAGTAACTGTCTCAAAGAAGTCCACCAGGTTCAGGAGGCATGAACTGCCCTTGACTAAGCCAAACTGTGTGGGGTCAAGTGTTTGGAGGTTCCCAATCTCTCCATTTATGAGTTCCATAATAACTCGCACCATTGCCTTGCAGATCAGACTGGTCAGGCTTATTGGTCGGTAGTTCCCAGGGTCGGTTGTGGGCCCACCCTTGTGCAGTGGAACCACCGTTGCTGTGCGCCATTCTATGGGCACATATCCTGTCGAGAGGCTGAGACTGAACATGGTATTCAGATGCAGGGTTAATTCATTTTGGAGCTCGCGTATGACACAGCCCGGGACACCATCTGCTCCCATGGAGGCAGTGTTTTTAGCTTTAGATAGAGCCTTGTTAACAAACATATCAGTAATAATTGGAGTTACACAATCCTCTGGAATAGTAATAGGCCCTGTAGGTGGTGGTGGGGGAGAAATTTGCACTGAACCTGTCAGCCAAGATGCTGGCAAGGTCAGTGGGGTCAGTGTATTTTGTTCCATTTTGTACTACCTCAGAACAGACCTGAGCGTTGCCATTTAGGTTTTTGATGTAACCATAGAATGCCTTATGGTTATCCTTGGCAACTTTCTTTTCGAAATTGGCTTTAGTTGACTTGATGTGGGCCCTCAACTTCTTACTAAAGCTGATCAGGGAAGATTTTTCTACTTGAGATGTGGCCTTTTTTGTATAAGTCTCCTCCTTTTATTGTACACTTTGCTTATGGCCGGGGTCCACTAGACTGGTTTCTTCTTGCTTGAGGAAGAAGTCTTGGTTTTATTTGCGATAGCACGGTCCATGCAATCCTGAAGATGTATATAAAGTGCCTTGGTGTAGGATTCCGCATCCTGGATATTATCCTTCTGCAAGGGAATAGTGAAGCTTTCCACTTCTGACGCAAGTAGTTTGAAGTTTGCTTTGGAAAGGTTTTTTACGATGGTTTCTTTGACTGGGGGAGGTGGAGGGGTGAGGATGTCTAGGGTTATCGGCTTGTGGTCTGATCTGACCAGAGAGGGAGTGATAATGGGTGTGGTACAATGGGCGCCCATATTTGTGATGACTAAATCCAATATGTTGTCCCCTCTAGTAGGAGAACATACCAGTTGTTCAAGGGCATTTGAATTTATAAATTCTATGAACTGCTGGGCATAGGAGTTAGAACTTTGGTAGTTCACCCAGTCTATACCAGGGTGGTTGAAATCACCCAAAATTATGGTGTTGGGTAGGACATTTATATTTTCCAATGCCTCAAAGAATGCTGAGTGAGCATCTTGGGACATGGTGGGCAATCTATAACAGGCTACAACTTGAAATGTGGTTTTGCCTGCTGATAGTTGCACATGGATGACCTCTGGGGCATCATGCTGCGCCACTAACCTGGAGATGTGGGTATCCTTGATGAATATTGATACACGTCTGCCCTTTGTACTGCGATCCGGTAACTGAGGCCGGAAGGTATGATATGAATTGTAACCTGGTAGTGCTGGGGTGCTCTCTGGAGCCTTGAACCAGGTTTCCGTCACTGCACAAACATCGATTTTCTCCATACTGAGGAGTGCCTCGACTGCGTGCATTTTGAGGTTGAGACTTCTGGCGTTGAGTAGCATCACCCTTAGTTTTTAGTTACCTGTGCTGGTTACGGTGGTTGGTTTGTCCTTTGAGCCTTGTCTAAAAAAGGCACTATGGGGATGGCAAGAGCCTTGGCCAATATTCGAAAGCCTAGGGGTTATAGGTGCAAACCATCTCTGGCGAAACAGTGAGGCTTGTCTATCATGTCATCCCAGGCAGACAGACACTGAATCCCCTTAGAATGACACCAGAAGCTTATCCAATTGTTGAAATTGATCATTTTGTCTTTGTATTGTGGTATCATTCTAGGTGAAGGTAGTATGCTACTCCAGGTCAGGGTCATACCAGCTTGGGCTACATGATCAGAGAGCTCCTCGATGTCTCTTTTCATGTAGTCCAGGGAGGTACATCTTAGATCATTCACACCAACATGTACAATGACAGCGTCATACTTGTTCTGGAGTGACCCAAGTGCCTGTGTTATGTGGCAGATCCTAGCACCCGACAGGCAGCTGACAGTAACCTTCTCCTTCTTCAGCCTGGTGAGTGGAATATCTGTGTGCCTTACTATAGAGTCTCCTATTACTAGCGTGTTGGGTATGGTGTTTTGCCTTAGGGGCTGTCGTGAGTCACACTGCTGAGGTGAATTATGTGTTTTCTGGCTTGTGTTTGAAGGTGCAGGTTGCTTGCTTGTCTGCTTTGGAGGGCACTGTTTCTTTTTCAAATTGGTACCTAGTTTCTCCGAATATGTTTTTGTGTATTTATGTGTATGATTTGCCGGTGCTTGTTTTGTAGATCCATGTGTGACTGGTGGTGTGATGCTAGTGTCTCTCTTCTCCTCTTGACTGTCTGTTACATTCATGGGTTGAGAGCGCTTAGCCCCCAGTCTGGCTGTGTATTTGCATCTCTCACAAGTGTTTGTGTCTAGAGGTAAGAGGAGAGGGTTGTCTGTATACATGAGGAAGTTGTGACATTGCCTCAGGATGCCCAAATTCCACCAGATGAACTGGAGAGTACACCTTGAAGCTGACCTCTGGACATGCTTGGTAAAGTAACTTTTACTTGTCTTGCAGACAATCAAGGGTCTTATGCTGTATTATAATAGTGCTGTCTAGGAGATATGGAAAACAATAGTACTGTCTAGGAGATTTGGACAATGTCTAGGAGATTTGGACAAGTGCTGATTTGGGTTATGCAAGTGCTGCAATAAGAGCAGTTGATCTGAAGCACTTGAGTTGAGGCTTGCCTAGTTCTAAGGGAAAATTTGCAACGCACACTTTGTGGAGCCAAGTATAGTATACCCCAGATAACTGATGCTGCTCTGTGCGCAAGACCATGCAAAAAGAGAGTTGCAGGGTTTTAAGAGAGAGAGATCAAGGAGTTTGGAATTGACCCAAAATGGCCAATAAAACTACAGTTTCTAGGCAGTAACCACTCCTACAGGGACAGGCAGGCTGCTCAGTGTTAACCACTGCCACTGGTGAACACAAAGTCTTCCCTTTAGCCCAAGTAAGCACTGGCCTCCAAGAAACTTACAAACAGTTCAGAACAGCAACTCTGTAACTGAATTTTTTTTAAAATTATAGAAAGTGGGAAGGGGATAAACTAAGATTATTGGCCGTTTTACCTAAAAAGCTAGGTCCTACACAGGGAAAAGAAAATCTAGACAGAGTGGAGGTTGTCAGATACACTTATCCGGCGGGAGAGATACAGTGACAAATCCAGAATATTCTTGAAATATTTTTATGAGGACTTGAAAAGTTGAGTTTGCTGATCTTTTGGATGAAAGTGGTTAGGGAGTTCAAGATTTTAGCAACATAGCTAGAGTAGAAAGAGTCACTGTGTGATCTATATGAGAGAGCAATATAGGTCTGGAATTTACTGACTGAGCAAAGTCTGTAGGTGAAATATACCAATGAAGAAATTTTATAAACGATGGGTAACTGTCTGGGATGTGTAAAACTTTTTAGAAGTTAGAATTAAAAAAAAAAGTTTCCACTGTGCATGCTATTCAAAATCAGGAACACTTTGAACTACTCACCAAGAACTATCAACATTTTTGTACTGTGTACAAGGTGCATCTGATGTGTTGCGGTCTGTAGGAGTTTTAAATCATGATGAAGTCTGATGAAGTCTGTGTATTAGATGAAAAACACGGTGATTCGTTAAGCGTTTTATTGCTATCATTTATGTTGCTTGTTATACAATAAATTTTGGATACGGTTTTGGAATCCGGCTTTTGACTTTTTCTCTAACAGTGCGTTTAGTGTTTACTAGTTTTGGTTTCGCATTGGAACTCTACTTATTTGGTTACCAGTTTTAAATCAATACAACCTCTCTTAGGAGTCCTCCACCTTGTGCAGGTTTTTCAAAAACAAAAATGTCTCTGTCCTCTGCACAAAGTACCATGTTTATCTCTCACCTGGTTGCCAGTTACATCATTTGTGTTGTACACTATCCTTGCACCAGTCAACTATCAATTCAGCTGTTTAGTCTTTTTGAAGGCATCCAGAAGCCTCCTAACCACTCTCAAAGAAAGTACAGTTGTATACACTTACCATAAATGTAGATGTTCGAGTGTATTCACTGTTGCAGTCATTACATTTAAAAAGCCTATGGTGTCAACATTCTCAGGAACTAGAACTGCTTGCAGGTAGCCCTCAGTCGGCCTGATTATCAAAGTCTTGGGTCCTTCAATGGTTGCTATCTCACCTTCCATGATGTCAGGTAGTCAGAGGTATAAAGCATGCAGTCAACGCCATTACATCAGTTTTTCTTGTCCCAGATGTCAGGTGCCCCCATAATGGGAAGCAATTATATATACACGGTTACACCTCCAACAAAAAAGCAAATATACCAAAAAGCTTTAAGCATAGTAAACAAGAATCGAGGTATAGCCAAAAGAAGTCAGGGGACTGGTGGGAGGGTAATCAGGACTGCAACAGTGAATACACTCAAACATCTACATTTATGGTAAGTGTACACAACTGTACTATGTTCTTTATGTTTCACTGTTGCGGTCATCACATTTGGGTAAATTCCCAAAGCTAAGGATGGAAGGAGGAAATTAGATAGCATTAGCACCAGCTATAAGGCCCTGCAAGACTGCAGTGGCAAAGCCAGCTCTGGATTTAGAGAAAAAAGGCAAATGGTAATGCTTGGTGAAGGTATGCACAGAACTCCAGGTAGAAGCTTCTAGGATATCCCTGGTAGGGACACCTCTGAGAAAGGCTGTAGAGGTAGATGCAGCCCTGGTTGAATGTGGTCTTATCCCCTGTGGGGTAGGTTTTCCATGGTGCTTATAGCAGAAATGAATGCAATGACCTATCCATTTAGAAATGGTTTGCTTTGAAATGGCCTTCCCCTCTGCCCCTGCAGCAAATCCAACCAGCAGCTGTTCAGATTTCCTGAGAGGTTTAGTCCTGTCCAAGTAAAATCTAAGTTGTCTGTGCATGCCCAAGGAGTGCAGTATTCGTTCCCCTTTGTTCTGTGGATTAGAAAAGAAGTTTGGCAGATGAATGGACTGATTAAGGGCCACACTGGATACCACATTGGGCATAAAGGAGGGATTGGTCCTGAGGGACACCCTGTCCACATGTAAGATGATGAAAGTCTCCACTGTCATGAGGGATTGTAATTCAGACACCCTTCTTGCTGAAGTGATGGCTAGAAGGAAGGCTGTTTTCCAAGAAAGGAATCATTGATTCTAGTTCCTGAGAATGTTGACACCATAGGCTTTTTAGATACCATTGTAGTTTCCTCATACGCAGAGTCTTGCATGTGGAATTAGTAGAATGCAAGAGGCCATGAACCCCAGGGCTTGCAGTATTTTCCTTCCAGATAGCTGGGTCTTTGTGGTCAGTAGTTTGAAGTAGTCTGTCAAATGAACTTGTTTCACTGGCGTTGAGGTAGGCCATCTGGGAAGTTGTATTCAAGCTTGCTCCCAGGAATACAATTTGTTGGCAGGGTACTAGATGTGATTTCTTTTCATTTATGGTGTACCCCAGAGAAGTTCGTAATTTCTTTACAAATGCCAGATGGCTTAATAGTATGTCCTGTCTTTCTGTCTGAATTAGACAATCGTCCAGGTATGGGTATATATGAATATTTCTTTGCATGCAAAATGCAATGACTGCAGCTAGGCACTTTGTGAATACCCCCTGGGTGCAGTAGACAAGCCAAAGAGCAGTGCAGAGAACTGACAGCGCATGTAGCCTGCTCTGAAGCGTAGGTATCTTCTGCACGATTCCCTTATTGGGATGTGCAGGTAGGCTTCCTTTAAATCCAGTGTTGCCAACCAAGAATTTTTGCCTAGCATAGGAAGCTGCTGATGAAGAGTTAGTATTTTGAATTTTGGGATTACCAAAAAAGTGTTTAGGATAGACAGGTCCAGGATAGGACGCCAGGAATTGTCTTTTCTGGGTACCAGGAAAAGTCTCAAGTAAAAACCTTGTCCCCATTCCTCTTCTGGGACAGGCTGAATAGCCCTGATGCTTAGAAAAGAGAGAACCTGCTTTTGAGCCTCTGCCCACTTATTTGGGGGTAGATCTGGCCAACTGTTTGGGGTTGGTAAGGAGTGGAAGTAGAATCTGTATCCTTGGGAAACTATATTTAAAACCCATTTGTCTTGGGTAATAAATTCCCATTTTTTTGCGTGCAGGGCAATCTTTCCCCTTAAAGGAACAGTCAGTTGAGCAGAGCTTGGAAGGTTTAAAGTCAAGTCATTGAGACAGTTTACCATAGGGGGGTGTCTTACTACTTCTAGCTTTGGAAATGGGAGCCTCCCACTGCTTAGGCCTGTGAGTACCTTGAGACTGAAGCCTGGATGGTCTGCTGGTTCTGGGTTTGGACTGAGAAGGCCTTTTTAAGTACTACTTCTGCTTTGTTGCCAAACAGGCGGTCTTGGTTTAAGGGAGAATCCAGTAATTTAGCTTTAACATGATCTGGCAAAGATAGCTCCTTAAGCCAAGCATGCCTTCTTTTTGGAGTCAGAGTAATCCTGGCTTTCCTGGCAGAAATGTTCCCTAAGAGTATGCAAAGTTTCACCAAAAGAGAAATCCTCTGGAGGGGAAGCAGAGGGAATGGAGTCCTCTGCATCAGAATCCTCACAGGTAGATAAGGGCAACTCCTGGTCATCAGAGAAAACAAAGTTCAGAATCCTGATCAGAAGAATCAAAAGGAAAATCAGTTCTAGGTCTCTTAGAGGGAGAAGGGTGGCTTCCCCTGATTAGAGTAATAAGGTCTTCAGCCATTCTTATTTGTTTTTTAGGCATAGGGGCCTGACTATGCAGTCTGGGCATCGGTTTACTAGGCTTGGGTCGAGTTTTAGGCCTTGAAGAAGAAGATTGCATCAGTTTAATATGCAAGTCAGTAGGCCTGAATACACCCTCAGAAGCCGGTGCCTGCACAGCGGCTCCGGACCCATCCAAGGTAGAGACATCTGCAGGTTCCACAGTCGAAGAAGCATCTCGCGGCATACTGGAGTCCGAATGGGTCTCAGTAGAGGCCTGTGAATCAGAAGAAGCGGGTATCAGGGGCTGCAAAAGTGCCTCACTGAGTACCGGCAAACTGGCGACTATCTTAGGAGACATGTCGTCGGCAGTTTTGGAACTATGCGGTCTTTATCTTTGCGGTTTTTTGGAATATCGGTAGTCGAGTGGCTTACCAAAGCCATTTCTGGATAATTGAACAGAGTACCAAAATATTTAGTTGCAAAAATGAACCGACAACGAATAGTTTGAGGTTTGAATAAGGCACAAAAGCGACAGCGAGGTACGTCGTGGTCTGGGTCTAAGCAAGGAATGCAGTACAAATTAAACTCTTTATGAGGTACTTGCTTTCCACAAGAAATACAATTGTTAACTTTTACTGACATCGGTTTAGAGCAAGAAAAAGGATCCCCAACGTGGTACTTAGCTTAGTTGAAGACTTCGGATCTGAAACTCGAGGGAGTCGGCCGACCGGCACTTGCGAACTGCTTCTGCTTCGGTCACTGCACGGCAAGAAAGACTGATGTAATGGTGTTGGCTGCATGCTTTATACCTCTGATGACCTGACGTCATGGAAGATGAGACAGCAACCGACGCAGGACCCAAGACTTTGATAATCAGGCCGACTGAGGGCTACCTGCAAGCAGATAACCCAAATGTAATGACTGGAACAGTGAAACACGAAGAACATCTAAAGAGAGCTCTCTACAAACAACCAGCTACATTTGACACATTAGAATGAATGTCAGACGTCAGTCTAGATGTCTCTTCTGTTAGAATTTTTTCCCTCTGTAGAATTTTCAAGCTCACTACACTGTACTTACAAAGAACTACTTATGTGTTAACATTCAATCCAAGCGTTCAATCAAATGCTACCTCTATTAGGAATGAGTTCCCATTACAGTATGGCATTTATAATATATTATAAAAACAGATGCAGTAAACATTACTTACCCAATGAATTTGGCCCTTCAGGTGTTTTATCTTGCCATCTCAGTGCCATAAGCAGACAATTCCCAGTAATTCAATCAAAGTGACAGCAATACTGTCCCAATCAAAAAGAGCAAACATAATACTTCCCTAAGTAAGCAGCTTTTTATATGTTAGTATTTGGTCTTATTAGCCAATTCTCAAGAAGTAAATTGTATTGATTATTGGGACATGCTTTCCACTACTACAGAAAATGTTTGGTGGATCATAACACAAATGCAGCATTGCTGCTTGAATCCCCTCCAACTGTTTGAGATATTTTAGTTATTTACAAATATTACAAAAATTCCTACTTGAGCAGGGCATGCTGCTAACACTGCCTACATACTGTAAGATCTGACCTCTTACAATTCTAATTTAACATTATAAATCTGTAGAGAGGGAAAAAAAAAACCCACCAAAAATCAAGGAGTGCATCTGTGCCTCACAATGAGTACATACATACAGTAGCTACTGGACATGACCACTGACACTAGACAATTATCTGCAACTGATGCCAGTATTCACATTATATAGTAATGGACCATGTACTGATTTGGCATGAACTGCTATGATGTGGTGTGGAGAGGACAGGCCAAATGGTAATCAGGCTACTGATTTCTGTATGTATGACTTGCAGGTTAACAAAAGGGGCCAGACTTTTTTTTTTTTTTAATTACATCAGGGTATATATTTTTTAGCACTTAAACTTGTAATTTGGACAGTGAAAGTTTATTATTTATTATCATGCTTAAACCAAAGCATGAGTCTTTTGGCTTTTCCTGGTTAGGTGTCGCCACAGAGGAATTCCAGTCCACTAATGACTGGCTGTGGATTTTTACAGTGTCGAGTTGCCAGCCCGACGCCAAACCTTCAAAGAAGGCACACCCATTCACGCACACACCTACCTGCATGTCTTTAGACGTCACTCGACCACAAATAATGATGAGAACATCAAAGAACATAAATAAATAAATTGTGACTAATACAAGGAGAACCAAATAAAATAGTAAGAAGAAAAATAAATGCAGAGAGGGCCAGATTCTGCACAAGGTGACCTAGACAGCTGCCTAGGGGCTTCTGTCCCATAATCTTTAGCACTGCAGGAAAAAAAGGTTCTGCTCCACTGTTCTATTATAGAAAAAACACCTGGTTCCACTCTGCCTCTCTGTCATTTTGACTTACAACTGTTCAGATTTCTTTGCTTTCATTTTCTTAAATATGAAGCAAATGAAAATACATCCTGGAGTGTGTTACAATCAAGGCAGAAAAACAGTGGACTAGTTTGCAATATAGGATTAGGACGGTAAAAATATGGTACTGCATAATGCTGAAGGCGTCTCGGCGTTTGGTAGTGCACAGTGCTGAAGGCGTCTCGGCATTTGGTACTGCACAGTGCTGAAGACATCCAGGTGTTTGGTATTGCACAGTGCTGAAGACGTCTAGGTGTTTGGTACTGCACAGTGCTGAAGACGTCTAGATGTTTGGTACTGCACAGTACTAAAGATGCCTCGGCGTTTGGTACTGCACAGTGCTGAAGATGCCTCGGCGTTTGGTACTGCACAGTGCTGAAGATGCCTCGGCGTTTGGTACTGCACAGTGCTGAAGATGCCTCAGCGTTTGGTACTGCACAGTGTTGAAGATGCCTCGGCGTTTGGTACTGCACAGTGCTGAAGATGCCTCGGCGTTTGGTACTGCACAGTGCTGAAGATGTCTCGGTGTTTGGTACTGCACAGTGCTGAAGATGCCTCGGCGTTTGGTACTGCACAGTGCTGAAGATGCCTCGGCGTTTGGTACTGCACAGTGTTGAAGATGCCTCGGCGTTTGGTACTGCACAGTGTTGAAGATGCCTCGGCGTTTGGTACTGCACAGTGCTGAAGATGCCTCGGCATTTGGTACTGCACAGTGCCGAAGATGCCTCGGCATTTGGTACTGCACAGTGCCGAAGATGTCTCGGTGTTTGGTACTGCACAGTGCCGAAGATGTCTAGGTGTTTGGTACTGCACAGTGCCGAAGATGTCTAGGTGTTTGGTACTGCACAGTGCTGAAGATGTCTAGGTGTTTGGTGTGGAACTGGCAAGGTGTATATACGTGTGGTCACACGTGCCATCAACAATGCCAGCCATTATCAATTTATAGTTCATACTGTTCAGAAAACACTTGTCAATGCAAATCCTCTTGTTCCATTAACTTTTTAAGTGCATTAAAGTTATTAATCTGCCTCTCATTTATCTCTGATTTTGCAGGGCATTGTTTCTGATATTGCCTCATGTTTTTGCCATCCCTTTTAAACTTTTGATTTTCTCTGGTAAATTACCGAGGGTTATAGTCATTCAGTCGTGTCATCATTACTGCTCCATAGTTCTTATTGTACAGAATATGCATATCAATGTAGCACCCATTACTCTTTTTAAATGACTTACATTTGTCTGCCTGCCATCTTTTCTCAATTTTTCACAGTATCTCCAACTTTTACTCGTATCCTTCCCGTCAACTACATTCTACACTGTATTGTAAATCACTGTGAATTAGAGTAAGTTCATAATACCAGACAGCGTTTCATAGTTATTACTGTTCAAAAAATGGATGTTCATGCAATACACTGACTGTTAACTTTAAAATGAATTAGAATTGTTTGTCAAAAGTTCTGAGCTGTTAATGAACTGTTCCTGTATTCAAAAGTATAGGGTTTGATCCCTTCCCCTCAATTTGCTGTGGGACTTTGAGCAAGTCTCAATCTCTAGTAACTGGGTCATCCCTAAAAATGGGCAATTTGTCCAGTGGGTTTACCTGGTTAACAAATAGATAAAATAAATTCAAATATTGAAAAACTGCCCCCCATTATTTTTCTTTTTGGCTTTGCTCAGAATTCATGAACAAAAACTTTGAACAAAAACTTTGAGAAGTATTTTGGCCTGTTCCAAGCAAAATTTGTGGGGTTTTGGCAATTTGTGTTGGATTGGAGTCATTAAATGACCAAAGGCTTGTCAGTGTTTAGACTTTGCATCCTTCAAACATGTTTGCTAATGCAAAGTTTGCTGTTCTAGCAACTTTCTAACTACATAACAGAATTTTTTTAAATGTGCTCCTGATTTTTTTGGCTAGCCGTGACTCTTGTGTTAAGAGGTTAAGAGGGCAGATGGGAGATGAAATGGGTTACATAATCTGGTTCTGAAAGCAGTGAGATGAGAGGCATTTCTAAATCATTGCTTAATTCATTGACTTGATCTCAAGCAGATATTGGAGACGTACAGTTATAAAAGTGGTTTTAACGGACAGTCACAGGTGTGTATGAGCATGTTCAGAGGGCTCATTTCTCAAATGTCCCCAATTCTGCCACATATTTGTGGTCTGTTGCTTGTTACACTGGAGGCTTTCTCAAAGTATTGCAGCCACTAAATAATGATTTCAGAAAATGTGTGCTAATGCAAAACCTGTTTTTAGGTTTACAATAGTTATATACTTAAGATCTGTTCCTAATTTTGATCTTTCTCTGATTCTTGAGCTGGGGGGCATGGGTGCAATGGGTTACACTGTATGGCTTTCATAGCTGTGAGGTGAAAGATTTTTTAGCCTGTTGCTTAGGTATTTGCTCATTAATTTGACTGCAAGCAAATATCTGAGGTGTACGCAGTCATACAAGGGGCTGAGACTGATGGTCGTGTGTGTGTTACTGCATCCTAGAGTAGCTGTGGTATAAAGGAAGGAATCAGCTGTATACTTCTTTAACAACTGGCTTAGCTGCTGGTGTTAGTCCAAATTAATCCATTATCTGTCAGTCTGAGAAGACATGGTCGACAGGCCACGCTGCTTTGCCAGAGATAGTCTGGACCTGTCTCATCAGGGCTTTTGGATACTGGCAAAGGCAATAGCCACCCCTATTGTGCCTTTTTTGGCAGTGTCAAAATAACCAACCTCCCAACATAACAAAATCCTCTCTAAATAAACTCAAGGTACTGCTGCTTAATGCCAGGAATCTACAAGAAACTGCACTCCCTGGAAGCACTCCTCACTTTGGAAGATGCTGACATCTATGCATTCACCAAGACATGGTTCAAAGGTATGGAAAGCACCCGGCTGTGCAGGGCTACAATGCCTTCCATATGTTCAGAACACAAACTGAACATGAAAGCATATCCATCTTCATTAAGGATAAGTACACCTCAAGACTGGTCAAACAGTTATGATTCTCCTGAGCTACTCCATGTCCAATTAACTATAGGCAAAGTCAGCTACCACATCATAGCTAGCTATAGGCCTCCCACCATGAAACAGAAAAAGCATACCACATACCTGGGACTTAATGGAGTCACTTTGCCATCATACACCCCAGCACCTTACTCATGGGTGATTTTAATTATCCTACCATAGTCTGGGAAACATACACAACCACGGACATGCTGGCTCACAGGATCTTTGACTCTGTCAATGCAAATGCTCTGGAACAGCTAGTCAGTACTACCACAAAAGGCTCAAATGCCCTGGACATAGTACTCGCAAACATGGAAGAGCAATGTGCCACCTCCCCCACGTGATGTCCTCCCTGGTAAAAATTGGACCATAAATCAGCCTCATTCGATATAATTATAAAATCAGATAACACAAGTATTTTTCAAAGACAAACTACCTCCTACTAAGTGATGGTACAAGTTTCAAAGTCCCCTTGAAGGCAGAAATACAGACTCCTATGCAGAGGTGTACATCAATGCTCTGTAACTTAACACTTAAGCAGTTGTATAGAATCATCTGTACCTGACTAGATTAAAACCAGGTCTTGACAAAAAAAAAAAAAAAAAAAAAAAAAAAAATCACCCTGGTGGACCTCCAGTATAAAGATGCTACATAAGAGAAAGAAACTAATATCCAAGAACAAGAGGGAAAGTACAGTTGTGTACACTTACCATAAATGTAGAAGTTCGAGTGCATTCACTGCTACAGTCATTACATTTGGGTAATCCTACTGGCAGGTTGCCCTCAGTCAGCCTGAATTCCAATGTCTTGGGTCCTGCATCGGTTGCTGTCGCCCCTTCCCTGACGTCAGGTCGTCAGGGGTATAAATGACGCCATTTTCTTCAGTTTTTCTTGCCCCAGATGTCAGGTGCCCTCTAAATGGTAGCCAAAATATATATATCTATGTATATATAAAACATACATGCACTAATATAAACTTTACCTTCATCTACAAGCAAATACACCACATTGGTTGTATAGATCAGAGAAGGAAAGATAAGTTCCAGCAGAAATAAGGGGGATGGTGGGTGGGTAACCCGGACTGCAACACTGAATACGCTCTAACATCTACATTTATGGTAAGTGCACACAACTGTACTATGTTCTTCGTGTTTCACTGTTGCAGTCATTACATTTGGGTAGAGTCCCAAAGCTATGGTTGGGAGGCTGGAGCTAAACAGCATTAGGAACGGCTATGAGGCCCTGCAGAACTGCAGTGGCAAAGCCTGCCCTGGATTTAGAATAAAGTGGCAGATGATAATGCTTTGTAAAGGTGTGTATTGAACTCCCAAGTAGCAGCCTCTAAAATGTCCTTAGTTGGTACTCCCCTGAGAAAGGCTGCTGAAGTGGCTGCAGCTCTGGCTGAATGTGGCCTAATGTCCTTAGGCACTGGCTTGCCATGCTGTGAATAGCAGAAATGAATGCAGTGGCCTTATCCACTTTGAAATAGTCTGTTTGGAGATGGCCTTTCCTTGTGATCCTGCAGCATATGCCACTAGCAATTGCTCTGTTTTCCTGAAAATTTTAGTTTTGTCCAAATAGAATCTAAGCTATCTGTGTATGTCCAAAGAATGGAGAATTCTTTCCCCCTTGTTCTGTGGACTTGGATAAAAAGTTGGCAAATGAATAGTTTGGTTAAGGGACACACTGGACACCACCTTAGGCATAAATGTTGGGTTTGTCCTCAGAGAGGCCCTGTCTGGATAAAAAATTATAAAAGGTTTCACAGCCATGAGTGCCTGTAGCTCTGACACTCGTCTTGCAGGAGTTATTGCTAGGAGCAGAGCTGTTTTCCAAGACAAAAACTTTATATCAGCAGTAGCAGCTGGTTCAAAAGGAGGTAGGGTGAGTTTTTCCAAGACATAATTGAGGTCCCATGCAGGAATTGGTGATCTCCTTTGAGGCCTTAAATTTTTGGCCCCTCTGAGGTACTGCCTTAATAAAGGATGAGAAAAGATTGGTGGCTCTGTATTGTAATGAGCAGAAATGGCAGAGGCATGAAATTTAATTGATGAAAAAGACAGGCCTTTGTCCAGCATCTCAGTTAAGTATTACAAAATCTGAGGAATACTTGGTACAGCTGTATCAGTTCCTTGTGCCTGGTTCCAAGCACAAAATCTCTTCTATTTTCTAGCATAAGATTTCCTAGTACTAGGCCTTCTGGCTTCCAAAATGACATCCATCACAGCTTTACTGAGAGGTGTGCTTTGTATGGCTACATTATCCACCATGCTGTCAGGTTTAGGGTCCTGAGTTGGTTGTGCAGGATCTGATTACTTTGTTGGGACAGTAGATGAGGCGTTAAGAGGTAAAGTCCAGGCTGGGCATTAAGACAAGTTCCTTAAGATCGGATACCAGTACTGGTGGGGCCAGTCTGGGGCAATCAGTATCATCTTTGGTTTCTCCTGTCTGACCTTTAGGCGTACCTTGGGGAGGAGAGGCAGTGGAGGAAAGGCATATACTGATAGGTTTTTCTAGTTGAAAGATAAGGTGTCCACTTTCCATGCTTGTCTGTGATAAATCCTTGTGCAGAATCTTTTTAGTTCATAGTTGTGAGGGGAGGCAAATAGATCTATGTCCGGGCCTCCCCATTTCTTTGTTATCATGCTGAAGACTTGTCGATCCAGCTGCCATTCGTGTGGATCCATGAGGTTTCTGCTTAATTCGTCTGCCAGAGTATTTTCCTTTCCTGGCAGAAATTGTGCCTGCAGAAGAACTTGGTAAGTCAATGCTGTGTCCTATAAAGCCATGGCTAGTCTGCAAAGGGGGTAAGAATGTGTGCCCCCCTGCTTGTTTATATACCACATGACCGTGGTGTTGTCTGTCTTTATCAGTAGTTGTCCCGGATGAAGAAGGTCCTTGAAGGCTGTCAGGGCATTTTGGACAGCTAGCATCTCTTTTTGATTGATATGCAGATGCATTTGGTTTGTGGACCAGGTGCCCTGAATGCCTCTTCCTGCCATGTGGGCCCCCCCAGGCATAATCTGATGCATCCGTTGTTAGGTTCTGCCTGGCTGGGGGTAATGTGAATGGCTGTCCCTTGTTTTGGTGACAAGCCTTCGCCCACCATCAAAACTCCTGTTGCAGGCAGGGAATGAGAGTAATCACTGTTTCCAAGCTGTGGCAATGTTGCGTCCAGACACTTTTTAGGTACCATTGAAGTTTCCTCATATGCAGTTTTGCATATGGAATTAGTAGGATGCAGGATGCCATGAAGCCCAAAACCTGCAGAATCTTTCTTGCAGATAACTGGGCCTTTGTTGCCAATCTTTTGAAATAGGTAGTCAGTTACCGTTGTCTGGTGTGAGATAAGTCATCTGGGCAGTTGTATTTAAGCTTGCACCCAGGAATATTATCTCTTGAGAGGGTACTAGTTTTGATTTCTTTTCATTGACTATGTACCCTAGGCATGTTAAAAGTCTTTTCACAAACGCCAGATGCTGCAGTAGAATGTCCTTATTCTCTGCTTGAATTAGGCAGTAGTCCAAGTAAGGATATATTTGTATTCCTCTGTCTGCAGAAAGCAATTACTGGTGCCAGGCACTTTGTAAAGACCCTAGGCGCAGTAGATAAGCCAAAGGGCAGTGCAGAGAATTGGTAATGCATTGAGCCAGCTTTGAATCTGAGGTATCTTCTGCATGATTGTCTGATTGCGACATGAAGGTATGCCTCTTTTAAGGTCTAAAGTCATGAGCCAAGCCTTTTTGCCCAGCACGGGCATTAGCTGCTGCAAGGTCAACATTTTGAATTTTGGTATATCCAGGAAAGTGTTTAGAATAGATAGGCCCAGTACTGGTCTCCAGGCTTTGTCCTTTCTGGGTACCAAGAACAGTCTAGTAAAATCCTTGTCCCTGCTCTTGCTGTGGTACTTGTTGAATAGCCCCCATGTCCATGAGGGATGAGACTTGTTTTTGTGCCTCTGCCCATTGATTTTTTTTGGCAGATCTGGCCAACCATTCGTCTTTGGCAGGGTATGGAATTGAAACTTGTAGCCTTGTGACACTATGTTTAGAACCCACTTGTCTTGGGTAATAATGTGCCAAATTCTGAGAAAATAGTGCTATTTTCCCCCCTAAAGGTGCTACCAGGAGGAAGTCATTGGGACTGTTTCCTGTATGGCTGTGATTTGTCTTCTCCACTTTTGGAGGTAGAAGCACCCCATTGCTTTGACCTGTATGAACCTTGTGCCTGGGACCTGCCTCTAGGGCATCTGGATTTGTCCATTTGAGGTCTGTCTGACACTGGAAAGGACCAATTCTTTGTATGCCAGTGCCTACTAAACCTAGGTGGCTGTACTTGTAAAAAAAATCTTTGACAGTTTGCATAGATTTAGCTTTGTCCTCCATTTTCTTTAACACCTCTTCTGCTTTAACACCAAGTATCATGCTGTAACGGTGCATCTGATAATTTAACTTTGACATGATCAGGCAGATTTTGTTCCTTTAACCATGCATGCCTAATTACAGAACCCGTAACTGCAGCCCTGCAGGAGGCCTCAAGAGAATCAAAACCACATTGCAAATTATGCTTTCCAACTTGTTCAGCTGCATGCAATAAATCCTGCATTTCTTTGTTTTCTGCACATTCAGAGTTTAACAACATTTTCTGTTTAAGCAATGTCATGACATGTTGCTGATATTTCAGCATATGAAACTGACAGTTTAAGGCCCTTACAGCCAAGGTAGCAGATGTGTAAACCTTTTTTCCTCATCTACCCAGTGACCTAGAATCACTCAGAGGGGGTAGGTTTTTTTGCAGCGGAAGCCTTAATCCCTTTGGGACCCTGTGAAATAGTTTCTGGGACTGCAGTAGGGTTTTTGAAAAGGAATTTATGACGGTCAGGAACCCTGTAATATCTGTCAGGCTTAACAGGCGCTGGAGGTAAGGAGTCAGGGGTCAGACTAGAATCAGAAAACACATCATCTACAATGTCTAACACAGGTGGAATGGCTAGAGGCCTGTGTTGAGGTAGTAAAAGGAAGTCTGTGAGCTTCTTTTTAGATTCTGAAAAATCTTGGCTCTCCCAGTGGAAATGTTCCCTCATGATATGCAAGGTTTCCCCAAAAGAACAGTCCTCAGGAGAAATTGAAGGAACAGATTCTTCAGCATCAGAATCCTCATAGGGGGGAAGTGAATATTCCTGATCAGAAGAGGAATCTGAAGAAACAGAAACCTGATCTGAAGATTCATAGTCTGTCTCTTGCCTAGGCCTCTTATCAGGAGGGGGATGGGAACCCCTGATCAAGGTAATCATGTCTTCGGCCATTTTGAACATCTGTTTTTTGGGCATGGAGGCCTGTCCATGTGGCTCTTGAGTAGGTTTCTTTGTCTTTAAAGGTGCTTTAGTCTTTGCCTTTGAAGCTGTAGTTGGTTTAATGTATAGATGTTTAGGTCTGAATACACCCTCAGAAGCCGGTGCCTGCTCAGCGGCTCCGGACTCATCTGAGGGAATAATGTCCGAGGCTCCAATACCTTGAGTTTCGAGTGGTATAGCCGACTCCACATGGGAGTCAGTAGCGGCCTGCAACTCTAAAGTAGCAGGTGTCAGGGGCTGTGAAAGCGACTCACTGAGAACCGGCGAGTGGCTTAGGAGAAGCTTCATTGTCGGTGTTGGGCCTCGGTTGTCAATCTTTTTCTTTGCGTTTTTTTGTGAACTCCGGTAGTCGGATGGCTATCCGACGACATTTTATAATTAAATATGTGCCCAAAATAGTTTAATGCAAAGTCATACTGACGCTTAATAGTGCGTTGGTTAAATCTAGCACAAAACAGATAACTTGAAGTGTCATGGCCAGGGCCAAGGCAAGGAATACAGTAAGAATGAAAGTCCTTATGAGGTATTTGCTTTCCACAAGAAATGCAATTAACTTCTTCTGACATCGTCTGGAGCAAGAAAAAAGTTTCCCCAATGGGGTAGTTAGCTTTAATGAAGACTTCGGATCTGAAACTCGAACACAAAAATCTCAGGAGTTGGCCGACCGGCACTTGCGAACTGCTTCTGCTTTGGGCACCACGCGGCAAGAAAGACTGAAGAAAATGGCATTGGCTGCATCTTTTATACCCCTGACGTCAGGGAAGGGGTGACAGCAACCGACGCAGGACCCAAGACTTTGGAATTCAGGTCGACTGAGGGCAACCTGCCAGCAGGATTACCCAAATGTAATGACTGCAACAGTGAAACACGAAGAACATCTGGCTTAGCAGAAGACATTCCTCTCTAGCATAAACAAACAAATTAAAGAGCTTGTCAAGTTCTTCAAAGCTAATTACAAAGCAAAAATAGCCTCCTTAGCTAAGGATAATCAACAAGGCATTCTTTAACAACATCTAAAATCTAAAAAGGAATACCCAGCTATGTGCTGAACCTGTTGTGGTTGACACCACCCATACTCAACCAAAGCAAACAGCTAACCTGTTAGCTGACAGACTTGGAGCAAACTTCACCCCTAGTCTCCTCCAATTATTCACCAAAGTATACCTGCCACCGCTCTTCAGCCTAGTCTCTCAAGAGAACAGGTCATCTTGGCGCTCTCCAAGGCCAAAAATGCAGCATCAATGGGACCAGGCAACATCCCAGGTTGCAACACCTTAAAACATGACATAGCACACCTACTTGGATCCCTCTGAAATGGCTATGTTCCGGCAGAATGGAGGACAGCAACTGTAATCTCTCTGCTCAAAGGGGGACCATCAACCAAACCTGCAAATTACAGGCCCATAAGCTTGACTACCCTCATCTGCAAGGCTATAGAAAGAATCATTATGGACATTATTAAAAAGGACATAGGTAATCTCCAAACTCTAAACCCAGCCCAGTTCGGATTTGTTAAAGGTAGATCATGGCTGCTAAACATGGCTGACTTCTTTGAGAAAGTCACCAAGGCCCTGGATGAGGGAAAGACCGTGCATACCACCTATCTTGACTTGGGCAAGGCATCTGAAATAATCCAATCCCCCACTCGGATATTACAGAGAAAGTCTCCCAACTGGGAATTAACTTCAAAATTATCAGATGGGTAGCCAACTGGTTCACCAACAGGACACACACACTGTCAAAGTGGGTGACTTCACTTCTAGCAAAAGACCAGTCACCAGTGGTGTACCAGAGTTCTATGCTGGGCCCCTTACTGTCTGGAATTTATTTCTCAGAAGTCCAGGCAAACTTGGACGGCCTGTGGCTGACCAAGTTCTCTGACTATTGCAAACTGGAAGCAATCATTGAGTTGCCCAACGATGTTAACATACTGCAGCCAGGGTTAATACAGACAAATAATTGGTGCCAAAGCCATGGATTAAACCTAAATGGAAAAAAATGCATTATTATTATTATACCCTTTGGGAAAGCTGGTAATCCCTGCTAATTACATTAAAGACAGCACCCCCCCCCCAAGCGTAAACCCAGTGGTATGTGATCTGGATACTTGGGGTTGATAGCAACCCAAACTTTGACCACCACGTATCCACAGTAGTAAGGGAATCCTTCTATGTGGCACATCCTATAGGTAAAGGCATTGCATCTAGACCTAAGGAGGTTATAATTCCATTATATTCGGCCTTCATCAGACCAGTAATGGAGTACAATGCTCCTTTTGCATGTACCTCGCCAGACACTTGCAACAGCTGTGGAGAGACCACAGAGGTTTTCCACAAAGATATTACAGGATACACAAAACAAGTCTTATGCAGAAAGACAAAGCCCTGTCACTGTATTTTGTCTCCTGCAGGTTGCTAAGGGGTGACTTGATCTTGGCTTACAGGGCAGTCTCTCACCCGGCCATGATGGAAATGAGGCACATTCAAATAAAACTGCACAAGAGTCACTTGCTCCAGGGATCTTATCCTAGCCTCTGACATGAACAAGTCATGCTTGACAGAGAGATGCATCTCCCAGAGACTGCCACTTATCTGGAACAAGCTTCCAATTCAAATGAAACAGAGCTTCTCCCTAACTCTCTTCAAACACAACCTAGCTCAATGACTGCAAATTCACTCTTGGACCCATGACCCTCTGAGACAGAGGAAGTCGCTATTAACTACCACAGACCCTTACCTCTGTGAACTTCACTCACCTAACCACTGACAACTGGGGCAACTCAGGATAAATATGGCTAGGCTTGTAAGGGCTCTAGGGCCGTTAGCCAAATAATATGAACCAATAAATATATTTAAAAAAAAAAATATATATCTATATATATACACACACACACACACACACACACACACACACACACACACACATACATATGCACTTAAGAAGGGAGGTGATGATTAGTGATCAGCAGTATGGTTTCACGCTAGGAAAGAGCACTACAGATGCAATGTTTGCTCTGAGAGTGTTGATGGAGAAGTACAGAGAAGGTCAGAAGGAGTTGCATTGTGTCTTTGTGGACTTACAGAAAGCATATGACAGGGTGCCTAGAGAGGAGTTGTAGTACTGTATGAGGAAGTCGGGAGTGTCAGAAGTATGTAAGAGTGGTACAGGATATGTACAATGGTATTGTGACAGCGGTGAGAGTGACAGATGCGTTTAAGGTGGAATTACATCAAAGATCAGCTCTGAGCCCTTTCTTATTTGTAATGGTGATGGACAGGTTGACAGACGAGATCAGAGAGGAGTCCCCGTGGACTATGATGTTTGCAGATGACATTGTGATCTGTAGTGAGAGTAGGGAACAGGTGGAGGAGACCCTGGAGAGGTGGGGATATGCTCTAGAGAGAACAGGAATGAAGGTCAGCAGGACTAATACAGAATATATGTGTGTGAATGAAAGGGAGGACAGAGGAATGGTGATGATGCAGGGAGTAGAGGTGGTGAAGATGGATGAGTTTAAATACTTGGGATCAACAGTTCAGAGTAATGGTGAGTGTGGAAGAGAGGTGAAGAAGAGAGTACAGGCAGGATGGAGTGGGTGGAGAAGAGTGTCAGGAGTGATTTGTGACAGACTAGTACCGGTAAGAGTGAAAGGGAAGGTCTACAAGAGGGTAATGAGACCAGCTATGTTATATGGGTTGGAGACAGTAGCACTGACAAAAAGGCAGGAGTCAGAGCTGAATGTGGCAGAGTTAAAGATGTTAAGATTTGCACTGGGTGTGACGAGGGTGGACAGGATTAGGAATAAGTATATTAGAGGGTCAGCCCAGGTTGGAAGGGTTGAAGACAAAGCCAGAGAGGCAAGATTATGTTGGTTTGGACATGTGGTGAGGAGGGATGCAGAGTATACTGGGAAAAAGATGCTAAGGATGAAGCAGTCAGGTAACAGGAAAAGAGGAAGGCCTAAGATAAGGTTTATGGATGTGTTGAGATAGGACATGCAGGTGGTTGGTGTGACAGAGCAAGATGCAGAGGACAGGAAGAAATGGAAACAGATGATCCACTGTGGCAACCCCTAATGGGAGCAGCTGAAAGAAGATGCACATTATTTTATATATATATATATATATATATATATATATATATATACATACACACACAGACAGACATGTATAAAAATACATATATATATATATATATATATATATATACATACATATGTATATATATATATATATATATATATATATATATATATACATATATATATATACATATATATATATATATATACACACACACACACACACAGACATGTATAAAAAATACATATATATATATATATATATACACACACACACAGACACATATATAAAAAAATACATTATATATACACACAGACACATATATAAAAAAGATACGTGTGTATATATATATATATATATATATATATATATATATATATATACATATACACACACACACAGACACATATATAAAAAATACATATATATATATATATATATATATATATATATTTATATATACACACACTTATGTACACGTATAGGTTTTCAAGCAGCACTTGAAAACATAGGTGGCATGTTCTAGTGTTGCCCTTGATAAGACAAGGCCTAGAAGGCAGCATATTTGTGCTGCACACCAGGAATTTCAGCACTGGTAGAAAAACACAGAGAACCTGGTTAATCGTGCAAAGTAAAAAGATCTCAAAGATAGCTGGAACTCAAAAATGTAGAATCTTAAAATTATCTGCTGATGAATAGACATCCAGTACAGCTCACAACTAGCGTAACAGGATGGTAATGCTATATCCTTCTAAGCAGCCAGGTCTCAGAGTTTTTTATAACTGGAAGTGGTCAGCTTCACAATCTGGAAGCCTTAGGTATGGGACATTACAAGAGTCTCAGAGAATACAAAGGCATGAAACACTATAAAAAGATATACTGCTTCCACATTGTGCATACTGAGATGACATTCTTGAGTTAGGAACAATTTATTTTATTTATTTTTATTTTACATTTGTTGACCGGGATAGTCCGACTGGATGCATGTCCATTTTCAGCGGAGGCCCGGGGAGAAAAGCTCCAAGGTTAAGCAGATACAGCATTACATATTACAAACAGACTATTTACAGAGATTACATAAGTAAGCAAGTTAAACAAGTTCCACAGGTTACAGCTAATCCTGAGCACAAGTCAGGATTAAATTAAATTACACAGTAAACTGGTTAACAGATTTTTACACATTCTAGAGAGAGTTAGCCAGGCTTGATACATTGACATAGCCAGTTAAGTGACAAATGTTGTTTGAGTCTAGTTTTAAATTGACCTAAGGGAGAAAGTAAGGTAATATCAGCTGGAAGAGAGTTCCAGGATCTACTTACAGTGTTATTAATTTTGCTAGTCTGATTTAGTAGTTTGTTAGAGGATCGAAGTGGTCTAGGATTGTTATAGAGGGTGATAATATTTTTAAGTGCAGGAGTATTGTCCGGATTACAGAGGATTTTATAGGCCATAATCAGTTGGTTATACTGGATTAGGCTGGGTAGTTCAAGCCAACCAAGCTGATTTAGATTGATGCAATGATGTGTCCTAAAAGGCAGCCCAGTGGCAAACCTGGCAATGTGGTTGTAGCAAATTGAGAGTTTGTTAAGGACAGTCTTGTTCAAATTCGAAAGTAGAGGGGATGCATACAGAAGGGTTGAAAGAAGGTGAGAGCGAGCTATGGCAATTTTAGCTGGAGGGGTTAGGCAGGCTTTTATTCTGTAAAGTGACCCTAGTTTTTTATTGATGGCTTTGACAGTTTGGTTAACATGTAGGTCAAATTTGAGATTATTGTCTATGATGACACCTAGTAGTTTTGAAGATGGGTCAGGGGAGATTATTGTGCCATCATTTGATTTTATGGTAAAGGTGAAAGCGGTAGACCTATGTGTTGGTGAAAATAACAGCATTTTAGTTTTTTTGGGATTTAGGATCAGGTGATGTTCAGAAAGCCAGTTTTCTATTGTATTAAAGGTGGTCTGGGTAGCTGACCATAATTCTACTGGAGATGTGGCTGAGCAAATCAGAGTAGAGTCATCAGCATATTGGATACAGCTGACTTTTGGGATGACAGTATAAAGGTCGTTAATGAAGATGGAGAACAGCAAGGGCCCTAGTATAGAGCCTTGTGGTACTCCGAGGGTGTTAGGTAGAAGGTTAGAGAGTTTGTTCTGCCAGAGGACAGCCTGCTGTTGACCATTCAGGTAGGATTGAAACCATTGGAGGGCTCCAGTATCTAGACAGAATGTTTGCAGGGTGTGGATTAAAAGTTGGTGATCAACCATATCGAATGCCTTGGAAAGATCCAAAAAGAGGGCTGAGGATATATAATTATTGTTGTGATTATGGTTTATGGTGTTAGTAAAGGCTAGGAGGGCTGAAGTAGTGCTGTGATGAGGACGGAAGCCATGCTGAGTGTCTGCCATAAGGCAATTTAGGATTAGGTGGTGCAGGAGTTGTCTATGAATACATTTTTCCATAATCTTTGCAAGTGGAGAGAGTATAGCTATTAGCCTATAATTGGAGAATTCAGTAGAGCTGCCTCCTTTGTGAAGTGGGATTACATAGGATATTTTCCAGATGGTGGGAATTTTAGCTTCTACTATGGTTCGATTGATTAGTATTGAGTAGGGGTAAGCAATAGCATCAGCTGATTTTTGTAGGTACTCGGCAGGGAGTTGATCAGCAGAAAGTGTAGTGGGTTTTAATTTTTTGATCAAGGTACGGATAAGTGAAGTGGCGACTGGTTGGAAGCTGAACGCAAGTAGGTTTCTAGGGGTCCTACTTTCAGGACCAGGGGAGCTACGAGGTAGTTGGCTAGCTAGGGCTTGAATTGTATCAGTAAAGAATTAGTTAAAACTATCAAAACATCTTCAGGGGTTTTATCAATAGTAGTAGCAGGGATTGGGGTTGAAGTTTTTCCAGGATGTAGTAGATTATTTAAACCTGCCCAAAACTTCTGAGGGTTATTTTGATTTGCTGTCTGTAAATTACAGTAGTATTGTTTTTTGTCTTGTAAAATTGACTTTTTGGTTTCGTTCCTGGATTGCCTGTATTTAATGTGATCTTGAGGGTCTTTAGAAGAACGCCATAAAGCCCATGCTTTATTTCTAAGGGTAATTTTGAGTTTAGACTCTATAGAAAGCCATGGTGTAGTTTTTGCCTTGGTTCTCTTTGAACGAACAGGTGCATGCAAATCAAGGATCTCAAGGAATTTGTTGTTAAAGTATGCTACTGCTTCCTCTAAGGGGAGGTGTTTTAGAACAGACCAATTACATGAGTTTAGTTCTTGTTGGAATTTGGCAGGGTCAAAGTTTTTATTGTTTCTAACCTTTCTGAGTAAGGGTTGTTGGGAATTAATGGTTTTGTGCTTAATTACATATGTGAGAAGGTGATCCCTTAGGCCATTAAGGAGGGTACCAGAGGTGTACAGTTGGGGGTGACTGTTTGAGTACCCAGTCAAGTATACTTTCCTTTTGGTTGGGTTTACCTATCCTGGTAGGGGTGGATATTATTTGTGTAAATGCATGCAGGTTAATATGGGTGGTTGGGGATACTAAGGAACAGGTGCCCCAGTCTATGTTAAAGTCTCCAAGTAGTAGGGTTTCTTGGGGGTAGTGACATGATAACCAGTGCAGGATATCTTCAAATGTAGATATATTGTTACCTGGGGGAATGTACATACAGATGATATTAATGCATTTATTTTTATTAAGTTGCAATTTGGTGGCAAGAATCTCTGAGTTATTAATCTGAGGAGGTTGTATTACATCTATGGTGACATTCAACTCAGATTTATAGAGTACAGCTACCCCACCCCCCTTCCTCGAAGCACGATCCAGCCTGTGTATGTTGTACCCAGGTGGTAACACTTCATTGTCTTTAGTGTTAGGTTTTAACCAGGTTTCAGATAAACAGAGAATCTCAGGGGAGTGGACATCCAGAAGTGCATGCAATTCATGTACCTTGTTATTAATGCTTCTAATATTGAGATGATAGACTAGGAGAGAGTTAGTTGGCCTATTAATTGTAGGTTTGTAGCTTAGGATTACAAGTAGAGGGTGTATGTGTATCTGAAGTGAGTGGGCCAGGGTTGGGGTGAATATCACCACCAAGTATTAGGTTGAGTCTATACTTGGTGATGAACTTCAGGAATTTGCTTATTAGTTTGTGGTAGTGTTTGGATCTAGAGCTAATGTGCCTGGGGTTGAGATGTTGATAGACTGAACAAGATGTTGGATAGGATCTGGTAATGTGACATCTGCTGAAATTGGTCTTTTAAGGTCAGCTAATCCTCAGAAACAGCAACAACATCTGTCATCCTTGACACAAATTCCATTCTGTCCTTACCAAAGGTGATGTTAGGGGACAAAACTAAAAAACAGCAATCCCACTAAGTTGCATATACAACCATGGTGAATGTCTCTGAGGTTCTGAGTTTCAAAAGGTTCAGTGTCATTCATTCATAGATGCATCTGAATTCTTTACCTAGTCTGGTAAATGTTAAGACACTTATCTTAAAAAAGGGAGTGGTAAAGCTGCATGCTGTTACCATAGAAATGAATACTGGAAGTCTCCCCTTTAAATGACACTTCCTAATGGGTTCAATGGCACAGTGAAAAGTAATGGTCCTAACATGGAGCTCTGTGATTCACTGCAACTGAGACAGCAGGATAAAGAGGAATTAACCTCAGATAACTGAACTCCCAAAAAGGTAGAAGGCAAACCAATTCAGGACAACACCTGTGGTATCGCAGTAGTGTCATAGATGATCCAAAATGATACTATGACCTACTGCATCAAATGCTAATGAGAGATCCAGCAGGACCAAAACAAAAATAATGGTGAGCCCTCACCATAAAGAGATTGTTAAAAATCCTAGCAATAACTGTGTCAGTACTGTGTCTTGCATAAAAGCCAGAATGGAACACATCACACGTCATTCTCTTACAGATATTAATCTGGTTGCTCATAAATCATCATCTCTAAAACTCTGCCCACAAGAGATGTATTGAAGATGGGTCTATGATTATCCAGGTCATCAGGATCGAAACAAGCCATTTTGCAGATTGGAGTAACCAAAGTCTCCTTTAACACTGGCAGAAATACTTTACCTGCAACAGAGGCTATGGCAATCTGGAACTAGACCTGGTCCATTCAAATACTAAGGACAATTCCAACCCAAGCAGGGTAGGGAATCCAAGCCATCAAATTATAGCGCTCACAGGGGAAACCTGGAAAAGACAAATCACATGTGAGGTAGTGGAACTCAGACCAAACTGATGACAGCCAGTTCACTAATGGGCTGCTATTATTCCTCACTTGTGTATTGGTGCAAAGCCTGCTCTGACAGAGTAAATCTCAGTGGCAAAAGAGCAGCCTGCTCACATTCCTCAGAGAACAAAACTGAGTATCCAGGCATTCTGGGCTGCACAGTTTCCCACCATTTCAAATATAATACCTGTTAATCTTGTTGCTCCAGATATCTCCCAGGAAAAGCGAATTGACTTCTAAAAGGAGATGTCATCTTAGTAGAAAAAAATGATTATCCTGGTCAAGACTGTCCTCAAAAAGACCGCAGTGATGCCACTTGTGTTCCAGCCTTCGTACAGTCATCCTCAGTTCAAGAAGCACTGTATCAAATCATGGCTCTTGCAGCTTGAAATGAACCAGACCTACATGGACGAATCCCAAAATATCAAAAGTCACCATGAGTGCCCTCATCATATCCACAAGCTATTTTCTGTCATTTGCACTGCAGTCTGGCAATTAATTGATCATCACGGGACTTGAATCTGGGGAAGATCAGACAAATTCCTGCAGTAGATCAGGTTGGGAAATTCTACATGGGACTGGACAACCAAAAAGTCAAACTAGTCAGACCATGAAACAAATTTCATCACCAAGCCTCTTGGTCATGAACCCAACTTCAATGACCAAGTCCAATGTGTTGTCTCAAATATGGATAACAGGAGTAAAAACTGTGCAAACCTGAATCCCTTCATAACACAAAGGAACAATTTTATAAAAGCCGCAATCTCCTTGTCTACTGTAACATTTAAGACACCCGGGATAATGACAAGGAAACAAGAACTCAATAAATTCTTGAAGGAACATCTTCATACTACCTGGTGAACCGCAAGAAAGAAGGAACCCATAGTTTGCTTCTACACCCATGGTGAACTCAAAGGAGTTGTTAATCCTGCCTCTCACCCTGATTCACATCAGTGGTGAAGGATTAACTCTCACAACCCCATCTCGAGTCTGCTCTGGTCTACTGTACTGTAAACACAGAAAAACTTGGGGCATCAATGCCCTGACTACTGGACCAACATTTCTGTCCATCCAGATGTCCATTATGAAAGCAAAGTCCACAATGCACAGCAGCTCAGGTATAATGCACCTGTTTCACAAAGACCTGACACTACATTACAATACTCTGACCACTGTTTTAGGAGTGTATTTAATGTAACAGCTTATATCACTTGATTTATTTTAATGTAACAGCTTATATGATTTTACAATATACAAAAAACAGAACACGCATCTTGGCAGCTGCCATAATTGTAATACTTCTTGCTGACAATATAATTCAGGATCTAATATAAGAATTTAAATTTTCTGCTTCTGAATGCACTAGGATGAATTAGATATAGCTGCCAAAGCATTAGTACTGCTGAAGGGAGGTTGTCAGAAAATCACACAGATGACATTAACAACTCCCCTTATCTTTTTCACTACCTTACGAAATGCTTTCTCTCAAAGCAAGACAATACTGACCATTTCAGGAGCAGCTCTCCTGCCCTGCTAGAAAGGAAGGGACTGGAGATCAATGCCCTGGCATCTTCTAATAAACAACACACACACAGCTGGCAACCACCAGTTCATGTAAAACACAGTGGCATGACAACAAACAGTCGTGAGCAGCACTGCATACAAAATATGACATCATCACTGAGTGATTAAGTGTGCAAGACAGGGAAAACTGATAAACAGCTTGAAAAGCCAGCATCACAGCAACCTGCTGAAGTTTGCATAATCAGACTGCAGACAATCTGATACATATTCAGAACCAAAATGAAGAGGAAGGCATGTTATGGCTGGTAAACAGATTAACAGAGTAGGCAGAGACAAAGAACATAAATATTTCACATGATGACTTTGTAGTTTAATAAACAGAGAAGCAAAATCAGCATTACTTGAGGTTATGAAAAAAAATAAGTCAAGAGTTATATAAAAAAAGCACAACAAATAACAGACAATGTGCAATTTTAGGAACTTGCAGAAGGGTTTACAAAATGAGGTGGCTTACCTCCTTTCCTGAGTAGATAGACAGGTACAACATATAGCATCACATGTTGGATATAGTACACCTCCATTTCAAATGGAAGCTGAAAATAAAGGACATATACTATAGTAAATGACTGTGCTCATTACTTAAAATGTGTCCGTTCTCTCAAGACGTGCTAAAAACTGAAACTTAAAATTCTGCTAAACTGCATCATCGTTTTGCATCCTTTCATGACAACACGTGGAGTTATAAACTTCCAAGAGTTGATGCCAATTCCCATGGTGCTTTAAGACTCTCACTACTGACTGTTATTCACAGATGAAGATGAAGCTGATATGCTCTAGACTACTACAATGATGTGCACTTACGTCTGACTAAAGTCTTCCAACAAACAAAATGAGATTAAATATTTACACCTTTCCATCTCCTGCATAACTAATATTATTCTGTTATAATTGCTTCCATTTTAATAATTTAAAATATTCCCACCAAACAGGACATATTTTAAAATGCCAAAAAGAAAACAAAAAGTATTCATGTTAAAGTCCATAGCAGTGCTTTGAATCCAGAGAAATACCACCTGAAATTTTAAAGGATTATTACATCTGTTTCCTGCCTAGTGTTGCCCTGTACCAAAAAAAAGTAATGCAATTGTCTTTTGTAGTTATATCTAAAGCCAAATCTTTGTCTCCATGGTAACACTCCATACATAGTTTCTAGGTTCTGCAGAAGAAAAAAATTACATAGAAACACAACAGTACATCATGCTAGTCTCCTGTCATTTGGGCTACTGCATCTAGGATTTTTAAGGAAGCCTCTAGGAAAACATGCTTTTAGTTTGCTCTTTCAGTTAAATTACTATAATCAGAATTAATGACTCAATACTTCACACATCTATGCCCCTGGTATTTTACAGCACCTACAAATATTTATAACTTTTCACGTGTCCACATATGCAAGACTTCAAAGATCTTTTGAATTCAATATACAATTATTATGTAGCTTAAAATGTACGTGGACTTCTTCTACACTGTCAGTGTCACAGCCGTTGCCTAAGCAGAAGAAATAAAAATGTATCATGTCACACTGATGTAATGTAATGAAACTGCTGGCTCCTGAAAGCACACCCAAATGATTCAATGTAAAAAAACAGAGAAGCAAATCCTTTGTTATAAAAAAACACACTGTACATCATGCAACCAAGTTCATATGAATGAACACACACATATCCTGGTAAAGGATGAGATGCATGTTTTTTCACCTACTACATGCACAGTTATTTTTCTTGCAGCGTTACTTGTGTAGTCAGTTCATGTCATGCTGAAAGGGTCCAAACTCTGCACAGACCTATGACAATAATGAGAAGTTATGTACCTACCATAACGTTCCATGTTAGTTGTCTTCTCTCGCCTTCTTTCTTGCTTGATGGGTTCGGAGCCGATCCTCGGCTCCGACTCGGCACTTGCTAAGCTCGAGAGTCACTTTTACCAGCTCGAGGCAGCCCCATATCCCATGATGCAAGGCGGTAAGTACCCAGATCTCGTTTGATGACAAAAGGGCAATAGCACCAAGCATAAACATTTCCCAAAGGAGGAAAGAAAAGCCAGCAGGATGGAAGAAGGACCAGTTCTGAATGGTCTTCAGCCTAATAATTCCTTGTAGAAAAAGGTCTGTCCAGGTCTGGGGGAAGGAGGGAGGGTCGCAAGAAAGAAGGCGAGAGAAGACAACTAACATGGAACGTTATGGTAGGTAGATAACTTCTCAATGTTAAGTTGTCAATCTCGCCTTCATTCTTGCTTGATGGGGCTGCGTCCCTAGCACCTCTATCCTGGGTGGCTCAATGGAACAGACTCTTGAGGACTGTAGAGCCAAAACTGGCTCTGTCCCTGGAGGCCAAATCCAATTTGTAATGGGAAACAAAAGTATGAGGAGTGGCCCAAGTGGCCGCTGCACAAATAGTGTCTAAAGGAAGTCTGGCTTGAAAGGCTGTAGAAGTAGCTAAGCTTCTGGTTGAATGTGCTTTAGGTTTTGAGCACAGCTGTTTTCCCCTGAGCCGATAGATTTCAGAGATGACAGAAGAAAGCCATCTAGATAAGGTCACTTTTGAGACAGGAAGGCCTTTCTTGTTATCAGCATAGGAAACAAAGAGTTGATCGGATTTCCTGAATTGTTTTGTCCTGTCCAAATAATATCTGAGTTGGCGGTGGACATCAAGATAATGTAGTTTTTGTTCCGATCTGTTCGAATAGTTTGGAAAAAATACAGGGAGATCAATGGATTGATTCAAATTAGTCTTTGAGGCGACCTTAGGCAAAAAGGTCGAGTTAGTTCTCAATGATGCTCTGTCTTTGTGGAAGACCAGATAGGGGGGGCGAACAGATAGAACATGAAGTTCAGACACCCTCCTAGCCGATGTAATAGCTACCAGGAATAAAGTTTTCCATGACAGAAATTTCAGGGAACAAGAAACAGCTGGCTCGAAGGGGGGAAGAATCAAGGATGTCAGCACTAAATTTAGGTCCCATTGAGGAGGAGGACTCCTGACTGGAGGCTTCAGGAGGAAAATTCCTTTCAAGAAGGCTCTACAAAGCCTGTGGGACATAATGTTGTGATCTGCGAACCCAACATGAAAATTCGAGATAGCAGCCAACTGAACTCTAACTGTGGAAGAAGAGGAGCCCGCATGAAAAATCTCCGCTAAATAATCCAAAACTGCTTGAACTGGAGCAGTGAAGGGATCAATATTCTTGGCTTTAGCCCAATAAGAGAAACGTTTCCATTTGCTTGCATAAATCCTCCTGGTAGAGGATTTTAAGGAAGCTACTAGGATGTCTCTAACAGGGTTAGAGATCAAAGGAAGCCTGGCTAAGGAAGGAAGTGGAGCAACCATGCTGTGAGGTTGAGAGAAGGGATAGACCGGTGCAGCTGACCGGATTGGTGAATCAGAAGATCTGGCACTGGGTCCAGATGCCACGGCTGCACCAAAAGGTGACGATGGAGGAACGGAAACCAAATTTGTCGAGGCCAATAAGGAGCAATGAGAATCAATTTGGCTCTCAAAACGGTTGCTTTCTGGATAACTTGAGGGATCAGAGGAAAAGGAGGAAAGGCATAAAGAAGTCCCAGGGGCCAATCCTGGGTCAGAGCGTCTCTGGGGGGATGGCCTGGCAGTGGGAAGAGAGAAAAGAAGTCTGGGCATTTGTTGTTTTGAGGAGTAGCAAAAAGATCGCAACATGGGCGACCCCATTCCAGAAAAATCTCTTCCAGTATAGATTGCTTGAGAGACCACTCGTGAGGCATGAGAGGCATGAGAATAGCTCTGCTCAATCTGTCCGCTAAAATGTTGGTTTTCCCAGGGATGTGCGTTGCTACCAGAAACCGATGAGAGGAGATCGCCCATTGCCAAAGTCTGAGCGCTTCTCAACACAAGGGGTAGGATTTGGTTCCGCCCTGTTTGTTGATATACCAAACTACAGACATGTTGTCTGTGTGGACTGCAATTGTCCCTACGGGAAGAGAGTCGTTGAGGGCTTGCAACGTTAAAAGCACTGCTCTCATCTCTAGGACATTTATGTGCAGGTGGTATTCGAAAGGCTGCCATGTCCCATGAACCATCCTGCCCTGATAATGACCCCCCCACCCGATCAGGGAGGCATCCGTGGTGACAGTGGCTACGGGGGATGGGGGTACAAAGTGTCTGCCTTGGTGAATCTGGGGAGAAGTGATCCACCAAGCAAGATGATTTTTGCAAATCTGTGTCACCAGAATTTGGTGACGCATTGGAAGTTGTTGAAAAGACCACTGAGTGAACAACATCCATTGAAGAAGGCGCATGTAGAAGCGAGCCAGGGGAAGAAGAGTAATGGCCGCAGCCATGAGGCCTAACACCTTTAGAACCATTCTGGCCTGTACCTTCTTGTTGGCTATAATGATCCTGACGTGACTTTGAATGTCTGAAATTCTTTGATCTATAAGGGTAGCTGACATCCGAACAGTGTTTAAGTTTGCGCCTATGAAAGTAATAGACTGGCAGGGCAATAAGGATGATTTTTCTGAGTTGATCGAGATGCCCAATTGAGAACAAAGATTTATTGTGTAATCCCTGGCTTGAACAAGCTGATGCCTGGTGGTGGCTGAAAGGAGCCAGTCGTCGAGATACAGAAACACCTGGAATCCTTGACATCTCAGGTGAGCCGTGACCACTGCCAAACATTTGGTGAACACTCTGGGGGCTGTAGTGAGACCAATGGGCAGGGCTCTGAACTGGAAATGACTGGACCCCAGCCGAAAGCGGAGAAATCTCCTGGAGCGTCTGTGAATTTTTATGTGATAGTACACATCCTGAAGATCTATTGAGCACATCCAGTTGTCCTTCTGCAAGAAGGGCAGGATTGACTGAAGAGTGACCATTCGGAATCTTGTCTTTCTCACAGACTTGTTGAGTCTGCTGAGATCCAATATTGGTCTCCAGTCTCCCGTCTTTTTGGGGACCAAAAAGAACCTTGAGTAGATTCCGGGCTCTGAATGATCTGTTGTAACTGGCTGAATGGCTCTTTTTTGCAGTAGTTTTAAGACTTCCAACTCTGCAATTTCCCTTAGACCGGGTGGTACATCTGGAAGGGAATTTGAGTGATAGAAAGGACTTTCCTCGAAAGGAATTTTGTAACCCTCGGATATGATCGACTGTACCCATCTGTCTTGAGTGAGGGAACGCCAGGCTTCTGGGTACAGCGATAATCTTCCCCCGACTGCCTCCAAGGACGGACAGCCGGGCAACATCTCAGGGATGCTGATAGGGCTTGTCAGAGAGAGGCTCTCTGCTTCCCTGGTTTTGTGGACCCCCTCTGCCTCTAGGGCGGCGTCTGTTGTTGTTACCCCCTCTGCCTCTAGGGGTAAACTGACCACGTGAATCCGGCGAGACTCCTTGGGATTTGTGGAACCACATTTTGTCACCCTTCTGTCCTTTGGGGTAAGGTCTAGAAGGGGTGGAAAAACGGACTCCTACGGCAGAAAGAGTTTTGCCGTCCTGCTCACACCTGGTCAACGTTTCCTTCACTTGAGGGCCAAACAAAGCTGACCCATCAAAGGGAGAGTTTGTGAAGGACGCCTTAAAGGGATCTGCAAAATTACAAAGCCGCATCCAGGCTTGGCATCTAAGAGCCACACCTGTACCTGCGGCCCTACTCGCTCCATCAGCAGCATATGATATCAGTCGCATGGAGGAGTTAGCAATGGAGTTAAGGGTTCCCAGCTGTGAAGCAATTTTTTCTTGAGCCCCTGCAGCTGTAGGATCCTGTACAACTTCACCTAGCTCCTTAAGGATATCCCTCTGGAGTCTGGTGAAGTGACATAGGTAGTTCAGCGAATGCATAGCAAAGGTCGCTGAAGAGAACATCTGCTTACCATATCTATCCATGGTCCTAGAGTCCTTATTAGGAGGATGGACAGGTACGGAAGGATCTGCAAGTTCCTTCTTAGTGGCGGCCGCCACCACCATGGCATCAGCAGGGACACCTTTTGTGAGAAATTGTTTGTCCGACGGGGCAGTAATAAATTTAGAAGGCCTCCTAGGAACTGGCTCTACAGAGTCAGGAGCAGCCCACGCCTTTCGAGCAATAACCTGCATAAGGGGGTCGAAAGGCGGAGACACCCAGGAGGTGGAGGGCCGAGATCCAAACGCCTCCAGGTATACTGACTCATCCTCAGAGGGATTATTGGTGGGCCAGTTTCCCCTCTGTCTAAGGAGTTCTAGGATGTCTGAGAAGGAGGCATCCTCAGAGGGGATCTTGGGGATCCCTCTGACTCATCTAAGTCAGTATCTGAAGTGATAGACTTGGGGGAGTCTACGTGTTTCCTCTTACAGGTCCTCTTCCGCGGAGGATCTCCTGACAAATCAGGAGAATCCTCGGAAGAGGGGGTTCTTCCCAGTGGGGAAACCTGAGGCGGAGGATCTCTGGGTCCGGGAGCAAGAGAAGTGGCAGAGATGTCTACAGGCACCATAGAGGGAGGAGCTAAGGGAACAGACTGCTGGCTGAGTCCAGTGGCCAGCACACTCTTCATCACCTCGGCTCCTCCCAGGGAGGTCCGAGAGAACCCGTTCCGAAGAGCCAGGAACTCCAGGACCCACCGAAAAGGAAGGCTCCGAGGCAGATGTCGGAGCCGAGCTCACCAAGGCCGAGGCTCCAAGGGGAAGAGTGGGGTCGGACAAGGGTCCGATGCCACTCACCCCCTCGGAGAAGACCAGGGAAGCCCGACCACCGAATCCCTCTAAGGAATGTCTCGAAGAGGAGATAAGAGTAGAGGCTGAAGGAGCAGAAAGGGGTATCTGTCCCTCAGCCGTAGCAGAAACTATTCCCGAAGACTCCAACTCCAAACTCTGGGGTAGAGTCGAAGGAGGAACTGCAATGGGGTGTGGACTAATAGTCGTCTGCTGAGACGGACTATGTAGCATTTGGGCCAGTGCCTGTGATTTTAGTAATCTACGGACCACTCTCTCTAAATCATGGTCAGAAAGCCTGGATGACCTTGAAGATCGGCTCCGATGGCTCCGTTCCGAGGAGAGAGCCGGAGCCGAGTATCGGCTCCAAGGAAGGGGACCTAGACCTCTTCCTCGAAGGAACCATCGGAGCCGATGAAACCACAGAAACTGTCAGAACCGACAACTTATCGGCACCGACAGGTAGCTTCGATGCATCGGCTCCAGCCAGAGCCGATACGGCCATAAAAGTAAGGGTGTCGGAGCCGATCGGAGCCGACACCGATGCCTGAGCCACATGGTGGTCGGAACCGATCGGAGCCGACACCGAAGTGGTCGAACCAGAATCGGCACCGATAGCCATCGGTGCCGAAGGTTTGGGTAACCCAAAATCGGCTCCAGCCGGAGCCGATCTCGACTCTGAAAGAGTCGGAGCCGAGGCCACAGGCTTGGACACAGAAGCCTGGGCCTTGGAAGTCTTAGATGGGGCCGACTTAGCCGGAGAGCCCTCCGGCTTAAGAAGGCCCCTCAAAATCAATTTATTTCTTCTTTCCTGCAGGACTCTCTGGCTAAAAGAGTGACATATAGCACAGGAGTCCTGCAGGTGAAGAGGCCCCAGGCAGTAAAGGCAAGAAGTGTGACCGTCTGTCAGAGACATCTTCTGACAGCACGAGTCACACTTCTTAAAGCCTGAGACCCTTTCCTTAGACATGGTGAATAATACACACACACAACACCAGTCCAAGAAATTAAATTATATATATCAAAAAACTATCAATAGCAGACACACACACACACACCCTAACAAGGGGGTGGATGGGATGGGAGAAAGTCTGACTAAAAGTTTTAAGGAGACAGGGAAAATTTTTGTCAGAAAGGGACTAAAACTGTGTTAAAACTAATAATTTTAAGGTTTTTTTAAGAAAAGGGGCAAAAATAGTAATGTAAAAATCACTTACCAGGAAGGAGGACCTCATCAGCGAAGCGGCAAACGAGATCTGGGTACTTACCGCATTGCATCATGGGATATGGGGCTGCCTCGAGCTGGTAAAAGTGACTCTCGAGCTTAGCAAGTGCCGAGTCGGAGCCGAGGATCAGCTCCGAACCCATCAAGCAAGAATGAAGGCGAGATTGACAACTTAACATTGTGGAGTTTGGTCTCTCCCATAACAAGTTTACTCAGTAAGGAATGCAGGGAATGTACAAATAATTTCCAGTGGAAGTCAGCACCCTCTTTCATCACATCAGTACAATCGGCCCCAAAGATGACCTTTTCCCCAATGAGAGAAAGACCATCCTGATCCATGATTAAAATCCATGATTAAAATCCATGGTTTCCGATAAGAGTGGTGGAGGTGTCACACAAGAAAAGAGTATCACCATTACTTGCCTGAAACACCCGTTTCATGTTATGCAGATTTTCCTCTTAGATGTACCCTACACTTAGCACCTCAAGCTACTGTAGAGGCTGGAATGTAAAAGAATTAAAATGCTAGATTCCGAATTAAGAGTTTAACAAAAGGCAAGTATGAATCAGGTCTGTAACAAATGGAATTACCTCAAACAAAATTTGGAGCATGCAGGTTATCTTCAACTGTGATAACCAAAGAAGTTAACAAGGGGAAAGCAGGAAGGCCATTACAGCAGGAGGAAATATTATATAAAATTAAAGTAAACTGCATAGCAAGGCATCCACTGTAGACACAACAGCATATGCTTTTAAAAAGCGAGTTGTTTATTTTATGCTACAAAATGAACAACATTTTAATAATCTACACCCTTGGCATATTTGCCATAAGTGTTATTTAAACTATGTATTTTGCTAAACTAAGGGAGTGAATATTCTTGAAATGTTGTACAAGCTGATGTAAAATTCCAAAATATCCCAATTATGCCCCTGACAAAAGGCACCACAACAGATTAATAATATTCGTTCATGGATACGTAGACTTTTTTCCTAAATACCTTCTATAATTTCTAGCAGCGCTGTAATCCTAAATAATACTGTTTAATACAAGGGTAGTGATTTTGAGGAAGCAGTCTGAAAATCTCTGCTAGACATACTGGAAGGTACTGTAGCTGTTAAAGTCAGCTTGATGCCCTAAGGTACAAGGTTGTTTGCTTCCTGCTAATCAAATGTGATGCACTGAAACAAATGACAAGCCAAATTTACTTGGATGTGCATAACCAGTGTTATGGGTTACAAATATTTGAGACACTCATCCTCAATGCACATTTCCTGTCTCCCAGTACAGTAAGTAAACAATGTGCTAGCATCCAAACAATGCATCAACCTCAACTTGTGGGTACAGTAATTTGTAAAGACTGAGACTGTAAAACTTAAAATCAAGAACACTTTTAGGCAAAGACCTGCTTTGTTCATCTTCAAATCCACTTAGCCTTGTTACTCTCTACTCATCCCTCATCAGATCCATTATAGAGTACAATGCCCCATTTTGGCATGTATCTCATAAGACACCTACAACAATTGGAAAGGCCACAGAAACACCTCACTAAGAGGATTACTGGTCTCAAACAGATGTCATACACAGACAGTCTCAAAAAACTCCAGCTCTACTCTATCACATATTGCCTACTCAGAGGCGCTCTCTGCCTAACATACAAAGCTATGTCAAATCCAGAGCTGTTGGACATGCTACACTTAAAGAAATCCCAATCTCTCTAAACCACACACTCCAGGAACCTAAAACTGGTCACCACAATAAACAACATGCTGGAGGGATAGATTCCTGCCCCAGAGACTTCCCATACTCTGGAACAAACTACCCATTCATGTCAAGCAAAGCTCTCATTGGCCCTCTAAGAAAAATCTTGACGACTTAATGGGAAATAGAAAATTCACCCTGGGGATCACTTCTGCGACACTGCTCGACAGGGGCACAGGAAAATAATTTTCTTGGGAAAGCCAGGGAACCTGTTTGGCTAGGCTTATATAGGCCCCAGGGCTGCTAGCCTAGTACCTACCTATGAACCTATAAAAGTTACACTATCTTTTTCACCTGGAGAAGACATGAGATCACTGACACAACTAAAAGAGAATGGCTACTAATAAGAATACTTCCCACATTAAAACATTTAAGACCAGTACTGTGCAAAACACAAAATACAGTGCCATATACACGACAGTACACATTATTAAAACTGCAAGCAGAAAGGAGCAGCCTTCTTGGGGAAACACTGCCCTGTCAGTGAGAGAGTAAAGGTCCACATTTTTTATGCGGAACAAGTCTGCCATCACTACTGCCAAATACACCCTGAGAAAGGCACCAGGGAGTCTAAACAACTGCAATAAGGAGACTTCATGGACAGAAAGTCTTCAAAACTGCACTTTTTTTTTTAGTTTAATAGAAATTAATTTGTACTTGCAGAATGATCATTTCCTATACCTCTTGTGATGCACACTCCAATTAATGTGCTGTCATTCATTAATCAAAGTGTGATCCAAGCTGTTTTGCTTTACGTAGGACTGGCCTTAATGGAAGGTCAGATAAGTGGCCATTTAAGCTGTCACTCACCTATCTGGGTAAGAATTGCTGCAGTAAACAAAAAGGCAAAAGAAAATTTGCTTTACATGTGTATTCTTACATGTAGGCTGCAGTCCTGCCTCTCAATTGCCTAGAGGACATTAACTGTCATTTTTCCCAGTAGCTCACACCAACCACGGCACTCAAAAATAATGTGGGGAAATGTTGGAAAGTTTCCTCAAAACAGTCCATACTTCTGCACCAGTCTGAAGTGATGCTAGTAAGGGTCTTATCATCACTACTTCAAACTGAATAGTACAAGAACACTCTTCAACATTCTGCTCCATGTGCCACAAACAGTCAGCTGTATGCATCAAGGTAATGTGGAAGACAGACTAGATTCATGGATACAACTATATTATCAGAGTTTAGGAACAGCTGGTGTAGTTTTCCAATTTGGAGACTATTTGGAATAGAATGATGTTGGCTGGAGACTGTAGTGGCAAGAAAGTACAGTTTTGTACCTACCATAAATGTAGATGTCCGATAGGTATGCATCTGCAGTCATCACATATGGGTTGTCCTGCCTCAGGCAGCCCTTCGGTCGGCCGCATTCCAAAGTCTGGGTCTGGCTTCGGCTGATGTCGCACTTTCCCCGACGTCAGAGTGTCTGGGGTATAAAAGCATCAGCCGACGCCATCTTCCTCAGTTTTTCTTGCCCCAGATGCCAGGTGCCCTCTAGGAAGGCTAAATTTGGAGGAATGCAATAAAATTCCAAACATTTGCAAAAATATATATATACATGTATATACAAACAAATACACCATAATATATTCCCCCAGCTAGCTAATAGAGGGGTAAGTACCCTAGGAATACCACAGAGGGGAAGGAGGGAGGGTAAACCTGACTGCAGATGCATACCTATCGGACATCTACATTTATGGTTGGTACAAAACTGTACTATGTCCTTCAAGGATACATCTGCAGTCATCACATATGGGTAGAATACCATAGCCAATCTGGGGGTGGAGGTACTAAGTAAAGGATGGTGTAGTTAAGATACCCTGCAGGACTGCCGTAGCAAAACCTGCTCTGGATCTGGAGTATAAAGGTAAATTGTAATGCTTGGCAAATGTATGCACGTTGCTCCATGTAGCAGCTTCTAAAATGTCCTTGGTAGCCACCCCTCTTGGGAAGGCTGTGGTGGTGGCTGTGGCTCTCGTGGAATGAGGTCTAATGTTAGCTGGCACAGTTTTTCCATGAAAGGAGTAACAAAAATGAATGCAATTCCCTACCCATTTTGAAATTGTCTGTTTGGAAATTGCTTTTCCTTGTACCCCAGCAGCATATGCTACAAACAACTGGTCAGTCTTTCTGTAACTCTTAGTTCTGTCCAAGTAGTAGCGCAATTGTCTGTGTATGTCCAGGGTGTGCAGAAGTCTCTCCCCTTTATTTTGTGGTTGTGGGAAGAATGTAGGCAAGTGAATAGCTTGGTTCAACGATACCCTGGATACCACCTTTGGCATAAATGTAGGATTGGTCCTCAAAGAAACTCTGTCCTGATGAAAGATAAGAAATGGTTGCACTGCCATTAAAGCTTGTAACTCAGATACTCTTCTTGCTGAGGTTATGGCCAGAAGGAAGGCAGTTTTCCTAGACAAAAACTGTAGATCTGCCGATGCTGCTGGTTCAAAGGGAGGAAGTGTTAGCTTTTCCAACACGAAATTAAGGTCCCAAGTAGGTAGAGGTGGTTTCCTTGGAGGTTTGATGTTTTTGATTTCTCTTAGAAACTGTCTTAGGAGAGGATGAGAGAAGACAGGTGGATTAACATTGTATTCTGCTGATATTGCTGAGGCATGTATCTTAATGAAAGAGTAAGACAGGCCATTGTGGAACAATTCTGCCAAATATTCCAGTATATGTGCCATGTTCATCACTGTCAAAATCTAGGCCCTTTGTTGTGTTCCAGGTGTGAAATCTTTTCCATTTTGCTGAATATGCCTTCCTTGTGGAAGGCCGGCGAGCTTCCATAATAATATCCTTCACTCTCTGGGATAGGTTATCCTGAGGAGTAGTCATGGTATTCTCCAGGCAGTTAGCTGCAAGGTTTTCAGGTTGGAGTGTAGAGTTCTGAAATTGTGCTGCGTCAGTAGAAGTGGCCATAGGGGGAGAGGCCATGGTTTCGTCTGTGACATGCTCTTTAACAGTGGGTACCAGTGCTGTCTTGGCCAGTTTGGAGCTATCAGAATCACTCTGGGCTGCTCTGTCCTGATCTTCAGTAGGACCTTGGTCATTAATGGGAGAGGTGGGAAAGCATACACTGTTAGAGCTTTCCAGCTGAAAGAGAGAGCGTCCACTTTCCAGGCTTGTGGGTGGTATGTCCTTGAGCAGAATTTCCTCAGTTGATGATTGTGGGGGGAAGCGAACAGATTTATTTCCGGGCTTCCCCATGATTGTGTGATGAGTAAGAAGATGTCTGGGTGCAGCATCCATTCGTGTGCATCCACTGTAGTTCTGCTTAAGCTGTCTGCCAGTATATTGTCTTTCCCTGGCACGAACTGGGACTGTAGCTGTATGTTGAGTTTCAAAGCAAGTTCCCATAGATTCATTGTCAGTCTGCAAAGAGGGTAGGAATGGGTGCCTCCTTGCTTGTTTATGTACCACATAACTGTGGTGTTGTCTGTCCTTATGAGCAGGTGGCCTTGCTGAAGGAAAGGTTTGAAGGCCTCGATTGCGTGCATCACTGCCAGCATTTCCTTTTGGTTTATGTGCATGCGCAGCTCTCTTTGTGACCATAGCCCTTGGATACATCTGCCCTCCATGTGTGCTCCCCAACCTTGGTCTGAAGCGTCCGTGGTGATGGTTTGGTTGGCTCTTGGCTTGCTGAAGGGCAACCCGCTGTTCGACTGGCAGGCTTGAGCCCACCACAGAAATTCCTTTTGTAGGCAAGGAATGAGTGGGATCAGAGTTTCTAAGCTGTGACTGTGCTGTGTCCATAAACTTCTTAGGTACCATTGTAATTTTCTCATATGCAGTCTTGCTTGCGGAATCAGAAGAATGCAAGATGCCATGTAACCCAGGGCCTGCAGGATTTTCCTTGCAGTCAGCTGAGTTTGTCTTGTCAGATTCTTGAAGTAATCTGGTAGTTGTTTTTGTTTTTCTTCTGTGAGAAAGGCCATTTGGGTGGTTGTGTCTAGATCCGCACCCAGAAAGGTTATTCTTTGGGATGGAACCAGTCTTGATTTGTGGATGTTGACTGTATATCCCAAGGCCTGTAGCAGGTGGATGGCATAGTCCAAGTCCTTTAACAAAGTTTGCTTGTTGTCTGCTTGTATAAGGCAGTCGTCCAGATATGGGTAGATTTGAATCCCCTGAAGTCTGCAGTGTGCAATTACTGATGCCATGCATTTCGTGAATACTCTGGGCGCAGTAGATAAGCCAAAGGTTAATGCTGAGAATTGATAATGCTCTGACCCTGCAAGAAATCTGAGGTGTCTTCTGCAGCTTTGTCGAATAGGGACATGCAGGTATGCCTCCTTGAGGTCTAGAGTCACCAGCCAAGACCCCTTGCCCAGCATGGGAAGGAGTTGCTGTAGAGTCAGCATTTTGAATTTTGGCACAATGAGGTAAGTATTCAGTGCGGACAAGTCGAGAATAGGCCTCCATTGATTTTCTTTTCTTGGAACAAGGAATAATCTGGAGTAAAATCCTTGGCCTTGTTCTGAAAGAGGTACCTTTTCTATGGCTTTCATTTGCATTAAGTTGGTAATTTGCTTCAAAGCCTCTGCCCTCTGATTTGGTGGCAGGTCTGGCATGCCTCTCCTTTTTGGCAATGAGTGGAAATGGAACCTGTATCCTTTGTCTATTATTTGCAGTGTCCATGTGTCCCTTGTAATGCTGTGCCAATTTTTTTGAGAATAAAGAAAGCTTTCCGCCCAAAGGTGCTTCTAATTGAGCCCTGGTCGCCCGAGTCAAAATAAAGTCATTGAGTCTGTCCTGGTGTAGCAGTTGTAGTTCCTGCACTACCTCTCTGGTTGGGAGGCTGCCACTGACGGCCTCTGTAGGAGCCTCTAGCTTGCCCTCTACCTCTGGCACGCCTATTCCTGCCTCTCTGAGATCTGTCTGAGTCCGGAAAGGACCAATTCTTAGTAGGCCAATTTCTGCTGAATCTCGGTGGTTGGACTTGCAGAAAGTCTTTGACTGTTTGCACAGATTTTGCCTTTTCTTCAAATTTCTTTAAAACTTCTTGAGCAGTGGAACCAAATAATTTTTGCTTTTCCATAGGAGCATCCAAAAGCTTAGCTTTAACATGGTCTGGCAGAGATTGTTCCTTCAGCCAGGCATGCCTACGTATAACTGCACCTGTCATAGCTGACCTACATGAAGCTTCCAATGCATCATAACCACACTGCAAGAAATGGTTACTAACCTGTGGGAGTTATGCACCAGATCCTGAAGGGATTTGCGATCAAGGGGTTCAGAAGAGGACAGTTTCTTATGCAATTCATCTAACAAATACTCTTGGTACTGTATCATATGAAATTGACAATTTAATGCCCTCATGGAAAGAGTTGCAGAAGTATACACTTTCTTACCCCATCTCTCTAATGTTCTGGACTCCCTTTCAGAGGGTAGAGGGTTTTTAGTAGTGGCAGCTGCAACCCCTTTTGGGCCGTGGGAAATAGTTTCTGGATCAGCAGAGTGGGCCTTGTACAGGTGTAGATGTGAGTCCAGGACCCTGTAGTACCTATCAGGTTTGGCAGGAGCCGGAGGGAGAGAGTCAGGGGCAGTACTAGCATCAGAGTACACATCATCAATGACATTCAAAACAGGAGGTATAGCTAAAGGCCTATGCTGAGGTAAATGTAAAAAGGTCCTTAATCTCTTTCTGGAATCAGAGAATTCCTGACCCTGCCACTGAAAATGTTCTCTCAGAGTGTAATGTCTCTCCAAAGGAAAACTCTTCAGGAGGGGAGGCAGAGGGAATAGATTCTTCAGCATCAGAATCCTCGTAGGCCGAATAAGCCTCCTCCTGGTGGTCTGACAGAGCAGAGCCATCAGTGGACTCATCTGAGGACTGGGGGTCAGAGGGCTCAACTCTGGGCCTTTTGTCTGGAGGTGGTTGAGAGCCCCTGTCTGGATGAGGTTGGGAACCTCTAATTAAAGAAATCAGATCCTCTGCTAGGCTAAGAATCTGAGAGCCAGTAGAAGGTCTCTGAGAGGAAACCTTGGGAGGCAAAGCTTTAGTAAGTTTAGCAGCTTTAGCCCTAGAGAAAGCCTTAATGGACATGGAAGCAGGGGGTCTGGCTGCACCACGTGCAGGAGTGGACTTATCTAAAGGAATGGTGTCAGAAGGTTCCTGGACACCGGTTTCAGTAGGTAATTCAATAACCAATTCGGCCGGGCCTCCGGGGCCGAGGTAGTCGGTTGTGTGGTTTCAGTAATAGGAAGTACCAAGGACTCTGTTTCAGCCGAGGCCGAGACACTCGCGGTAGGCCTGACCGTGGTTTCAGCCGAAACCGCGGTCCGCGTGTGTCGGTCCTTGTCCTTCCGTTTTTTAACTAAATGCGAAGTCGGAGTCTGCGACGGCATCTTATAAGCAAAACTAGCCCCAAAAAATTCCTCTGCAAACTCCGACCGACGTCTAAGAGTTTGTCGGTTGAAGGAAGCACAGGCTGAACAGGCCGAGACGTCGTGGTCTGGGCCTAGGCAGGGGAGGCAGTAAGAGTGGAAATCCTTATGAGGTATTTGTTTCCCACAAGTTAAACAATTATTAACTTTATCTGACATCGGCTGAGGCAAGAAAGAGTCCCCAACGGGGTACTTAGCATTTTTGAAGTCTTCGGTAGCTGAATCACAGGAGCTGGCCGACCGGCACTTGCGAACTGCTTCTGCTTCGGGCACCACGCGGCAAGAAAGACTGAGGAAGATGGCGTCGGCTGATGCTTTTATACCCCAGACGCTCTGACATCGGGGAAAGTGCGACATCAGCCGAAGCCAGACCCAGACTTTGGAATCCGGCCGACCGAAGGGCTGCCTGAGGCAGGACAACCCATATGTGATGACTGCAGATGCATCCTTGAAGGACATTGGGTAGGATCCACTAAAGGACCGTGGTTGCCAGTGCCACCAAGGATGTTTGAGAGGAGGTCTGTGTAGCAGTGTTTGCACTACCTACTACAGACTGCTGTAGGTGTTGGATTCAGAGGCAGGCTGTGTGCAGTAAGTAAATTTGGGTCTTACAGTTTTTGGATAAAAGAGTCATTACATTCCGCAACATTACAGGGTGACTCTGAGGTGAAGTATCTATTCTAAATACACCTGTGAACTGAATAAAATAAATACCTTTGGGCTTTCCTGGAGAAATTTTGGGATGAGGGGAAATGGGGGAAAGGCATACAGTAGACCTGGGGGCCAATCGTGCATTAGAGCATCCCTCGGTGACTCCCCACGACGGGGGATCAGGGCAAAGTAGTTTCTGCATTTGATGTTTAGGAGGGAAGCAAACAGGTCGCAGCAAGGCCTGCCCCAACGGCGGAAGATCCGATCTGCTATTACAGGACTGAGGGACCACTCATGAGGCATCAGGATGTTCCTGCTCAGACTGTGTGCAACAAGGTTGGAACTCCCAGGAATGTGCGTTGCTATACAAATCGGTTGGAAGCTATCGCCCAGCGCCAAATTATCATGGCTTCCCAACACAGGGGGTAAGACCTGGTTCACCTTGCTTGTTTATATACCAGATGACTGACATGTTAGTCCGACTGAATTGCAATGGTCCCAGATGGGAGGGATGTATGGAATACTTGCAATGCTAAGAGAACTGCCCTCAATTCCAGGACATTTATGTGCAAATTGGCCTCTATAGGGGACCAGGTGCTTTGGACTGCATTTCCCTGGAAATGCCCCCCCCCCCCCCCCAATAGGGAAGCATCCGCTGTCACCATGGCCCTGGGCTGGGGGGAGACAGAATGGTCGACACCAAAGATTTGCTTCTGGCTTCATCCACCACAGCATTTCTTTCTTGCAAAGGTTTGTAAGGCGAATCATGTGGTCGAGTGGGTGGGTTAAGATAGACCATTGTGATGAAAGGAGCCACTGTAATAGTCGCATGTGCAACCTCGCCAGTGGTACTAGAGTAATGGTTGCTGCCACAGAGCCCAATAGTTGTAGTACAAGGCATGCTGGTACAAATGTTTGTGGAAGGAGGGCTTGAATCTGGTTTCTTATTCTTGAAAGCCTGTGAGGAGGGAAGGAAGCTTGACAGGATGTTGTGTTAAATATCGCTCCAATAAATTCCAGTGTTTTTTTGGGGACATTTGTCCTTCTTGATCGTAATCCCTAAGTAAAGAGCAAGGCCTTGAGTGTAAGCAAGGCTGTGGATGAGAAGATTCCTGGTCGTGGCAGTTAGGAGCCAATTGTCTAGATACGGAAACACCTGAAATCCTTGTAGTCGAAGATGAGCTACTACAACTGACATACATTTGGTGAACACATGGGGGGCTGTTGAGAGACCGAATGGCAGTACCATGAACTGGTAGTGAATGGCTCCAAGCTGGAAGTGGAGAAATCTTCTGGAGCGCTGGTCCATATTTTATGTGGTAATACATGTCCTGGAGATCTACAGAGAACATCCAGTTGTCCTTCCCTAGAAAGGGGAGGATGGACTGTACCATGACCATCCGGAATTTTTGAGGTTTTATAAATTTGTTCAATAGGCTGAGATCCAGGATTGGTCTCCAGTCCCCTGTCTTTTTTGGCAATAAAAGGAACCTAGAGTAAAAGTCGGATCCTCTCAGGTCTGGTGGGACTGGCTGGTTTGACTCTTTCTTAGCAGAGTTTCGATTTCTAAGGCTGCTACCTCCCTCTGATTGGGTGGAACATTGGGGATTTGTTTGGCGGGTCTGGGAGAAAGATCGAATGGGATATTGTAACCTCTGGATATTATTTTCTACACCCATACATCGGCAGTAATAAGATGCCAGGTTGGTAGGTGCAGAGAAAAACAACCCCCGACAGCTTCCAGAGGAAAGCAATCGGGCCACTGCTTGGGAGCGCTGGTAAGGGTGGTTGAAGAAGGAATCTGTAGCGCCCTGGTTACGTGGACCCCTCTGCCCCGAACGGGGCATCTTTCAGATGAGTTGCCCCCTCTGCCCCAGGGGGATTGGTCACCACGAGTGTCATGAAAAGATCATTGGGACTTTTTGATCCACAATTTCCCTCCCCTCTGGTTCCTAGAATAGGATCTCTGGGAGGTGGAAAAACATATGCCCACAGCAGACAAGGTATTTCCGTCTTTCTCATTTCGTGATAGTGTGTCTCGTACTTTGGGACCAAAGAGTGAAGATTCGTCAACATGCGCGTTGATGAAGGAAGATTTAAAGGAGTCTGCGAAATCACACAAATGCATCCAAGCATGCCATCTTATGATGATGCCTGATGCGACTGCTCGAGCTGCCCCCTCGGTGGTGTGAGATATCAATCACATCGAGGAGTTCGAGAGATTCCAGGATAGCTAGCTGAGAGGCGACAATATCACGCACCTCATCAGGTAGTACTCCCACCAAAGAGGTAGACATTTCAGAAATTAGATCTCTTTGAAGGCAAGTGAAGTGTGCCAGATAGTTCAGCGACCGAATGGCAAAGGTCGCTGAAGTGTAGGTCTGCTTCCCCAGTCTGTCCATGGCCCAAGACTCCCTGCAGGGGATGAACAGTGGAACTATTTTTCTGCCAGTTCCCTCTTGGTGGCCACCGCCATGACCATGGAATCAACTACCAACTGCTTGGACCAATTGGGCTGGTCTTCGGGGGTGGATAAAATTTTGTCCGGCCTCTGAAGGACAGGTTCTACATTGTACAGGCCCTTCCAGGCATGCTGAACGATCAGCTTTACAAGGACATCCGCAGGTGGTGTCCCAGGAAGTAGATGGCCGGGAACGGAAAGTCTGCAAGAGCACCGATTCCTCTGAAGGGTTAGAGGACTTCCAGTCTCCCCTCTGCTTGAGGATTTCGAGAATGTCTCCAAATGAGGTCTTCTGGGGGAGACCATGGGGAACCCTTCTCCTTCATCGCAATCAGTGTCCTCAGTGATAGATTCCTCAGGGGAAACAAGGTGGTCCCTCTTGCACCGTTTCTTCTGGGGTGGCTTCCCAGTGGGATCTTCTGACGAGGACTCCGGAAAGAGAGTTCCCTTCAAGGGAAGGTCTTGCGGCTCCCGTGCCCAGGATCCTAGAGTAGGGGGTTGGGACAGCTGCATGCTAGAGGGGGGCTCTGGTGTCGATGCCATTGGTGTTGCCTGTGAGCCTGTTGCGGTATAGACCCCCACAATCACCTGGAAAACAACCCCACCCAAGGAGGGATGGGAGCCCAAAACCGAGAAGGACAACCTCAGAACCGGGGTCACACCCCTCCCCGAGGAGCCCGCCTCCAGATGAGGAGCTCCGAGAAGACTGATGGCTGTCGGTGGAGCTGTGGATATAGACGGTGCCGAAATAGGAACCACTGTGCAGACAGCCAAACACTGCTCCGAGGGTGCACTGGTTCAAATGGAGCCGATGCACCAAGTGTAGTTGGTGCCGACAGGGGAAACTCCACAGTTGGAGCAGAGACAGTATGCACCGTGGTGGTCATTGGTACCTTAGTCTCCAGAGCCTGGGAACAGGCCGGAGGATATACTGGTGAGTATGCTGTGAAAGATTCCGTTCCAAAGGGGACAGAAGATCTAGCAGGGGTGGGCAATCCTCTAGCTGCCAGAAGCTGGTCCAGAACCCACACTACATCTTGTCATGAAAGGCTCCTGGTGGATCTATAGGAGGCTGCTAAAGGAGAGTCAGGTTTTTCAAGAAAGGGTCTAAATTGGTGCCCCGAAAAAGGGTCGTAAGTTGATGAATACCTGGTTCTGGGAAGGTGTTCAACTTTTGGAACAGACAGGGTCATAGTCTGTGGAGCCATATAAGCTATCGGCACCGTGGCAGAGGAAGGTGCCGAAGTGGGTATGCTTGTCAAAGCTGGTGTCAGAATCAAGGACGGCACCAAAGATGATGGTGCCGAAGCTGGAACTGTGATAGAAGTCAACATCAAAGGCGGCACCGAGGGAGAAGACAGAGAGCCTGATGCCGAGGTTGTCTGCGAAGGAGCCGGAGAAGCTCGGTGTCGACTCGGTTTCCGAAACGGACGGAGATGTAGGAACAGAGTGACTCCATTTCTCTGTGTTCTTTGGTCTTAGGAGGTGGTGAGACCTCTGCCCCAGAGAGAGCCTCCGAAAAAGGCATTTTCATTAAACCTTTCAAAATCAATTTGTTTTTGTGCTCAGCTAGAGTGCGATTACTGAAACTGGAGCAGATGTCACATGAAGCATTTATATGGTCAACGCCCAAACAATAAACGCACCAAGCGTGACCATCTGAGTTGGGCATCTTATGCCCATACTTATCGCACTGCTTAAACTCCAGTTTAGCTTTTACTGACATAATGACACTAATCTACACTGACAAAAAACAGTCAAGAAAAGGAAACAATAGCAGCAAAGTGAAAAGAGAAAGCTTAAAAAAAAAAATTATATATATATATATATATATATATATATATATATATATATATATATACACACACATAAAGGAAAGAGAAGAGTACCAACAATGGTACCTAGAAATATCAAAAGTGGTAAAAAGAGGGCCTAACAAAGGTAGGAGAGAGGTACAGTACCAATGACAGTATAAGGGTAACTACCAAAGGTAGATGGTTAAAAGTATTAGAAGTTTATAGGCGAGAGGAAAAATTAGCGGGAACTGACTAAAAGGTAAAGTTTTGAGAGAAACTACACAAAATACACAAATTTTACACTTGGCTTTGATAGAGAAGGCTTGGCACGTCTGATGAGGAACGCGGCAAACGAGATCTGGAGAGACTATGAGAGGGGCGTTATGGGTAGGTCTTAGCTGACAGTTTTTGGCTGGTGTGAGCTTGAAAATGGCAGTGTTGGTTCTGAGGATGGAACCGAAGTCCTATCAGTAAGGAATGAATAAAAACTTACATCAGATGTATTTCTATTATCAGGCTTTCCCTCATTGATCTTTTGCAAATGACGGATTTTTTTTTTTTTTAGCTCTGTCTAACTATAAATCTTAGCTGTGTGCACATCCAAAAGAATGTAACATTCTTTCTTCTTTATTCGGGGACTTCAGTAAAAAGATGTAAAGTGAATAGCCTGATTCAGAGATGCTTCTGCCACCACCTTAGGCATAAAAGTAGGGTAAGTATGTGAAGTTACCCTGTCTTTGCTGAAACTCAGAAGAGAGTCTTTGCACATTAAGGCTTGCAACTCAGATTCTTCTAGCATATATAGCAGCTACAAAAACCAGTCTTTCAGGAATGATGCTCAAGGGCTGCAAAATCAGCTGGTTCAAATGACATGAGAGTGTTTTTCTAATGCATACCTTAGGTCCCACGGTGGGGTAATATCCTTTTTGGTTGGTCTGAGGTGAAGGACTCCTTTAGAAACCGGTCAACTCACAATTGAGGGTGAAAGAGGATGATTTAAAGACAGGCAATTTGAGATAGCTGAAAAAAGAAGTTATGTCTTACCATAACGTTCCATCTGTGTTGTTGATCTTCGTTCATTCGGTTCTTTCCTCGGAACCAGCTCTATACCAAGCTCATGTCAGCCAAAAACTCTCGAGCCAAGATCCTACCCACAATGCTCTGCTCCCTGTTAACTCAGATCAAGTTTGCAAGTTGATAGACAAAAGTAGAGGCTCCCTCTGGTCATAACAGACCTACATGAATGGAAGGAGGACCATATGAAATCCACCAGGAACTTCCGGAGAGGGAGGGGAGTAATGAATGAACAAAGATCAACAACACAGATGGAACGACATAACTTCTTTATCTGATGTTCTTAATCTTCGTTCATTCCTTGCTGATGGGACAGAGTCCCCAGCTACCTATATCCCTGGGCAGCCCTCATGGAAGGACATTCCTGAGCACCATGGAACCAAAAGAAGCTCTTCCTCCGGAGGCCAAATCCAATTTGTAATGAAGAATAAAGGTATGGGGTTGGCCCAAGTTGCAGCTGAGCTAATGTCATTGAGGGGAAGCCCTAGAATGGAAAGCTGCTGAAGCTCCCATTGACCTTGTAGAATGGGCCGTCACTTTGTGAGGCAAGGTGATGTTGTTCTTGTTTTAGATTAAGGTAATGCAATTTTTTCAATCATGACGCTAATGTAACTTTAGAAACAGGACGACCTAGCCTTGGTCCAGAAAAAGCCAGAAATATTTGGTCTGATTTACGGGTAGATGTTGTTCTGTCCAAATAAAAATGGATTTGCCTGTGAACATCTAGGGAGTGCAGGCAGTACTCCCCCTTGTTAGAATGATTAGGAAAAAATACTGGGAGGTCAAGAGACTGGTTGATAGATCGCTGACACCACTTTCTGTAAAAAGGAGGAATAAGTTCTCAGTGACATTCTATCCTTATGGAAAATAAGGTAGGGACATTTGGTGCATGAGGCTTGAAGTTCTGACAGACATCTGACCGATGTCACAGCAACCAGAAACAAGGTTTTCCAAGAGAGGTACTTTAAATCACATGAAGATGCAGGTTCAAAGGGGGGTGCTGTTAGGGTTTGCAGAACCAAAGCCAAGTCCCAAGGTTGTACTGGTTCCCTAAAGGGAGGTTCTAGGTGAAAAACGTCCTTCAAGAAAGTCTTATAGAGTCTGTGTGACATGAGCGAAGAGTCCTGGAAGCCAATATGGAAATTAGAAATGGCAGCTGAATGAACACGAACAGTAGAGGCTGATACCCCAGACTGAGAGAGATCTGATAAATAATCTAATACCACCAAAACTGGGGCTAACAAGGGGTCCAATTGCTTGTTCACTGCCCATAAGGTAAATCTTTTCCATTTGCTGAGATAGGTTAGCCTGGTGGATGACTTATGAGATGCAATAAGAATATTGCGCACCGGGGAGGAGGGTTATCCTGCCTGGCAATCATTGGAAGTCGAGGAAACCAAGCTGTCAGCTTCAGGTTTGTTAAGACTGGGGTTGGTAAGACCCTGAAGATGGGAGATAAATGTCAGAGTTCGAATGAGAATCCATGGTCGATCTAGCAGGTGAAGCCAGAAGAAGGGGAACCAAACTTGTCGAGGCCAATATGGAGCAATGAGGATTACTTTGGTCTTCAACTTCCATGCTTTCTTCAAAAAACTGGGAAATGAGGGGAAGAGGAGGGTAAGCATAAAGCAGACCCGAGGGCCAAGCGTGGACTAGACCGTCTCTCGGTGACCATCCCCGAGGTGGGATCAGGGCAAAGTAGTTACTGCACTTGTAGTTGATTGGGGAGGTGAACAGGTCGCAGCAAGGCTGGCCTCAGTGGTTGAAATTTGCCGATATCACAGGATTGAGGGACCACTTGTGAGGTTGTAGAATGCACCTGCTCAATTTGTTCGCTATCATGTTGGAGCTCCTGGGAATGTGCATTACAATTAGAAAGCGGTTGGAAGCTATCGCCTATTGCCATATTCTCAAGGCCTCTCAGCATAACGGGTAAGATCTGGTGCCCCCTTGCTTGTTGATGTACCAGACTACTTACATGTTGTCTGATTGGAGTGCAATAGTCCCTGACGGAAGGATCTAATGAAATGCTTGCAATGCTAATGGCGCCGCTCTCAGTTCCAGGACACTGATATGCAAATGAGCCTCTGTCTCCGACCAGGTGCCTTGCACCGAGATTCCCTGACATAGCCCCCCCCCACCCCATCAGGGAAGCGTTTGTGGTCACCATGGCTTTTGGCTGATGGGGGCTGAAGGGGCGAGACCATTGTTGGGGAATTTGAGATGTCCACCAGAGCAAATCTTGCTTGCATCTCTGAGTTACACGTATCTGAAAAGACAAAGGACGTTGTACAGGGTGCCACTGAAGAAGTCTCATGTGGAACCTGGCCAAAGGAACAATGGTCATCAAGGCTGCCATTGACCCCAAGAGTTGGAGTACGGAACGAGCAGAAGATTTGTGGTGACACATTAGTGGCTGAACCTGTTGTTTTATTCTTTGAAGTCTGTGATCCGGAAGAGATGCTGTGCAACTTGTCATGTCCAACAGAACTCGGATGAATTCTAAAGATTGTGCAGGAGTCGTGTTGGACTTCTCCCACTTTATAGTGATTCCCAGGTGCTGAACTGTGAGAAGAGTGTAATCCAGGGCTTCCTCTAGTAGATGCTTGGCGGGGGCGGTAAGGAGCCAGTCGTCTAGGTATGGATACGCCTGGAATCCTTGAAGTAGCAAGTGAGCGATAACCACTGCCATGCATTTGGCGAATACTCTGGGGGCTGTAGAGAGACCGAAGGGCAGTGCTCGAAATTGGTAGTGACTGGCTCCTATGCGGAAGTGGAGGTATCTTCTTGAGCGGTTGTCCACTTTTATATGGTAATACGCATCTTGAAGATCTATAGAGCACATCCAATTGTCTTCTTCCAAAAGAGGAAGGATAGACTGAACTGCAACCATCCGGAATTTCTCTGTTTTTACAAATTTGTTTAGTGTGCTGAGATCCAGAATCGGTCTCCAGTCCCCTGTCTTTTTTGGCACTAATAAGAATCTTGAGTAAAAACCGGATCCTATCTGGTCTGGAGGGACTGTTTGGATGAATCGTTTTCGTAGCAGCTTTCGGATTTCATGTGCTGCTCCTTCCCTTTGACTGGGTGGGACATTGGGTACATTTCTGGGTGAAGTGGGACAGAGATGGAAGGGAATGCGACAACCTCTGGAAATTATCCATTGTACCCAAGAATCAGTGGTTATAGTTTACCAGGAAGTGGGGTACAAGGAAAAATGACCCCTGACTGCTTCCAGAGAAGAGCAGTTGGGCAACACTTCAGGAGTGCTGGTAGGGTTGCCCAGAGAAAGACCCTCTGGAACCCTGGTTTTGCGGACTTCCCCTGCCCTGAAAGGGGCGTCTTCCATTAAAGTTTCCCCCTCTGCCCTTAAGGGAGAACTCGATACATGTGTCATAAAAAGAGCCCTGTGATTTTCTGTGCCACATCCTCCCGCTCCTCTGACTTCTGGAGTAGAATCGTTGAGGGGTGAAGTGTCGGACACCAATGGCAGACAGGGTCTTGCCATCTTGTTCACACCTTGCCAGCATATCCTTAACCTTTGGGCCAAACAATGAAGTGGTCTCGATGGGGGCATTCATAAAGGAAGCCTTAAAGGAGTCTACAAAGTCACATCCAGGCATGACGTCTCGTGACTATGCCTGTGCCTGCCGCTCTAGCCGCTCTTTCCATTGCATGTGAAATGAGGTGCATGGAAGAACTGGATATAGATTCCAGGGTCACTATCTGAGAGACTACATTGTCATGCACCTCATCAGAAACAGCTCCTGCCAAGGTTTCAGAGAGTTGGTTGATAAGATCCCTCCGGAGCCTTGTAAAGTGTGCCAAGTAGTTCAAGGACCTTACAGCGAAGGTCAATGAATCAAACACATGCTTCCTGAGTCTATCACTGTGACTCCTTGTTGGGTGGATGGACAGGCTGGCTCTCTTCTGCCAAGTCTTTTTTAGTTGCAGCCGCCACCACCATGGCATCTACTGGAAGACCTTTGGACCAATGAGGATGTTCAGCAGGGGGAGATAAAATTTTGTCAGGCCTCCGAGGTATAGCTTTCCAAAGTGACAGGAACCTTCCATGCACGCTGGACGATGAACTGGACAAGCTCATTGGCTGGTGGGGTAACCCAGGAGGAATACAGATACCTATGAGGAAGGGTTGGAGGACTTCGTCACCCCTCTGTCTTAGGATCTCGAGGATGTCACCAAAGGACACCTCATCAGAGGGTGACCGTGGGGACCCTTCCCCATCATCAAAGTCTGTATCTTCAGTTAGAGACTCCTCAGTGGAGTCCATGTGCTTCCTCTTGCACAAAGCCTTGCAAGGGACTTCCTCAGTGGGGAGCTCTGGGGAAGATTGCGAGGAGGGGATCTCCTGAGGGGGAGAAACCCGGGGCCCTTGTGCCCGGTGTCCAGTAGATGTGGCTTGCAACAGTTGCGGCACAGAGGGGGGCAAGGACTCTGACAGGGATGTTTTGCAAGTGCCCTCTCCATGGCCTGGAAGGCCAGACTATCTCAAGAGGGATGGGAGCCTGGAACAGAGCATGACAACCTCAGAACCGGGGTCACACCCTGCTCCGATGAGCCAACCCCCAGACCAGGAGTCTCAAGAGGACTGTGGAGCATGAAGGGAGGACGATTCCTGGAGGGTGCCACAGAAAAGATTGGCTTTGAATCAAGAATGCATGCCTCCACGGCACAGACGCTAGCCTGAGAAGGGCCCTGTGCCCAGCGCACTGAGGGCCACAAGGATGACTCCAGCTCCAAAGTTAGGTCCACTGTTGGTGTCGAAGGAAGGGAAGCTGCTGTAGGAGGAAGGGGCTTTGATGCTTCCCTGGAAGTCGAAGGAGGAGTGTAAGGAGGAGTCTGTGGAGAAATACAGTCACTTGCAAGAGGGAGCACAGCTTTAGATGGGCGAGAGTCCCCTGGCCACAAGCAACTGATCGACAAGCCGCAACACATCCTGTTCTGAGAGGCTCCTGGTCAGCCTCATAGAGAGACCTGATGGGGATTCTGGCCTGTCTACAAAGGGGCTGTACTGACTTCCCACAAAAGGATCTAAGGAGGGAGAGTACTTAATTCTTGTCAGTTCGTGTGATGCAGAGCCCAGAACCGAGGGTGTCTGCACCGAGGAGAATGGTGCCGAGGGTATCTGCGCCAACAAAGGTGGTGTCCTAGGCTTTGAGGGTGTCTGCACCGTGAAGGACTGTGTGGCAAATGCCTGCACCGTTGAATATGGTGCCAAAGGAGGTGTCTGCACCAGTAACGACAGTGCCAAAAGTGACTGCACCGAGCAGGTCAGTGCCGAAGGTGTCTACACCATATAGGGCAGTATCTTGGAAGATGACTGCATTGGCAAGGATAGAGCCTAAGGAGTCTGCACCAATGTTGCTGAAGGAGACTGTACTTGTACAGATGGTGCCAATAGGGTCTGCACCATCAGCGGTGCTGAAAAAGGCTGCAACAAAACTGATGGAGCCATGTCTGCACCGGGAACTCCGGTGTCAGTGGCGATGAAGATGACATAGCTGGAGTGAGAATAAACTGGGGTGGTGCAGAGGCTGGGGCCGAAAGGACCACAGATGGCAGTGCCGGGCCTGAAATGTTCACCTTTTTGTGAGTCGACTCCTTGTGATCTCCAGAGGTAGATGATTTGAGCAACCTCGAGGAGGAAGAAGAAGAACACCTCTTACGGGGTTTAGAAGGAGTGGGTGAGCCCTCCAACCCAGAAATAGCCTCGCAGAAAGGAGTTTTAAGGAGACCTATTAGAATAAGCTTATTCCTCCTTTCATTCAGAGTCCTAGTTGAGAAATTTCTACAAATTCCACAAGGAGGGTCCACTGAAAGGTGGGACATTCAGACAATAAACACACAAATCATGGCCATCAGAAAGCAGTAACTTGCAGACGCATTCTATACATTGTTTGAAAGCAACACTACTTTTCTTATCCAATATTGTGATATCAAGGGAGAAACTATGACACTACTAAAAGGTTAAGAAACTACCCAGAAGGGTAAGAAAGGGAGAGGAAGAATTACCAGCAATGGTAATGGAGAATTACCTCAAAGGTAAGAAAAAAGGATGAGAAAATATTATAGAGTCTCAAAGTTGCGATTGGGCAGGAAGATAGAGATAGTGAAGAATTGAAAACTTTCTAAACACTAATAGAAAATCTTCAAAAAACTGAACACTTAGCTGAGAGAGAAGGCTTGAGACGGCTGTACAGCAACACAGCAAACAAGATCTGAGGTAACAGAGCAGAGCGCTGTGGGTAGGATCTTTGCTTGAGAGTTTTTGGCTGACACGAGCTTGGTATAAGGCTGGCTTGGTTCCGAGGACGGAACCGATAACCCATCAGTAAGGAATGAACAAAGATTAACAACATCAGATTATGCATTTCTGAAGAGGCATCAATTCTTCTTTTAAGGTTTGACAGGTAGTTGAGAAACACACACACCAAAGTTGAATGTGCATCCTCGGCTCTTGCAATGCACCAAAGGTAAGAATCTCTTCTACTTTGCTAGGTATGACTTCCTTGTATTTAATTTCCAAGCCTTCGTCAGAATATTCATGTCTTCTGAAATGACTGAAAGGAATGAGCACTAGGCCAACCAAGCTATCAGAGTTCTCAGCTTGGGTTACAGCAAGGATCTTTTTTTTTTTTTTGCCTCGGGTCCACATACTGAGGTAATGGTATTGATTTTTGACCTTGCTAGACTCAGCAGGAGGGAAAACCTGTACTGTCTGGGTCAGAATATGGCTATCAGTACCACTTTCACAGTCTCTCTGTTTCCCAGGCCTTGGAGTTGTCAAGCAGCAAAACTTCATGAGTTGCCCATGTTCTGGAGAACCAAAAAGGTCTACTTCTGGTAAACCCCACATGTGGTAAAATCTAGAAACACATCCCTATTTCACATTCACTTGTGAGAGTCTGTCTGTGACTTGCTCAGCCTATGACATTCTCCTTAGATGGAATGCAAAACTCCTGGGTTATTCCTTAATCCTGCACTGCCAGTATGCATAGGGAGTAACAATGGATTCATCTTTCTTTTTGATGAATCATACCATCATGGTGTTGTCCTTAAAAACCTGCAGAGTCTCCTGTGTCTAAATCTATTTGAAAGCTTTTAGAGCTAGAATAACTGCCATAATTTCCTTTACATTTGTTTTTCATGTTCTTGTCTCACACGCCCCAAATCTCCTACAACCCAAATTAATACCTTTCAACCAACTGGTGCAAAAATTCTGGATGAAGTCAAAAATCATGGCAGGACAAAGTCCCAAAATCAGGGAATGATTTTACACACTGCTCTTACAAACCTGGAAAGTCGTTATAACAAGTTTTGCATCAGCATGCAGTTTCTAAAGCATATGAAGTCTGAAGATAAAATTCCAGTCATTTAGTAGCATCAGTCCAGAATGTCTTGCAAGAAAATACAACTTTTACGAGAAATTAACCAAAATAAGAACCAAAGATCTGGACATTTGGTGAAATTCTGGACAGTTTACAGATATGCTCCCATGAACTCCACATGCAGTGGCAGAGGAACCTGTGACAAGGGTCTGGGTTACATAGGCTAGCTTGAAAGATGCCCCAAGGTTGATATGTACATGACTGTTCCACTTTCAGAGCGGTTTCTTTATACAAGGCAAAACTATGATAGGTGTGTTGGCACTCCTCCAGGAGCCTTTCCAAAGTGGACAGGGATAGAACAAGGAAGAAGTTCCTCAGGACTCAGATCGAGTTGGAGGCCATCCCAGATCTGATCCCTGTTCACGGTCGTAGTCCTTGGACCATCGCTTACCATATCAGTGCTCCTACACTGATATGACCATTGGACTTGGGGCTCTTGGATACGAGAGCCTCTTGAGGTTTGCCTGTACTGGATCCAAATGCTTCACCTTCTTCAACTCTGACCATATCTGATCCAATCGGCACAAAATGCTCAGACCTTGGTGGATCTCAAAGCCAGGGTGTTGTCATCAAGCTGCACTCTGAACCATTCGGTGCAATCCCTTCCCTTCACAGCTTTAGTGCTTGACACCAGCATCGGCTTCAGAGCAGAGTCAGGTGGGTCTCTGGGACCAATCTGTGTGGCCAGGGTGGAACTGAATGTAGTTTAACCTGGTCATCTTCAACCTTTTTTGCACGATGGACCGGTTTCATGTAACACAATTTTCCAGGGACCAGCCATTGCACGCATGCAAAATAAGCAAGCAATAACGGCCTCCAGGATGTCTGTTACTGTGTAATTAACACCCGCCCATACCCCTGGAAGGGCAATAATTACACATTAACACACACCCTGGAGGAGGGCATTACTGCACTTAAAGAATGAGTTCTCTGTAAAAATGTTGTGTTGTACTTGTTCATTTTTTAAGTACTATATTACTTTTTTTTATATACTTTGATGTAAACTAGTTCCTCTGCCTAATGTTTCAAACTTGCTGTAGTATAGGTTTAATGGTGTTGGAGGAAGCATTTTACATCCAAAATATAACACCTAAAAATATCCAGGCATTTACTTTATTTTTTGGTCCCTTACTCCTAAAACGTTTGGTTTGTTGCCAGTCATTGGAGATTGGAGTTACGAAATAATGGCATACATCTGGGTTTCAGACCATTTTCTTCAAAAAATTCATACCAACACAAATCCTTTTATTTAAGGATGCTTGTAATTTTATAAGAGCAGTAATTAAAATCTGTTCCTATTTTTCAGACTTTGTTCCCTCTTTAGTGTAGGGTTTATCCAGATTTCTTCAGCAAACATCTTTACTGTCACTCTCACTCAGTCTTTCACGCACATCTCTATTTCAGAAAATGTATGCCAACACAAAACCTAATCAAGTAAAATATGTTCCTGTTCTGAGCCTTTGTCCCCCATTTATTTTAGGTTTATCCAGATATCACGAGCTAAGAGTCAACACAGCATACCTTTCAACTGTTCAGATTATTGAAGAATTCCAGATTTTTGGCTTGTATGTTTGGTCCCATGCTCATAAAATGTGTAGTTTTCTGGAAAATGACTGGGGATTAAAGTCATTAAATAATTACAAGTACTTGAGTTTCAGATGTCATATAGTTCAGATAATACATGCTAATGGATACTCTGTTCTAGCAATTTTTTAAGTTTATAAGAGCAATATTTAAAATCTGTCATTTTTGGTCGTTTTTTTCCCCCCGTTATCTGTGTCTCTGTCCAGATTTCTTGTGCGGAGAGGTATGGTCGAGAGGTACGCAAATCTCTTAACTGGTGCTGCTACCAGGGATTGCTCTCACTCTTCACTCTCTGTCTGCCACACAGACACACTCTTCTGCTTTCATCCAAGAATTCACTTACACACACACACACACACACACACACACACAGAGGAAAAAAAAAAAAAATATATATATATATATATATATATATATTTTTTTTTTATATACATATACACACACTTTTTTTCTCGGATTTATTTTTATTTTACACTTGCTAAACAGCAAAAACGTTGCTTAGCTAGTGGCTCAGTCTCATTGTCCACTCTCTCTCTCTCATGCACACATACACAGTCACTTCTGCTTACATACATACACACACATTCTGATTTCATGCACGCATTCACTCACACATGCAGATAGAAAAACACACTCATGTACACACATACTTTTTCTGAACAGCTGGGCGCCCAACATGAAAAGTTTTTTATTCCTTTTTTGTGGCCTGCTACCAAATGATCCACTATCCAGTGGTTGGGGACCTCTAACCTATTTTCTGGAAGTCAGGCAAGTTCTTGGTGTGCCTTAAGGATTTCCCTTTTTGGAGCAAGCAGCGGATTCCATGGTGATGGCAGTGGCTACTCAGAAGAAGCTAGCTAGGTATAGCTCCACTCTCCAACCTCCTAACAAGGAGTTCAGGGCATTGGACAGATTTAGGAAGTGGATTTATGCTTCAGTGATCTTTACTCTCAGGATGATTTACAAAAGAAAATGAAAAAGATTTTCAATCTGGGCTTCTAGTAGGTCAGATTTGCGAAATGGGTACTCTCAGGGTGCTGAATTATTTGCCTCATGTGACATGCTTCTAGAGGGTTTTGACTAAGGAGCATTTCAAACCACTCTCTAGGTACCTACCTGCAAAAGATAAGAAAACTGTGGACATACATTTGGCTACCCTTCAATCTTTATTGAATGTGTCACTGTGCCTTATTTCAAACACTGCAGAGAGCAGTGGGGACTGGCATAACTATTAAACATCATGCCTGGATGCACTATTGTGGAGCACTTTAAAATATCTTTTATTAATATCCTCTATGATGGTTCCACTCTTTCTGAAGCTAAAGTGAAAGAGACATTGTCCAGAGGTGAGCAAGATGGCAAAATCTTGTCTGCCATATGGATTTGGTTGTCTACACACCAAAGGACCTTCTCTCAACACCAGAAGAGAGGGAAGAAACTGTGGTTCTGCAAATCCCAAGGTTTTCCTCCCAACAATTCTGGTGATAAGACACCTAGCGGCAGCAATAGTAATGGATATTGCCGCTGTGGCAGAGGTGGTCTGTAGAACCAAGTTTTTTGAAGTTCCTTATGTGATGTGCCTTTTCAGTGCTTCTGAACAGTTGCCAGACTGTCTCACTGGAAGCAGTCGAGTGGGCTGCTTTTTCTTGCACCCCATGGCCTGGATGCTCATCACTTGAGATTCTTGGATGCAAAGGATTATAAGCAGAGATTATACAATTCCCTTTCTATCTTAGCCTCCATGTTCAAGGAAACTTCCCGAGGTGCTAACTTCTGAATAAAAAAGCAGCAGCTATAGACATAATACAGCTGCTATACAAGCAAGTAATCCAAGAGGTCCCACCATACCAGCAAGGATCCAGAATTTACTCAAGGTTCTTTCTGGTGGCAAAAAAAGAAATGGAGACCTACAGTCAATTTTGGACCTCAGTGACTTGGAACCAGTATATGAAACAGGTGAAATCACTATATAGTCCATTTTACTATTGTTAAGGAAAGATGACAGGATGTGCTCTACAAACTTCCAGTATTCATACTACCACAAAAAGATAGACAGATGCTCCAGCAGGATTTTCCACTTCTGACTGGGAGCCAGTCACTTACAATTCTAAGCCCTGCCCTTTGGTCTCACCACAGCCCCACAAGTGTTTACCAAGTGCATGATAGTGGTTGCAACTCTATCTCAGGCTTTTGGGGTTCCCATACTTGGATGCCAGGCTCGTAACCAGCCCCACCAGGAATCTCCTTCAAGCCAGGGACGCCTTTCTCCACCTTTGCTCATGACTGGGAATAACAATCAACATAATCAAGTCCAATCTTCAACCTGTTCAAACCACAGAATTCATTGGAACACATATGGAACAGTGCTACAGATAGCCAGGTTACTAGAATCCAGATTTACTACACTTCAGCAACAAGAGCTAGCAGTACTTCCACATCAGTAGCCACCAGCAAGGTAGCTGCCATTACCTTAGTCCCCCCAACCAGATTCCATACGAGGATGCTCCAATGGACCCTCTTAATTCAGAGGTCAACCCATGAATTTTCCAGTGACCCTCATGTAGTGGTGGCTAGAATCTCCAGCTCTCTCTCCTTTTGTTCCTCCCTCTTCCCAGGCCACAGTGACCATGAATGCTTCTCAACTGGAGGAGGGGGGCACTTTTAGGGAAAGACTGTCCAAGGCACATGGTCCTCTTCAGAGGCCTGTCTTCACATAAATATGCTGGAGATGAGGGCATTTCTCCTAGCATTGCAGGCCTTCCAGAAATTCCTCCTCAGGGGTGTGATTTCAGTCCAGATGGACAGTATGTGAGTAGTCTGGTACATCAATAAGTAAAAAGGGGTAATGTGCCCTTAAAACCAATTACCACACAAGTACGGCAGAGTGCAAGGCCAAAACAATCATTAAAACAAAAGCGCAAATGTCCAACACTCCGAGTTAGCGAACCAAAAAGGATTACTTGTAATTTCCTATAAGGGAAACTGGTTTAGGAAGAAAACCCTTCTTCAGTGCAACAATACACATACATAGTTTATGTTCTATTCACCTATGTAAAAAATTAAATATGTTCCTATATGTGTAATAATATGTAAATGTATTGTCATTTTTGTTTTTTTGTTTTTTTAATGTGGAGCTTTTCTCCCCGGGCCTCCGCTGAAAATAGACCTGCGTCCAGTCGGACTTTCCTGGTCATCAAATGTAAAATAAATAAAATAAATAAGTGAATAAATAAATACATGAATCACTAACAAAACCCCTCCCCAATTAATTTCAAACCTAATCAGAAACATCATTTAATCCAGCAGAGTATAGTGCACCCAATCGGATTATCCAACTCTGTTCCTTATTATTTGAAATATCATGCCAACCAAATTTGTTTAAAAATCACGAAAACAAATTCTATCTATAGCTATAAACCTAAACATAGCAGCAGAATGTTTAATGGTATGTTAATATGGAGCACTATAACGATAATTTTTAATGTTGCTCAGATGTTCAAAAATATGGGTTTTAAATTGCCAATAAGTCTTGCCCACACAGAAACTGAGCAACTACAAATTGCCAAATATATCAACCAGTCAGAAGTACAGGTATTAAAACACCTAATATTCAAAACCCGAGCCATATTAAAAGAAAAAAAATGTTTAGTTTCATGACAATTTTACAGGCAGAAAATGTCCACATGTCAAGTATTTATTTCTTCACTTATAAAGTATGTATGTATATTGTTCTTGCACTGAAGAAGGCTTTTCTGCTGAAACTGCTTTGCCTTATAAGAAGTTGCATTATTTTATTTTAATTTTATTTTATATTTGTTGACCGGGCTAGTCCAACTGGATACATGTCCATTTTCAGTAGAGGCCCGGGGAGATAAGCTCCAGTTACACTATTAATTCAAAGGAGAAATAAAAAAATGAAATACATTGTCAATAGAGACTAACATCAAGAACTTCAGTACAAGGTTTACAAAAACAATGCAGTATTACTAGAAACATGTTTACATAGGAGAGGTTTGACAATTATATAGAAGACCAGGAAAAAGAACAGATTCAAACTAATAATTAAGGTAGTTTTTAAAAGTAACGCTCAAAGTAAAAAAACAACACAAAGTTAGTATATATACAAAGTGGAAACATATGTGGTCTCCACAAGTTGAGTATTACAGAAATACGTATTCTGTGGTAGTTACCTGAAGAGGTGAGACTAGATATCAAAGTAAAGAGGCTTACTATCAAAATGTAAGGGTATTGGGAGGAAGGAAAAGCAGTAAGGATAAACGGGGGGTGTTAGTCTGGATTAGTACATGGGCATAGCCATTGAGATTTAAGAAGTATTTTTAGTTGCTTTTTGAAGAGTGGTAATGATGTGAGTGATGTTAGTTTGCTGGGAAGCCTATTCCAGGTTTTCCCCACAGAATTAGAGAAAAGAGAATCCCCTGCGTTGTTGTAAAACTTTTGAATGGTTACTAGTAATTTATCTGCTGAGCGAAGGGTAGTAAGATTTTTGTAGGGGGTGATGAGGCTACATAGAATAGGAGTATTACTTGGATGACACAAAGTCTTATAGGTGAATAATAAGTTGTTGAGATTGTAGCTGGTTTTGCAGTTCTAGCCATCCTAGCTGTTTAAGATTTTGACAATGGTGGGTTCGAAATGGGGAGCCAGTGGCAAATCTGGCAATGTTGTTATAGGAAGTTGCCAATTTAAGGTTGTTTTTGGAAAGATTAGTATAAATGGGGAGGCACAGAGGAGTGTAGAGATCAGATGGGTATGGGCAATGGTAGTTCTAGCTTCTGGGGTAAGGAAAGGTTTTAACCTGTAAAGGGTACCGGGTTTTCTGCTTACAGTTTTAATAGTTGAGTTAATATGGGAGTCAAAGTTCAGGTTGTGGTCAATTATTACACCTAAGAGTTTGGTGGTTGGGTCAGGTGCTATAACAGTACCATTGTTAGATGGAACTGTAAGGTCTATTGGGGAGGATTTTAGTGTCGGAGTAAATAACAATTTTGTTTTTTTGGCGTTTAGGAGGAGACACCATTGACGGAACCAGTTTTCTACTAGGTTGAATACAGTTTGAGTTATGGATTGGAGTTCAGATGAAGATGAGGCAGCAGAAATTAGTGTGGAGCCATGTGCATACTGTATGCAGGTAGCTTGAGGAAGATTTATATTTAGATGTTTAATAAAAATAGAAAAAAGGAGCGGTCCCAGGATAGAGCCTTGAGGGACACCAAGGGTAATAGGGAGAGGTGTGGATAGGGGATTGTCCCAAAGGACAGCTTGATGTCTATTTTCTAAGTAGGACTTGAACCATTTTAGTGCCTTTGTGTCAAGTGAGAGTAATCTGAGTATGTTTAGAAGTGTCTGATGGCTAACCATATCGAAGGCTTTAGAGAGGTCAATAAAGAGTGCAAATGAAAGCATGTTGTTATTACGATGTTTGTTAATGCAGTCAGAGAAGGATAAGAGAGCAGTGGTGGTACTATGGCAGGGCCTAAAACCATGCTGGCAGTCAGCTAGTAGGTCATTTTGGAGAAGGTGATCAAGTAGTTGCTGGTGGATGCATTTTTCCATAATTTTAGCTAAAGGAGAGAGTAAGGCTATGGGGCAAAAGTTAGAGAGTTCGGTTGAGTTACCACCCTTGTCAAGTGGGATAATGTGAGAGATTTTCCAGAGAGATGGGATGAAGCCTTCAGTAATGGTTCTATTAATTAGGATGGAAATGGGATAGGCAAGTACTTTTGCTGCATTTTGCAGGTATTCAGCTGATAGATCAGCTGAGGGGGTACATGGTTTAAGTTTGTGGAGTAAGGTGTGGATAAGGGATGTAGGAACTGGTTTTAAAAGAAAGATGGGGGGGGTATTCTAGGTAATGAGGATGGGAGAGTTGAGCTAACAGTTGATAAGGAGTTTGTTAGAGATTGAACAGTTTCAGTAAAAAAGGTGTTGAAAGCATCAGCAATCTGGCTGAGACTGTTAAGGGAGAGACCTGATGGGGTTGGTGTCTTGGAATGGCCTGGGTATATAAGTCTATTTATACCTAACCAGAAAGTTTGTGTTTTTTGTTGATGATTTTCCTGGACTTATCTTAGACTAGATCTTAGTAAATAGCCATACTCTCTGTTATAAAGCAGGTACCCTTACTGATGATATTAGTGACCACTCCCTTACTTACATAATCAGACAAAATACCTTTATTCCCAACCAGACTATCTTTAAAATTGCCCGGAACAAAAAAGATTTCAATCCAGCAAGCTTCCAAGCTGAGCTTCAAGCCTGTGACTGGTCACCCTTAAAGCTACTTTTTTTTTTTTTCTCAAGAACTATTGATCTTTTAGTGGCATTTCTCAGCTCTTTAAATTTTTGATGATCTGTTGGGTTTTAGAGTTTCCCCATTTAGACCAGATTTTATTTCTCAATAAGATTTTCTGCCTAGTGTCTTTAGTAAGCCATGGAGCAACTTTACTTCTAGTTCTTATACAGCGAATAGGGGCATGGTATTCCAGGATTTGTAAATATTTAGTGTTAAAGTAGGTTACTGCTTCCTCAAGTGGGAGTAGCTTTAAGGGTGACCAGTCACAGGCTTGAAGCTCAGCTTGGAAGCTTGCTGGATTGAAATCTTTTTTGTTCCGGGCAATTTTAAAGATAGTCTGGTTGGGAATAAAGGTATTTTGTCTGATTATGTAAGTAAGGGAGTGGTCACTAATATCATCAGTAAGGGTACCTGCTTTATAACAGAGAGTATGGCTATTTACTAAGATCTAGTCTAAGATACATTCTTTGCTACTGGGTTTATGGATTCTGGTTGGATTGGTAATTATTTGGGAGAAGCCATAAAGGTTAAAATGGGTTGTAGGTTTGGATGAGGTACAGTAATTCTAATCTATATTAAGATCACCAAGTAGAATGGTTTCTTGTGGGAAGGAAGTAGAAAGCCAGCAAAGGATATTTTCTAGGATGTTAATGTTATTGCCTGGAGGTAGGTAGGAGCATATAATGTACAAAGATTTACCAGCATTGATATGTAGTTTAGAGATGAGGATTTCAGCATTACTATCAAAAGGTAGTTTTACATCTGAAGAAGTAACATGTAATTTAGATTTGTATAGAATTGCTACCCCTCCACCCTTTTTGGTTGTATGGTCTAATCTTTAAATTATTAAATTCCTTTTGGTTCACTAACTTGGAGCGCTGGCTGTTTGCTCTTTTGTTTTAAGGAATGTGTTCTTATCCATTGAAAAGGCCAAGAGCATCTGGCAGTAGACTATGCTCTTTCACTACTTTCTGACAGCAATGCGCATTCCAGGGAAGTACAGCGTTCTAGCAGACAGGTTGAGCAGATCTATCCTCCTTTCTCATGAGTGGCCCCTCAATCCGGCAGTGGCAGACCAGATTTTCAGCTTCTGGGGCTGACCACACTGTGACCTCTTTGCTTCCCCCTCCAACACAAATGCAGCAGGTACTTTGCCCTAATCCCCCAAGAGATGATCTGACCCACACTTGACCCCCCCCCCAAATCTCCCTTGTGTCCATATAGCCATCCACCCCTTCCATCCCAAAGGTTTTACAGAAAGCAATTGTGGAGCAAGGCTAAAGTGATCCTCATTGCTCCTTCTGGTCTCTGCAGGAGGTCACAGCATATCTATTAAAGTGCTCTTTGTATCGCCACTACAACCACACCTCACTCCTGGGACTAAGTTTTGATGGAACTTGACCTAAATAATGAGAAGTATATGTAGTAAGTAGAAATAATTTGCATGCAATGACTACAAGACACCAACAACTTATTTTAGAAGACAAGATGTTTACATCAATACTTAGTGATACCGCAAATACAATGTCTCTTTTACCAGACGGAAGCTGTCTGAGGGGCATCTCATCATCTTGCATTCAACAGCTTCAAAACTCTCATACTTCCTGATATATGCTCTGAGAACAGGATGATGTCATGAAGTGGATAAATACAGCCTTACTACAATATCTAGTTTAAATTATTTTAGCTAAAAATAATCCCATTCCTCTCTGTATCCCTTTACAGAGCTGTAGCTAGCTCAGCTGACACTTGGTACTTCCCCAAAAGGTGCCCCCTCAATCCAAGTTGAGAAGCCCCCTACCCAAAAAAGTACAAATGTAGTGTAACTGTAGCAAACTGCTTGCTACAAGCACCTTGCTACAGTTACTGGCATATACTGATATTCCGGTACAAGCAAGTGCAGTATCACACTATTCTTCAGGCTTCATAAATGAATAACAGTTCTACATTCGTGCTCCACTGGCACTAATTGATCATGCCCCCAACAGCTTTTACCTGGGGCTTTCCCTTCACCCCACCCCCACTTATGGTCCTGTTCCTTCATCTGTAGCTATGAAACAAACTGTACAGAACACACAATTTGGAATTGTGTTCCATACTCCTACACTGAACCATACTCCATAACAGTCTGTCCTTGCGAACACAGCAAGTTTACAATTAAAAGCCAAGTATTTTCAGCTAAGAGGTCAAAAATCATACTCTCACTTCAACAGAAGCAATTTCACTTTGAAATTGCATATTTAAGTAAAAAAAGTGCCTTACTACATCGACCAGTTCAGAGTATACATTTAATAAAGCTTAAGTGTTAAAAACAAAATAAATACAGACATATTAACACAAATATAACTGAGCTGGCAAATGCAGGTTAAACTGCATACACTAAATTCCAGCAAAGATTAGATTACTGTAAACATATGGAATACAAGCTTTTGCATTGCTTGAATCACCAACACAGAGAGCCTGGCCAGTTACAGTCCATTTCCAGCCCTTATCCCAATAGCTTAAGGGTCTAGGGGCTGTACACATTTACAGATGCACTGAAATTGCCACTAGGCCAGGGAAAGTACAGTTGTGTACACTTACCATAAATGTAGATGTTCAAGTGTATTTAATGTTGCAGTCATTACATTTGGGTAATCTGCTGGCAGGTTGCCCTCATTCGGGCTGATTAACAAAGTCTTGGGTCCTGCGTCGGTTGCTGTCCCTTCTTCCATAATGTCAGGTCGTCAGGGGTATAAAACATGCAGCCGACGCCATTACATCAGTTTTTCTTGTCCCAGACATCAGGTGCCCCCCAAATGGGGAGCAAATAAAATTAAAAACACAAAAATATACCTCCAACCAAAAGCAAATACACCAAAAAGGCTTTTAAGCATAGTAAAAGAAAGTAGAGGTATAGTAAGAGAAAAACAGGGGGCTGGAGGGAGGGTAACAAGGACTGCAACAGTGAATACACTCAAACATCTACATTTATGGTAAGTGTACACAACTGTACTATGTTCTTCATGTTTCACTGTTGCAGTCATTACATTTGGGTAGATTCCCAAAGCTATGGTTGGGAGGATGGATTTATACAGCATTAGGACCAGCTATAAGGCCATGCAAGACTGCAGTGGCAAAGCCAGTTCTGGATTTAGAGAAAATTGGTAAATGATAATGCTTGGTGAAAGTTATGTACTGAACTCCAGGTAGCAGCTTCTAGAATATCCCTGGTAGGAACACGTCTCAGAAAGACTGCAGAAGTAGATGCAGCCCTAGTGGAATGAGATCTGATCCCCTGGGGATAGGATTTCCATGGTGCTTGTAGCAGAAATGAATGCAATGGCTTATCCATTTAGAAATGGTTTGTTTGAAACAGCCTTCCCCTCTGCCTCAGCAGCAAATGCCAGTAGCAATTGTTCAGATTTTCTTCAAAATTTAGTTCTGTCCAAGTAGAATCTAAGCTGTCTGTGCACGTCCAAGGAATGCAGAATCTGTTCCCCTTTGTTTTGTGGATTGGGATAGAAGGTTGGCAAATGAATGGACTGGTTAAGAGCCACAATGGAACCACCTTGGGCATGAAGGATGGATTGGTCCTCAGAGATACCCTGGTCAGCATGAAAGATGATGAAAAGCTCCACTGCCATAAGGGCCTGTAATTCAGATATCCTTCTAGCTGAAGTGATTGCTAAGAGGAAGGCTGTTTTCCAAGAAAGAAATTTTAAGTCTGCGGTAGCAGCTAGCTCTTAAGGAGGTAAAGTGAGCTTTTCCAAAACAAAGTTAAGGTCCCAGGCAGGGGTAGGAGCTCTCCTGGGTGGTCTCAAATTCTTTGCCCCTCTGAGATACTGTTTGAGCAGGGGATGAAAAAAGAGGGATGGTTCTGTGTTACAGTGAGCTGAAATAGCTGAAGAGTGGATTTTAATAGAGGAAAAAGGAAAAAGACAGGCCCTTGTGAAGCATCTCAGTTAAGTATTGCAAAATCTGAGGTAAATTGGGCGCTGCTGTGCTCATCCATAAAGACTGGATCCAGGCACAGAAACGTTTCCATTTGTCAGCATAGGATTTTCTAGTGCTAGGTCTTCTCACCTCCAAGATGACATCCATCACAGGTTTGCTGAGGGATGCCAAGGGTGAATTTAAGTGATTAGTCAAACTGCAAGGTTCAATGTTGGGAGCTGAGGGTGCAGAATTTGGTTCTCCTGCTGAGACAGTAAGGAAGGTGTCTGAGGCAGGTGCCAATACTTGTGACACACTGTGCAGGAGTGGGTACCACTGTTGGCGTGGCCAGTCTGCAGCAATCAAAATCATTTTTGGTTTGTCCTGTTTGACTTTTAGCAGAACTTTGGAGAGCAGAGGCAGAGGGGGAAAGGTGTAGACTGATAGGTTTTTCCAGCTGAAGGACAGAGCATCCACTTTCCAAGCTTTTTTGTGAGGAGTCCTTGTGCAAAATTTGGACAACTGGTAGCTTTGGGGGGAGGCAAATAGATCCATGTCTGGGCTCCCCCATTTGCTTGTCAACATGTTGAAAATCCGTGGTTCCAGTTACCACTCGTGTGGGTCCATGAGATTTCTACTTAGTCCGTCTGCCTGTGTATTCAGTTTTCCTGGCAGGAATTGAGCTTGTAGTTGCACTTGGTAGCTCAAGGCCGTGTTCCACAATGCCATGGCTAGTCTGCAGAGGGGGTAGGAATGTGTACCCCCCTGCTTGTTTATGTACCACATAACCGTGGTGTTGTCTGTCTTTACCATTAGTTGTCCTGGATGAATGTAGTCCTTGAAGGCTGTCAGAGCATTCTGTACAGCTAACATTTCTTTTTGATTGATATGTAGGTGCATTTGATTTGGGTTCCATTTGCCCTGAATGCACTTCCCTGCCAGGTGAGCCCCCCATGCATAGTCTGATGTGTCTGTAGTTAGGGTTTGGGTGGCAGGGGGTAGTGTGAATGGCAGTCCCTTGTTTTGGTGGCAGGCCTCTGCCCACCATAGGAACTCCAGGCATAGGCAAGGTATGATAGGAATCATTGTTTCCAGGCTGTGACAATGTTGACTCCATAGACTTTTTAAGTACCACTGAAGTTTCCTCATATGCAGTCTTGCATATGGGATTAGAAGAATGCAGGAGGCCATGAACCCCAAGGCTTGCAGTATTTGTCTTGCAGATAGCAGGGTTTTTGTGGCCACTTGTTTGAAGTAAGTTACCAAATGAATTTGCTTTTCTGGCGTGAGGAAAGTCATCTGGGCAGTTGTATTCAAGCTTGCACCCAGGAATCTAATCTGTTGAGAGGGTACCAGTTGTGATTTCTTTTCGTTTATGGTGTACCCTAGACAAGTTAGGACCTTTTTTACAAACGCCAGATGATTTATAAGCATGGCCTAGTTTTCTGCCTGAATTAGACAATCGTCCAGGTATGGATATATTTGAATATTTATTTGCCTGCAAAATGCAATTACTGGAGCCAGGCACTTTGTGAATACCCTGGGCGCAATACACAAGCCAAAGGGCAGTGCAGAGAACTGATAATGCAAGTAGCCTGCTTTGAAGCATAGGTATCTTCTGCAAGATTTCCTGATTGGGATATGCAGGTAAGCTTCTTTTAAATCTAGAGTTGCCAACCAAGCATCTTTGCCTAGCACAGGAAATAACTGGTGAAGAGTCAGCATCTTGAATTTTGGAATGTCCAGAAATGTGTTTAGAGTAGACAGGTCCAGAACTGGACGCCATGACTTGTCTTTTCTGGGTACCAGGAAAAGCCTGGAATAGAAACCTTGTCCCTTTTCCTCTTCTGGTACTCGTTGAATAGCCCCCATATATAAGAGGGAAAGTACTTGTTTCTGAGCCTCTGCCCAGTGATTTTGGGGCAGGTCTGGCCACCCGTTTGGTGTTGGCAAAGTGTGGAAATGAAATATGTATCCTTTTGACACTATATTTAAAACCCATTTGTCCTGGGTTATGAGTTCCCAGTTTTTTGCATGAAGAGCCAGTTTTCCCCCCAAAGGGGCGGCTAAAAGTTAAGTGCTTGGTAACTTTAAAGGAAAGTCATTAAAACGGTTTACCATAGGGTGGTGTCTTGTTATTTCCAGATTTGGAAGAGGAGGCCACCCCATTGCTTAGTTCTGAGTCCCTTGGGACTGAAACCTAGTACTTTTGGTGTGTCTAGGTTTGGCTTGAGTGGATCTAGAAGGAGCTGGAAAGGACCAATTCTTAGTAGGCCAGTGCCTACTAAATCTTGGAGGTTGCACTTGTAAGAAATCTTTTATAGTTTACATAGATTTAGCTTTATATTCCATCTTTTTTAGAACTTTTTCAGCCTTCTTGCCAAACAGGCAGTCCTGATTTAAAGGAGCATCCAACAATTTTGCTTTAACATGATCAGGCAAAGATTGCTCCTTAAGCCAAGCATGCCTTCTAAGCACAGACCCAGTAACAGCAGCCCTGCAAGAGGCCTCTAAAGAATCAAAACCACATTGCAAAGTATATTTTCCAACTAGTTCAGCAGAATGCAACAAATCCTGTAAATCTTTATCTTACACACAGTCAGAAATCAACATCATTTTCTGTTTGAGCAGTCCCATAATATGCTGTTGATATTTTAGCATATGAAATTGGCAGTTTAAAGCCCTGATTGCCAAGATTGCAGAAGTATAAACCTTTTTACCCCATCTATCCAGCGCCCTGGAGTCTCTATCAGAAGGGGTAGGATTTTTAGCAGTAGAAGCCTTAATGCCCTTGGGCCCCTGAGAAATGGTTTCTGGATGCACAACAGGATTTTTGAAAAGAAACTTGTGGGACTCAGGAACCCTGTAGTATCTGTCAGGTTTACTGGGAGCCAGAGGCAGGGAATCAGGGGCCATACTGGATTCCAAAACACATCAACAATGTCTAGCACTGGAGGTATAGCCAAAGGCCTATGCTGAGGTAGAAGAAGGAAATCCCCTAAGCCTCTTTTTAGATTCAGAAAATTCCTGACTTTCCCAGTGGAAATGCTCCCTTAAGGTATGTAAAGTTTCCCCAAAAGAAAAGTCCTCAGGGAGGGGAAGCAGAGGGAATGGAATCCTCTGCATCAGAATCCTCATAAGTAGGTATGGACAAATCTAGATCATTGGAAGAATTAGAAGAAACAGAGTCCTGATCAGAAGATTCATAGTCAAACTCAGTCCTAGGCCTCTTAGAAGGGGGGGGGGGGTGGTTGACTACCCCTGATTAGAGTAATAAGATCTTCAGCCATTTTTATCATTTGTTTTTTAGGCCGAGGGGCCTGAACATGTGGCCTGGGTGTCAGTTTTTTAGACATAGATCGAGATTTAGGCCTTAGAATAGAAGGTGGAGTTGGTTTAATATGCAAGTCTGTAGGCCTGAATACACCCTCAGAAGCTGGTGCCTGCACAGCGGCTCCGAAGCCATCCAAGGTAGAGACATCCGCGGGTTCCATAGGTGAAGCATCTCATGGCATACCGGACTCTGAATGGATCTCAGTAGAGGCCTGCGAGTTAGAAGTAGCGGGTATCAGGTGCTGCGAAAGCGCCTCACCGAGTACCGGCAAACTGGCGACTGGCTTAGGAGAAGCGTCATCGGCAGTTTTGGACCTTGACGGCCTGTCTCTGTCTTTTTCTTTGTATTTTTTTGGAATTCCGGTAGCTGGATGGCTAACCGATGTAATTTCTGGATAATTAAACAGAGAACCGAAATATTTAGAGGCAAAAATGTACCGACGACAGATAGCGCGCTGATTAAATAAAGCACAAAACCGACAGCAAGGTATGTCATGGTCAGGGCCTAGGCAAGGAATACTGTACAAATGAAAATCTTTATGAGGTATTTGCTTTCCACAAGTAATGCAATTATTAACTTTTACTGACATCGGAAAGGAGCAAGAAAAAGTTTCCCCAGCGGGGTACTTAGCTTTAAGTTGAAGACTTCAGTTCTGAAACTCGAAAATGAAAATTTCAGGAGTTGGCCGACCGGCATTTGCAAACTGCTTCTGCTTCGGGCACCGCACGGCAAGAAAGACTGATGTAATGGCGTCGGCTGCATGTTTTATACCCCTGACGACCTGACGTCATGGAAGAAGGGACAACAACCGACGCAGGACCCAAGTCTTTGTTAATAAGGCCGACTGAGGGCAACCTGCCAGCAGATTACCCAAATGTAATGACTGCAACAGTGAAACACGAAGAACATCTATACAACTGCAACATGGCTATCAGAAGTCATCTTTTGTCAAAGTGGTGAATCTCTCATGTGTCTGCTTCACACCCACATGACAATGCAAGCTATTGCAGAACATCTGAGAGAGAGTCCAAGCACACATCCCTTGTCCTAGCTGCTGTAACAGTACTATATCTGCTAAATATTAAGTGCCCTAACAGCTGCAGCATGGGAATAGTACTGATTTTTTTCATACTTAAATTTGTAATCATTATCTAGGAATAAGTTTGCTAAAAATACAGCTTTCCCGCATTTATTAGAAGTGGATAAAAAAGACATCTTATCTCAGGGTGCTTTACACCTTCCTGTCTCAGCACTGTTTGGGCTGCCAGTTGTGCATCTGGAGTCTATTATCTTTCCCAATAGCTTTTAAAACTATATTGAAGTGGAAGTACTATCTATTTAGCATCATGAAACCTCATCATTTGTCTTTCTCTCTTCAAGTGAAGAGGGGATTGGAGACAATGAATACCAAGAGAGAGAGGTTATTATCCTTATCTGAATACTAGGAGAACAAATGTTCCTTCTCACTAGATGAATTAGGGAATTGTGTCCTTTCATTTTTTTTACCCTCCTAAACCTTTGTAAGCACTGGGGAAGAACTACATCTTAATGTTCTATCCATGGACTTGGGTCTGTCTGAGGTAGGTCCTGATTTACTTTGTTGTTCTTTTAATGAAGTTTACTAACACTTTTCCTGGAAAAGATTTTTCAGGACTTGACCTACTAATTTAATGGATATACGCAAGGTTTCTCAGAGCTAGAGATCTCCAGATCAAATAGACATGGTTATCAGGGGACACTTATAAGCAAAGACTCTGTCAAAGTATTAGATTTTGTTAATAGAATACTGTGGTACTTCAGAAAACAACTGGACTTCTATAGGTAGGGAATCATTTGAAAATTATGCCACTCCATGCCCCACACCCAAGAAATGCTACCATTTTCCACTTTCTTTAACTCTTTGGCAATCTCCTTTGCCAATTTTCCTCTGACAAGTTTATCTTCACTTTTTTCCTCCTGTTTCAGTGACTGATTTTTCTTGACAGGCAGTAGAGAAAACTTAAAAAGTACCTAAAATACATACATATATCACAGCTAACATTTTGTTGACATTTATATGCTTTGATCAGTCTGAACTGTCCCACAAGTTCTGCATCTTTATCCCCACAGAAATTGCACCCCAAGTGAAAACTGAAGAATCAGATTGCCTCTACCAATGCATTTCTTCTTGATAAAGATAAACACTGAAAAATGAAAATCGCAGCGGATGAGAATGTTAGGTCCACATTTTTTTTTTAAACAATGAATTTTTCTCATGCATAACCTGGCAAGAGGAAGCATGGGAATTATAGAAGCCATAAACCCTAGAATCCAGATATATACTCTGGCTGATGTCTCAAACTGACTGGAGAATATCAGGAAAGTTTCCTGATACAAATTAATCTTTTCCTGTGTTAGAAACACATTTCAAGAGACATATCTAGGTGGCAGTTTATAAGCACAATCCTGTGTGACAGAATCAAGGAGGATTTCTAAGCACTTATCTGGAAGACCAGACTGGTAAGAAGTAAAGAAATCCATGTTAAAAACTCCTGATATCTGGCAAAAGACTCTGCAAAGATCAGTAAGTTATCTAAATAAGGAAAATATGAATGCCTTCCAGTTGCAATAAGCTATCCCTGGAACTAAATATTTTGCAAACATCCTAGGTGTTGGGTTTGCTATCAAAAATTCAATGCTATCTACAAAGAATCAGACAACTCCAACTTCAGAACACTGAAATATGTAATGCTGAAAACACAGTATGCTGAACTGCAGAAACTTGTCCCCAAGTTTGGGACCTATTGAGTGGTAGAAACTTTCAGGATTCAGTGTTTTATAACATTTCCGGTTTTCGGCATGGCATATTTTGGTGCGGTGAAGTGGGCGTTGCTTAATTCGGTGCAGGTAGCCTCGAACTCCTGATAATATATCTAGGAGTCATAGCTAACTCAAAATGTAATGCAGAGAAATTATATTGTGACACAGATATTTGAGAAATTTCCAAAAACTTGTTGCTTACGGAAATGTCATAATTATCTTTTACGGCTAATATTACACTAAAACTCAGAAGAGGAATGGCTGGTAAAAGACTGTGAAGGATCAGCATTTTGATTTTTGGTACCTTCAAAAACTGGTCAAGAAAGGAAAGACCTAGAACTGGTCACCAGGAAAGCTCAGTCTTTGAACGGGAAACATTCTGAAGCAGAAGCTTTCCTCCCCTTTGGTTTACAGGCACTAGCAGTATGACTCCCTAGGGTAAAGCATGTGTTGGAAAACCTGAGGGAAAAACTCTATTTGGTTGGGAGGGCAGGGAAGAACTTCACTGAAAGGAGGTGTGTGTGTATCCAGTGCCAGCTGTAACCCTCCTGAACCAGTATTAGTACCCAAGAGTCTGAAAAAATCTGTTTCCAAAGGGAAAGACAGTCAGTCTACTGGACAGATTTAAAGATGTAGGCAGTGGGAGGAATGTTGCTACAGCCATTCTGAAGGTGTAGTCTGCCCCCCCCCCCTTTTTAATATCCCTGTCCTCCCCTCACAGACACCATAACTTTTTCGTTCTCAGTTTGCCAGAAGATGGCAGGGATTATTTTGTTGTTAAAATGAGACAACTTCTGAGTAACTATCACGCATATACCTTCTCAAAACGGTAGCAGTAGTAGTAGTAGTAGTGTTCCTAGACAGTGTCTGCACAATCACTCGCTCTCTTCAAATCATATTTAGAGACCTGAGACTGGTTAGATATTGCTGGATTCAGCTGACAGAATAAACCAGAAGAAAATCAACTAGAAGAAAATTCTCATATGAAATCTCTCTAATCCCTTACCTCATTATCTGCATGGGAGGAAATGGCTGGTATTAAAGTGCTCTGCTTTTTTGGGGGACTGAAGACTGAGAAAAAAGGTTACTGCATGCAGCATTTAACACACCCACCAAGGCTGGCATGACAGGAGTAATTGGTGCAGCATGAGATAAATCCATTTCAGCACATCACATCAACTCCACAGTTTAGGGGGAACATCCACTTGTTCACACAAAAATACATCCTTCATCCTAGAAATATTCTAAGAAAATGAAAACACCCCTAAAAGAGTTGCAGAGAACAGACTTTCCTTTGAATCAGTCTTTGGCTTAAGAATGAAACAAAGAAAAAGCACCATCTCTTGTCTATGTCAGAATCTTCTGACACATTTTCCTCAGGAATATATTAACCTAGTTAATCTTCTGGTACGGATTTCTGCTCTCCATGATAGAGGGCCTGCAACAAACTACTGGCTAAGGTAGGAAAATCATCCTTATGAACAGTCAAAATGTCTTTGAATGAGCAATATCTAACTTTTTGATTCCTTTTTCTAGGGGCATCGCTGAAAGATGACCAACTAAGAGACGGCATCATCCTGGGGAAGAGGCCTCTTTACCAGGCCCCTCCGAGAAGAGTCTCCCAGACTCAAAGAAGATGGTCCTTCCATGCCTAGACTAGACACTGGAACAACTGGAAAAGATTTGATTAACCCTTGGTCCATGGTGTTGGAAATGTCTACACCAGAGGATCCCGAAGAAACCAGTGAGTCATCTGAAGAAAAATAAATGGCTACTGCACAGTCGCCCATCAGTGGCTGAGGCACTATGAGCTCCCAGTGTAGGCAAAGGCTCATATTCTGTTTTTTATCCTTTTAGGTACTGCGGGAGAAGAAACAGCAGGACTGGTGTAAGAATCCAAACTGTAGCCGAAGAAGCCTGATTGCAGGAAAAGTGCTACTGGGAATAATTAGTCAGAAGGTAAGATGTCAGACAAGTGTTTACAAGCAGCACACACACTCTTACACTTCCCCACATAGTCCCTCAAAATTCTAAGTCCCTTTGAAAGAAAGTGCTCTGAGAAAAAACAAGAGGTAAAGGTAAGCTGCCATGGAGTGCACAGAAGAACTAAGCATAAAATACATTTCTAGCCCCAAAATACATTTCTCAATTGCACGAATATAACACCTTGAAGCAAATGTCTCAAGCAGTAAAATAATGAAGGTAAGTTGTCACAAAGTGTACACAAGCACCAAAACACATTGGGAAATGTTTTTGTGTACTTCATACAATCTGTAAATTATTACACTTCAGTTAAAATGTCTAAAATGCAGTACATTTTCCGCACAAAACATCCCCAGTGTTCAATAAAAGCCTTTTCTGACAAGAAGCTTCCAATGGTAATACAACTGATGGTATTCCTCAGAAAATAAAAAATAAATCTAAAATATTAAAAAGGCAATATTTTCCATGTGGAAGGGTTCCCATATGGGAACTTATCTGCCAAAAATTTAATTCATGTATTTACCATCTTTTGTTTACTGGGAAATTCTGACAGGCCACGGAGTCCTATCTTCAGGGGATGTCAGGTGAGAAAAGTTCCACATAAAATACATTTTTATAATGAACAACAAATAAAAGTTAAACATTTTAAGAATTACTTTGCAGGTAATATTGAAACAAACAGTAAATACATTTATTATATACTTTAGAAGTTATATTTTCACCCATAAGCCCAAGACATGTTAACATGTAATAGCTGTAGATAAAACAGCAATGACAATGAGCATAGGTTCAGTATGTACACTGATAATAGAGGCTGGATGTCACTAAAGCAGGAACAGAAAAGAGAGAAGGAAGTAGAAGGGTGTAAGCAGAAGGAAACAAGAAAAAAAACATAAGTAAAAAAGTTCTAATAGTGGAGAGGATGAGAACAGTAGATAGATAAGGAGATGAGGTGGGGTAAGGAGGGGTATTAGTACAAGCAGATTAATGATATAGATTAGCTGACAGACCAGTAGTGGGATTGAAAGAGAAAAAAAAGAGACAAGGCATAAGAAAGGTGAGACAGTTGGGGTGATTGATAAAGGGAATTCAATTGGAAGAGAAAAGTACAGTTGTGTACACTTACCATAAATGTAGATGTTCCGAGTGTATTCACTGTTGCAGTCATCATATTTGGGTTATCCCTGTCAGGGTCATTGGTTGAATAATTGATGAACTTTTTAACATAAGTAAAATGGACGTCCCACTTTCTATAACGATCTGATGAAGACCATTTTGAAAGCGCTTATAGTCTGTGAATAATAAGGGACTTTTATTTTCTTTTTTACTTTCTGAGACATTAAATCTGTTTTAAATGGAAACTTGAGGTGCTTATTATGGAAAGCATTCTCAGCTTCATTGCTACAGACATCTGGTTTGTACTAATAGCCTTGGTGATATTTCTGTCGCTGGTTTTTGTGATCCCTGCCAGGGTAGCCCTCAGTCGGCCCGAATACCAGAGGCTTAGTATTTCTGCGTTGGTTGCTGTCGCTTCAGGAGACGTCAGGTCGTCAGTAGTCTAAAGTAAGGCAGTTGAGGCCATTACATCAGTTTTTCTCGCCCTGTCAGGAGCCCCCAAGTAGGAGCTAGGGTATGGTGGAAGAACCCCACCAGTAGAAAGTAAATACCAATAAGTTCCTTGTAAGGCAAGAGAGAGAAAAGGGGGATGGAGGACTGCAACAGTGAATACACTCGAACATCTACACTTATGGTAAGTGTACACAACTGTACTATATTCTTCATGTTTCACTGTTGCAGTCGTCACATTTGGGTTGATTCCCAAAGCTGAAGAAAAGGGTGGAGGCAGTCAAGAAGACTGGGGGCTGGCTAGGATGCCTTGCAAGACTGCAGTGGCAAAGCCTGCCCTGGATTTGGAGAAGACAGGCAGGTGGTAATGCTTGGTGAAGGTATGAAGGTATGAACAGATGTCCATGTTGCAGCCTCCAGGATGTCCCTGGTGGGGATTCCTCTGAGGAAAGCTGCAGAGGTGGAGGTTGCTCTGGTAGAGTGTGTCCTGACCCCCTTAGGGATAAGGTTTCTTGTGTTGCTTGTAGCAGAAATAGATGCAGTGTGCTATCCATCTGGAAATGGTTTGTTTGGATATGGCTTTGCCCTCTACTCCTGCAGCAAAGCTGACTAACAACTGATTAGTCTTTCTAAATGACTTAGTCCTGTCTAGACAAAATCTGAGCTGTGCACATCTAGAGAGTTCAGTATCCTTTCCCCCTTGTTTTGTTGGTTAAGGAAAAAGGCGAGCAAATGAATGGTTGAGAGCCACACCGGACACCACTTTTGGCATGAAGGATGGGTTAGTCCTGAGGGAGAACCTGTCAGCATGGAAAATGATGAAGGGCTCTACAGCCATTAGTGCCTGTAGCTCGGATACTCTTCTTGCTGAAGTGATGTCCAGAAGCAAGCCTGTCGTCCATGAGAGAAACTAACTCTGCTGAAGCAAGCCTGTCGTCCATGACAGAAACTAACTCTGCTGAAGCTGCTGCTTCGAAGGGGACAGGGTGAGCTTTTCCATCACAAAGTTTAAGTCCCAAGCTGGGGTAGGTACTCTTCTGGGTGGTCTAAAGTTGCTAGCCCCTCTTAGGAACTGTTTGATGAGAGGGTGTGAGAAAAGACGTTGCTCAGTGCTGAAATGAGCAGAGATAGCAGAGGCATGAATTTTAATAGAGTAAAAGGATAGACCACTGTGTTGTAGGTCAGCTAGGTAATCCAGGATGAGAGGTAGGGAGGGCTGTGCCATATTGGCTCCCTTAGCCTGGATCCAGGTGCAGAACCTTTTCCATTTGTCAGCATAAGATTTTCTAGTGCTAGTGCGTCTGGCCTCACATATAACATCTAGAAACTGTTTACTGAGATTGGCAGCTTGTACAGTGGTCAGGAAATAAGCCAGGCTGCCAAACTGAGGGTCTGCAATTGGGGATGCATGAATTCTCCTTCCCTCTGGGTCAGGAGTGTTGGGATCTAAGGGAAATGCCATGGTGGCAGAGGTGACAGGCTGCACAGCATTGGGTACCAGTGCTGGCGTGGCCGGTCTGGGTCAATCAGGATTGTCCACGGTTTTTCCTCCCTTATTTTGAGCAGTACCCTGGTAATGAGAGGTAGTGGGGGAGATGCATAGACGAGAGGTTGACCCACTGGAAGTATAGAACATCCACTTTCCAGGCCCTGCAGTGAAGCTCTCTGGTGCAGAACTTGCTGAGCTGATGGTTGGAACGGGAAGCAGAGGTCGATCTTTGGGGTGCCCCATTTCTGAGTTATAAGGGTGAAGGTTCTTTGGCCTAGCTGCCACTCGTGTGGATCCAGAAGATTTCTGTTTAACTTGTCTGCCAGAGAGTTGAGAGCCTGGCAGGAATTGTGCTAACAAGTGTAGTTGCATGGCTGAGGCTGTGTGCCAAAGGGTCATGGCGAGCTTGCACACAGGGTAGGAGTTAGTCCCTCCCTGCTTGTTGACCTACCACATCACAGTAGTGTTGTCTGTTTTGATCAGTACAGCCCCTGAGGAGAGAAGGGGTCTGAAAGCTGTCAATGCGTGCTGGACAAATCTCTTTTTGGTTGATGTGCAAATGTATTTGATGTGGGCTCCATTGGCCCTGTATGCACCTGCCGTTCAGGTGTGCACCCCAGGCATAGTCTGATGCATCTGTGGTGAGGGTCTGGGCGCCATGGGGTTGTGAGAGGGATAGTCCCTTGTTGTGGTAGCATGCTGCTGCCCACCAAAGAAAATCTTTCCTTAGACAAGGTATCATTGGTATAAGAATTTCCAGGTCTTGAGACTGTTGACAGCAAAGGCTTTTTAGGTACCATTGAAGTTTCCTCATATGCAGCCTGGCATATGGAATAAGTAGAATGCAAGAAGCCATGAACCCCAGAACTTGTAGGATTTTCCTTGCGGATAACTGGGGTCTGGTGGCTAGTTGAGAGAAATAGGCTGTCAGGTAGGTTTGCTTTTCTGGTGTAAGGAATGCCATCTGGGATGCTGTGTCCAGGCTTGCTTCAAGGAATATAATTTTTTGGGTGGGTACTAATTTGGATTTCTTTTCGTTGATAGTGTACCCTAGGGAGGTCAGTAGGTTCTTTACAAAGGCCAGGTGCTTAAGCAGCTTTTCTGGTCTGCCTGAATTAGGCAGTCGTCTAAATATGGGTAAATTTGAATATTTCTTTGCCTGCAAAAAGCAATGGCAGGAGCCAGACATTTTGTGAAAACTCTGGGAGCAGTAGATAAGCCAAAGGGAAGTGCAGAGAACTGAAAGTGCAGTGATCCTGCCCTGAAACGTAGATATTTCCTGCATGATTCCCTGATTGGGATGTGTAGGTAGGCCTCTTTTAGGTCTGGGGTGGCTAGCCAAGCATCTTTGGAGAGCATAGGTAGTAGTTGATGGAGGGTGAGCATTTTGAATTTTGGTATCACCAGGAAGGTGTTTAGAATGGATAGATCAAGGGATGGGGCACCAGGTCCCCTCTTTTCTGGGTACCAGGAAGAGCCTGGAGTAGAAACTTGGCCTATCTGTTCTGCAGAAACGTGCTCTATTGCCCTCATACAGAGCAGGGAAAGGACTTGCATTTTGGCCTCTGCCCACTGGTTTGGGAGAAGGTCTGGGAACCCTTTTGGGGGTGGTAGAGTGTGGAAAGAAAATTTGTATCCCTGGGACGCTATGTTGAGGACCCAGCAGTCGTTGGTAATGGTGACCCAGGTGCTTGCGTGGAAGGAGAGTTTTCCTCACAGGGGCAAGTGCAGGTGGGCAGAGGAAGGGGGTGGAAGTCTAGAGTCATTGTGAATTCTTACCATGAGGGGGTGGCTTTGCACTCCCTGGTGTAGAAGTGGAGGTACTCCGTTGCTTTGATCTCTGCATTCCTTGTGTCTGTAGTTTGGGGGGGAGGGTCTGCTTCCCCAGGGTCTGGGCTGAACTGACCTGGAGGAGGCAGGAAAGGACCACTGCTTGGAGGGGCAATGTCTACTGAACCTGGGTAAGCTGGACCTGCAGGAAATCCTTAACTGTCTGCATAGATTTAGCTTTTTCTTCCATCTTTTTAAGACCTCCTCTGCCTTGGTGCCAAATAGGTTGTCTTTGTGCAAGAGTGCATCCAACAGTTTCGATTTGACATGGTCTGGCAAGGGCTGTTTCTTAAGCCAGGAATGCCTTCTAAAGACAGATCCAGTGACTGCTGACTTGCAAGATGCTTCCAGGACATCAAAACCACAGTGCAAGGTGTGATTAGTTACTTAGTTTGCAGAATGCATTAACTCTTGTAACTCTATTTTCTGCACAAGCAGGAGAAGATGGTATTTTTTGTTCGAGGAGTTCCATTGTATGCTGCTGAAATTTTTAGCATATGGAGCTGACAATTCAGTGCTCTAATAGCAAGAGTAGCAGAGGTGTATACTTTTTTTACCCCATCTGTCTAATGCTCGGGAATCCCAATCTGAGGGTGTGGGATTCTTAGCAGAAGTTGCTTTAATTCCTTTATGCCCTTGGGAGATAACCTCAGGGTCAGGAGTAGGACTTCTGAAATGAAATTTGTGAGAGTCAGGGACTCTAACACCCCGCCAGGTTTCCTGGAAGCAGGAGGGAGGGTGTCAGGAGTCAAACTAGATTCAATGAAAGCATCATCCGGGACAGGAGGAACGGCCAGGGGTCTGTGCTGTGGAAGATCTAAGAACTCCCTGAGTCTCTTTTTAGACTAAGGGTAGTCCTGATATTCCCACTGGGAATGCTCCCTTAAAGTATAAAGGGTTTCCCCAAAGGAAAAATCCTCGGGTGGAGAGGCTGAAGGAATGGATTCCTCTGCATCATAATCCTCATAAGCAGAGAAGGGTTGCATGTCTTCATATTCAGAGGCATCAGAGTCATTGGACTCCTGTTCAGATAAAACTACTGAGGACAAATCTCTTTTCTTTTGAAAGGGGTAGCTTGGCTTCCCCTCATCAGCATTATAAGGTCTTCCGCCATTTTAAGCATTTGAGACTGAGGCAAGGAAGCAGGTGCCTGAGATGGAGTTGGTTTCTTGGGAGTGGTTCGTACCCTGGGCCTTAGAAACTCTGTAGTTTTCGAAAGAACAGTAGATGCGAAAGAAGTTGTTGGTGTGTACCAAGAATCGATAATGTGAAGTACTTCCTCAGAAGCCAGTGCCTGCTCAGTGGCTCAGGACCCATCCAAGGTAGAGACAACCGCAGGATCCTTAGTCGTTGAAGAGTTTTGCGGCATACCGGACTCCGAAAGGGTCTCGGTAGCAGCCTGAGAATCCCAGAGAAGTGAGCATCAAGGGCTGTGAAAGCGCCTCACTGAGGACTGGAGAACTGATGACCAGCTTAACAGAAGCATTGTTGGTAGGTTTGGACCTGTGCGGTCTGTCTCTGTCTTTATCCTTACGTTTTTTCGGAAGATCTGCTCTCAGATGGCTTACCGAAGCCATATCAGAAATAGAGGACTGAGAGCGAAAATATCTAGCTACAATAAGGCCTCAACGACGTATAGTTCTGGTGTTGAACAAAGCAACAGCACATGACGTCAGGTCTGGGCCTAAGCAAGTGATGGAGTAAGAATGAAAGTCTCGGTGTGGTATTTGCTTTCCACTGGTGAGACAAGTGTTAACTTTTTCTGACACTGGTTAGAGCAAGAAAAAAGGATCCCCAATGGGGTACTTAGCTTTAGAAGACTTCAACTTCAATTTGGAAAATGAAAACTCAGGTAGCAGCCGACCGGCACTCGTGTGAACTGCTTCTGCTTCGGGCTCCTCGGCAAGAAAGACTGATATAATGGTGTCGGCTGCCTTACTTTATACTGCTGACGACCTGACGTCAGTCCTGAAGTGACAGCAACTGATGCAGAAATACTAATCCTCTGGTATTCGGGGCGAATGAGGGCTACCCTGGCAGGGATAACCCAAATGATGACTGCAACAATGAAACACGAAGAACATCAGAAAGAAGGGTGACTATATAGCTATGAGGAAGTTGTGTGCTGTCCTCAAATGTGGCTCCAGTGAAGCTTCACAGAGGCCTTCCATTGAGGTTGCAAGAAAGTATTGAAGTAGTTTACACTCTGACTGCTGACGTCCCAACAAAGTGGCTATGAAATCAGAGTGTAGGTATGGGTGGAAGCCATAACTTTATAAAGACTGGCCTGTTCGTATTCTGCACAGGATAGAACCCAAATAACCAAAAGCTACTGCAGCAGTGAGAATGATAACCATCTCACAATTCTCAATATTACGTTCTGGACCCAAAGGGGGATTCAGAATGGAATCTCCATTTAGTGCATGCTCTTATCATCCGGGAGAATATAGACAGCTGTGTAGTTACTGAAACATGTTTATAGATGCACTTTGTGACAACTATAATGGCTTCAACACATTTAGACCAGCTACTGGACAGGCAGGGTCTAAAGGTGGAGGAGACTCAATTTACATCAAACACATGAGTTTATTCATGTCTAACATACCATAAGTGAAGAAGCTTGTCCATGTCTAACATACCATATGTGAAGGAGCTTATCCACGTCTAACATACCATATGTGAAGGAGCTTGTCCATGTCTACCATAACATACGTGAAGGAGCTTGTCGATGTCTAACATACCATACATGAAGGAGCTTCTCTATGTCTAACATACCACACATGAAGAAGCTTCTCCATGTCTAAAATACCATAAGTGAAATCCCATAACATAGCCCTACAAACTATAGGTACCACTCCATAAGCCAAAGAAGCCTTTAACACATACTTCAATGAACTGGAGACAGCTCCCACTCAATCCAATACAATACTCATGGGTAACTTTAAAGTACCACCACATCATCATCATCATCCCACTTTCCCCCCATTTTCTACATGGGGTGTTGTGTCAACTGTCATCTCTCTGTATTCAATGCCACTCTTACCTTCTTGGACACTCATGCCTGACTGTAGTAGGTCTTCTCTCATGCAATCCATCCTCCTCTTTGCTGAATGCCCTCGTTTCCTCTTGCCTTCTTCTCGTCAGTCCAAAATCATCTTCACCAGATTCTCTTACTTTTCTGCACGTGCCTGAACCACTGTAATCTGCTCTATTTGACTTTATCTGCAATTGGAGCTATTCTGGCTTCTGCCCTTGTGTCCACATTTCATTGGTCCCACAGTGTGCATTCTATCACCCATCTCAGGCATTTCATATCCATCACATCTAGCTTCCTCGCCTGCTCTGCCTTTACTGCCCATGCTTCTGTACCATACAGTAGTATTGGTCACACTACTGTTTTATGCACCTTTCTTTTTAGTTGCTTTGGCATTCTTCTGTCATACATTACTCTTAACACACTGTGGCAGTCGGCTGCATTCCCTCTGATTGTAGCTTTTATCTCCTCCTCTACATTTCCCATCTTCTCAGCCACCCCCCTGTTTTACTATTTTCATTTCTATCTCAACTCTCCTTTTCTGATTTCTCACCATTTGCTGCCATTACAAACTGTCTTATCTTGAGGCAAGTCTATTTCAGCATATCATATCTCCTCAGTCTAGGGGGATCATCCATTTGTTCCCACAAAAATACACCCTTTATCCTGGAATCTTAGAAAAGGGAAACTCTCCTAATGGAATTGTAGAAGGCCGACTCGGATTCTTAAGCCCAAGACTCTGATTCAAAGGAAAGAAAAAGCACCATCTCTATGTCAGAATCCTTGGACACATTTTCCTCAGAAATATATTGACCTAGTTAGTCTTCTGATATGGATGTCCACTCTCCAGGATAAAATGTCTGCAATAAACGCCTGGCTAAGATAATGAAATCATCCTTATGAACAGACAAAATTTATTTGAATGAGCAATATCTAACTTTTGATTCCTTTTCCTAGGGATATCCCTGGAAGGAGATCAATTAAGAGACGGCACATCATTCTGGGCAAGAGGTCTCTTTCCCAGGCCCCTCTCAGAAGAACCTAAGCTAGTTCTCTCATACCCAGATTGGACACTGGAACAACCGGAGAGGATGTGGTTATCCTCAAGTCCATGGTGGTGGAGAGGTCTTCACCAGAAGAACCCAGAGAAACCAGCGAGTCATATGAGGAAAAACAAATGGCCACTGTAGTGTCACCCATCAGTGGTTGAGGCACTGTGAACTCACAGCATAGGTAAGGGCTCCTAGTCTGTTTTTTTTTTCTTTTTAGGTACTGCGGGAGAAGAAATGCAGAGTTGTGTACACTTACCATAAATGTAGATGTTCGAGTGTATTCACTGTTGCAGTCATCACACTAGGGTTATCTGCCTGCAGGTAGCCCTCAGTCAGCCTGAATACCAGAGTCTTGGGATTTCCACATCAGATGCTGTAGCCTCTTTCATGACATCAGGTCGTCAGGGGTATAAAACATGCAGCCGATGCCATTACATCAGTTTTTCTTGCCCAGATGTCAGGAGGTCCCAAAACAGGAAGCAATTACATGGTGTGGAACACCTCCAGTAAAAAGTAAATACCATTGCCATAAGATATGGCCAAAAAGAAGATACGTAGAAAGAACAGAAAAGTCAGGGAGGCTGGAGGGAGGGTAACCAGGACTGCAACAGTGAATACACTCAAAGATCTACATTTATGGTAAGTGTACACAACTGTACTATGTTCTTCGTGTTTCACTGTTGCAGTTATCACACTTGGGTTGATTCCCAAAGCTGATGAAGGGTGGAGGCAGTCAAGAAGTATTGGGGCTGGCTATCAGGCCTTGCAAGACTGATTTGGCAAATCCAGCTCTGGATTTAGAAAAAATAGGTAAGTGGTAATGCTTGGTAAAGGTGTGTACAGAATTCCAGGTTGCAGCTTCCAGGATGTCCCTGGTAAGGACTCCCCTGAGAAATGCTGTAGAGGTTGACGTAGCCCTGGTGGAATGAGTTCTGATCCCCTGTGGGGTAGGTTTTCCGTGGTGTTTGTAGCAGAAAAGGATGCAATGTGCTATCCATTTGGAAATGGTTTGCTTTGAAATGGCTTTGCCCTCTGACCCTGTTGTAGCAAAGCTGACTAGCAGCAGGTCAGATTTTCTGAAAAGTTTAGTTCTGTTAAGGTAGAACCTGAGCTGTCTGTGCATGTCCAAGGAGTGCAGAATCTTTTCCCCTTTATTCTGAGGATTAGGGAAAAAGGTTGGTAAATGGATGGATTGGTTTAAAGCCACACTGGATACCACCCCTGGGCATAAATAATGGGTTAGTCCTGAGGGAAACCCTGTCCACATTTAAAATAATGAAGGGTTCCACAGCCATTAGTGCCTGTAACTCACACACACTTCTTGCTGAAGTGATGCCTAGAAGTAAGGCTGTTTTCGAAGAGAGGAATTTTAACTCTGCTGCAGCAGCAGGCTCAAAAGGGGGAAGCGTGAGCTTCTCTAGCACAAAGTTAAGGTCCCAGGCGGGGGTGGGAGCTCTCCTCGGGGGCCTTAAATTGTTAGCTACTCTCAGGAACCGTTTGATGAGAGGGTGAGAAAATAGACGTGGCTCAGTATTGTAATGAGCTGAGATGGTAGAGGCATTAATTTTAATAGATGAGAAGGAGAGTCCTTTGTGGAGTAGCTCTGCTAGGTAATCCAGGATTTGATGTAAGGTGGGCACTGCTGTGTCCTTTCCTTGAGACTGGCTCCGAGAACAATATCTTTTCCACTTTTCTGAATAGGATTTCCTAGTACTAGGCCTTCTGGCCTCAAGGATGACATCCATCACCTGTTTGCTGAGGGTTGCTGGTGGTGTATTCAGGCGATAAGCCAGGCTGCCAGGTTCAGGGTTTGGAGCTATGGATGCAAAATCTGTCGTAGGTGCCAAAGTGGCACTGCTGTCAGACTGCGTAGGAGTGGGTACCAGTGCTGGTGTGGCCAGTCTGGGGCAATAAGGATTGGCACTGACCTGTCCTGTTTGATCTTGAGTAGTACTTTTGAGAGGAGGGGCAGAGGGGGAAAGGCATAAATTGAGAGGTTTTCCCATGTAAAGGATAGGGTATCCACTTTCCACGCTTGGCTGTGGGGATTTCTGGTGCAAAATTTGCTCAACTGATGGTTTTGGAGGGAGGCAAAGAGGTCCACCTCTGGAGTCCCCCAGCTGTGGATTAGAAGTTTGCATGAGTTGGGTTCCAACTTCCACTCGTGTGGGTCCAGTAGATTTCTGCTTAAGTCATCTGCCAGTGAATTTTGTTTGCCTGGCAGGAATTGAGCTTGCAGGTGCACTTGGTCACTCAAGGCTGTGTTCCACAGGGCCATGGCTAACCTGCAGAGTGAGTAGGAATGAGTTCCCCCCCCCTGCTTGTTTATGTACCACACAAGTGTGGTGTTGTCCGTCTTTATCAGGAGTTGTCCTGGAAGGATAAGGTATTTGAAGGCTGTCAGAGCATTCTGTACAACTAACATTTATTTTTGATTGATATGCAGGGGAATGTGTTCTGGGCTCCATTTGCCTTGAATGCATTTGCCTGACATGTGAGCCACCCACGCACAGTCTGATGCGTCTGTTGTCAGGGTTTGGGCAGTGAGGGGTTGAGTGAAAGAAAGTCCCTTGTTGTGGTTGCATGCCTCTGCCCACCAAAGGAACTCTGCCCTTAGACAAGGAATGATAGGAATCAGTGTTTCCAGGTCCTGAAAATGTTGACTCCAGAAACTTTTTAAGTACCACTGAAGTTTCCTCATATGCAGTATTGCATATGGAATTAGTAGAATTCATGAGGCCATGAACCCTAGGGCTTGTAATATTTTTCTTGCAGATAGCTGGGTTTTGGTGGCCATTAGTTTGAAGTAGATTGTGAAATAAACCTGTTTTTCTGGTGTTAGGAATGCCATCTGTGAAGTTGTGTTCAAGCTTGCTCCCACAAATACAATCTTTTGGCTGGACGCCAGTTGTGATTTCTTTTCATTGATGGTGTACCCCAGAGAAGTTAGACGTCTCTTTACAAAATGCCAGGTGCTGAAGTAGCATTTCCTGAGTGTCCGCCTGAATCAGGCAATCGTCCAAGTATGGGTAAATTTGAATATTTCTCCACCTGCAGTATGCAATGGCTGGAGCCAGGCACTTTGTGAATACCCTGGGTGCAGTAGATAAGCCAAAGGGAAGTGCAGAGAACTGAAAGTGCATAGAGCCTGCCCTGAAACGTAGATATTTCCTGCAAGATTCCCTTATGGTGATGTGCAGATAAGCTTCTTTTAAGTCTAGGGTGGCTAGCCAGGCATCCTTGGTTAGCACAGGAAGAAGCTGTTGCAGAGTCAGCATTTTGAATTTTGGGACCACCAAGAAGGTGCTGAGAACTGACATATCTAGGATAGGGTGTCAGTAGCCCTCTTTTCTGGGCACCAGGAACAGTCTGGAGTAGAAACCCTGTCCCCTTTGCTCTAATGGCACAGGTTGAATAGCCCTGATACTGGGAAGAGAAAGTACTTGCTTTTGAGCCTCTGCCCACTGGTTTGGAGGAAGGTCTGGCAACCCACTTGGGGTTGGCAGTGAGTGGAAGTGGAATCTGTATCCCTGGGATACAATGTTCAGGACCAATCAGTCCTGGGTAATGGACATCCAGTTTTTTGCATGCAGGGCAAGTTTTCCTCCTAGGGGGTGCAAGTACTTGGGCCTTGCTGGGAAGCAAGATAGACGAGTCATTGTGAACTTTTTCCATAAGGGGGTGGCTTACCACTCCTTGTTTTAGAGGAGGGAGCACTCCATTGTTTAGATATTTGCATACCCAGAGACTGTAGTCTTGGTCGCCTGTTGCCCCTGGGTTTGGACTGAGAATGCCTGGGAGGGACTGGAAAGGACCAGATTTTAGAAGGCCAATGCCTACTGAATCTAGGTGGCTGCACCTGTAAGAAATCTTTAACAGTTTGCATAGATTTAGCTTTTTCCTCCATCTTTTTAAGAACAACTTCTGCTTTTGTGCCAAACAAACTTTCCTGGTTTAATGGAGCATCTAGTAATTTTGCTTCGACATGGTCTGGCAAGATTTGCTCCTTCAGCTAAGCATGCCTTCTCAGTACAGACCCAGTGAAAGCAGCCCTGCAAGATGCTTCTAAGGCATCAAAACCACACTGCAAAGTATGTTTACTAACTTGGTTTGCAGAACGCATTAACTATTGTAAATCTTTATTTTCTGTACAATCTGGAAGCAACAACATTTTTTGTTTAATTAGTTCCATAATATGCTGCTGGTACTTCAACGTGTGAAACTGGCAATTCACAGCCCTGATGGTAACAGTAGCACAGGTATATACCTTCTTACCCCATCTGTCTAAAGCTCTAGAATCCCTGTCCGAAGGGGGTAGGGATTTTGGCTGTAGTAGCCTCAATGCCTTTAGATCCCTGGGAAATAGTCTCTGGATCCACAGTGAGATTCTTAAAGAGAAATTTGAGAGAGTCCGGTACTCTGTATTACCTGTCAGGCTTTCTAGAAGCTGGTGGTAAAGTATCAGGAGTAAGACTGGATTCCATGAAGACATCATCTGCAATGTCCAGGACAGGGGGTATTGCTAGAGGCCTGTGCTGAGGCAAGTCTAAAAATTCTCTAAGTCTCTTTTTGGACTGGGAATAGTCCTGGCATTTCCAGTGGAAATGCTCTCAAAGTATGGAAGGTTTCACCAAAAGAAAAGTCCTCTGGAGGGGAGGCAGAGGGTATGGAATCCTCTGCATCTGAATCCTCATAGATAGATAAGGGTATGTCCTGGTAATCTGAGGAATCAGAGTCATCGGATTCATGGTCTGTACATTCAGAAGGAAAATCAATTCTTTGTCTTTTACAGGGAAGGCTGGCTTCCCTAATTAAAGTTAGAAGGTCTTCAGCCATTCTAAGCATTTGTTTTTGTGGCAAGGGGGCTTGAGCATGAGCTTTGGTAGTCAGTTTTCTAGGCGTAGTATGAACTCTGGGCCTGAGAAACTCTGTAGTTTTAGTCAATAATTAAGCTGTCGGTTTAATGCGAACATCGGAAGGTCAGAATACACCCTCAGAAGCTGGTGCCTGCACAGCGGCTCCGGGCCCATCCAAGGTAGAGACATCCACAGGTTCCATAATTGAAGAAGCATCTCACGGCATACCGGACTCCGAATGAGTCTCAGCAGAGACCTGCAAATCTGTAGAAGTAGGTATCAGGGGCTACGAAAGCGTCTCATTGAGTACCGGCGGACTGGCGACTAGCTTAAAGGAAGCACTGTTGGCAGTTTTGGACCTATGCGGTCTGTCTCTGTCTTTATCTTTATGTTTTTTCAGAAGATCGGTAGTTGGATGGTTTATCAAAGTCATTTCGGAATACAGAGAACGAGCGTGAAATAATTTTGCGTCAAATATAGCCTGATGACGAATAGTTCGGCACTAAACAAGGCACAAAACCTACAGCGGAGAACATCGTGGTCTGGGCCTAGACAGATGACGCAGTAAGAATGAAAATCTATGTGAGGTATTTGCTTAGCACAGGCAAGACAATTGTTAACTTTTTCTGACATTGGTTAGAGTAAGAAAAAAGGATCCCCAACAGGGTACTTAGCTTTAGAAGACTTCAGGTCTGAAACTCGAAAAACAAAAATTTCAGGTAGTGGCCAACCAACACTTTGAACTGCTTTGAGCTCCCACAAAGCAAGAAAAGCTGATGTAATGGTGTCGGCTGCATGTTTTATACCCCTGACGACTTGACGCCATGGAAGAGGTGACAGCATCCGACACGGAAATCCCATGACTCTGGTATTCGTGCCGACTGAGGGCTACCTGCAGGCAGAAAACCCTAGTGTGATGACTACAACAGTGAAACACGAAGAACATCATCAAGACTGGTGTAAGAATCCATGCTTTAACAGAGGAAGAAGCCTGACTGCCGGAAAGTGCTACTGGGAAAATTAGTCAGAAGGTAAGATGTCAGACAAGTGTTCACAAGCAGCAAACACACTTTCATTTCCCCACACAGTCACTGAAAATTCTGTTGTGTTTCTTTTTAGGTACAGTGGGAAAAGAAACAGTAGGACTGGTGTAAGAATCCGTGATGTAGAAGAGGAAGATGCCTGACTGCAGTAAAGCTCTACTGGGAAGAGTTAGTCAGAAGGTAAGTTGTCAGACACGTGTTCTCAAGCAGCACACACCCTTGCACCATCCGACACAGTCCTTCAAAATGCTAAGTTTGTATGGCAATAAGGTATATAAGTTCCTTATTGTTTCATGACAAGTGCCTTCAGTTTTGCATTCCATTACCCTATCCTTTGCTGAAGTTGTTGCTAAGACTTTGCCTGTAATGCCACATAGCCTGCATACTGCAACTTTGATAATTTGTCTCCTCCAACCTGTTTGCTAATGTAGTCCCATCACCAGTATGAACAGCCATGGGCTCAGAGCTGAACCCTGATGCACACCTATTGCTAGTGTGAAAACCCTTGAACAAACACTGGTCATACTTAAGTCAATGGGTCTTTGTAAACTGCCTTCACTAATTCTACCAATGTTTCTGGGACTTGGAACCACTGCATGACTGCCCAAATCACCTTTCTTGGGAACTTGTCATATGCTTTTGCCAAGTCTAGGAATGCCCAGTTGGACTCTTTCCTTATCTCTAGCTTCTTCTCAAGTATCTGCCTCACTGCAAATGTCTGGTCAGCTATGCTGCATCCCGAATGAATTTGAATTGCACACCTCCCATCTTACTTTCTTACTACTCTGTGTATTGTACATCAATCACCCTATCCAGGACTTTCATGCACTGTGACAGAAGTTTGATACCTTTATACTGCCCATAGTTGTGAATGCGCACTTTGTTCTTGAACACTGGAACTAGTATGCTTATTCTTCAGTCATCTGGGATCATAGGAGGTTACTAGACAGCCCTGGGGCCCTTACAAGCCTAGACAAGATTTTATCCCCAAAAAGAAACCTCAGTCAGCACCTGTCGCCCCTGTAAATGGGGAACACAGGTGGAACCCATGGGACAAATTTGTGGTTTCCCAACCAAGCATCAAGACTGAGCTTGAAGAGAGTCACCAAGGTGCTGTGATGTGTATGAGAAGTTGATTCCAGAGACAGGACAGCCTCTGGGAGACAAACCTGTCTCTCCAGCAGGTTTTGTTACTGTCACATATTAGATTCAGACCTTTGAGCGGGTAGTGTGTGAGAAGTTAGACTTACGGATATGAAGCATCTCCAGTAGGGCAGGGTCCAAGATTGCCTTGTAGGCGAGACACAGACCACCCCTGAACAATCTGTATGATACAGAGTAGAGTGATAGTAATTTGAGCCTGTCTGCATAGGACAGATATTGGAGGCCATAGATTCTCTTTGTGAGGTATTTCAGTGACCTTTCCAGTTGGTGCAGATGTTTGGAGAGGTACATCCCAAATGGGGCGTTATACTCAATTACTGGTCTAATGGAAGAGTATAGAGAGGTAATAACCTCCTTTTTTCTGGATGCAATCCCTTTACTTATGAGATGAATCAAGTAAAAGGGTTTTCTGACCACTGCCACTACATGATGTGTGAATGTGAGGTTGTTGAGGGATACTCCTTTCTCTCCATGCTGCTAGGAGTACCCCTCAGGTACCATTTCTCCACTATCTCATCCAACATTACTATCATATCTGTTGTGACCACATCTGAGCCTGCTGCTTTCCCTGACTTCATTTTCCTTAGTGCTGTTCTTACTTCTTCTATGATGGGCTCCTCCTCTTCTTTCATTGTAGGCTGTGTCTGGGGCAGTATGGATTCTGTGGGGCTTACTTCATTCAGAAGTTGTTGGAAGTACTTCTCCCATCTGCCTTTGATGTCCTTTGGACTGGTGAGAAGGTTGTTGCTAGTGACAATTATGAAGGGTGTAGTTCATCTTATCAGGATACAATAGACGAGACTTTGTGGGTTCTGTTCAAGCAGCTTTACTATGTACAAACACATCAGGATTGAGGCTTACTAACTAACTTAGATAAACTTGTATACAAACTAGCTATTACACTCATACATGCTCACACTCTGGCTGCACTCTCAAAATGGCACTGAAGTTAGCAAGTGCTGGCTATTTATATGCACGTTCAGTCCTTGAAGCACTTCTTAATACTCTATTCTACAAAGGGTATCTCACCATCTTCTTTATCTTTCTGTCTTTGCTTTGCAATATGATAGTTTTTTTTGGTGCCATCTACTGAGTCACTTTACAGAAGTTAGTAGAGTGCCTCTGATGCCTTGTTCTTTGCTACTGCAACTCCTTTCTCACTCTCTATTTGCCAGCCAGTATTCCTTCCTAGCCTGGTCCATCTCTTCTATCTAGCAATTTTTCCTGCACTACTACTTTCTTTTGATGACTTCCCGGACTTTTGCATTTCATCAACAGCTTTCCTTATGTATCTTATTGCAATACCTGGCTCGGCCATATATCTGTTCTATAGGCCTCACACATGCTGTTTTGAGGTGCTGACATTCTTCAACAGCACTTCTTGATGTGCTAGAGCCCCGAGTAATTCCTTGAACTGCTGTGCTTTCTTTCCAGTCAACTTCCAGGTCTTCAGCTTGGTCTCCGTTGACCTTAGAGCCTTCGCTGACCACTGCTTGTAGATGATTGTGTCAAACAGTGGTTTACACTCTGGGTTGACTGTTTCACTGGATGACTTTGCAATCACTGATTCTACCCCACTGGCCTTTCCTTACTAGAAGAAAGTCTACCCGAGTTGTATGTTGGCTACTCTTGTATGTGATCTTGTGCCTGTCTCTCTTGCTGAACCATGTACTGTTCACCATTAAGCCATCTGTCAGACAAATGTCTAGAATGGCCTCTCCTCCTTTATTCCCATTTACTCTTGTTGCCCCAACCATGCAGATCCAGACAGTCCTCATATCTGTCTACTCTACCCGGACATGTGCCTTCAGGTCACCCATTATCAATACCAATTCATGTTGTCCTACTTGACCTTTTAGGTCCTGCAACTACTGTCTGAATGCACTTCTTTCCTCGCTACCAGATGAATAATGGCCAATCTTTAGACTGCTTACCACCGTGTCATCAACTTCCAAGTGCCTTCCTATCAGTGAACCTACACAGAGTGTTACAATACTTAGGTCACGTTTGGCAGGTTGATTGGTTTTTAGCCCAGCTTTCGCTCAGAGCTTTCTCAGGTAACCTAAGCTGGGCAATAAGAGACAGAACAGCCAGTAGCTTATTGACCCAGGGCTCCCAGTGTTTATGGTGGGCACACTAGCCAATAGGGGTGCACACTCCCCTTCCGCAGTTAGCATGGGTCCCTGACATAAGTTGGCCGGGTACTCAACTCACTTATCAGCAAGTATCTATGCCCATTTGGTAACATTAGTCAAAACAAACAAATCATCTACAGCCATATTTTACACTAAGTGAGCCATATTTTACACTGTTGAGAGTCCAGCCTGTCACTGGAAAACATACACGACCTCAAACATGCAGGTCCAGAGATTACTGGACTTTGTTAACACAAACACCTTGGAACAGCTAATCTGCACACCCACCAAAGGTGCAAGTGTCCTTGATTTGGGCTTCACAAACATCAGGGAATGATGCACTGGGGGAGTGATGTCCTCATTGGTAAGGTCAGACCACAAAGTTGTCTCCCTTGAAATAAGCATTACATCTGGGACCACAGCTAACCCAGGATCATTTAAAATATATTCCAAGGCTAACTACCTCCTATATGATAGCCTAGCAAAAGTCCATGACTCTGAAACCATGAGAATATAGCTGCCTACGTGAAATTGTTCATTAAAACCCTGTACAATCATGTAAATATCTGCACAGAGATAGCTTTATCTACTTGAAATAAACATGAGACAACCTCCAAAAACAAATTATCTTGGTAGAATCCCATTATAAACAAGTTGTACAACAAAAGAAAGAAAACAGTGTCCAAAAACAGGAAGGGGTGTCCAGAAAGGTAAAACCTCACTCATGAATCTTAACAAGCAACTCAGGGACTAATCAAGTCCACCAAAGCCAAATTTGAGATACAAATAGCCTCCCAAGCTAAGGACAACTGTAAGAATCCTGCAAGTGAATCCCCTGAACACAAAGATAACCCTTCAAGAGGGCTTAATGTAAGCAAACAACTGGTGCCATAGCCATGGACTACAACTCAATGATAAAATATGCATAACAACACCCTTTGGAAAGACTGCCATCCCTGGAAATTGCCACACTGATTATACACCCCTAAAAATAGACCCAGTGGTTATGGATCTGGGAAGGCATGTTGACAGTAACCTGACCTTTCACCACCACAGGTCTACTATGGTGAGAAAATCATTCTACGTTTCACAACTTATTTACTAAAGGCATTGCATTCAAGGGTCCAAGGAGGTCAATGTTCCACTGCAACTAGCTCTTACCAGAACAATAGAGTATAATGCACCATTCAGCATGTACCAAACCAGGCATGTGAAACAACTTGAGAGATCACAGAGGTGCCTCACAAAAAGAATACACGGAATAAACAGCAAGTCATATGTGGATCATCTTAAAGCTCTTTCTCTGAACTCTGCCTCTTATAGACTGATGCACAGTGATCTATGACTAGCTGGCAAGGCGTCCTCTGATCCTACACCAAGGATTTATTGCTCATCCACAAAACAAACAGCATCAGAAAAAAAGTTATGTTCTTACCATAACTTTCCATCTATGATGTTAATCTTTATTCATTCTTGATTGAAGGGTTTGGTTCCAATCCTTTGGAACAGACTCGGCCATTATAAAAAGCTCGCGCCAGCCAAAAACTCTCAAGCTAAGGCTCTACTCATATTGCCTCACTTCCCATTACCTCAGATCGAGTTTGCCTACCACTAAGAAAAACTGGAAGCTCTGTCTGAGGAACAACCATATGATATAAAACCCTAGGACTAGTTCCAAACCTCCAAATGCACTCTAACATAAGTCTAACAAGTGTGCTGTATTATACAAGGAATATAATTTAATAAAGTCAGGAAGGTGTATCAAAACGCATGTATGTTTCTTGTTTTGTGTGCAAGGGGCCTATGATTTGCAAACAGCCCAAAGGTAATCTTTATCTACTACTGGCCAGATGCATTTTCTTTGGATGTGGTGTGGGTTTCAATGCTGTTTTAATGAATGTGAGTTTCAAGGACAGAGGAGTTTTAATGCCAAGTCTATTTTCATTGTGAGACAGTATTACTTTGTTTAGCAGATATCTATTGTTTGTGCATTGTGCTATAAAATGTAAAAATAAAATCCAAATAATCATTGTAGAAGTAAAGCAGTATGCACACATTAGTGTTTATGGTAAATGGGGTGAAATAGCCAAGTAATGGGACATTGTAATGGCTGCAGGGGGACTCTGGTGCTATATTTTGGTTCTGTTCTTCAGTTTGCATTTGAAAGTTGGTATCCCACAATTCCATCAGAGTGGGCATGGTTATGTAATTATGTATGCAAATTTTATGTTAATCAGTGTACAGATTTGTACCTATTTTTCATGGGCCTTGTCCAGATTTTTGATGTTTCCAGGTTGAGAGGTATGCTCCTAGATGACGTGAGTGCCACTAGGAAAAGTTTTTTTTAAGATAAAAAATTGAGGTCACAAGTGGCTGCTGTCTCGAAGGGCTGAGGAACTAGGCATTGTAAAACTAAGGTCAAACCCCCAAGGAGCTACCGGAAATTTGAATGCGGAGTTCAAATGTTGAACACCTTTTAGAAAAACTTTGCACAGACAAGGATATTATCAAGGAATGATCATCAAGACTGCGGTGGTGGTGCTGCGGTAGCATTGTTACCTCATAGCAAGGCGTCGTCTCGTTCGATTTTCAGCTAGAGCATCTTCTGTGTGGAGGCATACGTGAATGGGGCGTGCCTTCGTTGAGGGTTGTGCATCAGGGCTGGTAACCCGGTACGTAAAAATCACCTACCAATCATTAGTAGACCGGAATTCTGCTGTGGCGACCCCTAACCGGGAAAAGCCGAAAGACACAAACAAATCATCAAAACCATTATGAAAATTTGAAATGGCAGCCAGATGAACCTTAATTGTAGAAGTTGAGGCTCCCAACTGAAATAAAGTGGCTAAGTATTCCAGGACTTTATCCACTGGTGCCAAGAAAGGATCAATGCTGTTTGTACACGTCCAAATAGAGAATCTTTTGCATTTCTCTCTATGTCTCTCTACAGAGTACTTTTTAGAATTTCTGTGTAGCCACTGATAGCAGTGGGGGTAGTTTCAGCTCAACACTGACATTCTTGCCTTATATAAGTGGTACATTTTGAGCTATCGCTGCTTAATATCAGAGCTTTGGCCGGCTAACATATACCTGAAATCAGCTGGACGTATAAGTGAATTTAAGTACACTTTTATCTGCTCTTTTGCATATAGTACTGTATTTAATTTACTTATTTGTGTTTTTCACTGAATATTAACTCAACTGAAGTTGTGGCTGTCTCTCTACAGTTATTTCCCCACCCACCTCCCTGTTCTTGTTTTGGTGTTAATGTTGGTGGCTTTGAAACTGCCTGCCCCTCTTGTAGATTTGTATTTGGATACTCCTTCTGGGCCCATCTCATTTGCTCACTCAAATGAGTGCAGTGAGATCATATTCTGATTTCAGGCACTCCTACTGTGTACAAAGAGCATTTGGGAAGGACAAACCCTGTAGCATCTTAATCCTGCTCTGTTCCCTCCCTCAAAAAACAAACAAAAAAAAAATTATATATATATATATATATATATATACACACACACACATACATATATATATATATATATATATATATATATATATATATATACATATACACACACACACATATATATATATATTTAGTCTGTTTAGCTACTCTTACTGTAACTGTCTTAGTTGTTGTTCTGCATGCTATTATCTGTTCAGTCGCTCTTACTCAGCACTTATTACTGCTTGTTAGTAGCCTTCTAATTTATTGCCTTCTGCACTTGTTTTTTAGTCATTTGTTAATACAATTGCATTTATTTGAACTGTATTTGCCTTAGTGTTGCTACACACTCGGGTGTGCTGGCCTGCACTACAATTTGAATTGTAGTTACTGCTGTTTTAGCTGCTTTTCTGTAACAAAAAAAAAATTCTAAGCTTGTTTCCTGCCTTTCCTGTAACTAGTCAAGTCCAGATACAGACTTGCTGTATCCAGGACTGTTGGTAAGCTTCTGAGCCCCCCCCCCCCCAAGCCCTTCTGTGTTGGAGAGAAGCCTTCTAGCTTATCAGTGGGAGTGGTAAGCACTAGGTAACCTATATACCATGGGAAGAGTGGGTTTTAGCCCTGAAATTATAGTTTATTGGCCATTTGGGCAGTTTTTCCATCTCTTTCTACTTTCTGGTTAAAAGCCCGTTTTGCGTTTGGTCCCTGCCTTTCCTATAACTAGTGTAGTCCAGGTATAGATTTGCTGTATCCAGGACTGTTGGCAAGCTTCTGAGCCCCCCCCCCCACCAAGCCCTTCTGTATTGGCGAGAAGCCTTCTAGCTTATCAGTGGGAGTTGTAAGGACTAGGTAACCTATGTACCACAAGAGGAGTGGTTTCTGGCCCAAAAATTATAGTTTATTGGCCGTTTGGGAAGCTTTTCCATCTCTTTCAACCTTCTGATTTAAAAGTCTGTTTGCGCTTGTTTCGTGCCTTTCCTGTTACTAGTCTAGTCCAGGTACAGATTTGCTGTATCCAGGACTCTCTGTAAGCTTCTGAGCCCCCCACGCCTTTCCGTACTGTAGGGAAGCCTTCTAGCTTATCAGTGGGAGTGGTAAGCATCAGGAAGCCTATCTACCACAAGAGGAGTGGTCCCTGGCCCAGAAATTGTAGCTATTGACTGTTTGAGTGTTTTTTTTTCCATCTCTTTCAACTTTCTGGTTTGAAAACCACACTTGTGCCTGTTTCCCACCTTTCCTATAACTAGCCTAGTCCGGTTACAGAGTAGCTGTATCCAGGATTCTTAGTAAGCTTCTGAGCCCCCCAAGCCTTTCTGTGTTGGAGGGAAGCCTTCTAGCTTATCAGTGGGAGTGGTAAGCACTAGGTATCCTATCCTCCAGGGGAAGAGTGAGTTTTGGCCCAGAAATTGTAGTTTATTTGGCCATTTGGGCAGTTTTCCATCTCTTTCAACTTGCTGGCTTAAAAGCCTATGTTTGTACTTGTTCCCCACCTTTCCTGTAACTAATCTAGTCCAGGTACAGATCTTCTGTATCCAGGACTGTTTGTAAGCTTCTGAGCCCCCCAAGCCTTTCTGTGTTGGAGGGAATCCTTCTAGCTTATTAGTTGGAGTGGCAAGCATTAGGTAGCTTATCTACCACAAGAGGAGTGGTTCCTGGCCCAGAAATTGTAGCTACTGGCCGTTTGGGCAGTTTTTTCCATCTCTTTCAACGTTCTGGTTTAAAAGCCGCACTTGCACTTGTTTCCCACCTTTCCTGTAACTAGTCTAGTCCAGATACAGAGTTGCTATACCCAGGACTGTTGGCAAGCTTCTGAGCCCCGCAAGCCTTTCTGTGTTGGAAGAAAGCCTTCTAGCTCATCAGTGGGAGTGGTAAGCACTAGGTAGCCTGTCTACCATGACAGGAGAGGTTCTTGGCCCAGAAATTGGGAGTTTATTGACCATTTGGACAGTTTGTCCATCTCTTTCAACTTTCTGGTTTAAAAGGCCACATCTGCGCTTGTTTCCCATCTTTCCTGTAACTAACCTACTAGGTAGCACTAGAAAGCCTTAAACTGATACAAGCCTTCTAGCTTAGAAGAGAGACTTTAGAGTGATTATAATTTTTCTGTACTTTCTTGGTGTACTTAACTGTTTTCCATCTAAACGCAGATTTTCCAGCATTTATTGTGATGTAAAAGCTTGTTTTTTTCACATATTGTACTTATTTGACTGCCTGCACTTTTAAAAAGTTGTTTTTTGTTTAAATAATTTGTCTAACTGTTGTAGGCTACACACTAAAGTGTGATAGCCTTTTCTGATCGTGTAAAGCCGTTTTAAGTGTATTTTTTACTGTTTTTGCCTTATCTTTATAAAAAAAAAAAAAAAAAAAAAAAAAATTCCTTGTTTCCCACCTTTCTAAGCTAGTATAGTCCAGTTTTCAGGCTAGTGCTGAATTCAGGGCTGTGATACTAGTTTCTGAGTTGCCCATACCTTACTTGGATAGAAGGAAGTTTCTCTGTTCACCTGTGACAGAGGGGAGCTCTGAGCAACCTATCTGTCCCTGGAGGAGTGGTTCCAGCCCAGTAGTTAATATGTTTTTGGCCATTTTGGACTAATTTCTCTCTCTTTCATTTCCCTACTATAAAAAAACGCGTTTGCACGGTTCTGCGCACTGGGCAGTGCCAGTTAGCTACAGTTAAATTATTCCCGGCTCCACTAAGTCTCGTCTTCAGTTTTTCCCTTGAAACTAGTCTAACTCTCAACCTAAGCACTCGCTCAGACCTAATAGCAAGCACTAATACACCCTGACACTGATTGCCCAAGCAGGGCAAGGCTCTTTATTCACCCCTCACCAACCAAGCGACTAAGCAGCTCACCCTACTATTCAGGCATGACCAAAGGGCAACTTCAGGTGCAATCTCCAGTGCAGCTGGTGAATCTGGGTATCCTGAGGCAATGTTACAACTGACTCATGCACACAGACAACCCTCTCCTCCTACCACAAAACACTAACATATGCGAGAGATGCAATTATACAGCCAAACTGGAAGCTAAGTTGTCTCCACCCAAGACTGGAACAGACAGTCAAGAGGAGAAGGTTAACACTTGCACCACACTTCCAGCCGCACACAGACCTACTAAAACAGCACTGGCAAAAAATACACATAAATACACAAATTCATACTCGGAGGCTCTAAATAAAAACCTACAAAAGCATCAGAGACCTCCAAAGCAGACACCCAAACAACCTGCACTTCCCGTCACAAACCAGACAACACATAAAACACAAAATCAGTGTGCCACACAATCACAGCCCTTAAGGCGAAATAACATACCTAACACACTAGTAATAAGTGACTCTATAGTCGGGCACACTGACGTCCCACTCACTAGGCTGGACAAGCAGAAGGTTACTGTTAGCTGCCTGTCGGGAGCCAGAATCCGCCACATAACACAAGCACTCAGGTCACTTCAGAACAAGTACAAGTATGACTCTGTCATTGTTCATGTTGGTGTGAATGACCTGAGATGTACCTCCCTGGACTACATGAAAAGAGACATGGAAGAGCTCTCTGATCATGCAGCCCAGGCTGGTATGACCCTGACCCTGAGTAGCATCCTGCCCTCACCAATAATGATACCTCAGTATAAAGAAATAATGATCAACTTCAACAACTGGCTAAGCTTCTGGTGTCATTCAAAGGGGATCCAGTGTGTCAGCCTGGGACGACATGCTCGACAAGCCGCAGTGCTTCGCAAGAGACGGCTTGCACCTGTCACCCCTAGGCTTTCGAATAATGGCCAAGGCTCTTGCTGCCCCCATAGTGCCTTTTTTAGGCAAGGCTGAAAAATCAAACCCACCTCCATAAACAGCACAATTAACAAAAACGCTGAGGGTTATGCTACTCACCGCCAGGAGTTTAAATCTCAAAATGCACGCGCTCGAAGCACTCCTCAGTATGGAAAATGTCGACATCTGTGCAGTAACTGAAACCTGGTTCAAGGCTCCCCAGAGCACCCCAGCACTATCGGGCTACAACTCATACCACACATTTCAGCCACAGAACATGGACCGAAACACAAAAAGAGGGGGTGTATCCATATTCATCAAGGATAAATACACCTCCAGGTTAGTGGTGCAGCATTATACCTCTGAGATCATCCATGTGCAACTAACATCGGGCAAATCTGCAATGCAAATTGTGGCCTGCTACAGATCACCCTCCATGACCCAGGACCAACACTCCACCTTTCTGGAGACACTGGAAAACATGACGGTCCTACTGAACACCCTGATATTGGGCAATTTCAATTACCCTACCATTCACTGGGAAAACTACTCTAGTACAAATTCCCAGGCCCAGCGCTTCCTGGAATTCATCAACTCAAACGTCCTGGATCAGCTGGTAAACTCCCCAACCAGAGGTTAAAACATATTGGACCTGGTCATCACCAACATGGGCGACAGGTGTTCCACACCGGAGGTAAACCCGTCACTGCTTAGATCAGACCATAAATGAATCACTCTGGATGTCCACACCCCACCACCACCCCCAACTAAGGAAACCACAGTAAAAAACTTTTCTAAAGCAAACTTCACCTTACTTAAGACAGAGGTGGTAAGTTTCACAGCCCCCACGCTAAAGGATAACGCTGCCCAAGATGCAGAAACCTTTACAAATGCACTCTATGAGCACCTACAAGGATGCATGGATCGTGCCATCCCTAGCAAAACCAAGACTCACTCCTCTAAAAGAAGGAAACCAGTTTGGTGGACCCCTGCAATAAAACAGGCTATACAATAGGAGGAGGAAACTAGTTCAGAAAAAAAGCAAATCCCAAGAAGGAAAGACATCCCTGATCAGTATCAGTAAGAAACTAAGGTCCCTCATGAAATCATCCAAGGCTAACTTCAAAAAAAAAAATAGCCAAGGATTCAAAAGATAACCACAAAGCCTTCTTTCGCTATGTTAAGAATCTAAGTGGCAACTCGCAGATATGCACTGAACTAGTGCAAAATAGCACAAAATATACTGAACCTATTGATATTGCCAACATCCTGGCAGATTCAGTGCAAACTTCACCCCCCCTCTCACCTCCAAAAGGGCCCACAACAATACCGGAAAAGTGTAGTGTCCCACAAAATCACAGATGCACAGGTGAAAACAGCCCTTTCAAAAGCCAAAAACACAGCGTCAATGGGACCAGATGGTGTCCCAGGCTGCGTCTTGCACGAACTAAACCCTCACCAAAACACGCTGTTCAACCTCAGCCTCTCCACAGGCTAGGTGCCCACAAAATGACGCACAGCAACGGTTATTCCTCTCCACAAAGGAGGGGCCACAACTGACCCTGGTAACTATTGCCCCATAAGCCTGACTAGTCTATTCTGCAAGGCTATGGAGCGCATCATCATGGAACTCAATAACAAAGACATTGGGAAACTCCAAACACTTGAACCAACCCGGTTTGGCTTTGTTAAGGGCAGATCATGCCTACTAAACATGGTTGACTTCTTCGAGACAGTCACCAAGGCCATAGACAAGGGAAAGGTGGTTCAAACAGCCTACCTTGACGTTGTCAAGGCTTTCGACACCATTCCCCACTCTGGTATTACAGAAAAACTCACCAGCCTGAACATAAACCCCTACGTCATGAGATGGGTTGCCAACTGGCTTACAGACAGAACTCACATGGTAAGAACAGCAGGCTCCAGGTCCGACTCTAAACCAGTCACAAGTGGTGTCCCGCAAGGCTTGGTCCTGGGACCCCTACTGTTTGGCATATACTTCTCAGAAGTACAGGCAAACACAGGAGGACTATGGCTAACCAAGTTTGCCGATGACTGCAAACTGGGAGCCATAATTGACTCTCCGCCTGACACGGACATCCTCCAAAAGGGCCTTACTGAGATGGACACCTGATGTCAAAGTCATGGCCTCAAGCTAAATGCCAAAAAATGCATAGTCATCCCATTTGGGAAAAATAAAACACACACAAATTACCACATAGGTGGCAGTCCCCTTAATACAGAAGAGGTAATAAGACATCTAGGGACCCAGGTAGATAGTAATCTCTCCTTTGACAATCATATTGCCAAAGTAGTTAGGAAATCCTTCTATGTGGCCCATCTAATTACTAAAGGGTTCGCATCTAGAAATACAGAGGTTATAGTGCCCCTCTACTCGTCACTCATTAAACCCATCATAGAGTACAATGCCCCATTTGGGATGTACCTCACAAGACACTTCCAACAGCTGGAAAGACCACAAAAGTACTTCAAGAGGATTGCTGGCCTCAAACATATGTCCTATGCAGCCCAACTGAAAAAACTCCGGCTGTCCTCAGTGGCATGTCAGTTACTCAGAGGTGATCTCTGCCTGACTTACAAAGCCATGTCCAACTCTGAATTGATGGACATGCTCCACCTAAAGAAATCCAAGTCACTGCGAGCCACACGCTCTAGTGAGCTAAACCTCGCCACAACAATAAACAGAACATGCTGGAGGGATAGTTTCCTGTCACAGAGACTCCCCATGCTTAGGAACAAAATTCCAAATTACATCAGGCAGAGCCCCTCACTAACACTCTTCAAGAGAAACCTTGACAAGCGGATGGGTAACAGAAAATACACCCCTGGGATCACTTCATTGGCTCTGCTTGACAGAGGATCAGTTAATTAATCAATGGGGCGGCGAAAGCCGACACACTCTGGCTAGGCTTATAAATGCTCTCGGAACAGATAGCCTAGTACCTATCTATGAACCTTTTTACTTAGGTAAATTTTTCTGGTGGACGGCTTATGTGAAGCCAGAAGTATCTTCTGCAATGGGGAAGACAAGTTGCTCTGCCTGACAATTACTGGAATTGGAGAAACCAAGCAGTCAGCTTGAGAAGTTGAAGGCTGGTATGCACCAAGCACTGAGGGTGAGACAGCATGTCTGGATTGGATCCAGAATCCACGGCAGGTGAACCAGGTGAGGCAAAAGAAAGAGAAACCAGGCTTGACGAGGCCAGTAAGGTGCAAAAGTCCCAGGGGCCAATCATGAAGAAGTGCATCTCTCGGGGACTCTCCTCATGAGGAAATCAAGGCAAAGTAGCTGCTGCATTTGTGGTTTATGGGAGAGGCGAATAGATCGCAGCAAGCTGACCCCATCGATGAAAGATCTTCATCGCTACATTGGGACTGACAGACCACTATTGAGGCAGAAGGATACACCTGCTCAGTTTGTCTGCAATCACGTTGGAGTTCCCTAGGATACGCAGTGCTATCAAAAAGCAGTTGGAAGCAATTTCCCATTGCCAAACTCTTAGGGCTTCCCGACATAGAGGGTAGGATCTGGTTTCCCCGTTTGTTGATATACCAGACTATGGACATGTTGTTTGATTGGATAGCAACTGCCCGTGTTGGAAGGGCAGACTGAAAGGCTTGCAACTCTAAAAGCACCGCTCTCAGTTCTAGGACACTGATGTGCAAATTGGCCTCTTTTGGAGACCAAGTGCCTTAGACAGTCTTCCCCAGGAAATGACCCCACTACCCTATCTGGGAAGTGTCCATGGTCACTATGGCCTTGGGGTGGAACGGGGAAAAGGGACAACTCCATACATTTTCTTCTGGCTTCATCCACCAAGATAAATCCTTTGTGCAGCTGTTTGTCATCAAGACTGGATGGGGGCATGGGGTGTGTGAGAAGTGACCATTGTGATGCCAAAAGCCACTGAAGCAGCCTCATGTGATATCTCGCTAGGGGTTCAAAATAAAGAATACCTTGCCAACAAACTAGTGCAGTAACAGAAACAGTACTCATCAAAAATGAAGAAACTGTACCAGAACCACAAGACATACCATATACTATTTGTTGGTACAAAGTACTTTCACAGAGATTTCTGCTTCATCAGGAGGAAGACTAAAACTGGAATACACAAGCTTTATATACAGCTAGTTAATTACACATCAATTAAAATTAATAAAAAAATTAGACAAACAATTGAAGATTTAAAGTAATATATATATATATATATATATATATATATATATATATATATATATATAAAATATATATAAGCATACGGCTACAGTGGCAACAATTCTCATTTACAGCATACATCAATTTAAAAATCGTTCCAAGGGGTTTACGTATTCTTAAGATGCCTACCTACAGGACACCTATCCAGATTTACTGAAAAGGTGGAAACATTTTAATTTGAATCCATCTTTCCAGTATATAGGTTTCATAGGTAGGTACTAGGCTATTGGCCCTAGGACCTATATAAGCCTAGCCAAAGGTACCCTGGCTTTCACCAACAAAGAAAATTATTTTCTGAGTAGGCGATATGCAACGGAGTAAAGCTGCAGTTTTTTGAGACTGTCTGCATAAGGCATCTGTTTGAGGCCGGTAATCCTCTTTGTGAGGTATTTCTGTGGCCTTTCCAGTTGTTGTAGATGTCTTGTGAGGTACATACCAAAAGGGGCATTGTACTCTATAATGGGTCTAATGAGTGACGAGTAGAGGGGAAAAATGACCTCTTTTTTCCTGGATGAGAAACCTTTTGTGATGAGGTGTGCCACATAGAAGGATTTCATGACTACTGTGGCGATGTGACTATCAAAAGACAGACTACTGTCCACCTGTGTCCCAAGGTCTCATCACACTTTCAGTGTTAAGTAGACTACCGCCTATGTGGTAGTTCATGGGTACTGAGTTTTTACCAAAAGGGATGACAATACACTTTTTGGCATTGAGCTTGACACCAGGCATCTGTCTCAGCAAGGCCCTTTTGTAGGATGTCCACATCATTTGGAGTTTTGATTATGGCTCCTAGTTTGCAGTCATCTGCGAACTTCATTAGCCAAAGACCTTCTGTGTTAGCCTGTACTTCAGAGAAGTAGATACCAAACAGGAGAGGACCCAGGACTGAACCCTGTGGTACTCCACTTGTCACTGGTCTGAAGTTGGATTTGGAGTCTGCTACTTTGACAGTGTGGGTTCTGTCAGTGAGCCAGTTGGCAACCCATCTTGTGACAGGGATTTATACCTAGTTTAGTGAGTTTATTTATAATTCCAGAGTGGAGGATGGTGTCGAAAGCCTTGGCGAGATCTAGATAGGCTGTGTAAACCACCTTATCCTCATCTATGGCTTTGGTGACTGCTTCAAAGAAGTCTATCAGGTTTAGGAGACATAATCTGCCTTTTACAAACCTGAACTGGGTGGGGTCCTGAGTTTGGAGATTACCAGTGTCATTGTTTATACGTTCCATGATGATACTTTCCATAGCCTTGCATACCAGGCTCATTAGGCTAATGAGGCAGTAGTTTCCAGGGTCTGTGGTGGCTCCCCCTTTGTGGAGTGGGATAAATGTCGCTGTGCACCATTCAGTGGGCACATAGCCTGAGGCGAGGCTATGACTGAACATGGTTCTTAAATGGGGTGCCAGTTCATTCTGTAGTTCATGTAGAACACAGCCTGGTATGTCGTCAGGCCCCATGGATGCAGTGTTCTTGGCTTTGGATAGTGTGTTCTTACCTGTGCAGCCGTGATTACAGGAACTTTGCATTCTTCTGGTGTAGAGATGGGCTCTTTAGGGTATGACAGCAGGGTAAAGTTAGCACTGAACCTATCTGCCAGGATGTTGGCAATATTAGTTGGTTCTGTATATTTAGTGCCATTGTGCTGTAACTCAGAGCAGATCTGAGTGTTGCCATTGAGATTCTTGACATAGCTGTAGAATGCTTTGTGGTTGTCTTTAGAGTCTGTGGCGATTTTTTTTTCATAACTAGCTTTGGAGGATTTTATGAGGGATCTCAGCTTCTTACTGAGGCTGACCAGGGAGTTTCTCCAATCATGGGATTTTACTCTTTTTTGCAACAGTTTCTTTCTTCTGTTGTAGAGTTTGTTTATGGCAGGGGACCACCAGATTGGCTTCCTTTTTTTGTAGGATAGCATCTTGGTTCTGTTAGGGATTGCATGATCCATGCACTCATGTAAGTGCTTATAAAGTGCATTTGTGTAGGATTCAGCAGTCATACCTCTATTGTCCATCAGCATGGGTGTCGTGAAGTTTGCCACTTCTGTCTTACGAAGCGTAAAGTTGGCTTTGGAGACATTTTTTACTGTGGTTTCCCTAATGGGGGGTAGGGGAGGGATGTGGATGTCTAGGGTGATTAGCTTGTGGTCGGATCTGACCAACGAGGAATTGACCTGTGGTGTGGAGCACTGGTTGCCCATGTTGGTAATAACCAGGTCTAGGATATTCCTGCCTATGGTGGGGGTGTGGATAAGTTGATCCATGGCATTGGAATTTATGAATTCCAGAAAACGTTGAGCACAAGAGTTGGTACATGAGTAGTTTTCCCAGTTAATGGTAGGGTAGTTGAAATTGCCCATTATTAGGGTGTTAGGTTGTACTCTAATATTTTCCAGTGTATCAAGAAAACAGGAGTGGGAATCCTGGGGCATGGTGGGGGGTCTGTAGCAAGCTACAATTTGGATTGCGGTCTTGCCCAGAGTTAGTTACACTTGGATAATCTCGGATGCATTATGCTGAGCAACTAGCTTGGAGGTGTGGATATCCTTAATGAATATGGACGCCGCCACCTTTAGTGTTTCGGTCCGGGTTTGGTGGCCAGAAGGTGTGGTATGAATTATAGCCTGATAATGCAGGGGTGCTCTCTGGAGCTTTGAACCAGGTCTCTGTCACTGCAAAGATGTCAATGTTCTCCATTTTAAGAAGAGCCTCGAGTGAGTGCATTTTGAGGTTTAGACTTCTAGCACTGAGTAGCACTACCCTCAGATTTTGCTTGCTTGTACCTGTTACGGTAGTGAATTTGTCATTTGAACGTTGCCTAAAAAAGGCACTATAGGGGTGGCAAGAGCCTTTGCCAGTATCCGGAATCCCAAGGGCGACAGGCGCAGGTCATCTCTGGCAAAGCAGCGTGGTCTGTCGATCATGTCATCCCAGGCAGACAGATACTGGATTCCCTTAGAATGACACCAGAAGCATAGCCAATTGTTAAACTCAATCATTTTGTCCTTGTATTGTGGTGTCATTTTGGGTGATGGCAGGATGCTACTCAGGGCTAGGGTCATACCAGCCTGGGCTACAAGATCAGAGAGCTCCTCCATGTCTCTTTTCATGTAGTCCAGGGAGGTACGTCTCAGGACATTCACACCAACATGGACAATGACGGAGTCATATTTGTACTTGTTGTGGAGTGACCTGAGTACGTGCGTTATGTGGCGGATTCTGGCACCTGACAGGCACCTGACAGTAACTTTTTCCTTGTTTAGCCTGGTGAGTGGAACATCAGTGTGCCTGACTATAGAGTCACCTAAGACTGGAGTGCTGGGTATGTTATGCCTTATGGGCTGTAGTTGAGTGGCACACTGAGTATGTGGGCTATATGTCATTTGGGTTGTGTTGGGGGGTGGAGGTTGCTTGCATTTCAGCTTTGGAGGTCTCTGTTGTTTGGGCAGATTAGTACTGACAGCCTCCGCGAATGTAGTGTCTAGCTCTGCTCCTATGTATGTAATAGATTCACAGGACAACAAGGCAGATTTTTCAAAGTTTACTGTGATGCCTAGTTGAGCACAGGATGTGATGGTGTAATCTCGTGCCTCTATAAGTTGTTGCCTGGTGGTAACAGTGAGGAGCCAGTCATCTAGATAAGGAAACACCTTGAATCCTAGACTACTGCCATGCATTTGGCGAACACCCTGGGGGCTGTGGTGAGACCAAAGGGCAGAGCTCTGAATTGGTAATGACTGGCCCCTAGACGGAAGGGTAGAAATCTCCTGGACAGTCTGTCCACTTTTATATGATAGTAAGCGTCCTGAAGATCTGTGGAACACATCCAATTGTCATGAATCAGAAAGGGGAGAATGGACTGCAGTGTTACCATCCGGAACTTTTCTTTTTGTACAGATTTGTTTAATCTGCTGAGATCAAGAATTGGTCTCCAGTCCCCTGTCTTTTTGGGCAGTAAAAAGAATCTTGAGCAGGTTCTGGATCTTACTTGGTCTGCGGGGACTTCCTGGATGGCTCTTTTTTTCTAGCAGTCTTGAAACTTCTGTGACTGCCTTATCCCTTAGATTGGGTGGAACATCTGGGATGGATTTTTTGAAACAAGAGGGGGTTGATGGATGGGAATTTTGTAACCTCCGGATAGAATGGATAGGACCCATTTGTCTTTTGTAATATTTTGCCAGGCAATTGGGTACAATGAAAGCTGGAGGAGGAGCAGAGGTTGACACAGGCACCGAAGGGGGCAGAGCCGATGGGACCGATATTGGGACAGTCTGTGGGGACAGCACTCTCCACATGACCTAGAAATCATCACTGTCTCGACACAAAGAGGGCTCCGGCTCCAAAGAGACAGGAATCCCACTCTGCGCTGAGGGTGACTGCTCCGAGGCCGATGTGGGAGCCGAGCTAAACTGAGCCGATGCTCCGAGAGGGAGAGCGGGGTCGGACAAGGGTCCGATGCCACTTCCACCTCGGTGCCAATGAGAGAGCTTCGGCACCCAGGTACCTCGATAGAAGGAAGAACTGAGGTAATCGGAGCCAAAGAGGATTTCATCGGAGCCAAAGGAACCACTACTGGAATGTCCATGGACTCCGGCTCCAAACTAAGCATAGTCGAAGGAGGAATCGATATCGAAGCGGATGGAGCCAAGGCCTGTTGAGGCGGGCTCAAAAGCATTTTTGCAAGGGCCTGTGACTTCCGCAACCTACTGACCACTCTTTCTCCACTTCCTGATCCAATAACCTTGAGGATCGAGAGGAGTGGGAAGATGAGCAATGACTGGCTTTTCTCTTAAGTAAGGGTGATTGTGGCACCACGCGAATCGGCTCCAATGAAGGAGACCTAGCTAGTTTGTGGCTCCAAGATGGCTCCGAGGTAACAGTTGGAGTTGACGGAGGAGTAGTCTTGTCTGTGCTAGCGGGCACCGACACACTTGGCCTGTCAAGCTCACAGGTTGGTTCCGAACATGGAGCCGACAGCTTGACTGACTTCAAAGATTTCACTGGCTGAGATGCTTTAGCCGGAGAATCCTGTTTCAACAATCCACGGAAGATTAGCTTGTTTTTCTGCTCCTGCAGGACCCTTGGACTAAAGGCATGACAAATAGAGCAAGAGAGTCCTGCAGGTGCATAGCTCCCAAGCAATATACACTAGTGTGCCCATCTGTCGCAGACATCTTCTGACGGCATGAGATGCACTTTTTAAACCCTGAGGTTTTAACTTCCTTGGACATTCTAAGAAAAAAAGAAGGAAGTACCACACAAAAAGACACACTACAACAATAAAAAATTATATTGATAAAAACCTTAAAGGAGAGCCTCTAACTTAAACGGCTGTCCTTAAGGGGGGGGAGGGAAGAACTCTCTAACTTAAACGATTTCAGGGAAAAATAGAAGGCCTAGCGACTAAGGGGCGACGGCCAACACAGCACAAAAACACAGCAAAGAATGAGATAAGGGGTTTACGACTAAATAAACTTACAAACTGCTTTAAATCAGTAAAAAAAATACTTACTTTTCAAGTAAATTATTTAACTTTAAACAGAGAAAAAAGTTATACTAAGCCTGAGCCAGTATCGACACAACCTCGCAGCTGAAGCGGCAAACAAGATCTGGGTAGCTGACGCTGGGCATTCTGGGATAAGGGGTAGCCTCGAGCCAGTAAAGAGCTCTCGAGCTATAGAAAGTGGCCGAGTCAGAGCTGAGGATTGGCTCCGAACCCTTCCAGTACGAACGAAGGCAAGACTGGACAACTTAACATTAAATGTTTTAACCAAATCAAGAACTCTGACAGCACAGAACAGAAGTCAAACTACACCAAAGGCAACTGGTAACTATTAATAACAAAAAAGGTAGCATCTCTGTGGCTCAAAACAGTTTTGCTACTCTTTCATTAAAACAAGCAGGAATGTTTGCAGAACATAAAAAAAGAAAAGATGACTTGGGAAGCAAAATGCAGTACTCACCAGTCGAGTATTAACAACAGGGAAAAGCAGTGCTAAGAGAGCCCCATTCAGCATGTGCATCTGCAATCTAAACACAAAACAGAACTGTTTAACTGAAACTTGACAGATGCATATACAGTTGTAAAAGACAAGCGTGGACAAAATTTGTGCCCTGTAAAAGAGTGTCACATGTAACAATTATCAACACTGAGCATATGGTTCCAGTGCAATTATTAAGGTCAGATTCTTCAACAAGTACAGTTGTGTACACTTGCCATAAATGTAGATGTTCGAGTGTATTCATTGTTGCAGTCATCACCATTTGGGTTACCTGCCTGCAGGTAGCCCTCAGCCGGCCCGAATACCAGTCTTCGGATTTCTGTTGGATGCTGTCGCTTCTTCCTTGACGTCAGGTTGTCAGGGGTATAAAACATGCACCCAACGCCATTACATCGTTTTTCTTGCCCCAGATGTCAGGTGCCCCCGCAACAGGGAACAATTATATGGTATGGTACACCCCAAGCAAAAAGCAAATACACATGATATAATATATGCCAAACAGGAAGGAAAGGTAGAGGCAAGAGAAGTCAGGGGGCTGGAGGGAGGTTAACCAGGACTGCAACAGTGAATACACTCGAACATCTACATTTATGGTAACTGTACTCAACTGTACTATGTTCTTCGTGTTTCACTGTTGCAGTCATCACATTTGGGTTGATTCCCAAAGCTAAGGAAGGGAGGAGAAAGTTAAAGACCATTAGTGCCAGCTATTAATCCCTGCAAGACTGCAGTGGCAAATCCAGCTCTGGATTTAGAAAAGACAGGCAAGTGGTAATGCTTGGTGAAGGTATGTACAGAGTTCCAGGTAGCAACTTCTAGGATGTCCCTGGTAGGGACCCCTCTCAGAAATGCCGCAGAGGTAGATGCAGCCCTGGTGGAATGTAATCTTATCCCCTGTGGGGCAGGTTTTCCATGGTGCTTGTAGCAGAAATGGATGCAATGGGTTATCCATTTGGAAATGGTTTGCTTTGAAAAAGCCTTCCCTTCTGCCCCTGCAGCAAAGCTAACTAGCAGCTGTTCAGATTTTCTGATAAGATTTAGTCCTGTCCAAACAGAATCCAAGTAGTCTGTGCAGGTCCATAGAGTGCAGTATTCGTTCGCCTTTGTTTTGTGGATTAAAGAAAAAAGTAGGCAAATGAATGGACTGATTTAGACCCACAGAAAACACCACCTTGGCCATAAAGGAAGGATTAGTCCTGAGGGAAACCCTGTCCACATATGGAAGATAATGAAGGGTTTCTACTGCCATGAGGGCCTGTAATTCAGATACTCTTCCAGCTGAAGTAATGGCTAGAAGGAAGGCTGTTTTCCAAGAAAGGAATTTCAACTCTGCTCTAGCAGCTGGTTCAAAGGGGGAAAGAGTGAGCTTTTCCAATACAAAGTTAGGGTTCCAGGTTGGAGTGGGAGCTCTCCTGTGGGGGGGGGGTCTTAAATTTTTGGCCCCTCTAAGGAATTGCTTTAGCAAGGGGCGAGAGAAGAGGAGTGGCTCAGTATTATAATGTGCTGAAATGGCAGAGGCATACATTTTAATTGACAAGAAGGATAGGCCCTTGTGGAGCATTTCTGTTAAGTACTGTAGAATATGAGGTAAGCTGGGCACCGCTGTGCCCATCCCCTGAGCTAGGCTCCAGGAACAGTATCTTTTCCACTTGTCAGCATAGAATTTTCTAGTACTAGGCCATCTTGTCTCCAGAATGACATCCAGTACCTGCTTACTGAGGGATGCTAGAGGAGAGCTCAAGGAATTAGCCAGGCTGCAAGGTTCAGGGTTTGAAGCTGATGGTGCAGAATCTGGCCCGCCTGCTGGGACAGCAGGGAAGGGGTCTGCGGCAGGTGCCATTGTTGTAGCAGTGTCATACTGCACAAGAGGGGGTACACCAGTGCTGGCGTGGCCAGTCTGGTGCAATCAGTATTGTCCTTGGCTTGTCCTGTTTGATCTTTAGTAGGACCTTCGAGAGGAGAGGCAGAGGGGGAAAGGCATAAACTGAGAGGCTTTCCCAGGTGAAGGACAGGGCTTCCACTTTCCAAGCTTGGCTGTGGGGAGTTTGTGTGCAGAATTTGTGCAATCGGTAGTTTTGAGGTGAGGCAAACTGGTCTACCTCTGGAGTCCCCATTTGTTCAAGAGGTTGAATATTTTGGGTTCTAGTTTCCATTCATGTGGGCCCATGAGATTTCTGCTTAGGTCGTCTGCCAGTGAATTTAGTTTGCCTGGCAGGAATTGAGCTTGCAGGTGTACTTGGTAGCTCAAGGCTGTGTTACACAGAACCATGGCTAGTCTGCAGAGAGGGTACGAGTGGGTTCCCCCTGATTGTTTATGTACCACATAACTGTGGTGTTGTCTGTCTTTACAAATAGTTGTCCTGGAAGAATACAGTCTTTGAAGACTGTCAGAGCATTCTGTACAGCTAACATTTCTTTTTGATCGATGTGCAGGTGCATGCGTCTTGGGCTCCATCTGCCCTGAATGCACTGACTTGCCATGTGAGCCCTCCATGCATAGTCTCATGCGTCTGTTGTTAGGGTTTGGGCGGCAGGGGATAGAGTGAAAGAGTCCCTTGTTGTGGTAGCAGGCCTCTGCCCACCAAAGGAACGCGGTCTTCATACAAGGAATGATAGAAATCATGGTTTCCAGGTCCTGAGAATGTTGACACCATAGGCTTTTTAGATACCATTGGAGTTTCCTCATATGCAGTCTTGCATATGGAATTAGGAAAATGCAAGAGGCCATGAACCCCAGGGCTTGCAGTATTTTCCTTGCGGATAGCTGGGGTTTTGTGGCCAACAGTTTGAAGTAGTTTGTCAAATACACTTGTTTCTCCAGAGTGAGGAATTCCTTCTGGGAAGTTGTGTTCAAGCTTGCTCCCAGGAATACAATCTGTTGGCAGGGTACTAGGTGAGATTTCTTTTTGTTGATGGTGTACCCCAGAGAGATTAGAAGTTTCTTTATGAATACCAGGTGTTGTAATAGCAAGTCCTGGCTTTCTGTCTGAATAAGACAATCGTCCAATTATGTTAAATTTAAATATTTCTCTGCCTGCAAAATGCAATGGCTGGAGCTAGACACTTTGTGAATACCCTGGGCACAGTAGATAAACCAAAGGGAAGTGCAGAGAAGTGATAGTGCATGGAGCCTGCCCTGAAGCGTAGGTATTTCCTGCAAGATTCCCTTATTGGGACGTGGAGGTAAGCTTCCTTTAAGTCTAGGGTTGCCAGCCAGGCATCCTTGGCTAGCATGGGAAGACGCTGTTGCAGAGTTATCATTTTGGAACTACCAGAAAGTGTTGAGAATAGAGAGGTCCAGGATGGGATGCCAGGAGTTGTCTTTTCTGGGTACCACAAAAAGTCTTGAATAAAAACCTTGTCCCCATTGTTCTGCTGGGACAGGTTGAATAGCCCTGATATTGCGAAGAGAGAGAACCTGCTGTTGGGCCTCTGCCCATTGGTTTGGGGGTAGGTCTGGCCAACCATTTGGGGTTGGCAGTTTGTGGAAGTGGAATCTGTATCCTTGGGAAACTATGTTCAAAACCCATTTGTCCTGGGTAATGAGTTCCCAGTTTTTTGCATGCAGGGTGAGCTTTCTTCCTAAGGCAGCAGGTAGTTAAGCAGGGCTTGGAAGGGTTAAGGTTGAGTCATTGTGCCATTTTTCCGTAGGGGGGTGGCTTACTACTCCCTGCTTTGGGAGTGGGAGCCCCCCACTGTTTAGGTCTTTGCGTAGCCTGAGACTGTAGCCTAGGTGGTCTGCTGTTCCTGTGTTTGGATTGAAGGCCTAGAAGGGACTGGAAAGGACCAGTTTTTTGAAGGCCAATGCGTACTGAATCTGGGAGGCTGCACTTGTAGGAAATCTTTAACAGTTTGCATAGATTTAAGCTTTTTCCTCCATCCTTTTGAGGACGACGTCTGCTTTGTTGCCAAAAAGGCAGTCTTGGTTTAAGGGAGCATCCAGTAATTTAGCTTTTACATGATCTGGCAAGTTTTGTTCCTTAAGCCAAGCATGCCTTCTAATTACAGACCCAGTGACAGCAGCCCTGCAAGATGCTTCTAAAACGTCAAAACCACATTGCAAAGTATGTTTACCAACTTGTTCTGCAGAATGCATTAAATCCTGTAATTCTTTGTGTTCAGTACAGTCAGGAATCAACATAACTTTCTGTTTAAGTAGCCCCATAACATGCTGCTGGTACTTTTAACATATGAAACTGGCAATTTAAAGCTCTAATGGCCAAAGTAGCAGAAGTGTATACCTTCTTACCCCATCTGTCTAAGGCTCTAGAATCCCTATCAGAAGGGGTAGGATTTTTGGCAGCAGTAGCCTTAATGCCTTTTGGTTCTTGGGAAATGGTCTCTGGATCCGCAGAAGGATTCTTGAAGACGAACTTGTAAGAGTTAGGTACTCTGTAGTACTGGTCAGGTTTTCTGGGAGCTGGAGGTAAAGTGTCTGGGGTAAGGCTAGATTCCAAGAAAGTATCATCTACAATGTCCAGAACAGGAGGGATTACTAAAGGCCTGTGTTGCGGTAGTAGTAAGAATTCCCCAAGTCTCTTTTTGGACTCAGAGTAATCCTGGCTTTCCCAGCAGTAATGCTCCCTAAGAGTGTGCAAGGTTTCACCGAAAGAAAAATACTCTGGAGGGCAAGCAGAGGGAATAGAATTCTCTGCATCAGAATCCTCATAAGTAGATAAGGGTAAATCCTGGTAATCAGGAGCAGAAATATCAAATTCCTGATCAGAAGAATCAGACAGAAAATCAGCTCTAGGTCTCTTACAGGGGGAAGGCTGGCTTCCCCTAATTAAGGTAGTAAGGTCTTCAGCCATTCTAAGCATTTGTTTTTTAGGCATATGGGCCTTAGTCTGCGGTTTGGTCGGTTTTCTAGGCGTGGTGCGAATTTTTGGCCTGGATGAAAACGATGGCATCGGTTTAATATGAATGTCTGTAGGCCTGAATACACCCTCAGAAGCCGGGGCCTGGACAGCGGCTCCGGACCCATCCAAGGTAGAGACATCCACAGGTTCCATAGTCGAAGAAGCATCTCGCGGCATACCGGACTCAGAATAGGTCTCAGTAGAGGCCTGTGAATCAGAAGTAGTGGGTATCAGGGACTGCAAATGCGCCTCACTGAGTACCGGCAGACTGGCGACTAGCTTAGCAGAAGCGTCGTCGGCAGTTTTGGACCTATGCGGTCTGTCTCTGTCTTTATCCTTACTTTTTTTGGAATATCGGTAGTCGGATGGCTTGACTAAGCCATTTTGGAGTACACATAACGAGTACGAAAGTAATTCGCTGCAAAAATAGCCCGGCGACGAATAGTTCAGGTGTTGAACAAGGCAAAAAAACAACAACGAGGGACGTCGTGGTCTGAGTCTAAACAAGGGATGCAGCAGGAATTAAAAGCTCTATGAGGTATTTGCTTTCCACAGGTAAGACAATTGTTAAATTTTACTGACATCGGTTAGAGCAATGGGGTACTTAGCTTTTTTTGAAGACTTTGGGTCTGAAACTCGAAAACGAAAATTTCAGGAGTCGGCTGACCTGCGCTTGAGAACTGCTTCTGCTTTGGGCACCGCATGGCAAGAAAGACTGATGTAATGGCATCGGCTGCAGGTTTTATACCCCTGATGACCTGACGTCAAGGAAGAAGCAACAGCATCCGACGCAGAAATCCAAAGACTCTAGTATTCGGGCCGGCTGAGGGCTACCTGCAGGCAGATAACCCAAATGTGAAGACTGCAACAGTGAAACACGAAGAACATCTGAGAATGCAGTCAGGATAGATGCCAAACTTCTAAATGTAAATTCACATTCAGCTGTACCTGTACTTAAAATGCATTTATGATTTTGTTTGTAACAGAAAAGCATCAGGACAGTAGCTGGACAAATTTAGGTTTGATGCTCTCTCCAATCATGCACTTTACAAGCTAAGGACAACAAATAAAATACAGTACTTTAACAAGCATCTGTCTCAATACTTCAACAGGGAGACGATATATCACCTGCTTTACAACAGTGTATAACTTATGGTGAAGGGCATACTGTGTAGTACTACAGCTTACATCAGGTCTGGTTGAGTGAATGTAATGCCCACAATGCAGCAGCTTCTAGTGGAACTACTCACGTGAGCAGGTACACCGCTGTGCTTACATTAGGTTGCAAATGTGCATTCTTGTTTGCCTCATAAAATCTTGAGTGTGCACGATGGTACATGTGCCTCCAGAGGACTGGATGACTGTAACTGCTGGTATACACCATATTACTGCCATTATTTCTGTATATGCAATGAACGACTTGCTGTGTTTTGCTAAGAGTGACAAACTTAAACAAATCCATAATGATCAGTTTTGGTACATATTTGCACCTCATGGGCTGCTCTGCATCATTTCGCATATATCCATGGTTATGTGGTGTTGTGGCCAGGACAGTAATGTGTGTGTGCGCGCGCTGAAGTAAGGTGCTGCACTGCAGACCTGTGCCTAGGATATGCAAAGGCAACTGCATCAACACATGTGCCTACAAATGCAAGTTTGAAAGGTCATTACAGTACATGGAGAGCTTCAGTGAGTTACATCTGTGGCCTAAAGTTCACTGCACTTTGCCTTTATTGTGAACTGCTGTATTGTGAGTTGCATACTTATTTTGTTGTGCAATGTGTCACGGTGGTTAGTAAGCCAGTGTTGTGCTGTATTGCTGAGGATTTTTAATGACTTTCAGATCACCAAGAGTAGCATAAAATGAAAGCAAAAGGTGCTGTTGCAAGGATGACTTCTTGCAGAGGTTATCTCACATTTACTGGATGAGGCGCATTCTGCATCACCAGGTACAATGCAATTGAGGACTCTATAGCCTGAAGAAAAGAGCTGCTGGGGGGGAGATGTATGGTCACTCTATTCACTTGGTTGTTGAGTCTATTACTGTTCTGCATATTGTAAAAGGGTGCTCCCAAATGGCAAGAGTACATGGCCAAAAAAACATCAATAACGGTTAGCAGATAACTGCCACAAACATAACGGACTGATCCAGGAAACGTACAACCAGATGCAACCTTTGCCTATGGTATGCTGCATTAGCTGGTTTGGTCTGTCGGGTCAATTTCCCCTCTCTCCAGCTGTTTTTGGTGCCCTGGTGAGTAGACAGCATAATCACCTAACAGGCACCCAACAACTCACACCGTGGGGTCCTCATCTGTTAACACCTCATGTGGCTGGATCTTCCTCAATTGTGGCTATCCCAATACCAGCTATGGTTATAACTGTGTAGCCTCCTTCCTTATCTCTTGCTTCTTTGACCAGTGATAACATATCCAAGCTGGTGTTAAATACCATTTATGGCTGCCCATGGGAGCAGTTACAAGGAGTGCACTAAGAAGCTTGAAGATAAATAATAAATGTGTATAGCTTTTTGAACACTGCATGAGTCATACTGCTGGCTCTTAACAAGATAGACTTGTATCTTCAGTTTCTGTGTTGTGTTGTCATTCACGGGTACTGTTCTGTGTTAGTGGAATGTAAAAATACCAAGGCCACTGTACTTGTACCGTGTGTGTCTGCTGCCTGTGGGCTCTGTCTGTAACAGGATTGGAGTTCCCCAGATTAGTCATAGTTACATTTCTGTTTATGAGCTAATTCACACTTAGGCACTGGGTAGTAATGACAACAAAGGCACCTTTGCGGGAGTGTTGGGCATGATCTTGCCTACCACAAGCTTCTGGATGATGCATCACTGTATAAGAGTTCCACATCTTTACAATGAAAATGAGGACAACTACCAAATGAACAGTTACACCATTCACAATATTAGTTCCTGTTAGTAAATGGCCATTAGTATCCCGAAATGCTACTTTGTGAGACAATCTACTTAACAAAAACCTTGCATAATAAAATAAGCCTTTCCTGTAATACATGCATACAAATTTTTCAAGCACGGGCATTAATGCCCTTCTAGCTTGCCAATAAATAATGTCTCGTATTAAGAGCAAAGTTTATTTTCACCTTCATTTTCAATTCTTTGCTCTGTCTGCAAAGTATTGTATACATATTTAATTTGTACCTATTGCTCAATCACTTTAATCTGTTATACAATCTGCTGTTCTGGTTATTAGCCCCCTTAGTTCTCTGTTTACTACACTGTACTTGCTGAATATCACCTCTTATTTATATTCCTGTTAAGATGTACACTGCATTCCTACATGATCTAATTTCATATGCAGGTACTAAATGATATTGTAACAAACCTATATTTAAATTATTCATGATGTTGGTGCAGTCCCATTGCTGTAAATATTTATTTCCACTATATCAGTCCCTCTCAAAATGATCTTTCACTTTTGTTTGCCACTGAGACCTATTTACAACATGGATGTTTAAAGTACATAAAAAGTACAGATGTGTACACTTACCATAAATGTAGATGTTCGAGTGTATTCACTGTTGCAGTCATCACATTTGGGTTATCTGCTTGCAGTAGCCCTCAGTCAGCCTGATTAACAAAGTCTTGGGTCCTGCGTCGGTTGCTGTCCCTTCTTCCATGACATCAGGTCGTCAGGGGTATAAAACATGCAGCCGACGCCATTACATCAGTTTTTCTTGCCCCAGATGTCAGGTGCCCCCCTAAAGGGAAGCAACTAAATATATAAATATACAAGGTTATACCCCCAACAAAAAAGTAAATACACCAAAAAGCTTTTGAGCAAAGTAAAGGAGAGTAGAGGTATAGCCAAAATAAGTAAGGGGGTCGGAGGGAGGGTAACCAGGACTGCAACAGTGAATACACTCGAACATCTACATTTATGGTAAGTGTACACAACTGTACTATGTTCTTTGTGTTTTACTGTTGCAGTCATCACATTTGGGTAGATTCCCAAAGCTAAGGATGGGAGGAGGAAATTAGATAGCATTACGACCAGCTATAGGGCCTTGCAAGACTGCAGTGGCAAAGCCAGCTCTGGATTTAGAGAAAACTGGCAGATGGTAATGCTTGGTTAAAGTATGTACAGAACTCCAGGTAGCAGCTTCTAGGATGTCCCTGGAAGGGACGGCTTTGAGAAAGGCTGCAGAGGTAGATGCAGCCCTAGTTGAGTGGAGTCTGATCCCCAGTGGGATAGGTTTTCCATGGTGCTTGTAGCAGAAATGAATGCAATGGCCTATCCATTTGGAGATGGTTTGTTTTGAAATAGCCTTTCCCTCTGCCCCTGCAGCAAATGCCACCAGCAGTTGTTCAGATTTCCTTTGAGGTTTAGTCCTACCCAAGTAGAATCTAAGTTGTCTGTGCACATCTAATGAGTGCAGTATCCGTTCTCCTTTGTTCTGTCGATTAGGAAAGCAGGTTGGTAAATGAAGGGACTGATTAAGGGTCACACCTGATACCACCTTGGGCATGAAGGAGGAATTGGTCCTGAGGGAAACCCTGTCTGCATGAAAAATAATGAAAGGCTCCACTGCCATAAGGGCCTTTAATACAGATACCCTTCTCACTGAAATGATTTCTAAAAGGAAAGCTGTTTTCCAAGAAAGGATTTTTAAGTCTGCAGTAGCAGCTGGCTCGAACGGGGGGAGAGTGAGTTTCTACAATACAAAGTTACGATCCCAGGCTGGAGTTGGAGCTCTCCTGGGTGGTTGTAAATTTTTGCCCCCCCCCCTGAGGAACTGCTTAAGCAGTGGATGAGAGAAGAGGGGAGGTTCTGTGTTAAAATGAGCTGAAACGGCTGAGGCATGAATTTTGATGGAGGAGAAAGACAGGCCCTTGTGAAGCATCTCAGTTAAGTATTGTAAAAGCTGAGGTAAATTGGGCACTGCTGTGCTCATCCTTTGAGTTTGGTTCCAGGCACAGAATCTTTTCCATTTTTCAGCATAAGATTTTCTAGTACTAGGCTTCCTTGCCTCTAAAATGATATCCATCACTGGTTTACTGAGGGATGGTAAAGGAGAGATTAGGTAATTAGCCAGGCTGTTAGATTCAGTGTTTGAAGCTGAGGGTGCAGAATCTGCTTCTCCTGCTGAGACAATAGGGTAGGAGTCTGAGGCAGGTGCCATGGGGCCAACAGTGACACACTGCGCAAGAGGGGGTACCAGTGTTGGCGTGGCCAGTCCGGTGCAATCAAATTCATCCTTGGTTTGTCTTGTTTGATCTTTAGTAGTACTTTGGGGAGCAAAGGCAGAGGAGGAAAAGCATAAACTGACAGGTTTTTCCAGCTGAAGGACAGAGCATCCACTTTCCAAGCTTGTTTGTGGGGAGTCCTTGTGCAAAATTTGTCCAACTGATAGTTCTGGGGGGAGGCAAACAGGTCTATATCTGGGCTCCCCCATTTGCTTTTCAACATGTTGAAAATCCTTGGTTCCAGTTTCCACTTGTGTGGGTCCATGAGGTTTCTGCTTAGTTCATCTGTCAGTGTGTCTAGTTTTCCTGGCAGGAACTGAGCTTGTAGATGCACATGGTAGCTCAGGGCTGTGTTCCACAATGCCATGCCTAGTTTACAGAGGGGGTAAGAATGTGTACCCCCCTGCTTGTTTATGTACCACATAACAGTGGTGTTGTCCATCTTTACCATTAATTGTCCTGGAAGAATGTGGTTCTTGAAGGCTGTCAGAGCATTCTGTACAGCTAACATTTCTTTTTAATTGATATGCAGGTGCATTTGACTTGGGTTCCATTTGCCCTGAATGCACTTCCCTGCCAGGTGAGCCCCCCCATGCATAGTCTCATGCATCTGCTGTTAGGGTTTGAGAGGCAGAGGGTAGTGTGAATGGTAGTCCCTTGTTTTGGTGGCAGGCCACTGCCCACCAAAAGAACTATAGGCACAGGCAAGGTATGACGGGAATCATTGCTTCTAGATCCTGAGAATGTTGACATCATAGGCTTTTTAGATACCATTGAAGTTTTCTCATATGCAGTCTTGCATATGGAATTAGAAGCATGCAGGAGGCCATGAATCCCAAGGCTTGTAGTATTTGTCTTGCAGATAGTAGGGTTTTAGTGGCCACTTGTTTGAAGTAGGTTGTCAAATGAATTTGTTTCTCTGGCTTAAGGAAAGCCATCTGGGAAGTTGTATTCAAGTTTGCTCCCAGGAATATAACTTGTTGACAGGGTACCAACTGTGATTTCTTTTCGTTTATGGTGTACCCCAGACATGTTAGCACCCTTTGTACAAAGGCCAGATGATTTAAAAGTATGTCCTGGCTTTCTGCCTGAATTAGACAATAGTCCAGGTATGGGTATATTTGAATATTTCTTTGCCTGCAAAATGTAATAACTGGAGCTAGGCACTTTGTGAATACCCTGGGCGCAGTAGATAGCCAAAAGCCAAAGGGCAGTACAGAGAACTGATAGTGCATGTAGCCTGCTTTGAAGCATAGGTACCTTCTGCAAGATTCCCTGATTGGGATGTGCAGGTATGCTTACTTTAAATCTAGTGTTGCCAACCAGGAGTCTTTGCCTAGCATAGGGAGCAACTGGTGAAGAGTCAGCATCTTGAATTTTGGAATCACCAAAAAGGTGTTTAGAGTAGACATGTCTGGGATAGGACGCCATGAATTGTCTTTTCTGGGTACCAGGAAAAGTCTCGAGTAGAACCTTTGTCCCTTTTTCTCTTCTGGTACCAACTGAATAGCCCCCCATGCTTAAAAGATACTTGCTTTTGGGCCTCTGCCCACTGATTTGGGGGTAGATCTGGCCACCCGCTTGGTGTTGGTAATGTATGGAAGTGAAATCTGTATCTTGGACACAATATTTAAAACCCATCTGTCCTGGGTAATGAGTTCCCAGTTCTTTGCATGAAGAGCAATCTTTCCCCCAAAGGGGCAGTCAGTTGAGAAGTGCTTGGCAGTTTTAAAAAGAAGTCATTGAGGCAGTTTACCATAGGGGGGAGTTTTATTACTCCCAGATTTGGAAGTGGAGGACCCCACTGCTTAGTCCTGTGTGCACCCTGGGACTGAAGCCTGGGAGCTCTGCTGGCTCTGGGTTTGGACTGAGAAGGTCTGGAAGAGGCAGGAAAGGACCAATTCTTGGAAGGCCAATGCCTACTAAATCTTGGTGGTTGCACTTGTAAAAAATCTTTAACAGTTTGCATAGATTTAGCTTTTTCCTCCATTTTTTTTAAAAACCTCTTCTACCTTGTTGCCAAACAGGCGGTCCTGGTTTAAGGGAGCATCCAGTAATTTCCCTTTAACATGATCTAGCAAGGATTACTCCACTCCTTAAGCCAAGCATGCCTTCTAAGTACAGACCCAGTTACAGCAGCCCTGCAAGATGCCTCTAGTGAATCAAAACCACATTGCAAAGTATGTTTTCCAACTTGTTCAGCTGAATGCAGTAAATCCTGTAAATCCTTATTTTCAGCACAATCAGGAATCAACATCATTTTCTGTTTAAGCAATCCAATAATATGCTGCTGATACTTTAACATATGAAACTGGCAGTTTAAAGCCCTAATGGCCAAAGTTTCAGAAGTGTATACCTTCTTAGCCCATCTACCCAGCGCCCTGGAGTCTCTATCAGAGGGGGTAGGATTTTTGGCAGTAGTAGCTTTAATGCCCTTGGGTCCCTGTGAAATGGTCTCAGGATCCGCAGTAGGATTTTTATAAAGGAACTTGAGAGAGTCAGGGATTCTGTAATATCTATCAGGTTTTCTGGGAGCAAGAGGTAAAGAGTGAGGGGCCAAGCTAGATTCCGAAAAGGCATCATCAACAATGTCTAGTACAGGAGGTATGGCTAAGGGCCTGTGCTGGGGCAGGAGTAAGAAATCCCTAAGCTTCATTTTAGAATCAGAGAAATCCTGACTTTCCCAATGAAAATGCTCCCCAAGGGTATGCAAGGTTTCACCAAAAGTAAAATCCTCTGAGGGGGATGCAGAGGGAATGGAGTCCTCAGCATCAGAATCCTCATAGGTAGATAAGGGTAAATCCTGATCATCAGAGGAAATAGAAAATTCAGAATCCTGATTAGAAGTATCATAAGCAAGCTCAGTCCTAGGTCTCTCAGAGGGGGAAGGTTGGCTTCCCCTGATTAAATTAATAAGGTCTTCAGCCATTCTTATTTGTTTTTTAAGTATAGAGGCCTGGCCATGCGGTCTGGGCATCAGTTTTCTAGGCATGGTTTGAGTTTTAGGCCTTGAAGAAGAAGATGGCATCGGTTTAATACACAAGTCAGTAGGCCTGAATACACCCTCAGAAGCCGGTGCCTGCACAGCGGCTCCAGACCCATCCAAGGTAGAGACATCCGCAGGTTCCAAAGTTGATGCATCTTGCGGCATACCGGACTCCGAATGGGTTTCAGTAGAGGCCTGCGAATCTGAAGTAGCAGGTATCAGGGGCTGAAAAAGCACCTCACTGAGTACCGGCGAACTGGTGACTGGCTTAGGAGAAGCATCGTCGGCAGCTTTGGACCTCGGCGGCCTGTCTCTGTCTTTATCTTTGCGTTTTCTCAGAATGTAGGTAGTCGGATGGCTTACCGAAGACATATCAGGATAATTGAACCGAGCACCAAAATATTTAGAAGTGTAAATATACCAACCACAGATAGTTCATGGTTTAAATAAGGCACAAAACTGACGAGAGGTACGTCGTGGTCAGGGCCTAGGCAAGGAATACAGTACGAATGAAAATCTTTATGAGATATTTGCTTTCCACAAGTAATGCAATTATTTACTTTTACTGACATCGGTTTAGAGCAAGAAAAAGTTTCCCCAATGGGGTACTTAGCTTTTAGTTGAAGACTTTGGTTCTGAAACTCGAAAATGAAAATTTCAGGAGTCGGCCGACTGGCACTTGCAAACTGCTTCTGCTTTGGGCACCGCACGGCAAGAAAGACTGATGTAATGGCGTCAGCTGCATGCTTTATACCCCTGACGACCTAACGTCATGGAAGAAGGGACAGCAACCGACGCAGCACCCAAGACTTTGTTAATCAGGCCGACTGAGGGCTACTGCAAGCAAATAACCCAAATGTGATGACTGCAACAGTGAAACATGAAGAACATCAGAACTATGGTCACAGTTTACTCAAGAAGGTTCAGTGGATACTAAATGAGTCAATGCTGTGATGTTTTAAAGCAGTGTCGAGTAAGGCATCCCACTCTAGATAGGCCAAAGCAGTTTGGATGCATCTGTTAAACAAGATAAAGCCTTTTGTCAATTTCTTTGATTTCAGATTTGTATAGGGCAGACAGACAGATATCACACTAGAGAGACAGTGTTGATATACAGATGGCCTTGTCTGTACAGAATTCTGGGGCACAGAAGGATAAAGCCTTGACTGCACCCCAGCTGACTACAATTCAAGTAGCACCGACCCTGGAACTGGCTGAGGAGGATGGGAAATGAATGGTTATGGGTCATCGATCCTCGGGGAGGGGGATGGTGGTTCCTGGACAGTTCTCTGCTGCTCCAGTGTTACGGCAGAAAGCCAGAAACAATGAAATTAGGATGCTGGTTCCAGGAAGGGTATACAATGCGACTGTCCAAGCTGTTGACAATAGCAACTGTCAACGCATGTGAAGGAGCACACATTTGGAACTCGGGCATAGGTAGTTCCTGTGGTGATGCAAATGAGCACATCACCAACAGGGGAGGGGGTTAGGGCCTACAATACATACTCCCTTAATGGCTGCCTTCATGACGGCTATACCATGGTTAGCTATCACCTGATCAGAGAATGAATGTGTTCCAGTAGCTATTGCCTCAGAGGTAAAGACTTGTTTTTGGAGTTCCGCCCCCAGAACAATGTCATTTTCGGGTCCATATTAAAACATAGAAAGTTTAATGGTTTGAATCACTAAAGGTCGACCTTTAATGATCGAACCATTAAAATTTCGAATGTTCAGGAAAAAATAAAAAAAAGAAAATATAAAGGGTGTAGGCAGGGGGGGAAAGCCCCCTGCACCCCCCACACCCCCCGCTAGTTAAATATACCAACTCAGAGACCGCACTACATTGAAGTAAACGGAAATCTCCCCTTACGGAGTTTTCAGTTTACCCATTCGATGTTCTGCACTTTCCCTATTCTCGTGTCGACAATTTCGGATTCGACACTGTCGGCTTTCGAGAATACAATAGGTAACAAATACTGTATACTGTATATCTGTATTTTTGCTGTTGTAAAATTACAAAGTTACTTGAATAATAGGATTTGTGTTATTGCATTTTTTGAAGTGCAAGTGTGAGTGAGTGAGTACGAATGACCACTGGCAGCAGATGTAGAGATTTGCATCCCTCTCGACCTATTAGCTGAAGAAATCTGGATAAAGCCTAAATTAATGAGGGAACAAAGGCTCAAAAATAGAAACAGATTGTAGTTATTGTTGTTATAAAACTACAAACTTGCTTAAATGCAGGAATTGTGTTGGCATGCATTTTCTGAAGGAAAAAGCCTGAAACTCAAATGTATGTCATTATTCAGTGACTTCAATCTCCAATGGCTGGCAACAAAGCAAACATTTTAGGAGTATGTAACAAAAAAAAGGTAAATAACTGAAATAATTGGATATTTTTTAAAGTTATAGTTTAGTTGTAAAATGCTTCCTTCAACACCTTTTACATATACTACAGCAAGTTTGAAACATTAGGAGGAGGAATTATTTTAAATCAAAAATATATAAAAACATAATATAGTAATTAAAAAAAAAATAAGTAAACAATTTTACAGACAGTCTATTCTCCAAGTGCAATAAATGCCCTCCAGGGTATGTGTTACTGTGAAATAACACCCTTCCAGGGGTCAGAACACCCCAGGGAGGGCGTTATTTCCACAATAACACTCACCCTGTTGGGAATTATTGCTTGCTTATATCCATTTTAAGAAACATTAGGAGCAGCAATCAAATGTATAACTTACTATCTGAATATTCCAGACAAGAATCCTGCAGCAAACAAATTAACTGTTTATCTGCACCTTACTGGGATCCCATTTTGTTAGCAGTGGAAGCCATCTTCCTCAGATTATTGTTAGAGGAAGTCGGTTTTCACAGATTACCTTTACTACAACTAACTGATAACAGCCATTGACTTCTCTAGGAACTGGTCTGCAACAAATGCCTGGTAAAAACAAGTGAGTCATGTAATTATCATTTCTAACTAAAATACTAGGGGATGCATAAATTCAGTCTTACCATGGTTACAGGAAAACAAGTCAATGTTAAAGTTTTCTGGAGAAATTCTGTTGGGATCAAAGTTAAAACTGATAGGTCTGTTTACAAATCAATGCACAAAAATATGTCTCAAGTTTTTTGGTACTGGTTCTCGAGCATCAGACTTTAGGTTTTCAATTTAAAAATAATTTAGAAGTAAGGAACTAGTAGGGACACAGTCCACTACAGCAACCCGATCCTTAAGTAATTGACAAACTCTTGAGTAAAGGGAAGAGCGGGAATTATTTCCTAGACAAAACAAGTTCAGCTATAAAATGCATAGCCTCTAAGACGTTGGTTGATTACTCAGTCTGATTTTATTTGGGATGCCATAAGTTTGGAATCTACATATCCTTCTAGTCTACATGGGTCTCCACTAACTGCACACCTTTTTCCCTACATTCCGAAGATATGCAGCAACTGATCTGGAACTTCTGCAAACCGTTTACATGTGTGAATGTTGGTATATGCACACCTGTGCACACTGTGAAGAGCTGGGTACTCCATTTAGGACTGGTTTCTCTGTCTTGTGCGCACAGAGCGACAGGAAAGGTTTGCTTCCCACTCACCGTCGGAGAATGATGAAGGTAAAAAAAGAACATATCTTCTGCAGTGCTATTTGATCAGAAGTGATTCTGCTGAGGTAATTGGTTTGAGTCAGATAAAGAAATACTTCCTCAGGTGAGAAAGGCAGATTTTCTTGTTTTCTGGTTCAAGAAAGGCAGTGACTGCCACCTTACATATTTTGATGATGTGCTTTTATTCTCACTGTTAATATTTACAGCCAGATTGCAAAAGTCCTGCTCTCAGTGTAAGTGACTTACTCTGGTTTAAGGTCCATCTATAAATAAGTCTTATACCAGAGTAACTCAACTTACACAGACACAGCAAGCTTTGGAAATGGGTCCTTAGTATCACTACTTTACTGCACCTGTTTCTGCAATATTTTCTGCTTTGGACAGTATGTTTCATTTCAGTGACAGTAAATACAAAGTGACTACCTACAAACCGGTTAGCCCTTTGTTTTCATTCAGCATTTAAATGTTAAGGTCTTTCCATCTGAACTTCTTCAATGTTATAAATCAGATTCAGTAACAGACTGGCAGATAGCAATATTTTTTTTTCTCTTGTTGTGGATGTTTCTAGCCCTGTCTGATTCCTGTTTGCCTTGAACTTAGATTTAGTGAAGTGGGTTATGAAAGAAGACTGAATCACCATTTCTTGGAAACTGATGGTGGACCTATGGGACTTCAGTTTGTAATTCAGATATATGTATCACTAGTACTGTGGTACTGCACAATATTTCTGACTGATGCATGGATGTTACTGTCATGTATTTATTACTGATCTGGTTGAACTGATATAAGCACTCTTTCACATTCTTTATGCCTTACTAATTCTGCAGAACTGAACTGTGAACACGTTTCACTTTCTGCATGTATACATTTTAAGTTCTTTACATTTTTCTGTACTTTTCTACACCTATGTTTTAATGTTCTGGTTGCAATTTGAACTTAGATATGATACTCACTGTTTACAGCATGACCAAAATTGCCTCACGCCTATTTTTTCTACCACTTCTACGACAGTTTGGCATACTAAATTACTTCAAGTTTTATATGTCCTTCAAATTATACTTATCTGATTTAGAAATACTTATGCTGCTTAATTTAGAACTGCATTTGTTTTAAATTTAGATATACAAATTCATTAGAAGTTTCATATTGGATAACATTCTCATTTTACATGTTAATTTCTACAGTGGTTCATATCCTATGCCTTTTATGTAAGCTACTATGATGCCACTATTGATTTACTCTTGTTATCTATATTGGGAGGGGGGGAGTGAAATACATTCTACTTAGGAATACCGGCAAGATGATGTCTGCTAACTTACACAAACTATTTACTTTGACTTGTCCTAATACTAAAGAAATTGTTTCAAAAAACTCTCCAGTGATTTTATCATGAACTTGTATTTTCGTACATTTAGCAAGTTTTACTGCATTAATCAAGTTGATAAGTGAAGTTGCTCTTGGTGAAGGGAAATCCACAAAAGAATAAAAAAATAAGAGTCACTGGCTCAACAGGTACCACACTCACCTTTGGTGCTGGTAGACCAATAGGCTCCTCTCACTTCAGGGCATTGGATTGTTGACACTGCAGTGCAGTACTTCTGAGTGTGTTGTCCTTCAGATAGGAGACGTTAAACTAAAGTTCTATCTACTTGAGCTGTTGGCAGCTTAGGTGGATGTAAAAGATCCCATGACACCTATCAAAAAGAGTAGACAGAATTCTCCAATGCCCCTGCCAAACTTCTTCAGTAGTATAAATACCACTTCGGGTCTCTCCTGAAAAGAGACCACTAGCTCAGTGGGACTAACTCAGTCAACAAAGGATATATAAATACAATACAAAATAAAATAATGCAAAGCAGAATAGTAAAGTACAAATGAAAATCTAGCTGTTGTCATGTATTACCATTTTAATTTCTGTATAAATGGACATCTTTATGCAAAGAGTTGCAGTAAAATAAAAATTTGTTACAGGACATCCATAGTGAAGGTCATAAGTGGGCTCTACAAAACTACTGGCATGAAAAGAAAAAAAAAGAAAAATATAAACTTTCAGTTAACTGCAAGCATGTCAGAAGATAAACCATGCTTATTGAAGGCAATTAAACTAGGAACAAGATCTTGGAAACCACTTCATCAGTGGGTGCGGGTAAGTAAACTTTGGCTGCAAACTACAACATCCACATTCTTCTAAACAAAAGCAGCCATTGCAGGGGACAACAGACAATGTTCAGACTCCAACAAACAAGCATACAGAAAGAATACCAATGACATTAGACTTTTTCTTTCACACTAATACACTTGAATATAACAATGGCGTCAACAATATTTTTACTTTTTCAAGCTGCACCATTTTATGACCTACAGAATCAGAAGTTAACACTGTCATTCAAAAGTTGCCATATTTAAAAGCTGCCTCATTTGCATCCTTTGAGAGGGGCTATGCAAATGTGTCTGTCTCTGAATAATAGATCCAAAACAGTGTAAGAAACTTCTGTGTGGAAGATTTTCAGTCCATATATTTCTAGTTAATCATTGTATATTAATCAGATCAGACAATAGTAGTAGAAGTAGCGAACGTAAACTCGTCAAGTCAAAAAGTAATAATAGAAAATATATAATTCTACAGCATTACTAAGTATTCGAAAGCAATCCAAACAAGGCAGGCAGTCTGTTTCCAGTCGAAAATCCTTTAAGTACACAGACAAGCGATCCAAGTAAAACAAAAATAGAGTAATAATTTCCTCACAAGCTTTCTAAATTTTTTTATCAGGCATGGGAGTGGTTTATTGTGCTGTAAAACAAAGTCTTATTGGTACACATGTTAAATTCACATCCCTTCCCCCATCAGTGTGACATTCGAGCTGGTCCTGCCCTACCTAGTAGCTGTCATAATAATATATAGCCCTAATGTACTTTAATGGTACATCTTATTTAACCAAATTATTAAGTAGATTATTAAGTCTGTGATTTTATACAAGGCAATATACTACATGGCTGGAAATATATCAACCTTAGTTCATTTTGCGATCAACAATTATATATAAATATATACATATACATTTTGCATATAAAAATCAGTTTCTATTTTCATAACCTATTGTTAAAGATCGCTTTCGTCCTTCTAGACTACTTCAGGTCTGTGTACAAGAACCCTAAAAACCTATATAATTGCATAATTAGTTAGTATTGTTATTACCATCATTTTGAATAAAGTGAAAAAAGAGAAAGTACAGTTTTGTACCTACCATAAATGTAGATGTTCGAGTGCTCATACAGCTGCAGTCATTACAGATGGGTTATCCTGCCGCCAGGCGGGTCTTCGGTCGGCCGAATTCCAAAGTCTAGGTCCGGCGTCGGTTGTCGTCGCTTCTTCCCTGACGTCAGTGCGGCAGGGGTATAAAAGAGGCAGCTGACGCCATTTTCTTCAGTTTTTCTTGCCCCAGATGTCAGGTGCCCCCAGAAGGAAGGCAAAACATAAATTTATGCAAACATGCAATATAGAATAATCAAAAAACAGTAGTTGCAAGCAAATACACCATAAGAGAATACCCCAAATAGGTTGTATGATAAGGTGTATGTCATAAGGCCTGTCATAAGAGGGGACGGAGAGGGGGTAACCTGGACTGCAGCTGTATGAGCACTCGAACATCTACATTTATGGTAGGTACAAAACTGTACTATGTTCATCGTGCATACAGCTGCAGTCATTACAGATGGGAAGAATCCCAAAGCTAAGTAGGGGTGGTAGGCACTACGTGGAAGTAGGAGGAGCGAGGATGCCCTGCAAGACTGCTGTGGCAAAACCCCCCCTAGATGTAGAGTATAGTGGAAGGTGATAGTGCTTGGAGAAAGTGTGGACTGAACTCCAAGTGGCTGCTTCCAAAATGTCCTTGGTAGGGACCCCGCTGAGGAAGGCTGCAGAGGTAGCTGTGGCCCTGGTGGAGTGGGATCTGATGCATGCAGGCACAGTTTTTCCATGAAATGAGTAACAAAAGCATATGCAGTGGGCTATCCATTTTGAAATTGTCTGTTTGGAAATAGCCTTTCCTTGAGCACCTGTAGCATAGGACACAAAGAGTTGCTCGGATTTCCTGAATGGCTTTGTCCTGTCCAAATAGTAACAAAGTTGTCTGTGAATGTCCAAGGAATGTAGTAGTCTTTCCCCTTTGTTTTGTGGATTAGGACAAAAGGTAGGTAAGTGGATAGTCTGATTCAAAGCTACACTGGATATTACCTTTGGCATAAAGGTAGGGTTGGTTCGTAAGGAAACTGTCCTGATGGAAGACAATGAATGGTTGCACAGCCATGAGGGCCTGTAGCTCAGAAACCCTGCGTGCTGAGGTGATAGCCAGAAGAAAGGCTGTTTTCCATGACAAATATTGTAGTTCTGTTGAAGAAGCTGGCTCGAAGGGAGGAAGGGTCAGCTTTTCCAATATGAAGTTGAGGTCTCAAGCAGGGACTGGTGGTTTCCTTGGGAGTTTTATATTCTTTGCCCCTCTGAGGAACTGCCTTAAGAGAGGATGAGAGAATAAAGGAGGATCTGTGTTGTATTGTGCAGAAATGGCTGAAGCGTGGATCTTGATGGAGGAGAAGGAAAAGTCCACCGTTTAACATCTCAGCTAGGTACTGTAAAATTTGAGGTATATTTATTACCCAAGGATTCTGGCCCTTTTCTTGATTCCAGGCACAAAATCGTTTCCATTTGGCGGAGTAGGCTTTTCTAGTAGAAGGTCTTCTAGCCTCCAAGATGACATCCTGCACCTCCTTGGAGAGGAAAGTTTGTTGGGAAATCAAGGAATTCTCCATGCAGCTAGATTTAGGGTTTTGAGCTGGCTGTGAAGGGTTTTGTAGTTGTGCTGGGACAACAGAAGAGGGACTAGAGGTAGGATCCATGGTGGGGAATGTGTCAGACTCTTCAGGAGCAGATACCAGTGTTGTCTTGGCCAGTCTGGAGCAATGAGAATCAATTTCGGCCTCTCTGCTCTGGCTTTTAATAGAACTTTGGGCAGCAGAGGAAGAGGTGGGAAGGCATACACTGTCAATGTTGCCCAATTGAAAGAAAGTGCGTCCACTTTCCAGGCCTGTGGATGATAGGTCCTTGAACAAATTTTTTTCAACTGGTAATTTCTGTGGGTAGCGAAGAGATCTACGTCTGGCTGTCCCCATGCCTGAGTTATCTTTGTGAAAACTTGAGGATGCAACTTCCATTCATGTGGATCTGTCATATTTCTGCTTAGGTTGTCTGCCAGTGTGTTTTCCTTCCCTGGCAGGAATTGTGCCTGTAGTTGAATGTGCAATTCCAGTGCTGTGTTCCATAGGGTCATGGCTTGCCTGCACAGGGGGTATGAATGAGTTCCCCCCTGTTTGTTTATGTACCACATCACTGTGGTGTTGTCTGTCCTTATCAATAGCTGGCCTGGATGCAGTAGGACTTTGAAGGTCATAATAGCATTTTGCACGGCTAGCATTTCCTTTTGGTTGATGAGTAGGTGCTTCTCTTTTTGGGACCATTTTCCCTGAATGCATTCATCTGTCATATGTGCTCCTCAGGCGTAGTTTGAGGCGTCTGTTGTGATGATTTGAGTTGCTTGAGGTACACAGAAAGGGAGACCTGTGTTTCTTTGGCAAGCTTGAGCCCACCACAAAAATTCCTTTTGAAGGCATGGAATGAGTGGTAGAATTGTTTCCAAGCTGTGGCTGTGTTGAGACCATAAGTTTTTTAGGTACCACTGAAGTTTCCTCATATGCAGCTTTGCACATGGGATTAGTAGGATGCAAGATGCCATGAATCCCAGAGCCTGCAAGACTTTCCTTGCAGTTAGCCTGGTGAAAGTTGCCATTTTGCTGAAGTATTGAGACAGTTGCCCTTGTTTGTCTGGTGTGAGGTAGGCCATCTGGGTGGTTGTATTCAAGCTGGCACCCAGGAAAATTATTTGTTGAGAGGGTATTAGTTTTGATTTCTTTTTGTTGACTGTGTATCCCAGGAAGTTCAACAGTTTTATTACAAACGCCAGGTGCTGCAGTAGTATGTCCTTGCTGTCCGCTTGGATCAGGCAGTCGTCCAGATATGGGTAGATTTGTATTCCTTGTAGTCTGCAGAAGGCGATTACTGATGCCAGGCATTTCGTAAACACTGTGGGCAGTAGATAAGCCAAAGGGCAATGCAGAGAATTGGTAATGGGTTGAACCTGCAAGAAATCTGAGGTATCTTCTGCAATCTTGTCTGATAGGGACATGCAGGTATGCCTCCTTGAGGTCCAATGTTACCAGCCAAGATTCCTTGCCCAGCATGGGAAGAAGCTGCTGTAATGTGAGCATCTTGAATTTTGGTACCTGTAGATGTGTGTTTAGGATGGATAGGTCTAAGATAGGTCTCCAATGTTTGTCTTTCCTTGGTACCAGGAATAGTCTGGAATAAAACCCTTGACCTTGTTCTTGTGCAGGTACCTCTTGAATCACTTTCATGTACATGAGAGCTGAAATTTGTTTTTGTGCCTCTGCCCTTTGATTTTGTGGCAGGTTCGGCATGCCTCTCATTTTTGGAAAGGTGTGAAAGTGGAACCTGTAGCTTCTGTCTATAATGTCCAGAATCCATTTGTCTTTTGTAACAATATGCCAATTTTTCGAGAATAATGCCAGTTTTCCGCCCAAAGGTGCTGCCATTAAAGCTTTGCTTGGCAGGTGTAGGGGGAAGTCATTGTGTCTGTTTTCTAAATGACTGTGATCTATCTTCTCCACCTCTTGGGGTTGGTGCTTGCCACTGTCTGGCTCTGAAAGATCCTTGAGGTTGCCCTCTACCTCTTGGGCATCTGTATCTGCCCCTTTGAGGTCTGTCCGTGGCTGAAAAGGACCAATTTTTTGAAGGCCAGTTTCTGCTGAAACGTGGAGGTTGTACCTGCAGGAAATCTTCACTGTTTGCATTGATTTCGCTTTTCCTCCATTTTCTTTAGTACCTCCTCAGCTTTAACACCAAACAATACATCTTTTTGAAGAGGTGCATCTAATAATTTGGCTTTGACATGATCTGGTAAGGTTTGCTCTTTGAGCCAAGCATGTCTACGTATAACAGACCCCATAACAGCAGCTCTACAAGAGGCCTCTAAAGCATCAAAACCACACTGCAAGGTATGCTTACCCACTTGCTCTGCACCATGCAACAAATCCTGCAATTCTTTTAAATCTGGTTGTTCTGGTTGTGTCATTTTGCTTTTCAACTGAGATAACAAAAACTGTTGATACTTTTAACATATGGAACTGACAGTTTAATGCCCTCATGGTTAAAGTGGCCGAGGTGTACACCTTTATCCCCCACCTTCTAAAGCTCTGGAATGTCTGTGTGAAGGTAATGGGATTTTAGCAGTAGAGGCCTTAATTCCCTTGGGACCCTGTGAAATAGTTTCTGGGTCAGCAGTATGGCTTTTATATAGGAACTGGTGAGAATCAGGAAGCCGGTAATACCTGTCTGGTTTAACAGGAGCTGGAGGCAAAGAATCTGATTAAGGCTGGCTTCTGTGTACACATCATCCAATATATCTAAAACAGGAGGGCTAGCCAGGGGCCTATGCTGGGGGAGTAGAAGAAATTCCCTGAGCCTTTTCTTGGAATCTGAGTAATCTTGGCCTTCCCAATGAAAGTGTTCCCTCAATGTATGCAGGGTTTCCCCAAAAGAGTAGTCCTCAGGGGGGGAGACCGAGGGAATAGACTCCTCTGCATCAGAGTCTTCGAAAGGAGAATAGGCATAATCCTGGTCCTCAGAATGTTCTGAGGTAATAGAAGCTTGATCTGAGGAAGGGTAGTCTTCCTCTAATCTGGGTCTTTGTTCAGAGGGGGGTTGAGAACCCCTGATAAGAGTAATCAAATCCTCAGCCATTTTAAGCATCTGCTTTTTAGGCATGGGCCTTGAGAGGGGTCTGAGGACCCTGTTTTTTGGTTTTCATGGCTGCTTTAGATTTAGTGAAAGCTTTAATACAGAAGGAGGAAGGCCTGAAGACACCTTGAGAAATGGCAGGCCTGTCTAAATTCTGAGTTTCCCCGCCAAGAGTGGCGTCACTACCTGCAGTAGGAATGGGGACCGAGGAGCCTGCGACCTCGGGTACAGAAGACACCGGTAATGTAGTGTCATCGGTAATCAGGGCTGCGAGGCGCCTCGCTGAGCACTGGAGAACCGTAGTCGGCCTTAGCGTGGTCTCATTAGTCGGTGCGGACCTCATATGTCGGTCCTTATCGCTGCGCTTTTGCTCAAAACTGGAGTCGGAGTATCCCGGCCGGAACAATTTTAAAATTTTTAAATTAAAAAAATTTTGCCAAAAAAATTTTTGGGTTTTTTTAAAAGCGAAAAACTTTTTTTCCCGGGCTTTTACAAAATGAGGACAATGACCGAGTCCCGGGGGGAAATCTCAGAAGTCGGTTGGACTAGGCGTCTCTGCTGGGTTGGCCTGGTAAAGGAATAGAGTGAAGTATTCTCTGCACTTGCTGTTTTGGGGAGTAGCAAAAGATCGCAGCAAGGCTGACCCCACTTGAGAAATATCTCTCACTACAGAGTCTTTCAGAGACCACTTTCGTGAGGCATGAGTATAGCTCTGCTCAACTTGTCCGCAATGTGATTGGACTTCCCGGGATGTGCGTTGCTATCAGAAAACGCTGAGAAGAAATCGCCCATTGCCACAGTCTGAGTGCTTCTCGACACAGGGGGTATGATCTGGTTCCGCCTTGTTTGTTGATGTACCACACTACAGACATATTGTCTGTCTGGATTGCAATCGTTCCCAAGGGAAGAGAGTCTTGAAGGGCTTGCAACGCTAAAAGCACTGCTCTCATCTCCAGAACATTTATGTGCAAGTGGCATTCGTTTGGTTGCCATGTGCCCTGGACTGTCCTGCCCTGATAATGCCCCCCCCCACCCGATCAGGGAGGCATCCGTTGTCAGAGTAGCAACTGGAGGAGGTGGAACAAATGGTCTTCCGACAGGAGCTGGGGAAGACATCCACCACATGAGATGCTTTTGCGCTTGCATGATCATAATGGTGTGAGACATTGGAAGTTCCTGGTATGACCATTGAGAAAAAAGCATCCACTGAAGGATCCGCATGTGGTATCTGGCCAATGGGAGGAGGTATGGCGCTGCCATGATTCCCAACACCTTTAGAACTAACCTGGCTTTGGCTCTGTTGTTGTTGAGAAGTGACACCAATTTGTGAATGTCTGATATCCTTTGGTTACGTTAGCGTTGCAGACATGTTTATAGTATCTAAATTTAGCCTATGTAGGTAATAGTACGACAAGGCGACAAAACAGACTTCGCAATTTATTGAAATACCCAGTTTTTGACAAGCCTTGAAAAGTATAATCTCTGGCCATCAGAAGGAGATGCTTGGTGGGAGCTGTGAGAAGCCAGTCGTCCAAATATGGAAACACCTGGAATCCTTGTCGTCTCAGGTGAGAAGCTACCACTGCCATGCATTTGGTAAACACCCGGGGGGCAGTGGTGAGACCAAAGGGCATGGCCCTGAATTGAAAATGACTGGTTCCCAGCCTGAAGCGGAGGAATCTTCTGGGCGTCTGTTCATTTTATGTGATAGTACGCATCCTGAAGGTCTATAGAGCACATCCAGTTTCCTTTTCCCAATAGGGGAAGAATGGATTGCAGAGTGACCATCCGAAATCTTGTTTTCTTGACTGATCTGTTCAAGATACTGAGATCCAAAATTGGTCTCCAGTCCCCTGTTTTCTTTGGAACTAAAAGAACCTTGAGTAGATTCCGGATCCTTGTTGGTCTGCTGACACTGGCTGAATTGCTCTTTTGCAAGCAGTTTTGAAATTTCCAAAGCTGCTATATCCCTTTGAGGTGGAACATCTGGAAGGGATTTTTGACTGATTTGGAAAAGCGAAGAAAGGGGATAGAATAGCCTTGAAATGATGGACTGTACCCATTTGTCTTGAGTCAGGGATAGCCAGGCTTCTGGGTACAGTGACAATCTTCCCCGACTGCCTCCGAAGATGGGCAGTCGGGCAACACCTCAGGGATGCTGAAAGGGCTTGTCAGGAAAGGCTTCCCGATTGCCCTGGTTCTCACGGACCCCCCTGCCCCTAGGGCGGCGTCTACCATTGTTATTCCCACCTCTGCCTCTGGTAGGAAAGCGACTCTGTCGTCAGGCGAAGTCCCTTGAGATTGTTTACGGAACCACATCTTTCCACCCTTCTGGCCTTTGGGGTAAGGCCTAGAAGGAGTCAAAACGGACTCCGGCAGAAAGGGTCTTGCCATCAGTCTCGCACCTAGTCAGGGTTTCTTTCACTTGAGGACCAAAAGAGATGATCCATCAAAGGGAGTTCGTGAAAGACGTCTTGAAAGGTTCCATAAAGTTGCATAGCCGCATCCAGGCGTGCCTACGTAAGGCTACCCCTGTTCCTGCTCTGCTCGCCATCGGCCGCATAAGAGAGGAGGCGCATGGAGGAGTTGGAAATGGAATTAAGTAGCCAGCTGCGTGTTCATTTTCTCTTGAAACCCGCGGCTGTAGGGTCCTTCAACATTTCACTCGCTTCCTTGATCAAGTCCCTTTGAAGGCAGTGAAATGGCACAGGTAATTCAGCGAACGCATGGTAAATGTCGCTGAGGAGAACATCCGCTTCCACCTATCCATGGACCTAGATTCCTTGTTAGGTGGATGGACAGGCACTGAAGGATCAGCCAGTTCCTTCTTTGTGGCGGCAGCTACCACCATAGCATCCACAGAAACTCCTTTTGATAAAAATTGCTTGTCTGATGGAGCTGTGAATTTGGAGGGTCTCCTGGGAGTGGGGTCCACTGAATCAGGAGCCGTCCATGCCTTCTTAGCAACCACCTGCATGAGGGGTGAAGGGGGGACACCCAGGAGGTGGAAGGACGAGAGCCAAACGCCTCAAGATACACAGATTCGTCCTCCGAAGGGTTGAGGGCTGGCCAATTTCCCCTCTGTTTAAGGATCTCCAGAATGTCTGCAAATGAGACATCTTCAGAAGGGGCGGGGGAACCCTCAGAATCATCCAGATCTGTGTCGGCGTGATAGACTCAGGTGAGTCAATGTGCTTCCTCTTGCACTTCCTCTTCCGAGGGCTCTTCTGCCAAATCAGGAGAGGCCTCGAAGAGGATGAAATCCCAAAGGGGCTCCTGAGGAGCTGGCTCTCTGCGGTCCGGGATGAGGAGTGAGTCGACTTACCCTGAGGCAGCATAGAGGGAGGGCTGGCGGAGCCGACTGTGGAGTAGAGCCAGGCTCTAACACCTCCGCATGACCTCGAATGCACCCCTGTCAGGCAGAGCCAGAGGTCCCGCCCGAGCTAAGGACCCCCGGCACCGACAGTGATGGCTCGAGGCCGATGAGCCGAACTCACCAGCGCCCGAAGCACCGAGAGGGAGAGGGGGTCGGACAAGGGTCGATGCCACTCACCCTCGAGCCGACGAGGGAGGTCGGCGCCGAGATTCCTCCACGGAAGAAAGCGGAGCCCGGCGGAGCCGAAGACAATTGTCTCGGCTCAGTGACCACAGTCTCGGTTCCGACACGACCCGGCTCGAACTCAAAGAGTCGGAGGAAAGAGTTGATGGACGGGGCAGGCACCGACTGATGAGTCGGGCTCTGAAGCATCTGGGCTAGTGCCTCGGACTTAAGTAGTCGACTCACCACCCTCTGAAGGTCATGATCGGAAAGCCTCGATGACCTAGAGGAATGAGACCTTTGGCTCCGTTCAGACAGCAGGGGAGATCCTGGAGCCGAATGAACGGAGCCAAGAGAAGGTGACCTAGACCTCTTTCTGGTTGTCGGCTCCGAAGATCTTGTCGGAGCCGACACGGTACTTCGATAACCTCGGCCCGGCCGGAGGAAGCCACAGAAACTGTGGACTGAGTCTTATCGGCTCCAGCGGAGCCGATAAAGGCAAAGGTTGAACAACCTGAGGTCTCGGCTCAGAAGCCGGGCCGAAGACCTCGATGCCTTAGAGGGCTTCCTGTTGAAACTGACAGGGAATCCTCTGGTTTTAACAAGCCTCTCAGAATCAACTTGTTTTTCTCTCCTGCAGGACCCTGGGGCTGAAGCCATGGCACACAGCACAGGAGTCCTGCAGGTGCAAACCCCAGACAATAGACACAAGAAGTGTGAGCGTCTGTCAGAGACATTTTCTGACAGCACGCATCACACTTCTTGAATCCAGAGACCTTTGCTTCCTTTGACATTTTCCTAACTGACAGGTGTACACTAACACACCCAAACACACAGTTATACCCTGTCAGAAAAAATTATTAATACTAAAAATAATAACAATTTTAGTAAAATACTAATAATTAAGCACAAAAAAGTTAAAGTAACTACACAAACACACCCTAGGGAAGGGAAGGCCAAAGGCCCAAGGGAAGAACCAACGGTTCTTTTAATAAGAAAACGGGGAAAAAATAGGGTCGGGGATAAAGATCTATATCCTACACTAATTTAGGAAGAATTAAAGTTAAAGGGGAAAAAAGAGTAACTTTTGTATAAAAGCTAACACTCACCAGGAACCGGTAGAAGCAACCAACCTCGAAGCTGTAGCGGCAAACGAGATCTGAGGTAACTCTCGCCTAGCATTGTGGGATATAAGGGGAGCCTCGAGCCGGTGGAACCAACTCTCGAGCTTTTAGAGTGGCCGAGTCGGAGCCGAGGTCGGCTCCGAACCCATCCAGCAAGAATGAAGGCGAGATAGACAACTTAACATTGAGTGGTAGAATTGTTTCCAAGCTGTGGCTGTGTTGAGACCATAAGTTTTTTAGGTACCATTGAAGTTTCCTCATATGCAGCTTTGCACATGGGATTAGTAGGATGCAAGATGCCATGAATCCCAGAGCCTGCAGGACTTTCCTTGCAGTTAGCCTGGTGAAAGTTGCCATTTTGCTGAAGTATTGAGACAGTTGCCCTTGTTTGTCTGGTGTGAGGTAGGCCATCTGGGTGGTTGTATTCAAGCTGGCACCCAGGAAAATTATTTGTTGAGAGGGTATTAGTTTTGATTTCTTTTTGTTGACTGTGTATCCCAGGAAGTTCAACAGTTTTATTACAAACGCCAGGTGCTGCAGTAGTATGTCCTTGCTGTCCGCTTGGATCAGGCAGTCGTCCAGATATGGGTAGATTTGTATTCCTTGTAGTCTGCAGAAGGCGATTACTGATGCCAGGCATTTCGTAAACACTGTGGGCGCAGTAGATAAGCCAAAGGGCAATGCAGAGAATTGGTAATGGGTTGAACCTGCAAGAAATCTGAGGTATCTTCTGCAATCTTGTCTGATAGGGACATGCAGGTATGCCTCCTTGAGGTCCAATGTTACCAGCCAAGACTCCTTGCCCAGCATGGGAAGAAGCTGCTGTAATGTGAGCATCTTGAATTTTGGTACCTGTAGATATGTGTTTAGGATGGATAGGTCTAAGATAGGTCTCCAATGTTTGTCTTTCCTTGGTACCAGGAATAGTCTGGAATAAAACCCTTGACCTTGTTCTTGTGCAGGTACCTCTTGAATCACTTTCATGTACATGAGAGCTGAAATTTGTTTTTGTGCCTCTGCCCTTTGATTTTGTGGCAGGTTCGGCATGCCTCTCATTTTTGGAAAGGTGTGAAAGTGGAACCTGTAGCTTCTGTCTATAATGTCCAGAATCCATTTGTCTTTTGTAACAATATGCCAATTTTTCGAGAATAATGCCAGTTTTCCGCCCAAAGGTGCTGCCATTAAAGCTTTGCTTGGCAGGTGTAGGGGGAAGTCATTGTGTCTGTTTTCTAAATGACTGTGATCTATCTTCTCCACCTCTTGGGGTTGGTGCTTGCCACTGTCTGGCTCTGAAAGATCCTTGAGGTTGCCCTCTACCTCTTGGGCATCTGTATCTGCCCCTTTGAGGTCTGTCCGTGGCTGAAAAGGACCAATTTTTTGAAGGCCAGTTTCTGCTGAAACGTGGAGGTTGTACCTGCAGGAAATCTTTCACTGTTTGCATTGATTTCGCTTTTTCCTCCATTTTCTTTAGTACCTCCTCAGCTTTAACACCAAACAATACATCTTTTTGAAGAGGTGCATCTAATAATTTGGCTTTGACATGATCTGGTAAGGTTTGCTCTTTGAGCCAAGCATGCCTACGTATAACAGACCCCATAACAGCAGCTCTACAAGAGGCCTCTAAAGCATCAAAACCACACTGCAAGGTATGCTTACCCACTTGCTCTGCACCATGCAACAAATCCTGCAATTCTTTTAAATCTGGTTGTTCTGGTTGTGTCATTTTGCTTTTCAACTGAGATAACAAAAACTGTTGATACTTTAACATATGGAACTGACAGTTTAATGCCCTCATGGTTAAAGTGGCCGAGGTGTACACCTTTATCCCCCACCTTTCTAAAGCTCTGGAATCTCTCTCTGAAGGTAATGGGTTTTTAGCAGTAGAGGCCTTAATTCCCTTGGGACCCTGTGAAATAGTTTCTGGGTCAGCAGTATGGCTTTTATATAGGAACTGGTGAGAATCAGGAAGCCGGTAATACCTGTCTGGTTTAACAGGAGCTGGAGGCAAAGAATCTGGATTAAGGCTGGCTTCTGTGTACACATCATCCAATATATCTAAAACAGGAGGGCTAGCCAGGGGCCTATGCTGGGGGAGTAGAATAAATTCCCTGAGCCTTTTCTTGGAATCTGAGTAATCTTGGCCTTCCCAATGAAAGTGTTCCCTCAATGTATGCAGGGTTTCCCCAAAAGAGTAGTCCTCAGGGGGGGAGACCGAGGGAATAGACTCCTCTGCATCAGAGTCTTCGAAAGGAGAATAGGCATAATCCTGGTCCTCAGAATGTTCTGAGGTAATAGAAGCTTGATCTGAGGAAGGGTAGTCTTCCTCTAATCTGGGTCTTTGTTCAGAGGGGGGTTGAGAACCCCTGATAAGAGTAATCAAATCCTCAGCCATTTTAAGCATCTGCTTTTTAGGCATGGGGCCTTGAGAGGGGTTCTGAGGACCCTGTTTTTTTGGTTTTCATGGCTGCTTTAGATTTAGTGAAAGCTTTAATAGAGAAGGAGGAAGGCCTGAAGACACCTTGAGAAATGGCAGGCCTGTCTAAATTCTGAGTTTCCCCGCCAAGAGTGGCGTCACTACCTGCAGTAGGAATGGGGACCGAGGAGCCTGTGACCTCGGGTACAGAAGACACCGGTAATGTAGTGTCATCGGTACTCAGGGGCTGCGTAGGCGCCTCGCTGAGCACTGGAGAACCGGTAGTCGGCCTTAGCGTGGTCTCAATAGTCGGTGCGGACCTCATATGTCGGTCCTTATCGTTGCGTCTTTTGCTCAAAACTGGAGTCGGAGTATCCAACGACATAATATAATTAAATTTTTTGCCAAAATAGTGAAGGGCGAACTCCGCCCGGCGCTTAATAGTGCGCTTGTTGAATCTAGCACAAAAACGGCAGGCCGAGACATCGTGGTCTGGGCCTAAGCAAGGTATACAGAAAGAGTGGAAATCCTTATGCGGTATTTGCTTCCAATTATTATGCTGCAATTATTAACTTTGTCTGACATTGGTCTGAGGCAAGAAAAGTTTCCCCAATGGGGTACTTAGTTTTCAAGAAGACTTCGGCTGAAATACTTTCGTAAATCTCAGGAGCTGGCCGACCGGCACTTGCGAACTGCTTCTGCTTCGGGCACCGCGCAGCAAGAAAGACTGAAGAAAATGGCGTTGGCTGCCTCTTTTATACCCCTGCCTCACTGACGTCAGGGAAGAAGCGATGACAACCGATGCCGGACCTAGACTTTGGAATTCGGCCGACAGAGGACCCGCCTGGCGGCAGGATAACCCATCTGTAATGACTGCAGTTGTATGCACGATGAACATCCAGAAAAAAATAAAAATAAAAAAATATATATATGTATGATGATGGAAACAAAATATACACTTAAATTTCAAATGATTTAAAATGGTATTTAAAACCAATTTGTAGAAAAAAATAAAATAAAATACAATTAGTCATGTAAACAATGTGGCAATTTTCTAAGTTCCAGTGCACTTTTAATTGAACAGTAGTAGTTTAGTCCAAGCCCTGGACTAATTATACAATTATATAGGTTTTTAGGGTTCTTGTACACAGACCTGAAGAAGTCTAGAAGGACTAAAGCGATCTTTGTTAACAATAGGTTATGAAAATAGAAACTGATTTTTACATGCAAAATGTATATGTATATATTTATATATAATTTTTGATCGCAAAATGAACTAAGGTTGATATATTTCCAGCCATGTTGTATATTGCCTTGTATAAAATCACAGACTTACTAATCTGCTTAATAATTTGGTTAAATACGATGTACCATTAAAGTACATTAGGGCTATAGATTATTATGACAGCTACTAGGTAGGGCAGGACCAGCTCGAATGTCACACTGATGGGGAAAGGGATGTGAATTTAACATGTGTACAAATAACACTGTTTTACAGCACAATAAACCACTCCCATGCCTGATAAAAAGTATATATATATTTAGAAAGCTTATGAGGAAATTATTACTCTATTTTTGTTTTACTTGGATCGCTTGTCTGTGTACTTAATAAAGGATTTTCGACTGGAAACAGACTGCCTACCTTGCTTGGATTACTTTCGAATACTTAGTAATGCTGTAGAATTATATATTTTCTATTATTACTTTTTGACTTGACGAGTTTACGTTCGCTAATTCTACTACTATTGTCTGATCTGATTAATATACAGTGATTAACTAGAAATATATGGACTGAAAATCTTCCACACAGAGAAGTTTCTTACACCGTTTTGTTTTTAGACCCACTACACTTTAGTGGGTTGTTTTGAGACTTCGGGGATACCACGGAGATTACTTGTTTTTTGAATAACAGATCCAAGTACCAGCAGTTGTGGCACAAGCATCAGGTATGACATACCCACACTTAATAGCATGTTTACCCTCCTTAGTTGTAGTCCGAGATATGATCACCTTTTGCCTCAAATAATTACCTTGGATACCATGAGCCAGGCCCTCAGGTTGTTTTAAAATAGCTCCTGGCACTGCATCATGTGGGTCTGATAACCAATATTCTTACATCCAGGGGCTTTCAAGTATAAAGCCTGCCAAACCTGTCCACTGTCCTGCTCCCTCTGATACTGTGGACAGTGTCCACACCTGGCACAATTCTAGACCTTCACTCAGCTTCTAATGAAGTTATGGCTAAGTCTGTGACATGATTTTTAAATAAATACTTGTACTGGTCAGGTTCCAAAGCAGTGTTTTAAAACACATCCTCATAAATTTCAGTAACCTGGACATAGTTGAAGGTTTCTACAGTTCAATTACAAAGATATACATGTGTGTTTATGGTAAATGATCGATATACAAAAACACTGACAGACTCCTCTCCTGACAGATGCTAGCATATTGAAAAGCACAGTTACTGAAAGCCAAAGCTATCGAAATACAAAAAAATATTGCAAAAGTAAAAAAGAACACCATCACGGTAAGACCAAACCTGTCTGAATAGTCGCACTGTTAAGGAAAGGGGTTTTCTAAGGTAAGATACATGGTTAGGGGCAGAGTTACTGATAGGTTTAGCAGGTATTAGTGCGGGGTACATGAGGGCAAAATATAGTTGTGTAGGCAACTTACCACGACTGTATATGTTTGAATGTGTCTACTGTTTATTGCATTTGTTAACTGGGAAAGACCACTGGGTCTGGAATGAGCCCATTTTCAGTGGCGACCCAGGGAGAAAAGCTCCACAAAATTATATACAAAGAAAATGCTAATATACATAACAGAGAAAATCGAGCATTACTATTACATTAAATGAAACTGATAATAAAACTGTGAAAAATTACAATAATGGAAAAAAATAGAAGTAATAAATGGCATATATTCAAATAAGACATGAATGAAATATATCTACAAGGTTCTCAAAACACTACATGTTCCAAAGAGCAATGCCTGGTCATCCTCCAAGAATCGTGTGAGTTACTCTGCCTGTAAGGCAATTTTAGGAGTATTCCCTGTTGCAGTAATCATTGCAAAGATCTCTGTTGCTGGCCGACTCCAACATCAAGCCTGACTTTCTGAGCTGAACACCTCTCCCCATAGCAGGCTGACATCGCCTCACCTTGAACAACTTCATGTACCTGATATAAATGCGGCATCTACTCGTGCTATCTTTGATTCTTGCCTACCACCAACCAGGGCACTGTCGCATCCACAGCCTGGGATGCCAGCAGAGGAGTGTCCCAAAGATACAGTTTGTGACATGAAGAATTCAACCCCTCCTTAGGAAAACGGAACATGGACAGGAAGTGAAAGAGTTCAAGTCTGAAAGGGAAAGGGGGACATGGGTACCCACCCCAGACAGAAATGGTCCCACTGCTGTAGAGGAAGACAAGACTGCAACAATGGATGTCACTCAAATGTCTACAATTATGACAAAATGTCTGCATAGCTGTACCTGATTTTTTTGTACAGCTCACTCTTGCAGCCATCTCAATAGGGAAGACTACTAAAATTTCCTTACAGGCAGAGTGACACTATTCTTGGAGGATGACTAGGCATTGCTCTTTGGAACATCTAGTGTTTTGAGAAGGTGTAAACTGAGGAACAAGTCACTTTTTCTGGCATGTCCAGGGCAATTACACTCCTTTGTTCAAAGCAGTGGTAGCTGCTATAACCCTTGTGTAATGGAGTCCAACTCTTTCCTGCAGAACTCTGCAGTGAAACTTGTGACTAATTTGATGCAGTGTGTTAGCCATTTTGAAACAGCTGCTTTTGTTGCTATGTCCTGCTTATTTTCAGCAAATAATACAAACTGGTGTGATCTTCTAAAGGCTTTAGTTTTAACTGGGTAGTACCTCGACTGTCTATTCACATCTAGGAAATGAAGGATCCTTTCTCCCTCACTCTAGGGACCAAGGAAAAAACAAAGTTGGACTGCTTGGTTCCTTTTACATGAGGGATTGGAGTTTTATGATCCTCCTAACAGAAGCAAAGGTAGTAAGGAAAGCAATTTTCCCAAGTTACAAATTTTAGAGGTGCTGTAACAGATTGGTCAAAGGGTAGTAAGGTGAGTTTTTCCAACATAAAATTCAGGTCTCAGTCTAGGGTCACTAGTCTCCTGGACGGTCTCAGGCAAAGAATGCCCTTCCAGAATTATTTGACTTGGGGACTGGACATCAGTGGAGGATCTACAGGCAGAGTTAGATGAGACAGGAAAACTCAAGGAAGCATAAGCTGAGCCAGATGCCAACAGCTCAGACAACCACCGAAGAACTACTGGTATAGCCACTGGCTTTGATTGCAAACTCCTCCTATTTTCCCCATTTAGTTAGGCAGGATTTCATACTTGGATTCCTGTCTTCCCTGATGACTTTTAGCAAGGACTCAGAATAAAGGTGCCCAAAGGATAGTGCAACACATCTTCTAATACGCTAATTTGAGTGTGAACAGTTTGTAGTATAATGGGGACCCCTGCTCTGTGTCAGAAGGTTCTCATGCTGAGACTCAAGTAAAGGCTTTTCTCTTGCCATATGAAGCAGAACCAGTGCTGCATGTGCCAGAAAGACAATTAGAATAACTTCTGTCCCATCCTCCTTTAACTTCAGAACTACTCAGGGAAGCAAAGTTTAGGAAGGAAACATGTGAGAACTGTTCAATTAAAGGACAAGGCATCCGATGGTCAAGCCTATTTGTTTGATGCTCTCGAGCAGAATTTCCTCAGTTGTCTGTTGCCTGAAGAAGTAAAGATGAATATTTTAGGGGCACCTCCCTTGTTTGTGAGACCCAAGAATATATCACTGTCATGAATCTACTCATAAGGCCCCACTGTGGTCCAACTTAGTCTGCAATGGAATTCTCTTATGTTGGTAAAAAAGTTGCTCTCAAGAGACTAATAAATTCCAAAGCCTACTCTGAAGCCTGCATGACTAGTGTACAGAGATGGTAAGAATGCGTTTTCACCCTTGCTTATGTGGCACATAACTGCAGTGTTGTCTGTTAGGGCCCAAGTTTCCAGACTGGTTTAAAATCTTTGAGAGTTAACAGCCTTCATCTCCATTATGTTTATGTGCAGTTCTTTTTTTTTTTTTTTTCCTCTGCGACTCCAGGTACCCTGCACTTTGAGGTCCAACATATGGCCAACCCACAAAGTCTAAACCATCACTGATTAAGATCTGGTTTGTGATAGATGGTCTGGAGGTGTGTTCTCACTCTTCTGTACTTAGAGAGCCCAGTCTTCCAGCTCCCTCCTTATGCAGGGCTGGGCTAAAATATTACAGTCTCTATAAAAAAAGTCTTGCTGGTCCCAGGTATTCCTTAGAAACCACTGGAATTTCCTCATGGGCAGTCTGGTTACAGGTTATCATTGGTATGGTGGATGCCATATCGCCCAGCATGATTAGAAGCTCTCTGGCTATTAATACTGATCTTCCTTGCTATGTTCCAAAAGAAGGTAGTAACAGACCTCACCTTTTCTTGGGGTTGCTATGCTTTATCTGAACTGGTATACAGTAGTGCCCCAATAAAGACTATTGCTCTCACTGGACATCTACTCATTTTGGAAGAAGCCCAGTCTGTTGAGGGAATCTGGGATGTACTCCAGTGCCCCCTACATTTTCTCACTTGAGTTTCTGCCTGAATTAGGAACTTATTTAGGTAATGGTAAATGTGGATACCCTAGATCTTGCAGTGCATTACCACTGGTGCAAGATACTTTGTAAAAGCTCTGAAAGCAGTAGCCAAACTAATGGGCAAGGATGTAAAGGTGACCCCTTCTCCCTTTGCTAAAAATCTCAGGTACTGTCTGTGTTCTTTAAAAGCACAAATAAGGAGGCAAGCATCCATGAGACCTTACATCAGCAAAAGAGCCTGAAGAACTTGGGGAGGGGGGGGTCTGCAATTTCAAAATGATAAATTTTGGAATTTCGATCAGTTTAGTCTTGACAAGTCAAAAACAGGCCTCCAGAATCCATATTTCTTGGGGGGGGGGGGGTAGCCTTGATTAAACCCTTTGGCCACCTGACCAGAGGACTTCAGTTCTAGTTTTTTTCTTCTAGTATTTCTAAGAGAGAGGCCACTCAGTGTTCCTGCAATTTTGGGGCAGATAAACTGAAGTCCTCTTCTCTCTGGCTTGGTTATAAAACAATAAGTTATGTTCTTACCATAACATTCCATCTGTGTTGTCTATCTTCATTCTTCATTAACCTGTGGGTCTTGGTTCTGACCCTCAAAGTACAGTTGTGTAAACTTACCATAAATGTAGATGTTCGACTGTATTCACTGTTGCAGTCATTACATTTGGGTAAACTGAATATCAAAGTCTTTGTTGGGTCCTGTATCGGTTGCTGTCTCTTCTTCCATGACGTCAGGTCGTTAGAGGTATAAATAGGCAGCAGACGCCATTTTCTTTAGTTTTTCTTGCCCCAGATGTCAGGTGCCCCCCAAATGGGGAGCAGAAATGTATATATATGTATAACTATACATACATGCAATTGTCACAACATAAACTTTATCTTCATCTAAAAGCAAATACACCACAAAGGCTGTAGAATAGAGTGAAGGAAAGACAAGCTGTAGAATAAAGGGGGATGGCGGGTGGGTAACCCGGACTGCAATAGTAAATACCTCGAACATCTACATTTACGGTAAGTGTACACAACTGTACTATGTTCTTTGTGTTTCACTGTTGCAGTCATTACATTTGGGTAGAATCCCAAAGCTATGGATGGGAGGCTGGAGCTAAATAGCATTAGAGGAGGCTATAAGGCCCTGCAGTGGCAAAGCCTGCCCTGGACTTAAAGAAGAGAGACAAATGATAATGCTTTGTAAAAGTATGAACAGAGCTCCAAGTAGCAGCTTCTAGAATGTCTTTGGTTGGTACCCCTCAGATGCAGTCCTGGTGGAATGAGACCTAATGCCCTTGGGCACCGGTTTACCATGATGCAAATAGCAGAAACGAATGCAGTGGCTCATCCACTTTGAAATAGCCTTTCTCTCTGATCCTGCAGCAAATGCCACCAGTAGCTGCTCAGCTTTTCTTAGAGATTTGGTCCTGTTTAAGTAGAATCTTAGTTGTCTGTGCACGTCCAAGAAATGCAGAATCTGCTCCCTCTTGTTCTGCAGATTTGGATAAAAAGTTGGCAGGTGAATAGTTTGGTTAAGAGCCACACTGGATACCACCTTAGGCATAAAAGAAGGATTGGTCCTGAGGGACACCCTGTCTGGGTAAAATATAATAAAAGGCTTCACAGCCAAGAGGGCCTGTAGCTCTGAAACCCTTCTAGCTGAAGTGATTGCCAGAAGTAAAGCCGTTTTCCATGATAAAAACTTTATATCCGCAGTAGCAGCTGGTTCAAATGGAGGCAGGATGAGTTTTTCCAACACAAACTTGAGGTCCCATGCAGGAATTGGTGATCTTCTGGGAGGCCTTAAATTTTTGGCCCCTCTAAGATACTGTTTTAGCAAAGGATGAGAAAAGATCGGTGGCTCTGTGTTGTAATGAGCCGAGATGGCAGAGGCTTGGATTTTATTGATGAAAAAGATAGGCCTTTGTCAAGCATCTCAGTCAAGTATTGTAAAATCTGAGGAATATTTGGCTTTGCTGTGTCAGTTCCTTGTGCTTGGTTCCAAGCACAGAATCTCTTCCATTTATCAGCATAAGACTTTCTAGTACTAGGCCTTCTGACTTCCAAAATGACATCCATCACAGATTTACTGAGAGGTGTTGTTTGAATAACTACATGATCAGCCATGCTGCCAGGTTCAGAGTTTGGAGCTAATTGTGCAAGGTCTGATTGTTTTACTGAGACAGTAAATGAGGTATTTGAGGCAAGTACCAAGGAGGGAGTTGAGACATATTCCTTAGGATTGGATACCAGTGTTGGCGGGGCCAGTCCGGGGCAATTAGAATAATTTTTGTTTTTTTCTTGCCTGACCTTTAGTAGGACCTTGGGAAGAAGAGGCAGAGGAGGAAAGGCGTAAACAGATAGGTTTTTCCGACTGAAGGATAGGGCATCCACTTTCCACGCTTGTCTGTGATAAGTCCTTGTGCAGAATTTGTTCAGCTGATAAATCTGGGGAGAGGCAAATAGATCTATGTCCAGGCTCCCCCATTTCTTTATCATGCTGAAGACTTGTGGATCCAGTTTCCATTTGTGAGGGTCCATAAGGTTTCTGCTTAGGTCGTCTGCCAGAGTGTTTTGTTTTCCTGGCAGGAATTGAGCTTGAAGATGTACTTGGTAAGTCAAGGCTGTGTCCCACAATGCCATGGCTAGTCTGCAAAAGGGGTAGGAGTGTGTGCCCTCCTGCTTGTTTATGTACCACATAGGCGTGGTGTTGTCCGTCTTTATCAGTAGTTGTCTTGGATGAAGTAAGTCCTTGAAGGTTGTCAGGGCATTCTGAACAGCTAAAATCTCTTTCTGGTTGATATGCAGATGCATTTGTTTTGGGGTCCATATGCCCTAAATGCATCTCCCCGCCAGGTGCCCCCCCCCCCCATGCATAGTCTGATGCATCTGTAGTTAAGGTTTGGCTGGCAGGGGGTAGAGTGAATGACCGTCCCATGTTCTGGTGACATGTCTCTGCCCACCAAAGAAACTCCTATTGTAGGCAGGGAATGAGAGGAATCATTGTTTCCAGACTGTGACAATACTGACTCCATAAACTTTTTAGGTACCACTGTAGTTTCCTCATATGCAGTCTTGCATATGGAATCAGTAGAATGCAGGATGCCATGAACCCCAAGGCCTGCAGAATTTGTCTTGCAGATAACTGGATTTTTGTTGCCATCTGTTTGAAGTAAATAGTCAGTTGCCTTTGTCTGGCATAAGAAAAGCCATCTGGGCAGTTGTATTCAAGCTTGCACCCAGGAATGTTATCTTTTGAGAGGGTACCAGTTGTGATTTCTTTTCGTTTATTGTGTACCCTAGGCATGTTAGAAGCCTTTTCACAAACGCCAGATGCTGAAGAAGGATGCCCTTGTTTTCTGGTTGAATGAGACAGTCATCCAAGTAAGGATAGATTTGTATACTTATTTGCCTGCAAAATACAATTACTGGTGGTAGGCACTTTGTAAAGACCCTGGGTGCAGTAGATAAGCCAAAGGGCAGTGCAGAGAATTGGTAATGCATGAAGCCAGCCTTGAAGCAGAGGTATCTCCTGCACGATTCCCTTATTGGGATATGCAGGTATGCCTCTTAAGTCTAAAGTCACTAGCCAAGCGTTCTTGCCCAGCATGGGCAGAAGCTGCTGCAAAGTTAGCATTTTGAATTTTGGTATGTCCAAGAATATGTTCAAAATTGCTAAATCCAGTATTGGGCGCCAGGCCTGGTCTTTTCTGGGTACCAACTACAGTCTTGAGTAAAACCCCTGTCCTTTTTCCTGTTCTGGCACTGGCTGAATAGCCCCCATATCCATGAGGGAAATAACTTGTTTCTGTGCCTCTGCCCATTGATTTTGTGGCAGATCTGGCCAACCGTTTGGAATTGGTAGTGTGTGAAAATGAAATCTGTATCCCTGGGATACTATGTTTAATACCTACTTGTCCTGGGTTATTAACTGCCAATTTTGAGCATGAAGTGCTAACTTTCCCCCTAAGGGGACTGCCAAAAGATAAGTGCTTGGTGATGTAGGGTTGCACTTTATTTCCTCTAGATTTGGAAGTAGAGGCACCCCATTGCTTTGACCTGTAAGAATCCTGTGATTGGTATCTAGAGCCTTTAGAGTGCCTGGGTTTGCCCTGTGAAGCTCTGTCGGACACAGGAAAGGACCAGTTTTTTTGTAGGCCAATGTCTACTGAATCTTGGTGGCTGCACTTGTAAAAAGTCTTTTACAGTTTGCATAGACTTAGCTTTGTTTTCCATTTTCTTTAAAACCTCTTCTGCCTTAATACCAAACAGAGAATCATGCTGTAAAGTTGTATCCAGCAATTTAGCTTTAACATGATCAGGCAAATTTCGCTCTTTTAGCCAGGCATGCCTTATAATCACAGATCCAGTAACTGCGGCCCTGCAGCAGGCCTCTAAGGAATCAAAACCACATTGCAAAGTATGCTTTCCAACTTGTTCTGCTGCATGCAATAATTCCTGTAATTCTTTATTTTCCACACATTCAGAAATCAACATCATTTTCTGTTTCAGTAATCCCATAACATGCTGTTGTTATTTAAGCATATGAAACTGGCAGTTTAAGACCCTAATTGCCAAGGTTGCAGATGTATAAACCTTCTTTCCTCATCTATCCAGCGCCCTAGAATCTCTAGAGGGTGTAGGATTTTTAGCTGTTGAGGCCTTTACACCTTTGGGACCCTGTGAGATAGTTTCAGGGTCAGCAGCAGGGTTTTTAAATAAAAATTTGTGTGAATCAGGAATCCTGTAATATCTGTCTGGCTTGCTAGGAGCCGGAGGTAAGGAGTCTGAAGTTATGCTTGATTCCGAAAACACATCATCAACAATGTCTAATACAGGAGGTATGGCTAAAGGCCTATGCTGAGGGAGAAGGAGGAAATCCCTAAGCCTCTTTTTAGATTCTGAGAAATCTTGATTCTCCCAATGAAAATGCTCCCTTAAAGTATGCAAGGTTTCTCCAAAGGAATAATCTTTATTAGGAGATGCAGATGGGATGGATTCCTCTGCATCTAAATCCTCATAGGGTGGTATAGAAAATTCCTGATCAGAAGACGAATCAGAACAGAAACCTGATCTGAAAATTCAGAATCAGTGTCTTGCCTAGGCCTCTTGTCAGGAGGGGGTTGGGAACCCCTGATCAAGGTAATTAGGTTTTTTTGGGCATAGAAGCCTGAGCACATGGCTCATGCGTCAGTTTTTTAGCTTTAGAAGTTGCTTTTGTCTTTGTTTTGAAGCTGGCGTCGGTTTTATATAGAAATGCTGAGACCTGAAGACACCCTCAGAAGCTGGTGCCTGCTCAGCGGCTCCGGCCCCATCCGAGGGACAGACATCTGCGGGTACAATACTTTGAGAATCTTGTGGCGTGCCGGACTCCACATGGGTCTCGGTAGACGCCTGCGACTCGAAAGTAGCAGGTAACAGGGGCTGCAAAAGCGCCTCAGTGAGTACTGGCGAACCGGCGACTGGCTTAGGGGAAGGTTCGTTGTCGGTTTTGGACCTCGATGGTCTGTCTCTGTCCTTTTCTTTGCATTTTTTGTGAACTCCGGTAGTCTGATTGCTATCCGATGACATTTCAGGGTAGTTAAATCTGTTTCCAAAATATTTTGAAGCAAAGATATACCGACGCTTAATGGTGCATCGGTTAAATCTAGCACAAGGCACGTTATGATCTGGGCCTAGGCAAGGAATACAGTACAAATGGAAATCCTTATGAGGTATTTGCTTCCCACATGTAATGCAATTATTAACTTTTACTGACATCGGTATGGAGCAAGAAAAAGTTTCCCCAACGAGGTACTTAACTTTAAGTGAAGACTTCGGTTCTGAAACTTGAATTCGAAAATTTCAGGAGTCAGACGACCAGCACTTGCAAACTACTACTGCTTCAGGCACCGAGCGGCAAGAAAGACTAAAGAAAATGGCGTCGGCTGCCTGTTTTATACCCCTGACGTCATGGAAGAAGAGTCAGCAACCGACACAGGACCCAAGACTTTGATATTCAGGCCGACTGAGGGCAACCTGCCAGCAGATTACCCAAATGTAATGACTGCAACAGTGAAACACAAAGAACATCTGACTTGGCCGCTTCACTAACTTGAGATTCGAAGCTCAAGCTTCTCCTCCCTATCCACAATGCCTCTTTCCCCAAAGTACCTCAGATCGAGTTTGCTATCACTATTTATCCCCAGTCTGCTACAAATAAACTATCAAACAACAGAACAGGAAAGAACAACAGGAGCTCAAACAGGAACAATGGTTCCATGAACAAATCCATCAGGTCATTTGAAATCTAGGACTGGGGGAAGGAGGGGGTAAGGTTAATGAAGAATGAAGACAGACAACACAGATGGAATGTTATGGTAAGAACATAACTTCTTTATCTGATGTTCTCATCTTCATTCATTCATTAACCTGTTGGACAGAGTCCCCAACTAAAGAAACCCCGGGTGGCCTTCATGGAGGGATATTCAGGAGCACAGCAGAGCGAAAAGCAGACCTATTCCTAGAAATGATGCCCAATTTATAATGAGTAATGAATGTATAAGGATTAGACCATGTAGCAGCTGTGCAAATGTCATTAATACATACTCTTGACCAAAGGGCTCAAGAAGTTGCCACAGATCTTGTAAAGTGAGCCTTAATCTAACCAGGTAAAGGGATATTCTTAGAAGAATAAACAAAAGAAATACAGTCTTTTAACCATCTTGCCAAAGAGGTCGTAGCAACTGCTTTTCCTCTTTTAGTGTGTGAAAAAGATATGAACAATTATTCAGATTTCCTGAAATTCTTAGTTCTGCCCAAGTAAAATCATAATTGTCTATGCACATCAAGTTAATGAAGAGTGCATTTTCCCTTATTTTGGAAGTTTCAAAAGAAAACAGAAGGTTGGTGGGAGTGGTTGATACTGGCTTCTGCAGCAACTTTAGGCAAGGAGGGGTTGGTGCATAAGGTTACTCTATGTTTGTGCAAAATTAAATACAGAAAACATGGAGGAAAGGGCCTGTAACTCAGTGATTCTTCCTGCTGAAATAATGGCCACCAGAAAAAGTGTCTTCCATTAAACATACTTTAAATTTACTGTGGCTGCTGGCTCGAAAGGGGAACGAACCAGGGTCTGCAACATAACAGACAAATCCCAAGGGGGAGTAGGATCCTTAATGGGAGGACAAAGTAGAAAAGTACCCCTAAGGAAAGCTTTACAAAGTTTCTATTTGCCTTGAACCATCCGACCCAAACAGTGACCCCCCCCAATCTGGGAGGCATCCGTGGTCAAATTGGTGTTTAGAGAAGGAAAAATGAAGGGTCATCCTTGAGTAACATCTGCACAGTTAAGCCACCACAGCAGAGTTTTTGCATACTTGGGAATGTCTGTTAGAGGATTTCTGCATAAGGACCACTGACTGCTAATGTCCGTTGTAAGATTCTCATGTGAAGACGTGCTGTGGCAAAAGAGGTATTGTGGCCACCATAGAACTGAGAGCTCTGAGAAACAAACTTACTGGATGGTTTGGTATGGCTAGAATTTGTTTGACATGAAGGCGTAGGCTTAATACTCGATCCACTGTTAGATAAGCCAGAGAAACTGTGGTGTCCAGTCTTTCCCCTATGAAATGTATCACTTGAATCAGTTCCAACTGGAATTTCTCCAAACTGAGAGTTATATGCCAGGGTGTGGAGCCAACTGTAAAAGGTAATCCCTGGCCTGAATCAGACAATGTCTGGTTGGAGTGGTCCAGAGCTAGTTGTCCAGACAGGGAAATATCTAGAGTCCCTGCAGCCTGAGATAAGCTGCAACCACTGCCAAACTTTTGGTGAAAACCCTGGGTTGCTGTGGTGAGACGAAACAGGAGTGATCTGAATTGAAAATGACTGGCTCCCAGCCTGAAATGAAACCATCTGGAGCACCTGTCCATCCTGATGTGCTAGTATGTGTCCTTCAAGTCTCCTGAGCACATCCAGTCGTTCATCCTCAGTAGACGTAGAGGATGGACTGAACCATAACCATGTTGAACTTTGCCTACTTTATCAATTTGTTCGGTGATGTCAGGTCCAGAACTGGCCTCAGGTCCCATCTTTTTGGTTACCAAAGAGAACCTTTAGTAAACACCCGATCTGTCTTAATCAGGAAGGACATTCCTGGATGACTTTTGCAGCAATTTTTCGATTTCAATGGCTGCACTCACCCTCTGACTGGGTGATACATCGGGGAGGATAGACTTTTGTCATGGTGTCTCTAAAAAGGGAATGGAGTATCCTCTGGATACGATCCTTAGCACCCATTGGTCGACTTAATAGCTTCCCAGGCTTCGGGGTGCAAGGAAAAGTGTGTCCCCGACTGTCTTCAGAAGAAAGCAGTTTGACAACCATTCAGGAGTGCTGGAAGGGTCTGTCCAAGAAAAACTCTTAATACCCTTGGTTCCACTGCATCTACCATTCTAGTCATTTCTCCACTGCCTCTGGGGGAAAATTCTTCCTGAGAATCCGGAAAAGGACCATGAGATTTCTTAAACCACATCTTTTTACTCCCATGCTAGTTCCTGGAGAAGGACCTGTGTGGAGTAGAAAAATGGATCCCAACGGTAGACAGGATCTTCCCATCTTTCTCACTGCAGAAGAGCGCGTCTCGAACAGTGGGTCCAAACAAAGTTGATCCATCAAAAGGCCCATTGACGAAAGATGCCTTGAAAGGTTCTGCAAAGTTACACAGCCACATCCAGGCATGAGACTTTATGGCAATGCTGGAATTGGCAGCCCTTTTAGTATCCTCTGCTGTGTGGGATATCAACCTCATGGACGCATTTGACAGGGATTGAGAGGGTGGCCAGTCTGGAGGAGAAAACCTTTTGATTACTCTGCAAACATGGACTCTTGGGTAGAACTAGAGAATTCCTTAACTACATCCTTCTGTAGCCTCGTAAAATGGGACAGGTGGTTAAGCACTCTCCAGGTGAAAGTGGCCGAAGCGTAAACTCTTACCAAATCTGTCCAAAGCATGAAACTTCTTGTTAGGGGGATGGACACAGGAGCTCTCGGGCCAGCTCTTTTTTGGTGGCTGTTGCAACAACCATGGCATCTACCAGAATATTCTTAGTTCAAAAAGCTTTCTCCTGGGGAGCAGTCAAGATTTTGTCTGTGTGCTTGGGTATGGACTCTACTGTGTCTGGTTCCTTCCATGCCCTAGAAGACACCAGCTCGATGAGCAGGTCTGCAAGGGGAGACACCCAGGATGTAGACTGGCTGGAACCAAAAGCCTCCAACAGTACCGATTCCTCTGGGGAGGGGTTTTGGGAAGACCATCCACCTGTTTGGCAGTGGATTTCTAATATCTCCAAAGGAAACCTCATCCAGTGGAGACCTTGGGGACCCCACCCCTTTCTCAAAATCAGTATCAGTGGTGACAGATTCCTCCCCAGAGATCTTCCTCCTCTTGCACAGTCTCTTTCGAGGAACCTCCTCAGTTATTTTCTCCGGGCAGATGTCGGAAGATTTCTAGAGATCTGCAGATGGGACACGGGACTGGCTGCCCATGTGGTAGATGAGAGGTCTCGGAGACAGATCCAGTGGAGACAGGGGAAGGTTCTGCAGGGGTGAGAAAAGAGGGTCTCAGAGTGGGAGAGGACCCTCTCCACCACATCGAAGGCAGAAGGGATCCGAACACCAGAGGGCAGTCCCCCCAAGCCTCATGCTCTGAAGGGGGAGTCAGAGTCAAAAGTCATCCCCCAGAACTGCTGACCCCATTAGGGAGATAGAGGTGAAGATGTGATGACCATCGGCTCAGACACCCCAGTTTAACAGAATAAATGACTCCAAAACAGAGGTTCAAACTGGAGAAAGAGCTACAAGGCGGAATGGTGAAAGCCTCATGGCTCCAGATGTGGACAGAGAAGGCAAAATCCCCATCTGAATCTGAGCTTCGAGAAATTGCCTCGTCAATCTACCAAATTCCTTATCAGAATGGCTCCAAGAAAATCTAATGGAGGAGGATGTGGAAGCAGGTCTGGAAGTCCTTTTTGGAGAGGTCTCCTGGAACAGAGATCTCTGAACACAGATGCTCAGCCCCGAACTAGGAAATGAGGTCCGGGGCAGAGTCTCTGACTGAAGCAACTGTCTCACTGATGGAGAAAGTTCAGAATCCTTTGGTTCCTTTTTGGCACCTTTTTTGCAGACTCTGACTGACAAGATGGAGACTGGCTGGGAGAATGTTTTCTAGATTCCCAGGCTTCTTTGTACTTCCTGGAGGGGGTTTGAGCCCCTGAAGAAGGAACAGAAGGGGAAAAAACAGGCAATAACCCCTTAATAATCAATTTATTGTGGCGATCTGCCAGAGCTCACGGGTGAAAGCCACACAGATAGAACAATCACTGCTCAAGTGAGAAGGCTCTAAGCAATAGATGCACTCCCTGTGGACATCAGACAGGGGAATCTTATGCCTACAGGAACTGCACTTTTTAAACCCTAAAGGCTTATCAGCCCTGTCCAACTTAGGTTCAGACATAATGAAAAACACTTTTTTTTAAAAAGAAAGAGCAAAGAAAAGGAGGGGAAAGAACTATGGCGGACAGAAACCCACAACACGACTAGACTACAAGCACCAGTATAACTCTACTAAATAAAGCTAGGAAAGGTAACGGACAAAAAGAAGGATTTGAAAAGTCAACACTTACTGTGAAAACGCACTCAAAAGGGAGGAGCTGAAGTGCACCGAAACCTCACTGCTTGTTCAAGGAGTAGCAAAAGAGATCTGAGATACTTTGGGGGAAAAAGGCACTATGGGTCGGGAGGAGAAGCTCGAGCTTCAAATCTCAAGCTAGTAAAGAGGCAGAGTCAGTTCAGAAGGTTGGAATAGAGACCTACAGGTTAATGAATGAATGAAGATGATATCATCAGACTGAAGTCTAAACCCAGTGAAGACAAGTTTTAAAACCCACTGGTCTGATGTTAAATTTGACCAATTCTTGAAAAGGAGGCTAGCTGGTCACCTACCCTGTGATAGCAAGGGGATAGGTGGGGCTCAATTGCCAAGATGTTTGGTCTTTCCTGGAAAGACTTCCATCTTTCTCTTGGATACAGGGGGCTCCAGAGACAGGGGGTTGTTCAGAATCTGGCCTTAGACTGCATAAAAAAAATGGAAGAAAGCCAGAGCAAGTATAGCTCAATCCTGGGAGGGAGTCTGGCTATAGCAACAGAGAAATGACCCACCAAAAAAGCAGCTGTTTAAGCATGGTAAGCCTTCAGCTTCGACTAATGGTTTATGAACCTGAGAGTAAAGATCCCTGGGTTTTTGTCATATCGGGACAGATGCCCTCTTTTACAATTATACATGTCAAATAAACACGTTATACAAAATACATGAATTAAATAAATAGAATTTAATTAAATAAATTTAATACAATAACATTTAAATACATTAAAGAAATGTCAAATAAGTAAATTAAATAAATAAATGAATGAATGAATGTACTCTGGGGATCTGGCTCTCCGTCTCCTTCCTTAATGCAGGCTGGGTATGGTTTTCTGCTTTGTAAGATGAGCTGGGGCCGAATGCATTGGAACCTCCAAGGGGCAGCATGAGAAGTAACAGAAGTAACAGGCATTAGATATGGGAGATTTTCTAGTGCTTCCATGAAGCAGACATCCTCGAACCCAGGGGTCTCTGATCAACTAGATGGCTCACGTGGCTCCCATTAGTTCTCCTTCAGATCATGGCTCTCTTTACCATGTCTTCTTTTTGGGAAGTGGTTTGCTTACCAGATCTCTGCTTGAAAAAATATAGGCTGACCAATTCTAAGAATGAAAAGGTGAAAAATGGTCCGCAATGGAGAACTTATTCGTTCAACCTTTTTCAGTCACAGTCCTGGACTGAGGCCGGATTGTGACACACGCTCAAAGTAAATATCTGATAAGGAAAGAAATAAATGAAGTAATTGTGGGTAAATATCACAAACTCCATTAGGGGTGTTCTGTAGTTGGGGGAAGAGTTCATGACTGAGGTACATGTGCTGATGTGGCCGATACACCATGTAGCACATGACATACCATCCGTTGGGCATGGAAAGAGTGAGAAAGGACAGGGAATTAAAATACATAACATTCCCAGGTTCTGCTCCAGCTTCCTTAACCTTCTCTTCAGCCTCAGACATGGTTCAGGATTTGCCCATGAGAGGCTAAGGCAGGTCTGGTAGACAAGGGCAAAAGCTGAGAGCAGCTAATGGTTCCATATCCTACATTTGGGAAAATACTTGAAAAAGTAGTCTACAACAAACTGCCCACTTACACCTAACAGTACCACCTCCTCACTCAAACAGCATGGATTCTGGGTTGGCCTGAGCACAATGACAGCACTATGGTCACTTACAGATAAGATCCTTCTCAACATGGATAAAGACGACCTTTCAGGAGTTTTTGATCTTATTGACCCCCCCTCCTGCTCCTTCAATCCCTCCCAGAAATCACAGTTGGCTCCAACAAGGTCACCTCGTTCCAAGATTTCTTAATAAATAAGTATTTCAGAGTCAAAACTGGCTCATCCCCATCACCTCCAGCACCTCTTACCAAAGGAGTGCCCCAGGGCTCCACACTCATCCCACTGTTTTCAATATTTATTGAACAACTTTGCGACCTCTCTAACCTTACTATCACTCTTTACACAAATGACATGGTTATCCTTTGATCCAGTCCCTCACTTTCAACTATTCAAACCCAGCTTCAATTTGACCTCCACTCCCTTAATTCTTGGCTAAACAGTCACAAGCTACTTCCAACTACTCCAAAACAAAATGTATGATATCTGGAACCTCATACAGGCTGTTAAAAAAATACTAAAAATCTCAACATCGCAGTTCTAAATGGTATCTCAACAGAAACCACATTGCAAAGGAATACTCCTTGTTTAACTTGAATATGGGCTCCCATCACAACCACAGCCCCTGGAGAAAAGAAAAAGCTTATCCACTCTACAGTCCATTGAAAACAAAATCTGGCGATTCATTTCCAACTCCCAACTGCCTTCAGGAACACCACAGTCTTCAAAGCCGGATGACTCCCAGTCTCCTAGAGAGTTGGCTACTCGTAGTGTCTCTGCTCTTTAAATTACTTCAACCAGGTGCCCTCCCAGCTCTTACTGGCAAACTACACAATAAAAAGTACAGTTGTGTACACTTAATACCACAAATGTAGATGTTTGAGTTTATTCACCGTTGCAGTCATCATATTTGGGTTATCCCTGCCAAGGTAGCCCTTGGCTGGCCCAAATACCAGAGACTTGGTATTTCTGCATTGGTTGCTGTCGCTTGAGGACTGATGTCAGGTCGTTAGTAGTATAAAGTTAGGCAGCTGATGCCATTACATCAGTTTTCCTTGCCCTAACCTGTCAGGAGCCAGGTTCTGGTGGAAGAACCCCACCAGTGGAAAACAAACACCAATATGTCCCTTGTAAGGAAAGGAGAGCAACAAGGAAGAATGGTAATAAAAGGAGAAAGAGACTAAAGGGGGAAGGAGGGAGGGAAACAGGACTGCAACCGTAAATACACTCAAACATCTACATTTATGGTAAGTGTACACAACTGTACTATGTTCTTCGCGTTTCACTGTTGCAGTCATCACATTTGGGCAGATTCCCAAAGCTGAGGAAATGGGTGGAGGCAGTCAAGGAAACTAAGTGCTGGCTAGGATGCCCGGCAAAACGGTAGAGGCAAACCCCGCCCTGGATTTGGAGAAGAGAGGCAGGTGGTAATGCTTGGTAAAGTTGTGAACAGATGTCCAGGTGGCAGCCTCCAGGATGTCTCTGGTGGGGAATCCTCTGAGGAAAGCTGCAGTGGTGGAGGCTGCTCTGGTGGAGTGTGTCCTGAACCCATGGGGGAGGCTTTCCATGCTGTTTGTAGCAGAAATGGATGCAGTGTGCTATACATTTGGAAATGGTTTGCTTGGAGATGGCTTCGCCTTCTGTTCCTGTAGCAAAGCTAACTAGCAATTGATCAGACTTTCTGAAGGATTTAGTCCTGTCCAGATAGAATCTGAGCTGTCTGTGCACAAGTAGAGAGTGAAAAATCCTTTCCCCCTTGTTCTGGGGATTAAGAAAGAAGGTGGGCAAATGAATGGATTGGTTGAGAACCACACTGGACACCACACCTTGGGCATGGTTAGTTCTGAGGGATACCCTGTCTGCATGGAAGATGATGAAGGGTTCCACAGCCAGGAGTGCTTGCGGCTCAGAAACTCTTCTGGCTGAAGTGATGGCCAGAAGGAATGCTGTCTTCCAGGAGAGAAATTTTAGCTCTGCCGTAGAAGCTGGTTTGAAAGGGAGCAGGGTGAATTTTTCCAAGACAAAGTTAAGGTCCCAAGCTAGCGTTGGTGCCCTTCTGGGGGGGCTCAAGTTGCTAGCCCCTCTGAGGAACTGTTTGAACAAAGGGTGTGAGAGAAGGGGATGCTCAGTGGGAAAATGAGCAGAAATAGTACAGGCATGAATTTTTATAGAGGAGAAAGAGAGACCACTGTGTAATATGTCAGTTAAATAATCCAGGATGAGAGTGATGGAGGGCAGTGCCATATTGGCTCCCTTAGCCTGGATCCAGGAGCAGAACCTTTTCCATTTATCTGCATAAGACTTTCTGGTGCTATGACGTCTGGCCTCATGGATAACATCCAGAACCTGTTTACTGAGGATGGCAGATTGGTTGGGAGTTAGGGAATAAGCCAAGCTGCCAAATTGAGTGTCTGCAATTGGGGATGCATGAATTCCCCTTCCCTCTGGGTCAGGAGGTTTGTAATCTGAGAAAGATACCATGGAGGCAGCAGGGACAGGCTGCGCAGAAAGGGTACCAGTGTTGTCTGGGCCAGCCTGGAGCTATAAGAATGGTCCTTGGTTTTTCCTCCCTTATTTTGAGCAGTACCCTGGGGGTGAGAGGTAGGGGAGGAAAGGCACAGACCGATAGATTGACCCAGGGGAAGGACAAGGCATCCACTTTCCAAGCCATGCAGTGATTCTCCCTGGTGCAGAATTTGCTGAGCTGATGGTTGGTGTGGGAGGCAAAGAGGTCAACCTTCGGGGTTCCCCATTTCTGAGTTATGAAGGTGAAGGTACTTCTGCTGAGTTGCCACTCGTGTGGGTCCAGAAGGTTTCTGCTTAACTGGTCTGCCAGAGAGTTGAGAGAGCCTGGTAGGTATTGTACAAACAGGTGTAGTTGCATGGAAGAGGCTGTGAGCCAATGGGTCATGGCCAGCCTGCATAGAAGGTAGGAGCGAGTTCCTCCCTGCTTGTTGATGTACCACATCACAGTGGTGTTTGTCTGTTTTGATCAAGAGAACCCTTGGAGAGAGAAGGGGTTTGAAAGGCATTCTGCACAGCCATCATCTCTTTTTGACTGATGTGCAGAGGGATTTGCTGTGGGCTCCATTGGCCCTATATGCATCTGCCATCCATCTGTGCACCCCAAGTGCAGTCTGATGCATCTGTGGTGATGGTCTGGGTGGCCTGGGGTTGGGAGAAGGGCAGTCCCTTGTTGTGGGAGCATGCAGTAGCCCACCAAAGAAATTCCTTTCTGAGGCAATGAATTATAGGTATAAGAGTTTCCAGGTCTTGAGAGTTTTGACACCAAAAGGCTCTTTATATACCACTGAGGTTTCCTCATATGCAGTCTGGCATAATGAATGAGTAGAATGCAAGATGCCATGAACCCCAGAGCTTGCAGGATGTTCATGGTGGATAGCTGGGGGCTGGTGGCTAGTTGAGAGAAGTAGGCTGTCAGGAAAATTTGTTTCTCTGGTGTAAGGAATGCCATCTGGGATGCTGTGTCCAGAATTGTTCCCAGGAAGATTATCCTTTGGGTGGGCACCTGTTTGGATTTCTTTTCAATGATAGTGTACGCTAGGGAGGGGTCATTAGGATCTTTACAAAGGCCAGGTGCTTGAGCATCTTTTCCTCGCTGTCTGCCTGAATACGGCAGTCGTCTAAGTATGGGTATATTTTAAAATTTCTTTGTCTGCAAAAGGCAATGGTTGGAGCTAGACATTTTGTGAAAAGTCTGGGAGCAGTAGATAAGCCAAAGGGAAGAGCAGAGAACTGACAGTGTTGAGATCCTGCCCTGAAGTGGAGATATTTCCTGCATGAAGTGGAGATATTTCCTGCATGATTCCCTGATAGGAATGTGGAAGTAGGCTTCTTTTAGATCTATGGGTGGCTAGCCAAGCGTCCTTGGAGAGAATGGGTAGCAGCTGCTGGAGAGTGAGCATTTTGAATTTTGGGATCACCAGGAAGGTGTTTAGAATGGATAGGTCGAGGATGGGGCACCAGGTGCCCTCTTTTCTGGGCACCAGAAAAAGTCTGGAGTAGAAGAGTTGGCCTATCTGTTCTGCAGGAACGTGCTCTACTGCTCTCATAGAGAGCAGGGAAAGGATTTACTTTTGAGCCTCTGCTCAGTGATTTGGTGGTAGGTCTGTGAACCCTTTTGGGATTGGAAGGGTATAGAAGGAAAATTTGTATCCCTAAGACACAATGTTCAGAACCCATTGGTCCTTGGTAATGGTGGCCCAGGTGCTTGAGTGAAAGGAGAGTTTTCCTCCTAGGGGTAAGTGAAGGTGGGCAGAGGGGGGGGTGGAGTAGGTGAGTCATCGTGAGTTCTTACCATAAGGGGGTGGCTTAGAACTCCCTGGTTTTGAAGTAGAGGTAGTCCACTGCTTAGATCTCTGCATTCCCTGGGGCTGCTGCCTGGGGGGGGGGGTCTGTTTCCACGGAGCCTAGGCTGGGCTGGTTTACTCGGAGCAGGAAAGGACCAGTGCTTGGAGGGACAATGCCTGCTGAACCTAGGAGTCTGGACCTGTACGAAATCCTTAACTGTTTGCATAGATTTTGCTTTTTCTTCCATCTTTAAGACCTTTTCTGCCTTAATGCCAAATAAATTATCTTTGTGCAAAGGGGCATCCAACAATTTCGATTTGACATGGTCTGGCAGGGATTGTTCCTTAAGCCATGCATGTCTTCTAATGACAGATCCAATGACTGCCGCCCTGCAAGAAGCTTCTAGGGCATCAAAACCACAGTGCAAAGTGTGTTTAGTTAATTGACTTGCAGAATGCATTAAGTCTTGTAAATCTTTAGATTCTGCCCAAGCAGGAAAGGAAGACATTTTTTGTTTAAGGAGTTCCAAGGTATGTTGCTGAAATTTCAGCATATGGAATTGACAATTTAGTGCCCTAATAGCAAGAGTAGCTGAGGTGTATATATTTTTTTTACTCCATCTGTCCAATGCTTGGGAATCCGTCTCAGGGGGTGGGATTCTTAGCAGAGGTTGCTTTAATCCCTTTTGGCCCTTGAGAAATTACCTCAGGGTCAGCTGTTGGATTTTTAAAAAGATATTTGTGAAACTCACGGACTCTATAGTACCTGCCTGGTTTTCTTGGAGCAGGAGGAAGGGCGTCAGGAGTCAAGGTGGATTCAAGGAAAACATCATCCACAACAACCAGGACTGGGGGGATGGCCAAAGGTCTGTGATGTGGAAGATCTAGGAACTCCCAGAGTCTCTTTTTAGACTGAGGGTAGTCTTGACTCTCCCATTGGAAATGCTCCTTTAAAGTATGCAGGGTTTCCCCAAAGGAAAAATCCTCTGGGGGAAGAGGCTGAAGGAATGGAGTCCTCTGCATCAGAATCCTCATATGCGGTGTGGGGTTGCATGGCTTCCCCGATCAGTATAAGGTCTTCTGCCATTTTAAGCAATTGAGACTGAGGCAAGGTAGTAGGCGCCTGAGAGCAAGTCGTCAGTTTCTTGGGTGTGGTGCGAACCCTGGGCCTAAGAAACTAATTTTTGAAAGAACGGTAGTTGTGAAAAGACATCGGTTTGTGTCGAGATTCGGTAGTGCGAAGGACTTCCTCGGAAGCCGGTGCCTGCTCAGCAGCTCCGGACCCATTCAAGGTAGAGACGACCGCAGGATCCTTAGTTGAATTAGAGTTTTGCGGTATACCGGTCTCCGAAAGGGTCTCGGTAGTGGTCTGTGAATCAACTGAAGTGGGCATCAGGGTCTGCGAAAGCACCTCACTGAGTACCAGAGGACTGACGACTAGCTTAATGGAAGCGTTGTCGGTAGGTTTGGACCTGTGCGGTATGTGTCTGTCTTTATCTTTAGGTTTTTTTGGAAGATCTGCTGTCAGATGGCTTACCAAAGCCATATCGGAATTCGAGAACTGTAAACAAAAATATCTGCCTACAATAAGGGCCCGATGATGGATAGTTCTGGCGTTGAACAAAGCACAGAAGCGACAACGGAGAACGTCGTGGTCTGGGCCTAAACAAGCGATGCAGTAAGAGTGGAAGTCTCGGTGTGGTATTTGCTTTCCACAGGCGAGACAATTAACTTTTTCTGACATCAGTTAGTGCAAGAAAAAAGGATCCCCAATGGGGTACTTAGCTTTAGAAGACTTCAACTTCAGTTCGGAGACAAAAACTCAGGTAGCGGCCAACCGGCACTCGTGCAAACTGCTTCTGTTTCAGGCTCCACGGCAAGAAAGACAGATGTAATGGCATTGGCTGCCTTACTTTACACTACTGACGACCTGACGTCAGTCCTCAAGTGACAGCAACCGACACAGAAATACTAAGTCTCTGGTATTCGGGCAGGGATAAGGGCTACCCTGGCAGGGATAACCTAAATGTGATGACTACAACAGTGAAACACGAAGAACATCCACCCCTACAACCTCTCCAAATTAACTACCTCACCAGACACCCCCCCCCAAACTAAACTGCACTGTACTGATCAATACTCCTCCAAATTTGCACCAAAACACTGGCAATTCCAGCCTTGTCACCTAAAAAAGATATCCGCTTTCCCCACTTCCAGTGCATAACTCTAGACACCTCCATCAAAAATCTTACTGCAAGAGCTTTTCTAATAGGACACACCACCTAACTCCATCCACACCTACTGCTGCCTACCTCCCATAATTACTACTAAAATTAACCACATTTGTTTTTCTCCTCAGTTAATATTTGCTCACTGTTTCAGCTGTCTGTGATATGTTCTACTATCTGTGATTATTCCATTTTCTCCATGTTTGTGAATTAGTTCTGTTTTATTTTCTGTGAATTTCTTCATCTGGGCTGTGCCTGCAAATGGTCTACTGTGATCCGTATATTACTCCGGTAAACAAAGTAAAATAAAACAAAAATAAAATAAACTGAACCTTACAGGTATAGTAATTAATGTTGATAGCTGGAAGTGGCTACAATTAAACCTACTCACCACCTCTCTTAAACATTATGGCTTTCTCTGTCTGATGGATGAGCTGTTAATGCAGAAATGATGCCTGACTTTTTGCTAGATCCCATTTTTATAATTACTGAGTCAGTAACTGGAGTGTTAAATGAAAAGAGGTATTCATCCAGACCACTACAAGAGCCAAGTTGTTGGATAAAGCAGGCAAAGCATAGTGTTCTCATCATCTTCATTAAATATGACGATGCAGGTCAATGAAAGAATTCCTGAAGGCTTAGGCTGATTCACTCTCAGGAGTCTGATGAACCTATGCTTAGGGGATGAAAGTTTTGACCACTTAAAGTGCTCTTTCATTAATTTAACAGCATCATAAAAGATAGAGCCATACCTCATAACTGTCCCTGATTTTGCAGGCTGTCCCTGATAATTGCCTCATATTTTTAACCTGTATCTCTTAAAATTTTTGATTTCCTAATAAGTCATCAAGGATTAGTCAGTCTGTCAAAAATGCCTTCTTACTGGTTTAGGAATGCATGTCAATGCAAAACCTTTTGTTTTGTGAATTAGAGTAATACAAATGGTTGTTGACTGTTGGTCTTCATTGCTATTACTTTTGGCTTTGTCCAGAATTCTTGAGCAGAGAAGTTGAGACGTATGGATAGATATCGCTGTACTACATGTAATATAAATATGAACATGAAGAAAACCTCATGAGAGCGGCACTGACAACTGCTGAAACAAAGTTAAAAATTCAAGTTCCAAGGGGCCAGACAACATACCTTGCAGTTTCCTACAGAAAATCATGGAAAACTTTATTAACCTCCTACTAGTCAAGTTATACAAGTTAGCATGCGGACAAATCCCTGATCAATGCTACAAGGCTATAGTAGTAACTATACACAAAGTTTGCTTCACATCAGACTCAGACAATTTTAGATAAATTGACATCAATATCCGATAAATAAATCATTTATTAACGTTTAGGTTTAAAAAAACATTACATAATGGACAGAATACTGAAACACACAAGCAAAACTTAAATATATAATAACTTGGATCACTGCACAATGACATAGGCCTAATCAAATTCTCTGAAACTGGCAATGGAAGAACACTCCCAAAGCCAAGGAAGTAGTGAATTCTAAAGGCAAGGTGCCTGATTGTAAAAAGATTGAAAAATTGAATTAACAATATTAAATAGCTGAACCACTAGCAGACCATTGAATGCGGAATATAAAACCTCTTGGGGGGCAAGTAGGGCTCAATAAACTCAATTCAGATAAAGACTCAGGTCATGAATGGACAGGTACACCAAAAGAATCTTGAAGATGATCCTATACTGTACAGGTTGCCAGTACTGTTTTGACATAATATGCTGGGAAAAAAAAGTTAAGTACTCACCATAACATTCCATCTGTGTTGTCCATTCTCATTCTTCCTCCCTTACCCATAATGCTATTATTCCCTTCCTTCTCAAGATCTTGTTTGCAGCTCTCTAAAATGAAAAGCAATGCTATATTTTACATACTATGGAAAGTCAGTTTCTGGGAGCTCAAAGAAAAAAGGAGCTTGGTTCCTGAGGCACACTCCTGCTGTACCAGAAGTCATCAAGAAACACTGTAGGGGGTTGAAGGAAGGGGAGCTGAGGAAGAATGAAAATGGACAACACAGATGGAATGTTATGACAACTACATAAATTCTTTATCCGACGTCAATTTTCATTCATTCTTCAACCTATGGGACTGCGTCTCCAGCTACCTGAATCCTGGTTGGACTCTAAGGAAGGATATTCCTGAGTGCTGTAGAACTGAAAGCTGCTCTTCCCCTGAAGACCAGATCCAATTTGTAATGAGTAATAAAGGTAGGAGAATTAACCCAAGTAGCAGCGGCACAAATTTCATCCATGTACCTAGTGGAATAGGCCTTCAAGGGTTTTGGGAAAACCAAACCTAGCTTGTTATAGACGAAAGAAATGCAGTCATCCATCTTGATAAGGTTACTTTCGAGACTGGATGACCCAATTTGGTTTCTGAAAATTATACAAACAGCTGGTCAGATTTTCTAAATTTCTCAGATTTGTGCAGATGAAACGTAATAGCCTATGAACATCCAAATAAATGTAACATTCACCTTTGTTAGAGAAATTTGGGAAGAATACGGGGAGTTTAATGGTTTGATTAATAGATCCTGACACCACCTTATGAAGAAAGGAAGAGTTGCTTTGTAATGACGCACTATCCTTGTGAAAGATTAAATAAGGAGGCTTAGAAGACGAGGCTTGCAGCTCTGATACTCTTCGAGCCGATGTTATGGCTATGAGAAAAAACTGTTTTCAAAGTCAAAAATCATAACTCACATGCCACTGAAGGCTCAAGAGGTTTCTGAGTTAGGGCTTGTAACACTGTGGTAAGGTCACAAGGTGTTGTAGGGTCCTTGAAGAGGGCTTCAGTAAAAAGACTCCTTTCTGAAATGTTTTATAAAGACATGAAGATGCTAAAGTAGAATTATCAACTCCAACATGGAAATTGGAAATAGCGGCTAGCTGAACCTTAACCATTGAAGGACTAGCCCCCTCACTGAAAACAAAAGTCAGGAAGGTGCACTGAAAAAGGGTCCATGTCATGCTGTTGTGCCCAAAGGAAATCTCTTCCACTTACTTTTGTGCATTTTCCTGGTAGATACCTTGTGAGAAGATAAAATAATGTGGTGCACCTGGGATGACAGTTTTGGTAGTCTGGCTATCAATGGAATTGGAGAAACCATGTGGTTAACCTGAGGCCCAAAATGTCTGGGCGAGTCTTTGTCTATTGGATGAAGCAGAAGATCTGGAATTGGATCCAGAATCCACGGCTTCTAAACTAGATGAGGCCAAAGGATGGGAAACCAGATCTGTCGAGGCCAATAAGGAGCAATGAGGATTTATTTGGTCTTTAACCGAGATGCGTTCTGTAGGACTTTGGGGATTAAGGGGGTTGGGGGATATGCATAAAGGAGACCTGGGGGCCAATCTCAAAGGAGAGCATCTCTTGGTGACTCCCCCAGTAGAGGGATCATGGCAAAGAACCTACTGCACTTGTTCAGGGGAGATGCAAATAGTTCGCCACATGGCTGGCCCCACTGCTTTTGGCAAACACCCTGAGGGCTGTGGTGATAATCATTTCCAACACTTTCGTGTTGAGAGATCACTTGTGAGGTAACAAAATATGGACCTGTTTAACTTGTCTGCTATCACTATGGATTTTCCCGGTATATACATTGCTATCAGAGATCGATTTGAAGACATCACTCATTGCCACACTCTCAACACAAGGGGTAAGACCTGGTCCCTCCCTGTTTGCTGATGCACCATGCTACCGACATATTGGCTGTTTGGACTGCAACAGTGCCGGAAGGAAAGGAGAACTGCTCTCATCTCCAGCACACTGATATGCAGATTGGCCTCTAAGGGAGACCATGTGCCTTGAACGGTCTTTCCCAAGAAATGCCCCCCCCCCCCCACCCAATCTGGGAAGCATCCGTGGTCACTATGGCCTTGCACTGGGGAGGATAAATGGATGACCTTAAAATATTTGATCTGAGTGAATCCACCACCAAGGGTACTTTTTGCTGGTTTGAGTTATGCTGATCTTGGCGAACAAGGGTAGACTTAGAATGAACCAGTGGGTTTCCAATGCCCATTGTAGAATTCTCATATGGGTACCTTGCTAGAGGGAGCAGAACTATTGCCACTAACATGGACCCTACAGTCTGCAATACCTGGCAGGCCAGTATGGATGAACTCTGAATTATTCTTCTGACTTGAACCTTCAGCAAGGGCAGAGAAGGTATCACTTACATTGTGTGGAAAAGGGCTCCTATGAATTCTAGAGACTGAGAAGGTTGAAGGTGATTTTTTTTTTTTTGCGGTTGATTCTGATGCCCAGATTGGAACAAGGCTGGAGTACGTAGTCTTGGGCTGTAATCAGTAGATGCTTGGTCGAGGAGGTAAGGAGGCAGTAATATAGGTGTGGAAATGCACTGAATCCCTGCAGTCTGAAGTGAACCACTACCACTGCCATGCATTTGGTAAACACCCTGGGGGCTGTGGTGAGACAAAAGGGCTGTGTTATGAACTGGTAATGATTGGCTCTCAGCTGGAAGAGCAGCTATCCTCTGAACAGTCTGTTCATTTTTATGTGATAATATGCATCCTGGAGATCTATAGAGCACATCCAGTCGTCCTTGTGCAGGAAAGGCAAAATGGACTGAACCGTAATCATCCGGGGACTTGGTAAGCTGAACAGACTTGTTCAGAACGTTGAGATCCAAAACTGGTCTCCAGTCCCCTGTCTTTTTTGGCACTAAAAAGAATCTTGAGTAAGCTCTGGATCCTTTTTCTGTGGGGAACTCTTGGATGACTTTTGTCTAGCAACTTTTGAATTTCCATTGCTGCTGCTGTTGTCCTCTGACTGGGTGGAAAGTCTGGAATTTTGTTCTGCAGCAGTGGTGGTAGGGAAAAGGGAATTGTATAGCCTTTGGAAATAATCATCTGCGCTCTAGTATATTTTATTATATCTAGCCAGGCTCTCTGGTGCAGGGAAAAGTGACGGACTGCCTCCAGAGGAGGGAAATCAGGTCTCCTTTCAGAAGTGCCGATAAGGTCAGTCAGAGAAAGAATCCCTAGACACCTGGTTCTTCGGACCCCCTCTGCCACAGGGACAGTGTCTTCCATTGGAATTCTCCCCTCTGCCCTGGGGGTAACTTTCTACACATGGATCTTGATACGGACCCTGGGATTTTCTAAACCACATCTTCTAACCACCTTGCTGATTCCTAGAAATGGTTATTTTAGGAAAAACGTACCCCCAACAGCAGGCAGGGTCTTTACATCTTATTCACACCTGGAGTGTCCTTAACCTTGGGGCCAAACAAACTTCTGTCAAAGGGAGCATTGACTAAGAATGACAAAGGGCTCCGTAAAATCACATAGACTCATCCAAGGATATCTCCTAATGGATATGCCTGAACTCACTGTTCTTCAGGCTCCTTCAATTGCAAGGGAAATGAGCCTCATAAGAGAATTTGATATGGACTAAAGGGTAGCCAACTTGGATGCAATAGACTACTCTTCCTCAGCAGTACCAAACCCTGAGAGGGATTTTGAGAGCCCCTTGATCAAATTCCTCTGCAGTCTGGTGAAGTGTGCCAAGTAATTCATGGACCTAAGTGCAAAGGTCACTGATGTATGCACTCACTTCCTGAATCTGTCCATCACCCTAGGCTCCTTGTTAGGAGGATGAACTGAAGAACTCTGTTTCACAAGTTCTTTTTTGGTAGCCGGTGCCACGACAACAGCATCTACCAGTATTCCTCTGCTCCAGAAATCTCTCTCTTTGGGTGGTGCCAGGATCCTATCTGGTCTCTTGGGGATCAGCTCTACAGAGTGTGGTTCCTTCCACACCTGGTGAGAGATCAAGTCAATGAGCTCATCAGCAGACAGAGTTACCCAGGAGGTGCATAGGCCAGTACCAAAAGCCTCCAGAAATACGGATGCCTCTTGAAAAGGGTTGCGAGGAACAACCACCACGTTGTTTCAAGATTTCTAAAATGTCTCCAAAACAGGAGATTGGTGGGTGATCATGGCGACCCTTCTTCATCAAAATCTGTATCTACCATGAATATCTCCTGACTGGAGTCCAAGTGCCTCCTCTTGCACTTTCTCTTCCTAGGGACTGAAGTATCGGAAGAGATAACTATGCCCTGTCGGGTCATCTAGAGACTTTGGGCCAGCTGCCCCTGTGAAGTGGAATGATGAGGCTCATGACACCAAGACATCTGAGAATCAGAAGATCATCCAGGGGGCGGGGGGGGCATCTGATATTTAGAGGAAAATACCACCTCGAAGGCAGACTGCATTGGTGAGAAAGAAACCATCAGAGCAGAGAAGGCAAGCTTCTGTCCCAGTGGATACCTCTGACCAGAAGAGACCACCCTCGAGGCAGCAGTCAGAGATGAGCTATCGAATACCAAGGATACAAGAGGCAGACATAGCTCTGACAACTTCGGAGTGGACTTTAACCTCTCGAATCTGACAATGAAGCTTCAGCTGTCGGAGCCCTCCAACTCCCATCACACTCAGAGTCGGTATGCTCAGTGACAACTTTGGATCTGAAGACAAGGATCTCTTTGGATCTGAAGCAGAAGGCATTCGGATACTCGAATCCAAGGACTCCAAAACCGAGGGATGGATCAGAGTAGGAGCAGCAATAGGTAGAGTTATACAAGTAAAGGCCTCTGGACCCGATGGGGTAGGGGCTGGAAGAACTCCCACTTGTATTTGTGTCAAAGAAACTTCCTCATCACTCTATCCACATTCACTTCTGTGAGACTTCTAGATGAGCAGGAAGAGGCAATGGTGTGAGAACAGCACTTTTCAAGGAAGGGAGGTAGGAGCAGAGATGGTACTGGATCCAGTGATGAAGCATATCTGGTCCTGGGCAAAGATTTCAGCTCTGATGGCGTTGGATCCGAAGAAACTAACTTGCTGACAGAAGTCATTGGATCCAAAGACTTGTGGTGTGACAGATCTGAAGACTTTTTAATTTTCCTTCTTAGCTACAAGGTCGGATCTAAGGAAGAGTGTAACAAGTCAGAATGCACTGACAATCTCCTCTTAGCCTCTTTCATGTCTGACTTAGAAGGAAGAGATCCCGAAAGTGATTCTCCAAAGGCCTATGAAATGAGGTCTTAATCAGTTTGTTTTTCTGATCCACAAGGGCTCTTGGATTAAACTCTTTAAAATAGTACATTCAGTCTGTAAATGTTCAGGTCCTACCTAAGCAATATACACACAGTTTATGGGCTGCTGATAGGTGAATCTCATACCCACATTTATTACACTTCTTAAACCCTGAAGGTTTATCTGCCATGATCAGTTTAGCAAGAGCAACAGGGCTAAAGATTAAGGAAAGAGAAAGGAAACTAGCAAAAATGTTTTTAAAACTTTTGTAATGGAGAGAGAGAAGAAAACGTAGAGAAATCTACCCACAAAGGAATGGGAAAATACCGCTAAGCAGTAAAGGAAAAAAATACCAGCAATATTAACTGTAAAAACAGAGTAAAAGAGTTAAAGGAAGGATACAAGTTAGAAAAATAGCAATAACGATAAAAGACGCATATTGTTTGTTGAAATCAAACTATGCTCGAGAGCTGTAGTGACCACATATGTTCCTGACAGTGGCAAATTAGACCTGGAGAAGGAAGGGAACAACAGCATTATGGGTATGGGAGGAGCTTGAGAGTTTGTGATTTCCACGAGCTGTAGAACAGCGGTCAAGTCAGATCTGAGGATCAGATCCAAAACCATAGGTTGAGGAATGAATGAAAATTGACATCAGATCAAGACATTCAGGTAAGTAACCTGGGTACAGAATTTAGCACAAACTTTAACCTACGCAGTCCCAAGTGCAGTGCATTATAGTAGTCTAACCTGGAAGAGACAGGGCATGAACAATCAAAAGATCAGTTTGTGGAATTAGGTGTTTAACCCTGGAAATGTTTCTAATATGAAAACAAGATTCCGTTGGCACATTAGCTACTGAATTCCAGAAAATATAAAAACACAGACATGCACAGTTCTGAAAGTAGAAAAAGTTTAGCCTTAATTAACAAACAGTAAAATCTTCCAGTTACATTCTAAATTAAGCCCCAAAGAGAACACAGTGCTATCCTTCAGTATAAAATACTTCATATTATAACATTTGTTTCACAAGTTTTATCAACAAATCCATTCATACAAGTTGGTTCTAAAATAATTATTTGAAAATGATTCTCTCAACTCTGCTTCTATACACAATGAACATCAACTGGGCTGGTTGGATTTTGTTTTCTTATGCCTCATGTACTCCAGTACCAAGACTTCAGATTTATTTTGTTTGTTATATAAAATAAATTACATGCACACCTGAAGGCTTTGGCTGACAAAGTTTGCTGACGACTGCAAACTGGGCGCCATAGTGGAAAGTGCATCGGACACGGATATCCTTCAGAAGGGACTCACGGAAACAAATAGCTGGTGCCAGAGCCATGGCCTGAAGTTAAACGCCAAAAAATGTATAGTCATACCCTTTGGGAAAAACAAGGTAACCCCAAGCTACCATATAGGTGGCAATCCACTAAGCACAGAAGAGGTTATCAGGGACCTGGGGACCCAGGTTGACAGTGGCCTTTCTTTTGACACCCACGTTGCTAAAGTGGTTAGAAAGACCTTCTACATTGCCCACCTGATCATGAAGGGATTCACATCCAGATCTAGTGAGGTCATTGTTCCCCTGTACTCTTCACTTATCAGACCAATGATCGAGTACAATGCCCCATTCGGGATGTATCTCACCTGACATCTGCAGCAATTGGAGAGACCCCAAAAGTTCCTCACCAAAAGGATAAAGGGACTCCAAAATCTGTCATATGCTGCCAGATTGAAGAAACTCCAGCTCTATTCAGTTGCATACCGTCTGCTCAGAGATGACATGTGCCTGACATACAAGGCCATGTCCAAATCCACCAAAACCACTAGAGCAAGCAACTTAAACCTTAGCACGGATATAAATAGGACGTACTGGAGGGATAGATTTATCACTCAGAGACTCCCTATGCTGTGGAATAAAATCCCGGTCCTTGTGAGGCAGAGCACCTCGCTGGCTCTGTTCAAGAGAAATCTTGACCTGTGGATGGGAGATCGTAGGTTTATCCCGGGAATCATCTCTGTGTCACTGCTGGACAGAGGCACAACAAACTAATGGGCACAGTATTTTTTCATATAAGGGGTGGCGTAAGCCACAAAAATTTGGGCTAGGCTTATAAATGCCTTAGGGCAGATAGCCTAGTATAAACCTATGAACCTATGAACCTATAAGGTATAGATTATTTCAGAATGGCAAATGTATTCTCCCAGTACAGCATTTTTTCATTAATAAAGTCAAATGAAACGACCTTAACACAAACACACAGGGAAGTGTACCCCAAGAGACATTTTAGTCAAAGATTTGTTAGGGTATTTAATAACGCACTTAGGCAAAAAATCATCCTATCATCTACCCTTATAAAAGGAATGACTGAGAGACTTCTACAAGTTAATAGGGATACCATCCTGTGCCTACGTACCTCAAGATTTCTTCAACCCCAAAACCTCCCTGGACAACCAATTATATTGGGCTACAACACAGACTGGCCCTCAACAGTATTCACAGTACCTCTTCTAGTAGTTAACCCATCTTACCGATCATAGAATACTGTTCTCTATTTTCTCCCTATAGGCTGTGCCACTTTCCAACAGACATTGTGGACATCCTGTGGATCATAATTACATTGCAAAAACACTAACAGGATTGTAACAGCGTTTTAAAGTGCATATCCCAAAATTGTCTGAAGTTTCTTGTTAAAACTTGCAACTTGCCTTTCTCCTCTGTATCAGGAATATTTTGTACAGTACACTGAATCTATCTGAATACTGCATTCTGCCAAGACAAAAGAAGTTATGTACCTACCATAACGTTCCATGTTAGTTGTCTTCATAGGTTGGTACTGGGCTATCTGTCTGAAGGCATATATTAGCCCAGCCACGTTGTGTGGTATTCACCGCCCCTTTAGAAGTTCCCTAGACCCTTGTACTAGCAGCTAGTACCCTTGGCCCCCATCTAGTAGTGCTATTGGTGTGATCCCCGGTGTGAACTTTCTGTTACCCATCCACTCATCAAGGTTCCTCTTGAAGAGTGATAGTGAGGGGCTCTGTCTTATGTAGATCGGGACCCTGTTCCATAGTAAGGGAAGTCTCTGCGAAGGAAATCTATCCCTCCAGCATGTTCTATTCATTGTTGTGTTGAGGTTTATATCCCTAGAGCGTGTAGCTCGAGTAGATTTGGTTTTGCTAAGATGGAGCATGTTCAACAATTCTGGGTTGGACATGGCTCTGTACGTTAGACAGAGATCGCCTCTGAGAAAGCGGTATGCAACAAAGAACAGTCTTAGCTTTTTCAATCGTGCTGCATAGGGCAACTGTTTGAGGCCAGTAATCCTCTTGGTTAGGTACCTCTGTGGTCTCTCCAGCTGTTTGGAGATGTCTAGCCAGGTACATTCCAATTGGTGCATTGTACTCCATAATGGGTCTGATGAGGGAACAGTAGAGGGGCACTATTACATCCTTAGATCTTGACGCGAACCCTTTCGTGATCAGATGGGTCACATAGAAGGATTTTCTAACCACTTTGGCAACATGGTTATCAAATGAAAGCTGACTATCTATTTGGGTCCCTAGATCCCTTATTTCTTCTTCAGATTTCAGGGGATTACCTCCTATGTTGTAGTTTGCGGGTACTCTGTTTTTTCCAAAGGGGATTACTACGCATTTTTTTGCATTTAGCTTGAGACCATGGCTTTGACACCATCTCGCCTTCTTTCTTGCTTGTTGGGATCGGAGCCGGACTCGGCCATCTTCTATAGCTCGAGAGCTGTTTACTGGCTCGAGGCTACCCCTTATCCCATGATGCCTAGCGCTAGCTACCCAGATCTCATTTGAAATAGCTAAACTCAGCCATAGCTAAGGAATGAAACCCTTCCAAACAGAGGGTTAAACCTACCTGTTATAACCTCTAAATGAGTAGGGGAAACAAACCAGAGAACACTCAGCCAGTGAAATTTAAACTCCTCTCGGTCCAATTGGATAGGGGGATGGAGGGGGGTACGCAAGAAAGAAGGCAAAATGAAGACAACTAACATGGAATGTTATGGTAGGTACATAACTTCTTTATGTTAAGTTGTCTGTCTTGCCTTCGTTTCTTGCTTGTTGGGACAGCGTCCCTAGCACCTACGATCCTGGGTGGCTCATTGGAACAGACTCTTCAGAATAGTGGAACCAAAGTTAGCTCTACTCCTGGAGACCATGTCTAACTTGTAATGAGAAATAAAGGTATGAGGATTTGCCCACATGGCAGCGGCACAGATAGAGTCCATGGGCAACCTAGACTGGAAGGCTACAGAGGTGGCCAAAGCCCTAGTAGAATGACCTTTCGGTTTGGTAGACAATTCTTGGTTTCTTAGTTGATAGATGAAGGTAATAATGACCACCTGGACAGGGTCACTTTGGAGACTGGAAGACCCTGTTTGCCCCTAGCATAGGAAAGGAAAAGTTGATCAGACTTTCTTATATCCTTCGTTCTAGGCAGGTAAAAATGCAATTGTCTATGAACATCCAAAAGGTGTAATTTGTATTCTGCCTTGTTGGTGTAGTTAGGGAAAAACACAGGAAGGTCTATGGATTAGTTTAGATTATTTTCTGAGCAGACTTTCGGAAGGAAGGAGGGATTAGTTCTCAGAGCAACCCTGTCCTTATGAAAAACTAAGTACGGAGGACAAACACTTAGTGCTTGAAGTTCCGAGACACGTCTAGCTGAGGTAATAGCTACCAGAAAGAGAGTTTTCCAAGATAGAAACTTAAAGGAGCAGGATGCTGCCGGTTCAAAAGGGGGCATGATCAAGGAGGTTAGTACCAAATTAAGGTCCCAAGGAGGGGGGGATCTCTCACTGGGGGCCTAAGGAGAGTAGTCCCTCTGAGAAAAGCTTTACACAGCTTATGAGACATAACGTTTAGATTAGAAAACCCGACATGAAAGTTAGAGATGGCCGTTAGTTGAACCCTGACTGTGGCAGAAGCGGACCCAGAATGAAAAAGCTCTGTTAGGAACTCCAAGATTTCGTGAACTGGGGCTGAAAAAAGGATCTATGTTCCTAGCCTCTGCCCAACAAGAGAAAGGTTTCCATTTGCTAGCATACGTCTTCCTAGTAGCAGATTTGTGAGAGGAGACAATCTCACGCACAGCCGGGGAAATGCTGGGAAGCCTGGCTAGGGTTGGAATTGGATCAACCAAGCAGTGAGCTGGAGAGTTTGGAGGGATCGATGCAGCTCTCCTGATTGATGAATCAGCAGGTCTGGAATAGGATCCAGAGTCCAGGGCTGCTCGAGGAGGTAACGGTGCAGGAACGGAAACCAAATCTGTCGAGGCCAGTAAGGAGCAATGAGGATCATTTTGCAACCCAACGATATAGCTTTCTGTATGAGTTTGGGTACAAGAGGGAATGGCGGGAAGGCATAAAGAAGTCCCTGAGGCCAATCATGGACTACAACATTTCTGGGAGGGTGACCGGGAAATGGTAAAAGGGAGAAGTAGTTGCTGTATTTGTTGTTGAAGGGGGTGGCAAACAGATCGCAGCAAGGCTGTCCCCATCTGTGGAAGATCAGATACACAACTACCTGATTCAGAGACCACTCGTGAGGCATGAGAATAGCTCTGCTGAGCCTGTCCGCTATGACGTTGGACTTCCCAGGGATGTGCGTCGCAACCAGAAATCGTTGGGAGGAAATCGCCCACTGCCAGAGTCTGAGTGCTTCTCGACATAGGGGGTAGAACCTGGTTCCGCCCTGCTTGCTGATGTACCACACTACTGACATATTGTCCATTTGAAATGCAATGGTCCCGGAAGGGAGGGAGTGCTGAAGTGCTTACAACGCTAGGAGCATGGCTCTCATCTCCAAGACATTTATGTGCAGATGGTACTCGTGAGGCTGCCAAGTGTTTTGGACTGTCCTGCCCTGATAATGCCCCCCCCACCCTATCAGTGAGGCATCCGTGGTCACTGTGGCAACCGGAGGAGGCTGGACGAATGGTCTGCCCTGAGACACTAGTGGGGAGACCATCCACCAGGAAAGGTGCCTGTTGCATGTTTCTGTAATCATGATCATGTGAGACATGGGGAGCTGTTGAAAGGACCACTGTGCGAAGAGAAGCCACTGAAGGATTCTCATGTGAAAACGGGCCAGAGTTATCAGAAGAATTGCCACTGCCATAGAACCCAGAGTTTGAAGGACCAACCTGACTTGTACCCTTTTGCATTGCATGAGGATATGAACTTGCTGCCGAATCGTGGCCACCCTGTCTGGCGGTAGATTGACAGGGCAACAAGGCAGATTTTTCGAAATTTATAGTAATGCCTAGCTGGGCACAAATTGTGATTGTATAATCCCTGGCTTGAAGGAGTTGATGCCTGGTAGTAGCAGTAAGGAGGCAGTTGTCTAGATTAGGAAACACCTGGAATCCTTGACGCCTCAGGTGAGCCGTGACTACTGCCATGCATTTGGTGAACACCCTGGGGGCTGTGGTGAGACCAAAGGGCAGAGCTCTGAACTGGTAATCACTGGCTCCCAGCCGGAAGAGAAGGAATCTCCTGGAGCGCCTGTCCATTTTGATGTGATAGTACGCATCCTGAAGATCTATTGAGCACATCCAATTGTCCGGACCCAAAAAGGGTAGACTGGACTGTAGTGTGACCATCCGAAACCTTATTCTTTGAACAGACTTGTTTAGTCTGCTGAGATCCAATATTGGTCTCCAGTCCCCTGTCTTTTTTGGTACCAAAAAGAACCTTGAGTAACTTCCAGATCCTAGCTGGTCTGCCGGGACTTCCTGGATGACTCTTTTTTTCTAGCAGTCTTGAAACTTCTATGACTGCTTGGGCCCTCAGATTGGGTGGAACATCTGGGAGGGGTTTGCTTGACGGTAAGGGAGGTTGAAAGAAGGGAATTATATAGCCTCCGGATATGACTGAGTGTACCCATTTGTCCCGCGTTAGGTTTTGCCAGGCTTTTGGGTACAGTGAAAGTCTTCCCCCGACTGCCTCCAGAGGCGGGCAGCCAGGCAACCCTTCAGGGATGCTGTAAGGGCTTGTCAGACAAGGATTCTCTGCTGCCCTGGTTCTGCGGACCCCCTTTGCTCCAAGGGTGGGGTCTTCTGTTGTTGTTCCCTCTTCTGCCCCTGGAGGAAAAATCACTACGTGTGTCAGGCGAGGCTCCCTGGTATTTCTGAAACCACATTTTACCACTCTTCTGACCTTGGGATATGGTCTGGAAGGAGTGAAAAAATGGACTCCCACGGCAGAGAGAGTCTTGCCTTCCTGTTCACACCTAGTGAGTGCGTCTTTCACCTGTGGTCCAAAAAGAAATGAACCGTCAAAGGGAGTGTTGGTGAATGACGCTCTAAAAAGTTCCGCAAAATTACACAGCCACATCCATGCGTGTCTCCTGAGGGCCACGCCTGTACTTGTGGCTCTACTCGCACCATCGGCTGCATAGGAAATGAGCCTCATGGAGGAGTTAACTACTGAATTAAGGGTCGCCAGCTGAGAAGTCACTTTCTCTTGAGCCCCTTCAGCTGATGGATCCTGGAGGGTATCTCCAAGCTCTTTCAAAAGATCCCACTGAAGCCTGGTAAAATGGCATAAGTAATTCAGTGACCTCATGGAAAATGTTGCTGAAGCAAACATACACTTCCCGTATCTATCCATGGTCCTAGACTCCTTGTTAGGAGGATGGACAGAGGAAGAAGTTTCCGCTAACTCCTTTTTAGTGGCTGCTGCTACCACCATGGCATCTACGGAAACACCCTTAGTAAGGAACTGTTTATCAGGGGGTGCAGTGATAAACTTGCCGGGTCTCCTCGGGGTTGGTTCCACTGTATCCGGGGCTGACCAAGCCATTCGAGCCAACACTGACATTAGTGGATCGAAGGGCGGAGACACCCAGGAGGTGGAAGGTCGTGAACCGAACGCATCCAGGAATACAGATTCGTCCTCGGTAGGGGTTAGGGCAGTCCAGTTCCCCCTCTGCTTAAGCATTTCTAGGATGTCTGAAAAGGAAACATCTTCAGAGGGGGATCTCTGGGACCCTTCTGATTCATCCAAATCCGTATCCAAAGTGACAGACTCGGGGGAGTCAATGTGCTTCCTCTTGCACTTCTTCCGAGGGGGATCCTCTGAATGATCAGGGGAGGACTCGGAAGAAGAGGAAACACCCAATGGGGTACTCTGGAGTGCCGGTTCCCCACGCTTGGGGTCTGGAGGAGGGGCCAGAGGCTGATGCAGGCACAACAGGGGATGGAGCCAGTGGGGTCGAACGTGGAGCTGACTCAGAGGCCAGAGCACTCCTCATGACATTGAAAGTGTCCCTGCCATGATGCAGAGAAGGCTCCGGTTCCGAGGAAACCAGAATCCTAACCTGATAGAAAAAGTAGTACAATAAAACTTATACGAGCCTGAGCCAGTAACAACGAACCTCGCAGCTGAAGCGGCAAACGAGATCTGGGTAGCTAGCGCTAGGCATCATGGGATAAGGGGTAGCCACGAGCCAGTAAACAGCTCTCAAGCTATAGAAGATGGCAGAGTCGGAGCTGAGGATCGGCTCCGATCCCAACAAGCAAGAAACAAAGGCAAGATAGACAACTTAACATCATTGGGTACTGCAAAATTTGTAGCTCCTACTACAATGCAGTAGAAGAATAAACACTTTTTTAAAATTTATCTAGCAGCCCATTACAATAATCACAGTTTTATAGTCTAAATTACAGACTCATTACGGGCAGGCTCTGTTTAGTCTATATGGCTCTAAACTGTGAAGACTTGCACTTGGCTTGAAAGTTTAGAGGTTCAAAAACACAGGCATGAAAACGCCCAATTTGTTATTCCTCTCTCCAAGACGAGTAACCAAAGAGGTAATTTTACTTTATTTACCAAGAAATCAACATCCTTAAATTAATTAAAAGTGAATTTGACACCTGTGTTGGTTATGACAGTTTACAAATGAACATATATTGGAGTTTGCACTAGCCTTTAGGACCAAATGTGGGGCCACCCAACCTTCTGGGCTTCATTTCCTTTTTAAGGGTAGTTTACCAGCAGAAAGATATCTGATGGATAAAGATGCTGATGATAAAGGTACACTTGCAGGATCAGCTTTTAAATTACTGCAAAGGTCTGACCTTTCCTTTGACTGTTTATATGTTATACTACAGGATTTATGTGCTAGAGTGGATACAGATTATTAATTATCCATAAAGCTTAAAAAAGATTTAAACAGAGGAGCAATCCTATTCATATATTCTAGAAACTTGAACACTTTAGAATGATGAGCTTTTATGATAATAAAACAGCCATTTATACACTCCTCCCATATTACCTACAGTGTCATTATGAGTCACATCTAGAAGTGGAGACCCAGATGACTGTGAGGGGGTATTGCCATGGTGAGACTCAACAAACGAAAGGAAGCATATCAGCACTGAAGACAACTGTGCTTCCTTTCAGAAGAGAGAGAATGGCTTCTCTCATACTATTTTTTCTCTCTTTAGAGATTCACAGGTACTGCTGAGCACAAGAAATGACAAACTAGCTTTGCAATGCTAGCAACACTGGTCTTTGTTGCCCTGAAGAAACATTAACCTTGTTTATTATGGGTGCCGTTACCTTAGTACTAAGGGAAATAGCAAGAACCTGCTGCTGGTGTTGGTCTCAGGACATTTCAGATGGGCAGTGATAAACGTTCACACAGCCCATGGCAACAATCCATGCATTATTTTTAGACAAAAGTGACTACGGGTTGGGGCGGGGGGTCATTGTGTAAGAGAGCAGCTAGCTCAAACACATATACAGCCATACACAGATGAACAGTAGAGAAGCAGGCTGTGTAGAAGTAAAGGGCTATTACTGGATGATCAGTATCTTGGTTAGGCAATTAATGATATGCCTTGCTAGAGAGGAAGCTTGGATGTCTATGACAGCAGCAAGTCGAAATACATAACTGTGGCCACTTCTTCCACTCTGATCACATTTAAATAGCTGATGGGTAAGCAATCAGAATGTGGTAGTTCTTGTAGTGGGAGGTGAGGAGGCAGACTACATAAAAACAAAGGACCTTTCTTTGATCACATTTAAAATATCACTGATGTGACTTTTTTGTGGGGGGCAGTACATGTCAAAGTAAGCTAAAATACATTACACAATTTCTTGTCAGTGAAACATTAGAGTTGTACAGAGAAAGTTGCTATCTTTCAGTCTGTGACAAAAACAGATTGTATGTAAAATCAAAGGGAAAGATATGACCACTGCTAAATCCTCACTGAAACAGTTTGTAAGGGAGAGGTAGTGTCTGTGTTTATACAGAAAGTGACTGCCTTTTTGGTCTGACTGGGAAGATATGTGAAAGCAGAAAGCAACTACATGATCACTGTTAAATGATTAATAGTGCGACTCTGCAGAGAGGGGCAGTGTTAAGTGTCTGAAAGCAACAAGTCAGTCATTGACACGGAGCAACTTTAAGAGTGTCTGCATGTCATACCCAAGCTATGTTATGATATTATAATATTTTATTGGCTAATAAGTTCATTTACTTTTGACTATCTAATAGGCCTTGTCTGTTGGCATGCTATGTTGCTGTTTTTCCCCTTTTTTAAACAATTACTTCTACTAGATTCTTAAAAGAAAAGCATCTACAAACTAGGCAGACCTTATGCCGATCAATAGGGTGTCAGAGCTGTTCGCTTTCAATGCAACACCTCCCCTCACACCAAGCACAATTAAAAGGGTTAATCAAATTGATACTAAATGATAATCTTGGTGCAAACTGCATTGCTAATACATTCATTACATAAATAAAACTTGACTTAATCACTGCAGAACATGTACATATTTCAGTCCGTCTTTGCTGTTTCCATGTTGATGTCTCAATTTAATGCATTCTCTGTTGTATCTTAGAGAGAGTTCATCAAAAGTTTTTACCTGCCAACTGTACAAACTCTCCCTACTCAGAGTTCACACGTGGTCATTGTAACAATAACCCTTGATTAAAAAACTTGTGTTAAGTCAGACTAAAAATGAAAAAAAAATAAGTAAACTATGTAAAAATCCTCCCCTTGCTTCAGCAGGAGCAAGGTTGTCTCTCTCTCTCTATCATCTTCCTCATTTATTTATTTTTGCAGTTCTGTAGCCAGAACAACCAAAAATTCCATCTTCTCTGGTACCTCAGCTCTGCTTTTCCTTTCAGACTCCTTTTTTCAATTTCTCTCAAGTCTTCATGTAATGCTTTTAATGTATCTGTAGCTGGGCTGCCTGTCTTTTTCTACATCTTAGTTATAGCTTTTCTTACCATTAAAAATACTATTCACATAATTTCAACTAGTTTTTCGTTTTTCATTTCCTTAATCAGAACTGTTAGGAAGTACTCTATTTTTGAGAGCGATACTTCCCCATTTGTGATTCAATAATCATCCTTTTAAACCCCTCTATAAAGTTGGCAAGCCCACTGCAATTCCAAAATACGTCTCTCCAGTTCCCTAACCCATCCATACCACACCCTCAACTGCTCATCTGACCTTAGACATCCTCACCAGTTCCCTAATCTGGCCAAACCACACCGCTGACAGGCCTTGGATAATTTCACCAGTTCCCTAACCCATCCATACCACACCCTCAACAGCTCACCTGGCCTTAGATAACCTCACCAGTTCCCTAGCCCATCCATACCACACCCTCTGATTCTGAAGAAGTCCTGAATGTCACAGGATAAAAGCGCTTAATCAGTTGTACAATAAAGTGGTTTTATTCATTCCCTTGCTCATGGTCCTTCATCAGATGTGTGCCTTAGCTGCTTTCACTTGGTTAAACGTTTAGGAATTGCTGGGCTTGTGTATTAGAAGTGGTGTAGGATTACCAATCTATAGAGGGGTAGTTGAGCTCCCCCCATAAAGATCATATTGAGTTGAACGGTGAAGGGCTCTAGTACATTGAAATAGGTAGTATGGGTTTCTCAGGACATGGAGGTTGCAAGGATATGGTACGAGACCCTGTTAATGGTGAGTTGCACATAGCGTTCAAGTGGGTCATATGTTTTAAAACGTCTGGATGTGAGGCTGTTATTAACATGGAATGAGACAACTTCATCTTCAGATCAGCTACTGCACAAGAGGGAGCTAAAGCTGTGAAAGGCATTATAACCTTGCACTGCCAAGGTATTCTCCATGACTTTAAACCATGTCTCCATTTCTACACAGATGTCTACACTCTCCAGGGAGAGGAAGGCTTTCAGGGAGTGGAGTTTCTTGTTAATACTTCTAGCATTGAGCTTTACCACCTTCAGATATTCCATCATAAGTTCACTTAAATTGGGAGGTTATCAGTTTGGCATTGCTTAAATAAGGCACTATGGGGGTGGAAAATGTGTTTACCAATATCCAAAAGCCTACAGGGATAAGTGCAGACTATCCCTGGCAAAGCAGTGTGGTCTGTCAACCATGTCCTTTGAGGCAGTCAAAAATAGTACCCCCTTGGACTGACAGCAGAAGCTAAGCCAAATGTTAAAATCCATCATTTTCTGTTGGTAAAGTAGCATCATCCTTTGAGAAGGTAGTATGCTGCTCAGTAACAAGGCTCATACCTGCCGGAGACAATTACTGAGCTTGATCATGTCTTGTTTCATACAGTCAGATACTTCCACAGGAAAAACTGTCAGAAGCGTCAAATAAAATTTTGCGTTCATTAATACAACAGATTTTTGAAAAATAGTATATAGATCAAAAAACGTTGATCTGTTTGGAAAATGAAGCATCTGTGGAAGTGCTGCAATATAAACAACACCTACAGATATTTGAAATACATAAAAAAAAAAATATGGACAAGAGAGAGATTTGATATGGTGCAATACTTATGCAAAGGAATAAGCCAAGTTAACTAATATAGAGAAGGCACTCTCAAAGATATCTGAAGAGAAATACAGGCAAAGGCATCCAGATATGGAAAACTTTACAATAACCCCACAACGATGTAATGTGCAAAAGAAGATTAGTAAAGCAGAAGTTAAAGAAATAGAAGATGAAGTTATGGAGTGCCCATGAAGTGAAGGATTTAATGTAGAAGGTCTAACAGACTACATCCATAGCATGACGAACTGAGTCCCTAGAACAAGGAAAAGCAAGATCAGGAGACATGTGAAGAAATATGGACATGGGAAAGAAAAAAGATTTAACATGATGCAATATTTATGCAACAGAGAAAGCAAAACTAGCAAATACAAAAAGAGCAGCACCAAAGACATTTGAAGAGAAATACAGGCAAAGGAATATGGATATGGAAAACTTTACAATACAAAAAAAGAAGACCAAGAGGAAAAGAAGAGAGAGAGATTAGTAATGGAGAAGTCAAAGAAATAGAAATCGAGGTTATGGAGCAGCTGCAAAAAGAAGGATTCAGAGTAGAAAATTGAATGCAGAAAGCACCACAACAGGACAGAGCAATGGGTATCCAAATTAAGGGGTAACCAGTGGAAAAGGAAGCAATTGGTCAGGTGCCATATCAAGATATTTTGGAGCCTTCTACAGGAAATCAGTATAAACATTCATTTGAAGCTAGACAGCAAGGAAAGGAACAGGAAACTCTGATGCAGTCAATGTTGAGGAGAGATAGGCTACTGAGTTCCCATATGACAGAGCAACAGATGACACAGGATGAAACTGCAGAGAATGTGCCACAGGAAGATGCTATAGAACTTTCTATAGAATGCCTGCAGAAAACGAAAAACAGAGAATGTGCCCTCAGTTTAGAAGAAAATGAGCTAAGAGAAGAGTTGCTTGATTTAATGGACATGGACAGATACATTAAGATAAATGAGAGAAATAGACTGCAGAAGGTCAATAAAACCCAGAAAGTAAGAAGTCCAATAAAAGAAATAAATCCAGTAATTAAGACTGTCCATTGAGATCCATGTGATATAACAGACATAAACAGGATATACTACTGTGCTGATAAATTAATAACTGATAAAGTTCTACTGCAAGAACACTGGGTAGTGACGGAAAGGAAGGAGAGAAATCGAATACCATCATGGAAGTACCAGACAGAGAAAACTATAAAGTAATTATGACAAGAAGTGTCACTGTTAGAAGATTATAGAAGAGAATAGATCAACAAAAATACTAAGAAAGATATATGTGATTAAAGCAATGCACAGTATTAGAACAGACCAGGATCTATCATGCACTATCGCAAACAAACTAAAAATTTCAGCACAGGTGGAAAAACTTACAAGATACACGATAAATATAAGTTAAAAGTGCAAAATAAGCAATTTATTGATGACCAAAAAAAGTTTTATAGGGAACTGGGAAATAAGGAGTTTTACAGAGAAGTGGGAAATAAGGTAAAAGGAATTGAAAGACTGCTAAAAAAAAAGAGAGGAAGTAGATACATTTTGGAGAAGTATCTATGAAGATCCTGTGGATCAAAGATTATAAACGGATAGAAAAAGTAAAAGAAAGAATAAGAAGTTTAAAGGTACAGGATATGAAATGGGATGAAATAACAGCCAGAGAGACTGAAACAAAGTTAAGAAAAGCCTCTAACTGGAAAACCCCCAGGCTCAGATGCAGTACCTAACTTTTGGTTAAAAGTATTAACATCTTTGCACGAGGATTTAGCCATGAGTAAGAATTATTTATATGAGCACCCTGAACAGACACCACACTGGCTAACAACAGGCAAAACAATGCTCTTACTTAAGAGTGAACCTACAAGCTACCCTAAAAATTATAGGCCAATAACTTGCCTTCCGACGATGTATAAACTATACACGGGAATTGACACCGACAGAGTTTAAAGTCATTTAGAAGAAAACTCAATTATGGCAGTAGAAGAAAAGGGCAAAAAAAGAAAGTCATATGGAACAAAGCATCATTTGTTGTTAAATAAAGTTTTAGTGGAGAACTGTAAAAAGAGGAAGAATCTAAGTATGGCATGGACTGACTACAACAAAAGCATTTGATAGTATCCCACATTCATGGATAAAAGAGTACTTAAAAATGTATAATAAACCCTATATTCACTACATTACAGTAACCATGAAACAATGGCAAACCACTCTGCAATTAAGCCATGATAAAGGACAGATTATTATTCCAGGGATAAAAATTCAAAGGGGAATATTCTATGGTGACTCTGTCACTATTGCTATTCTGTCTTGCCATTAATCCATTAAGCAGTTTACTTAACAGCTTAGCCCATGGGTACAAGTTGGCTCCTATAAAACAACAAAGTCTAATGACTTCTCGTCTTCTCTTTGTCGATGATTTAAGACTGTATAGCTCATCAAATGAGGAACTGAAAGCACAGCTGCAGGTTGTCAAACTTTTACAGATGATATTAGAATGTCAATTGGTCTTGATAAATGTGCAAAAACAACATTTAAAGCAGGAAAACTACATCACCAGGAAAACATCAGTTTGGGACAATAATGTGATATAAAAGAACTTGCGCAAGAGGGAGTGTATAAATACTTGAGAACTGATGAAGGATCAGCAATAAAACTTGAACAAATGCGAATAAAACTCAGTAAGGAATACTTTAGACTTAAATTAATCCTGAGAACACCAGTGACATCTAGGAATGAGATCCAAGCTATAAATCAATTTGCTCTTCCTGTCCTAATGTACAGTTTTGGAGTGATTGAATGGCCCCAAAAAATGTTGGATAGATTACATATTAAAAGGAGGATGTTTCATGCTCATCAAATGATTTATAAGAATCAGTGTATACCAAGATGATATATTCCCCATTCCGAAGGAGGGGATGGGCCTCCTTGAAACTGATTACATGTACAGAACTGCAATCGTGGGACTCCACACATCTACTGACCTCAAGATCCAAATGTAGTGAAAGTTTTGAAACATGAAGAGAATAAATCTAAGATGACTTCTCTGCTTAATTTAGCAGAAGCATATCGACATAAATCAGGAATGGAAATCAAACCAGGAGTACATAAAAACCAGGCAGCAACTGAATGTGCCTAAAAACAATAGAAAGAATATAAGGTGAAGGACCAGATGAGAAGGCAAGAAATGTGGAAAAAATAAATATAGTTGCAAGTATAGAAAACTTCTGGAACAGCCTCATGTTGATCAGGAAGGAACGCAGGAATGGTTAAGGAGAGGCAAATTCAAACCAAGAAATGAAAGGTTAATATTAACCGCCCAAGACAGTGAGCTACGTACAGGCTGTTTTACAAGTCCATTGAACATGTGGGAGAAAGACAAGTGTAAGTTTTGCAAAACCGAATTGGGAACAGTCACACACCTTGCTGCTGGTTGCGATACACTAATGGCAGAACAACTGTATGCTGAAAGGCATAATAATGTGACAAGACTGTTGTACTGAGGATTGCGCAAACATCATGGTATCGAAGTGGCTGAAAAACACTGGAAACATGAGCCACAAAGCATCACAGAAAATTATGAAGTTTATATCACATGGGATCATCCATTACCAACAGTTCAAAAGATAGATGCTAGAAAACAGGACATAGTGGCCCAAGAAAAGAAGACACAAGTAACATTGATCATTGAAATCGCCACATCCAGTGACTATAGTGTCTTGCATACAGAGACACACAAAGTCATAAAATACAAAGATCTGCAGGAAGAAACGAGAGCAATGTGGAAGAAAGATACCCAGACAGTTCCAATAGTAGTAGGAGCAACGGGTCTTATTAAAAATAATTTACAATCATATTTAGATATGTTACCAATTCATGTAACCCCGTACGAATTGCAGGAGGAGTCATTACAGGGCACATTGCGGGTGCTGCGAAGAGCACCTTTGGCTGACATCAAAGACTGAAAAGTACAGTTTTGTACCTACCATAAATGTAGATGTTCGAGGATTCCCTTGCTGCAGTCCTGACAATTGGGTATAGTCGGTCATGGCGCGTCAGGGTACTAATGCGCATGACCGGCGTCATTTCCTCAGTCTTTTCTTGCCCCAGATGTCAGAAGACGAAAAGACAAGTCCCAAAACAACCTGCACCAAAAACATGTACAATATATACAGTAATATATACAAAAATATAAGCATGTAAACTCACCTACACAACCACAAACACAGAGGGGGAATCCTCGAACATCTACATTTATGGTAGGTACAAAACTGTACTTACTATGTTCTCCTTCCCTTGCTGCAGTCCTGACAATTGGGTAGAATCCCAAGCAGAGGGTAGGGAGGCTGGCAAATTATAAAGTAGCAGGAGCTGACAACATGCCTTGTAAAACAGCTGTGGCAAAACCAGCTCTAGTCTTAGAGTATATAGGCAGGTGATAATGCCTAGATGCACTGAACAAGTAGCTGCTTCCAGAATAGAAATGCTGTTGAAGTGGCAGTAGCCCTAGTGGAATGAGGCCTAATCCCAGCTGGAACCTCTTGCCATGATGGGAATAACAAAATGCAATGCAAAAGCCAATCCAGCTAGAAATAGGTTGTTTTGACCCAGGCGTGCCCTGTGAACTTAAAGCAAAAGAAACAAGTAATTGCTGAGACTGCCTAAAAGCTTTAGTCCTGCTCAAATTGCCTGTGTACATCTAAAGTGTGCAAAATCTTGAGGATCTGCGCAAATGAATAGTTTGGTTTAAAGCCACACTAGAAACCACCTTAGGCATAAAGGAAGGATTAGAATGATACCCTGTCCTTATGGAAAATCAAAAGGGCTCTACTGCCATAAGGGCCTGCAACTCAGACACCCTTCTTGCAGAAGTAATAGCCAACAGAAAAGCAGTCTTCCATGACAAATATTTCAATTCAGCAGTAGCTGCAGGCTCAAAAGGTTGTAGAGTAAGTTTTCCAACACAAAATTGAGATCCCAAGCAGGAGTAGGAGCTCTCGGGGGTCTTATATTCTTTGCCCCTCTAAGAAACTGCTTGAACAAAGGATGCGAAAACAAAGGTGGGTCACAATCATAGTGAGCTGAAATTGCTGCAGCATGAATCTTTATGGAAGAGAAAGACAAACCTTTGTCCAATAATTCAGTAAGATATTGAAGAGCCACACTCAAATTAGGCTCTGAAATCTCCAAATTCTTTGCTGTACTCCAAAATAAAAATCTCTTCCATTTTTCTCCTAGTACTAGGCCTTCTAGCTTCCATAATCACATTTAAAACTTGTTGAGGAAGCTGAGACCTTATGCCAAGCTGTGAGATGAAGAGATTGAAGCTTGACATTGAGCAGATGACCGTCCTTCTGAGATAACAGATGAGGAATCAGAGGTAAAGGCCATGGAGGCTTCTTTACAAGACTCCTTAGAAGTGGGTACCAGTGTTGCGAGGCCAATCTGGAGCTATCAAAATCATCCTTGGCCTGTCCTGTCTGACCTTTAGTAATACCTTTGGAAGAAGAGGTAGAGGTGGAAAGGCATAGACATGAAGGTTTTCCAACTGAAAGACAGAGCATCCACTTTCCAAGCTGTGTGATGAAACCCCTTTGTGCAATACTTTGGCAGCTGGTGGTTTAGTGGAGAAGCGAACAGATCTATGTCTGGAGTTCCCCATGACACTGTCAATTTCTGAAATACATGAAGATCCAGTTTCCACTCGTGGGGATCCATGATTTGTCTAATACATCTGCTAGGAGTTCTGTGCTCCTGGCAGAAACCTTGCCTGAAGAGTCAGTTGCAGGCTAACGCAGTCTCCCATAAAATCATTGCTTGCCTGCATAGAGGATAAGAATGTACCCCTTGCTTGTTGATGTACCACATGACAGTTGTGTTGTCTGTCAGAATCAACACCTGCCCTGGAAGAAGTAACTCCTTGAACGCCATCAATGCAAACTGGACTGCTAACATCTCCTTCATGTTGATATGTAGATGCTGTAGTCTGGCAGGCCACTTGTCTTGTATCCACTTTCCATTTAGATGAGCTCCCCAAGCAGTGTCCGAGGCATCTGTCGTCAAAATCTGACCGCCTCTGGCTTGTTTAGGTGACATTCCTGAGCCCACCACAAGAATTCCTTTTGAAGGCAAGGTATTATTTGAATGACAGTGTCCAAATCTTGGCAGTGCTGTGTCCATACATTTTGAGATACCATTGCAGCTTCCTCATATGCAGTTTGGCATTGGGAAGCACCAGAGATGCCATGAACCCTAATGCTTGAAGGACTGTCCTTGCAGTCAGCACGGACTGATGAGATAGTTGATGGAAGTAAAGTGACAGACTCTTTTGTTTGTCCGGGGTTAAAAAGGCCATCTGGGCTGCTGTATTCAGTCTCACACCCAGAAAGCACATGTCTTGAGAGGGTACTAGACTGGACTTTATTTTCACAGAATACCCTAGGCATCTTAGCACTGCTATGACATATTCCAGATGCTGTAGAAGGTGTTCCTTTTCTTGAGCCAGAATCAGGCAGTCGTCCAAGTAAGGATAAATTTGAATGCCTTGAAGCCTGAAGTAAGCTATCACTGGAGCCAGAACCTTTGTGAATACTCTGGGCAGTAGATAAGCCAAAGGGCAATGCAGAGAACTGATAATGAAAATCTCGAGATACTTTCTGCAACTTAGCCTTATGGGCACATGAAGGTAAGCTTCCTTGAGATCCAAAGTTACCATCCAGTGATCCTTGCCCAGCAGAGGTAACAGTTGCTGTAACGTCAACATCTTGAACTTGGGAATGTCCAGATAAGTGTTGAGGATAGATAAATCCAAAATTGGTCTCCATGTGTTCCCCTTCTTTGGTACTAGGAACAGGCGAGAATAAAATCGGAGGAGCCTTTCTGACACAGGGACTGGCTGAATAGCCCCTATCTGGAGTAGCTGAGAAACTTGCTTGTGAGCCTCTTTTCTTTGTGGAGGAGGAACATCTGGCATGCCTTTGAAAGGGGCATTGTGTGGAAATAAAATCTGTACCCGTGATGAATGATATCCAGCACCCATCTGTCTTGAGTGATTAAATCCCAATTTTCTTTGAAAAGAGACAATCTTCCTCCCAAAGGAGCTGCCAGGCGAGAGTCCACTGGCAGCTGAAAAGGCAGGTCATTGGTTCTGCTAAGGACTGACCCCTGCCCTCACCAGAAGTCTGAGCAGGTGAACTGTCTGATCACCTTGAGCCCTGCCCCTACCACGTCTAGACCTACCCCTAGACTGGGAACCATAAGCAGGATATGTCCACCTTAGCAGGCCAATTTCTACTAAACTAGGCTGCACCTGCAAAAATCTTTAACAGTCTGCATAGACTTAGCTTTGTCCTCCATTTTCTTTAAAACTGCTTCCACAGGCGGTCCAAACAACACATCAGACTGTAAAGGAGCATCCAAAATCCTGGTCTTAACATGCTCAGCTAAATTCTGATCCTTCAACCATGCATGTCGAAGAACAGAACTAGTAGCAGCCACCCTCGAGGAGGCCTGAACAGCATCAAAACCACACTGCAAAGAATGCTTACCCACTTGTTCAGACACATGAACCAAATCCAGCAATTCTTTACACTCAATACCTTCCAAAGCATCCACCTTAGATTTCAATTGTGAAAGGAGATAATTCTGATATTTCAGCATATGAAATTGACAATTCAACGCCCTCATGGCTAGAGTGGAAGAAGTATATCTTTCTTACCCCACCTATCCAAAGCCCTTGCCTCTTTATCAGAGGGTACAGGATTTTTAACCACAGAAGCTTTAACACCTTTAGGCCCCTGAGAAACAGTTTCTGGGTCTGGGACTCTTAAACAAATACTTATGAGCTTGGGCACCCTATAATACCTATCAGGCTTAACAGGAGCAGGAGGCAAGGAATCAGGGTTCAGAGAAGCCTCTGCAAAAACATCCTCCACCACATTCAACACAGGAGGAATAGCTAAAGGCCTATGCTGGGGCAAAAACAAGAATTCCCTAAGCCTTTTTCTGGAGTCAGAGTAATCTTGGCCTTCCCATTTAAAGTGCTCCCTCATGGAGTGAAGAGTCTCTGAAAATGAAAATCCTCAGGAGGAGAAGCTGAAGGAGTGGAATCATCCACATCAGAATCAGAATAAGTAGGAAACTCTTGCAAGTCTTCCACAGAAGACTCTGAAGCCTGTGAACACTGTTCAAAACTATCAAACTCCTGTTCCACCCTAGGCCTCTTATCAGGTGGGGCATAGAACCTCTAATCAAAGTAATCAAATCTTCTGCCATTTTAAGCATATGTTTCTTAGGCACAGAGCCGAAATGCTAGGAGAAGCCCCTACAGAAGCTGAACTTGGCGTCCTCTAAAAGCTTTGGCAACAGAAGGAGAGCCTAACTACCTTGGGAAGAGAGGGAAGAACAGTTACCTGAGAAGCCCCTCAGCCTGGCCTACCTCCTGAGAGGGCACATCCTGTAACAGTAAAGTATCTGCCTGAGACTCCATAGAGACTCCTGGCAAAACCTCTGGCTCCTGAGCCTTCTAAAGGACCGGCGTCCGGGACTGCGGTTCCTCACCCTAGACTTCACTGTTTTGTCCTTGCGCTTCTTAGATGAAGCTTCCCAAACACTAACCTAGCACAATCAAGCCTCCTCTTAATAGTGTTGTTAAATCTAGCACAATAAACAAGGTATACACAATGTATGATAATCCTATCTGCTTCCCACAAGAAATACAGTTATTCACTTTTTCTGACATCCGGTTAAATACTGAGAAAAAAAAAAAAAACCACCAAAACAACTCTTAGCCAACTCTGTATCGGGTCTGAAAAACTCCGGAAAATAACTCTCGCTCCACCCTGCACCACACGCAAAATTCTTGTTTCGACCATGGACCAAAAGGAAAAGGAAATGGAAAACGCCGGTCCATGCGGCGTCAGACTGACACTTCTGTCGCCAGTCTAAACGCCATGAATGACCGGCGTCCACTCACTCTGGTATTCGGGCCGACTGGGACGCGGACTATACCCAATTGTCAGGACTGCAGCAAGGGAAGACGAAGAACATCAATACTAATTTCATGAACTTTAATCATACTTTGACTTAGGAATGGGGTCCATTCCCATCATGGTATTAGAAACCCAAAAAATTTGGTGAAATTAGTCAAGGGAGGTACGTCTCCAGTCATTAACACCCACATGAACTATGGCAGAGTCATACGGGTACCTGTGGTTCAATGAACTGAGTGCCTGTGTGACTTGATCATACCCCAGGAAAATCAGTTATCAGTGACTCTCTCCTTACTCAGTATGGTGACTGACATCCTACTAAATTTTCTGTGCTACTCATTGCTGATGTAAGTTTCCTGTAATGTAATAATCGTAGCCCCTCTCTCTTCACAGTGTTTAGGATTCTATCCCTCTTTACCGGATTTGTCAGTCCATTTACATTCCATGTAACCCACCTAATTCCCATCTTTTAACTAATTTATTCTCGTATACAGTTAATCTGCATTGTTCAGATATGCATAGCAAAGTGTGCTGTTCATTTTTCTGTTCATAATAAGTATACATAACTGCTTATAATTTTCTGTTTCTATGGCTGCTGTGCTAATAGACTCATTTATTTACTGAATTTGCTAGCAGCCCACTGCAACTGAAATCTACATAGTTTGATTTTCTGATCAAAGTCCATTCTACCCCCCACTGAAGCTTAATATTTTCCTTTCTTCCCTTTGCTTAGAAACCCATGTAACTATACACAAAACACTGTGCTTCCATGATTTGTGTATAAAAATCTGTTATCTGTAAATGCAATGCCAATGTCTTTCTTTGGCATTCGCAATGTGACATGAGTGACTCCATACTCCTCACAGGAACATGTGATCCCCCCAATTAGCATCTGGGCATTTACATCCCATTGTGGTGTTTTATTGCTTCTGTTTAAACCTGCATTATTCGGTAATCCCCCCCACTCTGTTTCTAAAGCCTACAATTTTCAATTAGTTATGTTCCCTATTTGCGCTTATTTTAGATATTCTATGCTCACCCTTAAGATGGTCTGTCTAGCTGCCTTAGAAGAGCGAAGCTCACATTCAGTGCGTTTCCTGCATATATGATGGTACTCTAAGACATTGAGTGTGCAATCCCTTACAGGGGAGAACCTTGCCCACCTTTTTCAACCAATAAAAAAATGTCAGGTAAGCTCCAAGTGTTTTTGCCAACTCATTTAGATGTACTAATTTACCTGTGCTGAGAATATGAATATCTTGTCCGGGCTACTCCTGCCATTAAACATCTGATCTATTGAGTTTCTGAATCCTCTGGCACAGTTCTGTTGATATCTCACTCTTTCTATCCCCCTGTAGCTATTATGTGATGTTATAGTGGTTAATATAACAGCTCCATATGGCCAAGATTCTCTCTCTTTATGGTTCCCTACCAATTTATGCAGTCACAATCTATTAGCATCTATACCAAACTATATTCTTAGGTTATCCTACTTAACTGCTACATTACATTTTCTCCTTATCAAATTGCATGCGACTGTTAATGGCTTTCTCCCACTTTTCTTTTTTTTTTAATCATTTAGAACTTCTCACCCTTGGCTCAATGCTATTAATGGCTTGCCGAAAAAGTTGGTCATAAGTCACAGGTGTTAAAAATACATTTTTGAGTTGTTCATACATCTGGGTAAAACTGAGCCCTTGGACTATGTCTGTTGTCCAAATTTATAAAACCATTCCTCTATTAACTGTTCTGATACATTAGTCCCATTCTCCCTCTATTACCACCAATCTGTCTTGTTTATTAAGCAGCTGCTTGCCTTCCTACACCATATCTTAAGACTGATTGCTATTACCCAGGTTTGAGTACTGTACATTAGGGCTCACAGTTTTACAACTGTATTTGGAACTATGATCACATAATACTTACTTATCCAGTTTACTGAACAGTGACCTGTCATTGGGAGTTATCAATGGACAAGAATAACAACACATACAGTCTTGTGTATTTAACTATGAAGGTCAAAAATTATAATCAGTTTTTAGTTCATAGGCTAATGACCACTAGGGTGTTTACAAGTCTAGCTGTGCAATCCAACCCACTTTTGTCCCACAGCTCCTTGGACACCTATATTGTGAGCTATGTTGTTAAACATGTAGTTAAGGGTTTTGTGTGTGTGTGTGTGTGTGTGTGTGTGTGTGTGTGTGTGTGTGTGTGGTTATGTTAGTTAGGGATTAATTTACTTTCGGCAAATCTCTGTCCATCAGAGAGATGACAGCCAGACCAGAGGTGAACTTCAGTTCTTTTGGATAGGGTCAGTGATGAACTCTACTTCATGTAGATGGGTAGCTTATTCCATAGTGCGAGGATCCTTCGAGACTCATTTTGGTTTCTCCTTTACGTTCTATTTATGTTACAGGCAAAGTTCAGGTCCTTGGAACCAGTGTTTCTGGTGCTGCTTCTTTTGCAGATGTGCAAGAGATTAAGCAGAGCTGGATCTGAGGATGCCTTATATGATGGGGATAGACTGCCTCTCAGTAATCTGTAGGAGACTAAGTACAGAGATAGGGCTTTAAAGCAATCAGTGTAGGACACGACATTCATACCCCGAATTCTCCTGGCGAGGAACCTTCAAAGGTGTTCCAACTGTTGCAAGTGCCTGGTTACATACATACCAAAAGGGGCACTGCACTCAATGAGGAGTCTGATCAGGGCTGAGTGGAGTGGTACTATAACTTCTTTGCACCTGGATGCCATACCCTTGCTTATGAGTAGGGTGACATATGATTTTCTTACTCTCTTGGCTGGCTACTTGTTGGTCAAAGGCCAGATTACTGTGCACATATGATCACAGATCCTTAACCATCAGTCGACTCTTACGCGTGTTTTATCAATGGAATTATTAGCTTGGGTGGAAGACTTCCCGAAGGGCGCTATAATGCATTTTTCATGTTAAGTTTTAACTTATGGCTTTGACATCAGTCATCTGTTTGTATTAGACTTTCTTGTGGGATGTTGCTGCCATGGGGGAAATCTATGAGAGCTCCCAATTTACAGTCATCTGTGAACATGGTGAGCCAGAGGCTTTTGATACTTCCAAGAAGTAGATGCCAAACAGGACCGGGCCCAGTAAGTAGCCCTTGGGTATTCTGATGGAGACCGGTCCTACTGGTGGAGGCGGTCTTGCCAAGCCTGACTTCTTGGTTCCTCTCTGTGAGCCAGCCAGAAATCCAGAGAGTTATGTAATGATTTATGCCCAGCTCCGAGAGTCTGCCAATGATACCCGAGTGGGGTATTGTATCAAATGCCTTGGTCAAGTCAAGGTAGACAGTATGCATAGTCTTCCCCTCATCCACAGCCTTGGTGACCCTCTCAAAGAAGACTTCCCGGTTGAGTAGGCAAGAACATCCCTTAAGACAAACTGAGACTGGTCCATTGTCTGAAGGTTGTTAATGTCCTTGTTGATCATTTGATAATTTGTTCCATGGCTTTGCATATTAGACTTGCCAGACTGTAGAGTCTGTAGTTCATGGGGTCAGTTAATGGGACACCCTTATGAAAATGGATGACCGTTGTGGCCCTCCATTTACCTGGCATGTAACACGTTTAGAGGCTGTAGTTGAACACTGTCTAAAGTGGTCCTGCTAGGTCTTGTTTTAGGCTATTTAGGAGGCAGACAGGGATATTGTAAGGGCCAGCTGAAGCACTGTTTTTGGCTTAGCGAGCACCACCAGGACCTGCTCCCTGATGACAACTGGGGGATATGCTAGAAGGGATTTCATAGGGAGTAGGGGTAGGGAGGTAGTGGTGGGTGATGAGAGCTAAATTTATCAGCCAGTATATTCACTATGTCACCCTGATCATGAAAGCTGTGGAATTTGCCACCAGTTCTGTGCACTGCCGAGTGTTATTTCAGCATAGGGGGAGTTGGTGCAATACTCTCCCATACTGGTGAGTACTAGGTCCAATATGTTTGATCATCTGGTTGGAAGTACAAACTATCTGGTCCAAGGTGTCTGTTAAACGTAGTGTATGCTTCCTAGTCTATACCATGATAGTTTATTTATCGTGTTCAAAGCTTCAATGCCCCTCATTGATGTTATCTTATTATGGCACTTTTTGAAGGTATTCTCCTGTGTGTGGAAGACGTCCTGTTAAAGTCTGGTGCCCGATCTTGTGTTGAGTTTAGACCTGTCACCAGTGTTTAACCTTTGTGCCTGAATTATATCAGCTCTTTCCCTTAGAATTTTATATTTGTGGAATAAGGGGAACAATTCTTTTGTCTGATCACTTGTGCCCCTTGGCACCACTTACTCTTCATCATTCACTACTTTTGGACTGGTTCCTGGTTGCTCAGGGTTAGAACCATCGAGCACAGTGCATCCTCTGGGCTTGTGAAAGATTTTCTCTTGTAGAAGCAAAATATCTTTACTCTAGCTGGATAGCTGATCCTACACTTGAACCCCTTGATCTTACACTTTGCTGCACAAGAAGGCAGCTTGTCACTTCCTCTCTGGGCTAAGTCCAGGTCTATATGTATACTGTAGAATAACCACACTTAATCCTTTGTCCAGATCACCAGAGCTTTGATAAAGCATTTTCTTTGGCTAAATATATGGTGAAAAGGATGATTATTGGTGTGGGGTTTGCGTGTCTATGTCAAGCTGGTACCCAGGTCATTCTGTTATATATCAGCTTCACTCAATTGAGTCCACTGTATTAATTTTGTTAACATGAATTATCAACAAATTTCTTCCCTCCAGTTCTTCAAGGATACCGCTTGAGGATGTTTTTCCTCTTCCATCTGTCTTCCTGTTCAACCAGCGAGGTACTGACTATTCCTACCTTAAGCTCTGATGCTGCAACTTTTGCTTTCAGTTCCTCATTTGTTTGGTATCAGATTCTGCAACATATTTGAGTGTTCATCAACCATCTCAACAACTAATTGGATGTTTCCTTCATTTTTCTTGATAGAGTCATCAAACCTTGCGTTCATTTCTTTGACTTCTAGGAATACATCTTTCAGTGTTTCAGTGTGTTCTCCACTTCATAGGTGTGTTGCAATTTTTCTTATATAGATTCCATACTTATGCCCAGTTTTACAGTACTTTTCTTTGCTGATATGCAGTCATTAAATTATTTCTTGCCTATATTCTTCATTTACAGATGCTCAGCATCAACCTTTTGTGTCAAGAAGGAAATTACATTTATTTTGCATGCTTCAATGATTTTGCTGGGAGTACATTTTTTTTTTTTAAGATAGTGATTTAGTGGGGCAGAAGTGGAATGGGACACTACTCTTGCACCATAACAGCATCATCACAATCATCAACCCCCTTTTTTCCTTGTTTTCTGCATGGGGCTGGGTGTCATGTCAACTGTTGCCACCTCTCTCTATTCCATCTCACTCTTCTACCATCAACACTCACGCTTGACTTTCACAGGTCTTCTCTCAGACAATCCATCCACCTCTTTGCTAGGTGCCTTTGTTTCGTCCTGACCTCTTCCTGACTGCCCCAAATCAGCTTCACCAGATTGTCTCCATCCTATCAAACATTTCAGGCACTTACCATCACACCTCTTGCTTCCTCAAATGCACAGCCTTTACTGCCCAGGTTTCTATACCATACCATAGTACTGGTCGCACCACTGTTTTATACACCTTAATTTTCAGCTTCTTTAGCGTTCTTCTATCAAATACTACACCTGACACTAGTGTCAACTGGCTTCAGCCCCTATGATTCTACCTCTGACTTATTTATTCAGACTTCTTCACCTCAATTATATCTCCCAGATCCTTGAAGCTGTTGATCTGTTCCATTATTTTTCCTTCCATCTCAATTATAAACTTCTTCTGATTTTCCCCATTTGTTGCCATTACAACTGCCTTAACTGTACTCGGCTTCATCTCATGTACCTTCAGTTTGCATTCCATTCCTCTATCTTTTGCTGAAGTTCTTGCTCAGAGTATGTCTGTAATGTCACATCGTCTGCATACAGCAACTTTGGTGATCTGTCCCCTCCGACTTGTCTACTAATGTAGCCATACCAGAAATCCACTATATAAATTAACGACAGAAGGCCATTTGAAATTGACACAAACATTTTTTGCAAAACAGCCATTTTAAAAATATCGTAGCACAAATAAAAGCTAGCAAAAAACAAACCTACAGTGTTGTTGTGACTTCAAGCCTAAAATGAGCACATATTTTGTATATAAAAGTGTTATTTTTACTCTTTTTATATTCTTTGGAATAAAATGTTGATATTACTTCATTAAAAATCCAGACAGAGCTGCTTCTTTACCTTTGAGGGTAGGAGCACAATCTAAATGTGTTTCACATGCAGTCATCCCAGTATAAGCCATTGTATTACTCAAAAATAAGTAAAAGAATTTTGGTGACAAGGATATTTACATATAGGATGCAAAAACAGCTAAAAACATTCATTAGTTTGGGGAAAGTAGCCTGCGGAACAAAGTCAACACTAAAAGGGTTGAACAGTTGTACTGCTAAAAAGCTTGAAATCAGATGAAGCCATAGACAGCACTGGAAAACTGGTGCTTGGCTGAGCAGTTGTGGCAGCTTCTAATGTTCTTATGGAAAAATACTCTCTAACATCTGTACATTCTAAATCAGTTACTTTTTTTTACCTCCAGAATAATTCTTGGTATGTCAGAAACAGGTACCAGTGTGGGCTCCTGCTTTACATGGATGAAGTACGGATGTAGGTGAAGGCTCTTCATGTACTTTAAAAGCATTGTGTAAGGTTTTGTTATGGGAAGATGCAGATGCACCTTCATATAGAGATTCCTTTCCTTTGTTACTCTTCTTTTACTACAATATAAGAGTATGGATTTTTTATTTTTGTGTACACTTTTGAGGTGTTTATTTATGAGGCCTCTTTCCCTTTCTCCACCTGTTCTGAGTCTGCACATTTAAAGCATTAGAGGAAAACAGCTAAGAACTCTCACTCTAACAGCTTGTTTATAAATCTTTGGAATTATGGTCAGGGCCTAAGGAGAACAAGCAATGGATGAGGCAAACTTGTGCGTGTGTGTGTGTGTGTGTGTGTGTGTGTGTGTGTGTGTGTGTGTGTGTGTGTACTATTTGCCTATATAAGCACATTTGTTTAAAGATTTAAAGTGTAGTCATTACTTGATTTTTTGCTTCATTCTTCTCTCATGCCTATTAGTAAACCCAACTGTTAAGTTTACTACAACAGTATCTCTCCTCAACGAATAACTAACATACTTTTATACATACAAGTATCAGTGACTTAAGAAAATTGCACATTTATACCACAGATAAGAAAAATAAAATGGGGTACAATGGTACAAATTATTCTCAATTGCATCTCATAATTAAACAAGGGGCTATTACACTCTTGGGAGCACTTGCAGCCACTTTAATATCTTCAGAAAGACTATGACCAATTTCCCTAGTTTCAAGGATTCCATAGGGTTCAGGGTTCACACAACATTCTAGCCCATAAGCAACCATCATCAGATTACATAATTACCTTTCATAGGTTCATAAGAGGGTACTAGGCTATTGGCCCTAGGGCTTATATAAGCCTTGCCAAAAATGTACCCTGGCTTTCGCCACCCAAGAAAATTATTTTCCTGTGCCCCTGTCGAGCAGAGCCACAGAAGTGATCCCCGGGTTGAATTTCCTATCTCCCATCCAATCATCAAGATTTTTCTTGAAGAGTGCTAATGAGGAGCTCTGTTTGACATAGATAGGTAGTCTGTTCCAGAGTATGGGAAGTCTCTGGGACAGGAATCTATCCCGCCAGCATTTAGGTCCCTAGAGCTTGTAGCTCGGAGGGATTTGGATTTCTTTAAGTGGAGCATGTCCAACAGCTCTGGGTTTGACATAGCTTTGTATCTTAGGCAGAGATCACCTTTGAGTAGGCGATATGCGACGGAGTAAAGTTGGAGTTTTTTTGAGACGGTCTGCATAGGGCATCTGTTTGAGGCTAGTAATCCTCTTTGTGAGGTATTTCTGTGGCCTTTCCAGTTGTTGTAGATGTCTTGTGAGGTACATACCAAAAGGAGCGTTGTACTCTATAATGGGTCTAATGAGTGATGAGTAGAGAGGAACAATGACCTCTTTTTTTCTGGATAAGAAACCTTTTGTGATGAGGTGAGCTATGTAGAAGGATTTCCTGACTACTGTGGCGATGTGATTATCAAAGGACAGACTACTGTCCACCTGTGTCCCAAGGTCTCATCACATTTCCGGCATTAAGTAGACTACCAGCTATGTGGTAGTTCATGGGTACAGAGTTTTTACCAAAGGGGATGACAATACACTTTTTTGGCATTGAGCTTCAGGCCATGGCTTTGACACCAGGCATCTGTCTCACTGAGGCCCTTCTGTAGTATGTCCACATCATTAGGAGTTTCGATTACGGCTCCTATTTTGCAGTCATCTGCAAACGTTGTTAGCCAAAGACCTTCTGTGTTAGCCTGTACTTCAGAGAAGTAGATACCAAACAGGGGAGGACCCAGGACTGAACCTTGTGGTACTCCACTTGTCACTGGTCTGAAGTCTGATTTGGAGTCTGCTACTTTCACAGTGTGGGTTCTGTCCGTGAGCCAGTTCGCTACCCATCTTGTGACATAGGGATTTATACCTAGTTTAGTGAGCTTATCTATAATTCCAGAGTGGGGGATGGTGTCGAAAGCCTCGGCGAGATCTAGATAAGCTGTGTGAACCACCTTACCCTCATCTATAGCTTTGGGGACTGCTTCAAAGTCGTCAATCAGGTTTAGGAGACATGATCTGCCTTTTACAAATCCGAAATGGGTAGGGTCCAGAGTTTGGAGATTACCAATGTCTTTGTTTATGAGTTCCATGATGATATATTCCATGGCCTTGCAGACCAGGCTCATCAGGCTAATGGGGCGGTAGTTCCCGGGGTTCATCGTGGCTCCCCCTTTGTGGAGTGGGATAACCATTACAGTGCGCCATTCAGTGGACACAAAGCCTGAGGTGAGGCAGGGTGCCAGTTCATTCTGTAATTCGTGTAAAAAGCAGCCTGGGATATTGTCAGGTCCCACGGATGCTGTGTTCTTGGCTTTGGAAAGTGTGTTTTTTTACCTGTGCAGCCGTGATTTCAGGAACTTTGCATTCCTCCGGTATAGAGATGGGCCCTCTAGGGGGTGAGAGGGGGGTAAAGTTAGCACTGAACCTGTCTGCCAGGATGTTGGCAATATCAGTTGGTTCTGTATATTTAATGCCATTGTTCTGTAACTCAGAGCAGATCTGAGTGTTGCCATTGAGATTTTTGACATAGCTATAGAATGCTTTGTAGTTGTCTTTAGAGTTGGTGGCAATTTTGTTTTCGTAACTAGCTTTGGAGGATTTTATGCGAGATCTCAGCTTCTTACTGAGGTTTACCAGGGTGTTCCTCCAGTCATGGGATTTTACTCTTTTTTGCAACAGTTTCTTTCTTCTGTTGTAGAGTTTGTTTAAAGCAAAGGACCACCAGATCGGCTTCCTTTTTTTGGAGGCTAGCACCTTGGTTCTATTAGGGATAGCATGATCCATGCACTCTTGTAAGTGCTTATAAAGTGCATTTGTGTAGGATTCAGCAGTCGTAACTCTATTGTCCATCTGCATGGCTGTCATGAAGTTTGCCACTTCTGTCTTAAGAAGTGTGAAGTTGGCTTTGGAGAAGTTTTTTACGGTGGTTTCCCCAATTGGGGGTGAGGTGGGATGTGGATGTCTAGGGTGATTAGCTTGTGGTCGGATCTGACCAATGAGGAATTGACCTCTGGTGTGGAACACCAGTTGCCCATGTTGGTAATGACCAGGTCTAGGATATTACTGCCCCAGGTGGGGGTGTGAATAAGTTGATCCAAGGCGTTGGAATTTATGAATTCCAGAAAACATTGAGCAAAAGAGTTGGTACATGAGTAGTTTTCCCAATTAATGGTGGGATAATTGAAATCGCCCATTATTTGGTTGTTAGGTTGTACCTTAATACTTTCCAGTGTATCAAGAAATGAGGAGTGGGAATCCTGGGGCATGATGGGGGGTCTGTATCAAGCTACAATTTGGATTGCTGTCTTGCCCAGAGTTAGTTGCACTTGGATAATCTCGGATGCATTATGCTGTTCAACTAGCCTGGAGATGCGGATATCCTTAATGAATATGGACACGCCTCCACCTTTAGTGCTTCATTCTGGGTTAGGTGGCCGAAAGGTGTGTTATGAATTATAGCCTGGTAATGCAGGGGTGCTCTCTGGAGCTTTGAACCAGGTCTCTGTCACTGCACAGATATCGATGTTCTCCATTTTAAGAAGTGCCTCGAGTGAGTGCATTTTGAGGTTTAGACTTCTAGCATTGAGTAGCATTACCCTCAGATTTTGCTTGCTTGTACCTGTTACGGTGGTGAATTTGTCATTTGAACCTTGCCTAAAAAAGGCACTATAGGGTGGGCAAGAGCCTTAGCCAGTATGCAGAATCCCAAGGGCGACAGGTGTAAGCCATGTCTGGTAAAGCATCGTGGTCTGTCGATCATGTCATCCCAGGCAGACAAATACTGGATCCCCTTAGAATGACACCAACAGCTTAGCCAATTGTTGAAGTCAATCATTTTGTCCTTGTACTGTGGCATCATTCTGAATGATGGCAGGATGCTACTCAGGGCCAGGGTCATACCTGCCTGGGCTACAAGATCGGAGAGCTCCTCCAGGTCTCTTTTCATGTAGTCCAGGGAGGTACATCTCAGGTCATTCACACCAACATGGTCAATGACAGTGTCATATTTGTACTTACTGTGGAGTGACCTGAGTGCGTACGTTATGTGGCGGATCCTGGCACCTGACAGTAACTTTCTCCTTGTTTAGCCTGGTGAGTGGAATATGAGTGTGCCTGACTTTAGAGTCACCTATGACTAGATTGTTGGGTACGTTGTTATGCCTTATGGGCTGTGGTTGAGTGGCACACAGAGTTTGTGGGCTGTGTGTCATTTGGGTTGTGCTGGGGGGGGGTGGAGTTTGCTTGCGTTTCTGCTTTGGAGGTCCCTGATGCTTGGGCAGGTTTTTATTGAGAGCCTCCGCGAATGTAGGTGTGTGTTTTGTGTTTCTATGTGTGTGTTTTGGTGGTGTAGGTTTTGAGGGACTATGTGATGAGTGTGGTGTGGTGCAAGTGTTTACCTTTTCCTCTTGACTGTCTAGTCCAGTCTTGGGTGAAGAGAGCTTTGCTTCCAGTTTGGCAATATAAGTGCATCTCTCACAAGTTGTAGTGTTGGGTGGTAGGAGGAGAGGGTTGTCTGTGTAGATGAGGCAATTGCTGCATTGCCCCAAGATGCCCAGATTAATCAGGTAGACAGGAGACATCACCGGGAGCTGACTCTTAGACATGCCTGGATAGGTGCTTATTTATTAAGTACTAAAAACTGCTTTCCTCTAGACAAGTGTGGAAAGTTGAGTGCTGTAGTAATTTGCAACTTATTTATACTTTCTACAGAAAAGCACTATAAACTACATTAGAAAATTAAGTTATTGTACTTTGACCCTCCCAATCTGAGGATTCTTAGGAATAATATATTCACATACTGAGGACTACTTACTTTGAAGAGCATTTTAATTGCATTATATGACACTTTTTCTAATGTCTAACCTTCTGTGGCGGAGGGATATGCAAGCAATTAAATCCTTCTTGGGAGGTCACAGAAAATTATACTTTCCTGTCCTTACATGTCCTTTTATATGCCAAAAACGGAAAAGGTCACATCACAGGCCACAGGAAACACATTTTACTGAGCAAAACAGTTTACAATGGTGACAACAATTGGAACAGAAGGAAAAATATATAAGATTTTAAATTGGTTTTCTTTAGCATGGTGATCTCCCCACTCTACCCTCGATAAAACATCCCAACATGTGATGACTACTCCCTATTCTTTGGTCACCATCATCCAAAATATATACAGCCTGTCTTTTCTGAAACTTCTTTGTAAAATTCTATTTTTGGTACACTAATGTCATTGGCATAATGAGAGCATGGTAATGTGTCCATAAGACTTAAATGAATTTGACACTGCATATGTGCATTTATGAATGAATTTAAAAGAAAGATTTTCGAAGAGCCTTTAGGTTGTTCACTAAAGAACAAAATACTTTCGCTGACTTATCTTAAATACAAGTCATCCTCAACAAAACGAGGCATTAACTGGAAGAAAAATCAAAAACAAAAAGGTATGTGTATATAGTCATGTTTTATATCCCTCAGTCTCCCTGAAAACACTGTTTGTGTGCAAGCACGTCTATTACCAAACACAGGCAATGAGAACGGGAAGACATATGTATGGCTCCCAAATATACAACAATGTCTAGAAGATTTAGCATTTTTTGCTTGAAAGCGTTGCCACAGAATTTTTTTTATATCGCAAGCAGACTGCAAATAATTTTTCCTCAGTTAGATGGCAAATGGAGGTGTGACGGGGACGAACCAGCATATGTTCTGGGAATTTAACAAGTTGGCAGACTTTAAAAATTCCCCACAAAGTACTCTGTCAGATATATTGGGTGAACAAATTGGTGTAACTAAGGAAATTATTAGCTGGGATACAGAATCTGAAATTGCCTAGACATAGTAAGGTCTTGTTAAGTTTAATTTTGGTGGCTGCCAAAAAGGAATTATTAAAAATGGAAATCAAAGACTAAACTGACTGTATCTGAAGTAGTGAATACTATAAAATAGATAAATTAACTGGAAGTGGGACCTTTAAAAAAGGGTAGGAGCAAATTACTTAGAAAAAAATGGAAACTGTAGGAACAATACATGCAGAATAATGTTTTGCAGGAGGAGTGAAGTTTAAGGGAAGGCAGAAATTGATCAATTTATGTAATGTTGAATTGAAGATAACTGTATATAAAAATGTGATGCATAATGTTTGTAACTGTGAACCTCAACACGGTTTGTGTTCTTTTATATAAATATGTTTGCCTATGTCTCAAGCGATAACTAAAGTGGTTACAAAAAATAAAAAAATAAAAAAAAAACACAGGCACTGTGACAAGTACATTTACCTGCTTTCCAGTACAGAAATATCATGAAAGATTATCAAGAAAAGCACACAAACAATATTTGCCAAGTTGCTATTGGCCTTGCCCTTTAAAACACTGTTGAATCATTCAGCCACAGAGTACCCCTATTACTACGTAGTGTGCACCCACCCCCCAAAAAAGGTGCTACAGTTCCCTCAAGAAGCAGAATATTATGTAATAACTTAGCAGTTCATTTCTGTAACAACTGGATGCTAATGTTTTAGACTCGTATATGAACTTTACATAACCACAGTGAAAAGCCAACCCAAAAGAATTAAGATACACTGGTGCAGCTTAACAAGTAAACTGTGCTGCACATTTCAGTTTACCTGTGAGATGTCTAATACCAGGTCCCGTGATAGATGGAGTACACAAACCAGCTAACTGTACTACTTGAAGTGGGCATATGAAAAGAATACAAATGGACAAAATATAGACTGGGGAAGGTAGTCAGCTAGTCAACTACCTATATGAAGAAGGCATTGGTGAATGAAAATTTAACATATGTATAGATACATGCAGCAAGAAAAACTTACCTAAAGATGATCATTGCAATTTTACATGGTGGACAAGCAAGAAGAAAAATCTGAAAAGAAATAAAATAAATAAATTAAACACAAACGGTCCAGAGTAGCTTGCGCTTTTCTTTTAACGACAGAATTGCTGCTATAATCCACAATTACCTCCATAGACAAATAATAAACCAAGATATTCCCACATTCAGTACAAGTTGACCTTTTCGTTAAGCAAATGGGTACTTGCGTATTATCGTAACCACATTTCTGTGGCAGCTGTAAGTAAGTACACTTTAGAACATGATAGATGCTGGAGAGAAAGCATACTTGCATGCTCTCTAGCGTATAACATGTTGAAATGTCTACGCTATTTAATGAAAATTACACCCAGAAAAAACAACAAATCCTTTCCTTAACTGACACAAACATGCTGAAAAAGCGGTCAAATCCAGTATTACTTTAAACTATTCATTCACAGTCAACCAACGAAGTGTTACAAAGCGTGGTTGTGATAATACTTTGTACTAAAACAATCAAGTCTTCTGCTATATGTTTTCAGTTAAAATATTGCTGGTGTGCTAGAATTTATTTATTTTTGTACAAAGTATTATTGCAACCATGCTTTGTAACGCTTTTTTGGTTGCATGGACGACAGTTTCAGAGACTTTGGTTTACGTATTTTCTCAACCATGCATTCTCGGCAGCATGTTATTTCACTGAGAATGGAATGCTGACGAGAATGCCAGGTTTCCATCACACAGTTAAACTGCTGGAATGAATGCGTGGTTGCGATAAAACGTTAAGTACCAGCAAATGTTATACTTTCTCAGATAATGGAATTGTGCCTACAAAACAGCATGCAACTACCTTCACATGTAATTAGCATGCCAGAATATTAAGCAGAACCTATCAAACAACATTCCCTTCAAGAAAGTGAGGGGGATTCAATCCCACAACCCAATGGTAAAATGGAAAATGCTTGAGCCCATTATCTCTGAGGGTGTATAACTGTTAACCCTCAAACAGAAGGAATTACTGTGCCTTTTTTGGCACTGTGCTGTTGCTGTATTATCAGCACACAATTTCCTAATGGCACAAAAGCCTACTTTACTGTTCTAGCATCTCACAGATGTGCGTCATTCAAAGCAAACACATTTAATATGCAAACATTCACATCAACATCTGAAATAACCTCTGCAACAACCTATGTGAACAGCAGTTAAAAATCCAGTCAAAGTTTTATCAGGCAGTTAGAAGTTCATGTTCTTAACATCTAAAAATCCGCCTCCTCATACAGACCCTTAGAAGGGTCTCCAGCTGACGTCTCCCCTTATAACACTAGCACAGGCTACCCTACTAACACTTATCTTCAACTATCCATCACTACCTTGCTATGTCTCACATTCCTGCTCTACTTATATTTTACCTGGCTTTTTTTATTGCACCGTCAACTTCAGCCACAAATTCAACTACAGTGAGGAGTTGTATAACTGTTTAAATTTACTACTGACATGAACCTGACATCTATCATATGTAGATACTAATTTTCTACTATGCCGCACCCTTACACTGTTGTAAAAAGTCTGCTTTTGTGAGGTTAACTCTAACGCTCTTAACCAGATTGCGTATGTTATTATTACTATTATTTTAACTGTAAATGAGATTGTCTGGACCTTTTCTTCCCTGGGCCTTCCCTATAAATGTGGTCTCTTGCTACAGAGATCACATTGTTTAGCGAAAATAAAGAAAAATTAAATTCACAGCACTTACTGTCAACGATTCAAGCTATACAAGTAGTACAATACAACAAGGCAATGTTATGGAAAAATTCACAGAACAGATAAGATCAAAAGCTGTGCCACAGCTCAGATCCTTCTCTTTGCCAAGATCCATTAAATGACAACAATCAACCCCAATCAGCAGATGTAAAACATTGGGAGATAAAATATTACAATGATTTAATGCTAGTAGATAAAGTAAACAAAGTCACGACTGAATGGCAACCTTCAACCAATTCTTAAACTGAAAAAACACCACAAATGCATGCAACTGGTCACCATAAAGGAACATTTCTTCTTCTCATATTCAGTAAGCAGCAACATACATCTCAACTTTTTTACTCAAATTTGTGCTTTTGTCCTCCTATTATTTTTGGCTTTGTCCACAATCAGGGACAGTTTTTTAAATATTACTCTATTTCACTTAAAAAGTTAATAGAACTACATGGTGTTCCATCAATACTGCATTTTCTGAAGAAAAAGTATGAAAGTGTAATTATTAGCATTGCTGACTGACTGTCTATTAAACTGATGATTGCAATCAAAAAATGAATAGGAGCAAGACAGGAGGAGGATGATGCAAAATTAGGGAGAATTGAGAGGTATCTCAACTCTGGAGTAAGTTGTATGTGCACTAGCTCCAACTACTTTGAAGCAAAACTTCATTTGGCCATCAATGAACAGCCTGGGCCCAGCTTTAACTGCCAGAATACACCTTACTGAAATTGCTGGTTTGTACATTGATAGGTACATATTAACAGTGGCGTCTCTGGAAAAAATCATTTACGAACATAATGCATACATATTGTTTTTCTTATAAACTTCAGTACTATCACTCCAGTCATTTATTAACTTTACACAACTGATCTTTTACTCATGTTCTCCTTACTCCTCCTCTCATAATATTTGCAACTTTGGCCCTAAAATCCCACTCATTCTCAAGCTCTTAAATCTGTAAAGGACACAGACTATTTCTCTATACTATCAGACCTCTTATTTACTTTTCTCATTCCAGTCTTTCATTCCTTATCTCATAATGTTAGCTGCATGTAGTACATTAATGATCTTTTCACTTGTTTAACACAATCCCCTCATCTTTTTAACATCCAACACATGCCTCCCTTATGAATTCTATTACTACTGATCACACATTCCCACCCTCTGCTTACTCCCGCCTCCCAGTTTACCTTCCCCTTTTTTCCTCTGTCCTTGACTCTGGGTTTTCTTTCTTTTTTCCTGCAAATACTAGCCCCTACTACTAAATTAGATACAAACAATTTATGGTGGGTTAACAAATGAATCTGTAAAGTAAAATTGTGTAGGCAATTTAGGTAAATAATAAGGCACTCAAGTACATTCACTGATTCCATTATGAGCAAAGCGATCTTCACTGCAGGTCTTATGGCCAGCCCACTTTCTCAGAGCTATACATGTCTCTCCTTCTCATGCCAGGATAATGCTGCCTTCTCATGGACATCAGCACATCCTTGCACAAAGTTGGCATTCAACCATGTCATCATGTTTCTTTCTTGCCGCACCTTAGGTCGAAAGCACTGTAATCTCTTAAACAAATACCACTTTTGACTTTTGCCTTCAAATGTTCAGTCAAGCATCAAAATAATACAGTCCTCCGGAGGCAGATAAGCACAAAAGATAAAGAAGGTGAGATCAGGACAGGAATAAGGAGGGAGTCGGGAAAATGGAATTTGGCTACCCCTCCCCTACTAGTAATAACCCCAAAGTAGGAGGGTATGGTGGGAAGGGAGTAGGACTGCAACAATGAACAGACTTGAACATCTATTTATTTTATTTATTTTACATTTGTTGACCGGGCTAGTCTAACTGGATACATGTCCATTTTCAGTAGAGGCCCGGGGAGATAAGCTCCACTTTTAACTAAATAAATCAAGACAGAACAAAAGTCCAAAAAAATATCTAAAACACACATACTTGAAGATTTTCTTCAACAACTTGAGTTATACAGAACTAAAATTATACAGACTGACTACTGAGTTTAACAAGGCAAAATACAGTACTATTACCAAGGGAAAGTGATAGATATTCACCATAAGTATATTGGGTAGGAATGTACCTTTACAATGATGTATATAGGTTATAAAAAAATAGAACACTGAGAAATAAGAAAATCATTAAATATATGTACATGAAGAAGTAATAGCAGTCATAGTGAAAGAAATAGTTGGTCTATATACAAGGTGGAAGACATGAGCTCACTGACGAAAGAAATGTTGTAAAGAGCATACTCAGTGCTAGTTCCTTGGGAATAAAATACTAAGAAGGGAGTGAGAGAAGAATTTACTAATTCTGCAAAGTGGGTTATTGGAGGAGAGTTATAGAATAATGTTATACTGGGGAGGGGGGGGTTCGTCAGGGTTAGTACAAGGACATACCCATTGTGTTTTTAGTTGAATTTTTAGTTGCTTTTTAAAGAGTGGTAATGATGAGAGAGATGTAAGTTTAATGGGAAGCTTGTTCCAAATCTTCCCCACTGAATTAGAGAAAAGAGAATCACCTGCCTTGTTGTGGGATTTCTGGATGGTAACCAGTAGTTTATTTGCTGAGCGAAGGTTAGTAAGGTTTGTGTAGGGGGAGATGAGGCTACTGGGAGTAGGAGTATTTCTAGGCTGGTACAGAATCTTATGGGCAATGGAGAGTTGTTGAAATTCTAGCTGGTTATTTAGTTCTAGCCATCCTAGAAGTTTGAGATTTAGACAATGATGAGTTCTAAATGGGGACCCAGTAGCAAACCTGGCAATATTGTGATAAGAAGTGGTCAATTTGTTTAGGTTGCTTTTGGAAAGATTAGTATAAATGGGTGAGGCATAGAAGAGGGTGGAGATCAGATGGGTCTGGGCAATAGTAGATCTGGCTTCTGGGGTGAGAAAAGGTTTTATCCTATACAAGGATCCAAGTTTTCTGTTTACTGTTTTAATAGTGGCATTATTATGTGAGTCAAGGTTGAGGTTGTGGTCAATCAGTACACCTAAGAGTTTGGTAGTTGGGTCAGGAGCTATGATTGTACCATCAATGGATGTAATAGAGAAATCTATTGGAGTGGATTTAATAGTTGGAGTAAATAGTAATAGTTTTTTTTTTGGCATATAGGAGGAGGCGATGTTGCTGGAACCAGTTTTCTACCAGGTTAAATACTGTTTGGGTGATGGACTGGAGTTCAGATGAAGTGGATGCTTTACAAATCAAAGTGGAGTCATCTGCATATTGTATCCTGGTAGGTAGAGATAAATTAGTAGAAATGTCGTTAATGAATATGGAGAAGAGTAGAGGTCCTAGGGTAGAGCCTTGAGAGACACCAAGGGTAATAGGGAGATGTTTGGATGGGTTATTATCCCAAAGGACAGCCTGCTGTCTACTGTGCAAGTAGGACTTGAACCATTGTAATGCCTGTGTGTCAAGTGAGAATGAATAGAGTATGTTGAGAAGTATTTGATGGTTAACCACATCAAAAGCTTTCGATAGGTCAATGAACAGAGCAGAGGAGAGCATGTTATTGTTTCGATGTTTACTAATGCAGTCTGTAAAGGATAGGAGAGCAGTGGTGGTACTGTGGAATGGTCTAAAACCATGTTGACAGTCAGCTAGAAGGTTATTTTGGAGAATGTGGTCAAGAAATTTTTGATGGATGCATTTTTCCATGATTTTGGCTAGTGGTGATAGTAGGGCTATAGGCCGAAAGTTAGAGAGTTCAGTTGAGTTACCACCCTTGTGAAGTGGGATTATGTGAGAGATTTTCCAGGGTGAAGGAATGGAGCCTTCAAGTTATGGTTCTATTAATTAGGATAGAAATGGGATAGGCAAGAACTTTTGCAGCAGTTTGAATGTATTCAGGTAGTAGGAGATCAGCTGAGGGAGTATAAGGTTTAAGTTTATGAAGTAGAGTATAGATGAGGGCTGTAGGAATAGGTTTTAAGTGAAAGGTAGATGGTAAGGTTGTTAGGGAGGATGAGAGGGTAGAGTTAACAGGTGGTAAGGTGTTAGCTAGAGATTGGACAGTTTCAGTAAAAAAAGTTATTGAAAGCATCAGCAAGCTGGTTTGGAGAGTTTAGAGAGACCAGATGGGGTTGGTGTTTTGGAGTGGCCTGGATGTAAAAGTTTATTTATGCCTGACCAGAAGCTTTGGGGTTGATTATGGTGCTTTTTCTGGAGTTTAAAGAAATAGTTTTTTTTATCCTGAACTACTGATTTTTGGTGGCATTTCTTAGCTGTCTAAAGTACTGCTGATCAATTGGGTCTTTAGTGTTTCTCCATTTGGACCAGATTTTACTTCTTTGTAGGATTTGCTGTCTGGTTTCTTTAATAAGCCATGGGGCTGCTTTGCTTCTAGTTCTTATAGAGCGTGAGGGGGCATGGAACTCAAGAATTTGTAGGAATTTGGAGTTAAAATAGGATACTGCTTCATCAATTGGCAGGTGCTTTAAGGGTGACCAATCACAGGCTTGAAGTTCTGCTTGAAAGGTGGCTGGATCAGAATTTTTTTTGTTGCGGGTGATTTTAAAGGTAGTTTGGTTTAGGATACAGGATTTTTGTCTACATAAATAGGTAAGTGAATGGTCACTAATATCATCAGGAAGGTTATCTACTTTGCAAGAGGGTGGCTGTTAATTAAGATCCAGTCTAATATACTTTCTTTGCAGCTGGGTTTACAGATTCTGGTGGGGGTGGTAATAGTTTGGGAGAAGCCATAGAGGTTTATATGGGTTACGGGTTTATGAGTGGTACAGGTGTTCCTGTCTACTAAAGTCACCGAGTACAATGGTTTCTTGAGGGAAGGATGTTGAAAGCCAGCACAGGATACTTTCTAAGATGTTGATGTTATTGCCTAGGGTAGGTAGGAGCATATTATGTATATAGATTTAGTAGTATTGAGCTGGAGCTTGGAGATAAGAATTTCCACATTAGTATCTAGAGGTGGTTGTCCTAGTAAAGAAGTGACCTGTAAATGAGATCTGTGCAGTATTGCTACCCCACCACCCTTTTTGGTAGTTCGGTCTAATCTCAAGATATTATAACCAGGTGGGAGTATTTCATTGTCTTTTGTAACAGGTTAGGCTTCTGTTAAGCATAAGATATCAAACGTGTGTGTATCTAGTAGTGCGTGTAGTTGGCTTACTTTATTGTTAACACTCCTTATATTGAGATGAGCTATGAGCAGAGAATTTGGGGTTATACAGGGAGTGAATTACATCTACTAAGGCAAGTTACTTTTGCAACTACACTATATTTTTTGTGTATTTCACTGTTGCAGTTATAAGCAAATGGGGAATTCCCAAAGCTGTTACCCCCACAAGGGAGAAAGGTGGATTGGCTATGTTGCACAGGAAGACAGGAGCATACCCGTCAAAACAACACAGGGACATTAAGTCCTAATTTATGAACTACGGAACACGTAGCTACTTCATAATACCACCACTTCCAGAAGACTGTAGTGGAAGCTGTGCACTTGGCAGAGTAAGCCTTACCTTTTTAAGTAATTACTTGCTAATGACATTTGTAATAAGAGATAATGCAGCTGCCAGCCATTAAGAAACAGCTAGTTCTGAGACTGGTAAACCTTTTTCTTGGGAGCAAACGCAAGGAATTCTTGGTCAGATTTTACTAATTCCCCTTGGTTTTGTCCAGGTAAAGTTCTCAACTGTCCATGCAGATCCAAAGTATGTACAATCCTATCCCTTTTATGTTAAGAGTTTAGGGGAAAATGTGAAGCTTTATATCAAGGTTCAAAGAAACTTCTGTAATGACACGTTGCATGAAAGGGCATCGGTCTTCGGTCTCACTCTGTCTTTACAGAAATGCAAAAGAGGCTCTTTTGTACACTAGAGCTTTGAACTTTGAGGTCCACCTAGGAGATGTAATGATAATAAGTAGCACAGCTTTCCAAGTGAGGAATGTGAGGTGTGGTTTAACAGCTGGTAGCATGAGAAACAAACCTGCACGTAAGCAAATGCTCGGCTCAAGGAAAAAGACTCATACAGGAAACAAAAAAATAAGAACCAGCAAACAGTGACTGGAATAAAAATCTTGTATTAAGTGAACATAATCACAGCAATTGCAGCAGTTACAAACCGGTTTCGGCTGGCAAAGCACAGCCTTCTTCAGTGTACAAAAAGTCATGACATACAAAGCTGTATATATACAATAAGCAGAAATCATATTGGCTGAGTCCTAAAGATGTTCATTAAGTCCCGGGGGGAATAACCCTTCCAGTCTAATGATCCATTTCTTTTCTTTTATGTTTAATATGGAGTGCCATCCAGTTTTATTGGCCCTATTTCCAAATAGTGTGTCAATAATAATGAAGTTAAACTTGCATGTTGGATGAACTAGTTTGTGTTTGTAAAGGGCATTGTGCATCCTTTTTTGTTTGATGTTACTGATGTGTTCAGAGATACGTATTCTTAGAGGTCTGGACGTTTGTCCCACATAAAAAGAGCCACAGTTGCAAGAGGCCAAATAAATGATCCAATCACTGGAACAATTGGAAAAAAAGTTTAGGTCAAAAACCTGGGGACAGTTACGACTGGAGAATTGTTTGGACTTGTTTATATATTTGCAATTGTTGCAATGTCCACATGGAAAACAACCATGTAATGGTTCACCAGAAAGTGTTGTTTGTAATAAATCATGTGTGTTATTGTCCCTATGTTTGTAATGATTGAAAAAAGAATTGAGGTTTTTGCCTTTCTTGTAGGAAAATAGGCAATTGTCAGGGATGATACTGGTGATGTCCGAATCACATTGTAGAATGTTCCAATGCCTCCGTACACTTTGGATGAGGCGGTTGGAATTACGAGCATATGTAGTCGTGAATCTGAGAGGTTGAGATGGTTTAATGACATGTGTCTTGTATGTAAGTAGCTCCATTCTCTCCATAGAACACACCTTGTTACTGGCCATGGATATATCACCACTTCTATACCCACGGAATTTGAATCTAGTGGTTAGATCCGATTTATGTTTCAAATAAGTAGTATCATCTGAACAGATGCGTTTAGCACGTATGAATTGTGACTTAGGGATATTGCGTGCTATGTGAGGTAGATGGTAGCTAGAGGCATGTAAGATGGAATTGTATTCTGGGAACTTTCTGTATATCTCTGTACATAAAGTATGATCCGAGGACCTCTGAATTAATACATCCAAAAACGTGATGGTATCCCTATCAAAACTTACAGTGAAATGCAGACCCCATGCATTGTTGTTTAAATAAGTAACAAATTCCATTAGTGAGCCTTCGTCTCCCTTCCATACCAACCAAACATCGTCAAGATAACGTCTCCATATATCAATCTGTGACAAAAAGATATTTCTGTCCCTGTCATATATAATATGATTCTCCACAAAGGCCATGAAGAGATCAGCATATATGGGGGCAAAGGAAGCCCCCATAGCTGTCCCTTTGGTTTGCCAAAAACATTGTTCCTTATAATAAAAGACATTACTTGTGAGAACATATTGTGCTAAACCAACCAAGAAGGTATTGAAGTCCGAGCTATACAAGTTTGAGACTTCGAGCCAATAAGCTAATGCATGTTAGTATACAGGGCACTTACATCCAAAGTACATAATAGCCAAATTGGCTCAAGCTGTGTATCAGAAACAATCTGTAGGAAGTTTGTGGTGTCCTGTAGGTGTGATTGAATATTAGGTAACAAAGGTTTTAGATGTTTGGTCAGAAATAGTGAAAGAGGGTCTGTAATGTATCCCCTACCAGATACAATTGGTCTGCCTGGTGGCTGGGAAAGATCTTTGTGGATTTTCGGTAGAAAATAAATGTATTGATTGATAGGGTCATGGACCAAAAGTTGATTCATGATATCATTTGTTATGATTGCATCCTCCCTAGCTTGTTGTAAATACCTCTCAATCTGTTTACTGAACATGTTAGTTGGGTCTATAGACATATGCGAGTAGTATCTTTGATCATTGAGTTGTCGCATAGCCTCATTGTCGTAATCAACCCAATTTAGGACAACCACAGCACCACCTTTGTCAGCTGAAATAATAACAATTTCCCTATTGTTTTGGAGTTCCAGAATAGCTTGTTTTTCATTAAAGGATAAGTTATTATGTTTTAATGGAATATCTGAACCCAAGAAATGTAAATCCTTGAGTACGCTGTTCTGGAACTGCAGGACCATCTGATGCATAGGTGGTGAAAAATTGGATTTATGGTATATGAATCTGTCATGATTATAGGTAGAGTCTGAGTCACCAAAAAACAACTTTAGATTCAAAAAGCGACAGAAACTAACAACATCCTGAGCAAATGATTCCTCGGACACAGTAAAGCCTGGAATGAATGTAAGGCCTTTATTTAACATTCTGATCTGTGTCTGAGAATTCAAATTCTGACAGATGTAAAACATTGTGATATGATGTATTCATTTCGCCAAAGCAATGTTCAGAAGACCCTGAATGTTCTCTATTTCTGCGGTGTTTGCGTCCGCCCAGCTTGATTTTAGGCCTAAAGGGGTTGACCCTGGTATTCTTTTTGGGGTTGGTGACCCTGAGACTGCTGGAGATTCATTATCAGTGCATGATGAAGTATCCTCAAAGGAGGAAGTGGTCTCCATATCATGCCTTCTTAGGATTGATCTCGGTCGTTTCCTCTTGTTGGTGGGTTTAAATGGAGTAGTGGAAAACCTAACATGTTTAGTACTGGATAAAAATGGGGTACCCCTTTTGTAATCCTCCTGGTCCCTAGTAAACTTTTTGGTTTTTCTGGATTTGAGTTCAGTATCAAGCTTCCGTAAATCTGAAGCCACATTATTTAATGATTTCTTAAAGAATGGTTCCTCCTCATAAACCCTTAGTTTGTTGACCAAAATATTGATTTCCTCCAATTCTTTATCAATGGCCCTGTTGTGAAACTTGAATAACTCAACAACAAATGCCATAGTTGCTTCTTGTTGTATTTTAGACCATTGTTGATTAAGTTCGTCATCAGCATTTGTAACATGGGGAATAGTGCGTATACGCAACCCCCTTGGAGTGATTCCTGCAATCTGGTAAGCTTTAAATAATTTGCTGTGCCAGATATTAGATCTGAGTGATCTAAGATGCTTGTTTAGATTATCAAAAAGCATACCACAATTGGATTCTGAACCAACCAAATCAGACCCCCCAGTGTTCCCCCCAGGACTTAATGAACATCTTTAGGACTCAACCAATAGGATGTCTGCTTATTGTATATATACAGCTTTGTATGTCATGACTTTTTGTACACTGAAGAAGGCTGTGCTTTGCCAGCCGAAACCGGTTTGTGACTGCTGCAATTGCTGTGATTATGTTCACTTAATACAAGATTTTTATTCCAGTCACTGTTTGCTGGCTCTTATTTTTTTGGTTCCTTAACAGCTGGTAGATCAAATGTGGTAAGATTAATGTTCTGAAAACAAATTTTACTCCCCAAAGCTGAAGCCATTCTTTTCCTGGGTGGACCAAAGTGGGAGATGCCATTCAGAAACGGACTCTTGGCCTTGTGGCTAGGAATGGCTCCACTGGCAGACTAAGACAAAAATATCTGACAAGTGCACCTTAAATGATGAATGTGTCGGCCTTAAGGTAAAACACTCTGTAGAACCACATACACCTATGCTTCTTTTGAACCCTGGTCCTTTTAACACCAGAGAGAATATTTTCCACTTAAACATTTGTCCAGTATTTACTATCAGCCAGTAGCTTCGTAGCCTTTCTCATTTTTTTGCATGTCCTCAGACTAAAGGTGCCCAAAGTAAAACGAGGTCAAATCTTCCATTCAGTTAATCTGACTGTTATCAGGATTGGCTGCTCCAGATACTACATAATTTCTGTCAGGAGGCCCACATGCTGGGCAAGAGAAGATGTTTCTTCCTTATCTGCAGAAGGGAGAAAGTGTTACCATGGCCAAAATGGGGCAATCAACATCATTTCCAGCTTCTCCTCCATTATCTTCTAAATCACCCTTGAGAGTAAGGTTACTGGAGAAAATGTATACAGAAACAGACCAGCTCAATGCACACATCTGTCTTGTGTGGGGCTCTGGAAATGAATTTCCTCAGTTGTGTGTCCTCTGGGAAGACAATGTTTCTGGTACCTCCACCTGACTGTATGTTCCAAGAATTTATCTCTGCCAAGCATCCAATCATGAGGATTTGCTGCTGTTCTGCTTGAACCATTTGCCAGTGAGTTTTCCCAAAGTGAGCATGTAGGAGGCTCTCGGGGCACCTGAACTGCATGAGTTTCCTCCCAAACCTGCATGTCTGGCCTGCAGACAGGACAAGCATGTGTGCCCTCTTACTTATGTACCATGACTATTGTATTCTCGGTCACCACATGCAGGGCCTCTGACTTTCATTATGGCATGAAAAACTTGAAAACCTGAAAAATTGCCATCACTTCTCTTATAATGATATGCCACTTTAGATCAGCATGGTTCCATCACTCATGTACCTTGAAGTACTGGTTATGTACCCCCCCCCCCCCAAAGGCTACATCCAAAGTATCTAATATTAATGTCAAAGTGGAATGCAGATATCTGAAGCAGATAACCTCATTCTCTGATACTTGAATCATACAGATTCTAATTCCTTCCTCACATCCTGCAGTATTAGGATGAGACCCTACAAACTGACGGTGCAATAGGTTCATGTGTGTGTACTAGACTAATGGCCCTAGAGCCTTTACAAGCCTAGCCCATAGGATTACCCTGGCATCGTGCCACCCGAACCTTAGTTCCTAGTGCTTCTGTCGAACAGAGCCACTGGAGTGATCCCCAGGGTGAATTTTGTATTTCCCATCCACTCAAGATTTCTCTTGAAGAGGGCCAGTGAGGCGCTCCACTTGACATGTAAGGGAAGTCTTTTCCATAGCATGGGCAGTCTCTGGGTTATGCACTTGTCCCTCCAGCTTGTTCTGTTGATTGTGGTAATGAGGTTGAGGTCTCTGGAGTGTGTAGTGCAGAGGGACTGGGATTTCTTTAGATGTAGAATTTCTGTCAGACATGGCTTTGAAAGTCAAGCAGAGATCGCCTCTAAGTAGGCGATATGAGACGGAGAATAGTTGCAGTTTTCTGAGTCTGTCCATATAGGACAAGTGTTTAAGGCCTAGGATCCTCTTTGTGAGGTACTTTTGCGGCCTCTCCAGGTGTTGCAGATGTCTAGTGCAGTACATGCCAAATGAGGCATTGTACTCAATGACTGGCCTAATGAGGGAAGAGCAGAGAGAGATGATGACCTTTTCCTGGATGCAAAACCCTTAGTAATGAGATGTGTCACACAGAAGGACTTTCGGACCACAGTGGCAATGTGGTGGTCAAAAGAGAGGTTGCCGTCAATCAACCTGTGTTCCCAGATCTCTTATGATGCCTTCTGTGTTCAGTGGACTACCATCGATGTGGTAATTCATTGGAACCGGGTTTTTCTCAAAGGGGATGATGAAACATTTTTTGGCATTGAGCTTAAGGCCATGGTTCTGACACCAGTCGTTGGTCTCAGTGAGGCCTTTCTGTAGGATGTCAACATCACTTGGGGAGTTAATTATGGCCCCCAAGTTGCAACTGTTTGCGAACTTAGTCAGCCAGAGTCCATTCGTGTTGGCCTTGACTTCAAAGATGTAGATACCAAACAGGAGAGGACCCCAGACCGAACTCTGTGGGACTCCATTTGTGACTGGTCGGCAGTCTGACTGGGTCAGCTACTTTCACAATGTGGGTTCCATCTGTGAGTTAGTTTGCAACCCACCTAGTACTACAGGGGTTGATGCCTAGCTTAGTGAGTTTTTCTAGGACTCCTGAGTGGGGAATGGTATCAAAGGCCTTGGCCAAATCAAGGTAGGCTGTATGAACCACCTTGCCTTCACCCACAGCTCTGGTGACTGACTCAAAAAAGTCGACCAGGTTGAGAAAAAGCATGATCTACCCTTCACAAAACCAAACTGTGCGGGATCCAGTTTGGCGATTCCCTATATCCTTGTTTATTAGGTCCATGATAATGCGTTCCATAGCTTTGGGCGATAGTTCCCAGGGTCTGTAGATGCTCCTCCTTTGTGGATAGGGATGACTGTACCAGTGTGCAAACTGATAGAGACAAACTCTGGGGTGATGCTGTGACTGAACAGGGCACACAGGTGAGGTGCCAGTTCACTCTGTAGTTCATGTACAATACAGCCAGGGATATTGTTGGGTTCCATGGAAGCTGTATTCTTGGCCTTGGACAGTGCTGTTTTAATCTGTGCATCAGTAATACTGGGTGCCTGGCAATCTACTGGTATCGTGATTGGTCCTTTGGGGGGGGGGGTAAAGTTGGCACCGAATCTGTCTGCCAGTATACTGGCAATATCTGTTAGCTTGGTATAGGAGGTGTCATTCTGCAACAGCTCCGAGCAAATCTGGGTATTGCCGTGGAGATTTTTTACAAAACTATAGAAGGCCTTGTGGTTGTCTTTACTATCTGCTGCAATTCTTTTTTTGTAGCTAGCTTTAGAGGATTTGATTATATTTGATCAGGAGTCACTGCAGCCTGGGCAATGAGACCAAAAGGATGGTGGAATCCATGAATAATAAAATACTTAAGAACTCCTTCACTGTGATTTTTCCCTTGGAGTCATGCCCTGGAAAAAGTAAAATAATGCTGCCTCTTTCACCTTGGTGCACACAGCTAGCAAATCCAGCATTTCAGATGAGTTTTGCTGTCACAGTATGGCACTATGCTACATTTCTATACGAGGGATAACTTTGCATAACAGGCTGGATGAAACTACTGCTCAGAATATAGGAGTACTAAGTTCTCATTGTGTCAAGTAAAAATGCTATAAATTTCACCAGAAGAAAAATATTTATATAATACACAAGTTATTTAATATATATATATATGGATTCCTATCAGATCGCCGAATGCTCATTTGACCGAAACTCATTTCACCGAGACCAAATGACTGAAAACTCATTTCACCGAAAATAGTACAGGCAGTGTATATGCCCTTTTCCCCACTGTAGTGCGACCCTGGAGTTGGAATATATAAGTAGGGGAGGTGTGGGGGTCGTAGCTCCCCACCTAATGTTGTTAAAAACTACCAACTTACCTAGTTAATAGGAACTGGACAGTATAAAACTAAGCTATGTGGGTGCTATGCCCCCCACATCCCCTTACTTATATATTCTAACTCCAGGGTCACACTACAGTGGGGAAAAGGCCATATACACTGCCTGTACTATTTTCGGTGAAATGAGTTTTCAGTCATTTGGTTTCGATGAAATGAGTTTCGGTCAAATGAGCAATCGGCAATCTGATAGGAATCCATATAGATATATATATATATATATATATATATATATATATATATATATATGGTAAAACAAGTCCTGCTGACTAGCTGTGCTCAACCACAAAAACAAGTAGCATGAACCAATAAAAAGCAGACGGCAAACAGCAGTGTAAACTCCAAATAGACTTTTATTCGAACACAGGTGAGCACTTTCATGATAAAATCACATCTTCAGACCAAACAAAAAATCAGCAGCATCTCAAATATTTAAAATGCAATCAATTAAATATATACCAATAAAAAAAATTCAAGTACAAAAGCCATGGAAATTTAAAGGCAAAGCTTTCTTTTAAGACACAAACCATAAAAGGCTATTACCATAAACACATATAGCAGTACACTTACTTAAGAAGCTTTCTTTCTTTCAGAACTGGCTTAAGAGGTACTGATTCATTCAAACCTGCATCTCTATGTGATGATAGTTTAAGAATCCATCTTAATTCTTTCCCTTTTGTGACATTAGTTACATCACCCAACTTAAAACCTGCATAAATTATTACTTCCATAAACTTAAACCAATGGTTAGTTCTTTTCTCTAGTATATGTTTGGCTAAGGCACTATAACTATGTCCCATATTGGCACAATAATAATGGTCTCTAATTCATTCCTTCAGTCGCCTATTAGTTTTTCCTATGAACAAGTCACACAGGAGGTAGCAGAACTAGTTGTTCTAATACTAGGTTGCTGTAGTTTACTTGTGTTAAGGAAACTAAGCTATTTTTTTTTTTTTTTTTTGATATAAAAAAAAATTGGGGGCTGCACTAAAAAACTCACATAGAATAGGATCAGAAGATAAAATATGCCAATTTTTTGTAATAATATTTTTTATATCTATGTGGTCAGTACTAAAAGTCAAACAATAAGCTACACTGCTGTAATTATTATTATGAGCAGCCTTTCTTGTGTTTTTTTACGTGAAAAAAATCGGGTGTCCACTACTTTGTCTAACTTGACCCTTTCACATGCTTTACTAACTTAAAAAGGTGCCCCCTCCCAACTATATATACTAACACTGGGATTGCACTACAGTGGGGAAAAGGACATATACCTTTGACTTGCCTTATAGTACTACTTGTCAGTGAAATGAGTTTCAGGTGAAATTAACTTCTGGTGATTTGGTCTCAGTGAAATGGGCGCCAGTGAAATGGTCTTTCAGTGAAGTGATACAAATCCATATATATATATATATATATATATATATATATATATATATATATATATATATGCATTGTACATATTATGGGTTTACATTAATTTGTCGGAGTCATTTCCACTAACCTTTCTTCACTGAACAAAAACCACTGAATGTTCACATCCATGAAAGACTTGTACAGGGAAAAGAAGAAGTTGGCCAACAACAGAAATTTGCCCTTTTCCCCAGTGTAGTATGATCTCGGAGTTGGTATACATATCTATATATATATATATATATATATATATATACATATACACACACACACATATATATATATATATATATATATATATATATATATATATATATTTTTATACATACATAGTTGGGGGGTGGGGGGCACAGCCCCTCCACTTGGGTGGGATTGATGTACTGCTGTGTATGTTACAGTCGTAGTGTTGACCAACTGCTTCCTTTCCCCTTTTAAATGTTTTTTCCATGTGAACTTTCACTGAAGTGAACGTTCGGTGGTTTTGCTTCGAAGAAGAAAGGTTAGGGAAATGAATCTTTGAGAAATTGAAATACAGTCATATATATATATATATATATATATATATATATATTTTTTTTTTTTTTATATAAATATAAATACACACACACACGGATTCACTTCAGAAGCTTGAAATACTGAAATCTCGAATTTTAGTATCTCGAGCCCAAAAAGTGGAATCCACAAAACAATGAAAACTAAAAACAGCGAAATTCAAAACCTCGAATACCGGAAGTTTTGAATTCCGCAGTTTTACTACACACACACTATCCACCACACAAACACAAACAATCACTCTACTACATGAAAGCAGGGGGGCAAGCCACAATGCACCCCCCCACACCCTTCCTCCTTAAATATTCTCACTCCGAGGTCGCACTACATACAAACACACACAAAACATCATCACACAAGCTACTTTCTCTTCGCACATACACATAACAGCAATAAAATACACTGACACACACCACAGCCCCTACCCAAACCCCTTAACTCACACACATACTTACCTGAATACATGACCATAGCGGAACTTTAGAAGCGCGAAATTCAAAACCTGTGGATTCGGCTTCTTGGGCTTGAAATACTGAAATTCGAGATTTCAATATTTCGAGCTTCTGAACGGAAAAGTACAGTTTTGTACCTACCATAAATGTAGATGTTCGAAGATCCACATTGCTGCAGTCCTAACACTTGGGTAGTCCGCTGTCCCAGTCGGCCCGAATACCAAAGTATAAGGCTGACGTCGGTCAAGGCGCATTTGTCTGACATCAGGACGTCAGGGTACAATGCGCATGACCATATCCTCAGTCTTTTCTTGCCCCAGATGTCAGAAGACCCTAAAGAAATAAGGCCAAAACCAAAAACACAAAAACACTCCTGTACCTAAAATATGTACAATATATACAAATGTACAAAAATAGAACCTCACCCACACAACCACCCCTAAACACAGAGGGAAGGAGGGAGGTGGACTGCAGCAATGTGGATCTAACATCTACATTTATGGTAGGTACAAAACTGTACTATGTTCTTCATCTCACATTGCTGCAGTCCTAACACTTGGGTAGAATCCCAAAGCAGAGGTAAGGGAGGATGGCTAAACTATAATGAAGCAGGAGCTGCCAAAATGCCCTGCAACACAGCAGTGGCAAAACCAGCCCTGGACTTAGAATAGAGAGGAAGGTGGTAATGCTTGGAGAAAGTATGCACTGAACTCCAAGTAGCTGCCTCCAAAATATCCTTAGTTGCCACCCCCTTTAGAAATGCTGTTGAAGTGGCAGTAGCCCTAGTGGAATGAGGCCTAATCCCAGCTGGAATATCTTTGCCATGATGGGAGTAACAGAATGCAATGCAAAACCCAATCCACTTAGATATAGTTTGTTTTGACACAGGCTTGCCCTGAGAACTCAAAGCAAAAGAAACAAACAACTGCTGAGACTGCCTAAAATCCCTAGTCCTGCTTAAATAATAACGCAACTGCCTGTGTACATCTAAAGTGTGCAAAATCTTTTCCCTATTTTGGGGATCTGCATAAAAGTAGGCAAATGAATAGTTTGGTTTAAAGCCACACTAGAAACCACCTTAGGCATAAATGAAGGATTAGTGCGTAATGATACCCTATCCTTATGAAAAATCAAAAAAGGCTCCACCGCCATAAGGGCCTGCAATTCAGAAACCCTTCTTGCAGAAGTAATGGCCAACAAAAAAGCAGTCTTCCATGACAAGTATTTCAACTCAGCAGTAGGGCTCAAAAGGTTGTAGAGTAAGTTTCTCCAACACAAAATTGAGGTCCCAAGCAGGAGTAGGAGCTCGTGGGGGTCTTATATTCTTTGCCCTCTAAGAAATTGCTTGAACAAAGGATGAGAAAACAATGGTGGGTCACAATCATAGTGAGCTGAAATTGCTGCAGCATGAATCTTAATGGAAGAGAAAGACAAACCTTTGTCCAATAGTTCAGTAAGATATTGAAGAGCCACACTCAAATTAGGCTCAGAAACATCCAAATCCTTTGCTGCACTCCAAAATAAAAATCTTTTCCATTTTTCTGCATACACTTTACGTGTACTAGGTCTTCTGGCTTCCATAATCACATTCAAAACTTGTTGAGGAAGTTGAGACCTGCTGTGGTTCAAAACAGAATATGCCAGGCTGTTAGATGAAGAGAGTGAAGCTTGACATTGAGTAGATGACCGTCCCTCTGAGACAAAAGGTGTGGAATCAAAGGTAAAGGCCATGGAGGTTTTCTTACCAGATTCCTCAGTAATGGGTACCAGTGTTGCCGAGGCCAATCTGGAGCTATCAAAATCATCCTTGGCTTGTCTTGTCTGACCTTTAGGAGTACCTTTGGGAGGAGAGGCAGAGGTGGAAAGGCATACACATGAAGATTTTCCCAACTGAACGAAAGAGCATCCACTTTCCAAGCTGTGTGATGATAACTTTCAAAACTTTGGCAGCTGGTGGTTTAGTGGAGAAGCGAACAGATCTATGTCTGGAGTTCCCCATGACACTGTCAATTTTTGAAATACATGAAGATCCAGTTTCCACTCGTGGGGATCCATGATTTGCCTGCTTAACACATCTGCTAAGGAGTTCTGTGCTCCTGGCAGAAACCTTGCCTGAAGAGTAAGCTGCAAGCTGAGCGCAGTCTCCCACAAAATCATTGCTTGCCTGCATAGAGGATAAGAATGTGTTCCCCCTTGCTTGTTGATGTACCACATGACAGTTGTGTTGTCTGTTAGAATCAACACTTGCCCTGGAAGAAGTAACTCCTTGAAAGCCATCAATGCAAACTGGACTGCTAACATCTCCTTCATGTTGATATGTAGATGCTGTAGTCTGGCAGGCCACTTGTCTTGTATCCACTTTCCATTCAGATGAGCTCCCCAAGCTATGCCTGAGGCATCTGTCGTTAGAATCTGACTCGCCTCTGGCCGGGTCACAGAGAGTCCCTTGTTTAGGTGACATTCCTGAGCCCACCACAAAAATTCCTTTTGAATGCAAGGTATTATGTGAATGACAGTGTCCAGATCCTGGCAGTGCTGTGTCCATACATTTTTGAGATACCATTGTAGCTTCCTCATATGCAGTTTGGCATTGGGAAGCACCAGAATACAAGATGCCATGAACCCTAATGCTTGAAGGACTGTCCTTGCAGTCAGCACGGACTGATGAGATAGTTGATGGAAGTAAAGGGATAGACTCATTTGTTTGTCCGGGGTTAACAAGGCCATCTGGGCTGCTGTATTCAGTCTCACACCCAGAAAGCACATGTCTTGAGAGGGTACTAGACTGGACTTTATTTCGTTCACAGAATACCCCAGGCATCTTAGCACTGCTATCACATATTCCAGATGCTGAAGAAGCTCGTCCTTTTCTTGAGCCAGAATCAGACAGTCGTCCAAGTAAGGATAGATTTGTATTCCTTTTAGCCTGAAAAAGCTACAACTGGAGCCAGAACTTTTGTGAATACTCTCAGTAGATAAGCCAAAGGGCAATGCAGAGAACTGATAATGGAATTTCCAGCTCAGAAACGCAGATACTTCCTGCAACTGAGTCTGATAGGCACATGAAGGTAAGCCTCCTTGAGATCTAAAGTTACCATCCAGTGATCTTTGCCCAGCAGAGGTAAAAGCTGTTGTAACGTCAACATTTTGAACTTGGGAATGTCCAAATAAGTGTTGAGGATAGACAAATCCAAAATTGGTCTCCACGTGTTCCCCTTTTTGGTACTAGGAACAGGCGAGAATAAAATCCTAGGCCCCTTTCTGGCACAGGAACCGGCTGAATGGCCCCTATCTGGAGCAACAGAGAAATTTGCTTGTGAGCCTCTTTTCTTTGTAGAGGAGGAATGTCTGGCATGCCTTTGAAAGGAGGCAAGGTATGGAAATAAAACCTGTAACGTGGTGACGATACCCAATACCCATCTGTCTTGGGTAATAACACTTCAGTTTTCTTTGAAAAGTGCCAACCTTCCTCCCAAAGGTGCTGCCAGGCGAGAAGGCTCTGGCAGCTGAAAAGGCAAGTCATTGGGTCTGCTTACGAAAGGACTGACCCCTGCCCTCACCAGAAGACTGGGCAGGCGAACTGCCTGCTCTAGGCCTAAAGAACCTTGAGCTCTGCCCCTACCACGTCTAGATCTACCCCTAGACTGAGAATCATAAGAAGGATAAGTCCACCCCTTAGTAGGCCAATTCCTACTAAACTTTGGAGGCTGAACCTGCAAAAAATCTTTAACAGTCTGCATAGACTTAGCCTTGTCCTCCATTTTCTTTAAAACTGCGTCCACAGGCGCACCAAATAACACATCAGATTGTAAAGGAGCATCTAAAATCCTTGTCTTTACATGTTCAGCTAAATTCTGATCCCTGAGCCAGGCGTGCCTGCGAAGAACAGAACCAGTGGCTGCCACCTCGAAGAGGCCTGTACATCAAAACCACATTGCAAGGAATGCTTACCCACCTGTTCAGAAACATGAACTAAATCCTGCAACTCTTTACACTCAATACCTTCGAGCATCTACCTTAGACTTCAATTGTGAAAGGAGATAATTTTGGTATTTCAACATGTGAAACTGGCAATTCAAAGCCCTCATGGCTAAAGTGGAAGAAGTATACACTTTTTCCCCATCTATCCAAAGCCCTTGCCTCCTTATCAGAAGGAACAGGATTTTTAACAACAGAAGCCTTAACACCTTTAGGGCCCTGAGAAACAGTTTCTGGGTCTGCCCTGGGACTCTTAAAAGATACTTATGAGCTTCAGGCACCCTATAATACCTGTCCGGTTAACTGGGGCAGGAGGCAAAGAATCAGGGTTCAGGAAGCCTCTGCAAAACATCCTCTACCACATCCAGAACAGGAGGTATAGCTAAAGGCCTATGCTGGGGTAGAAACAAAATTCCTAAGCCTTTTCCTAGAATCAGAGAAATCTTGACCTTCCCATTTAAAATGCTCCCTCATGGAATGAAGGGTCTCTGAAAAGAAAAATCCTCAGGAGGATGTAGAGTCATCTACATCAGAATCAGAATAAGGAGGATACTCCTGCAAGTCTTAAGACTCAGAAGCCTCTGAACACTGCTCAAAACTTTCAAGCTCAGGTTCCACCCTAGGCCTCTTATCTAAAGAACCTCTAATCATAGTAATCAAATCTTCTGCCATTTTAAGCATATGTTTCTTAGGCAGAGACCCTGAAGAACTAGGGAGACCCCACTGAAGTTAACCCTGGCCTACCTCTAGAAGGAGCCTTGGAAACAGAAGGGAGGGCCTAACCACCTTAGGAAGGGAGGGAGAACAGCTACCTGAGAAGCCCCTTCAGCCTGGCCTACCTCCTGAGAGGACACATCTTGTAACAGTAAAGTCTCACCCTGAGAATCCAAAGGAACTTCTGGTAGAACCACCGGTTCTTCCACTAAACTTCGCTGCTTTGTCCTTGCGCTTTTCGGCATGTTGTAATTACAACGGCTCCCAAAAACTAACCTGGCACAATCTAATCTTCTCTTAATAGTGCGTTTGTTAAATCTAGCACAAGAGCGACAGCCAACAACGTCGTGCTCAGGCCCTAAGCAAGGTATACACAAGGTATGATAATCTCTATGAGGTATCTGTTTCCCACAAGAAATACAGTTATTCACTTTTTCTGACATCCGGTTAAATACTGAGGCAAGAAAAAAACAAAATATGCCAAACTTTGATTCGGTCTGAAACTCCGACTTCAGAAAATTTCAGAACGCCAACCTGCACTCGCAATACTGCTTCTGCATCGGACCATGCGGCAAAAAAGACTGAGGATATGACGTCGGTCATGCGCATTTGTACCCTGACGTCCTGATGTCAGACAAATGCGCCTTGACCGACGTCAGCCTTATACTTTGGTATTCGGGCCGACTGGGACAGCTGACTACCCAAGTGTTAGGACTGCAGCAATGTGAGATGAAGAACATCCATATATACACACACAAACTTTTTTATAATTACATATATGTATATAGTCTATATTTTTAAAAGAAAGTGAAAAACTCAAAGAACCTGGTGTCTCACCACCTGGTGTGTGTGTGTGTGTGTGTGTGTGTGTGTGTGTGTGTGTGTATATATATATATATATATATATATATATATATATATATATATATATATATATATATACATACAGGTCTACTTTGTTTTTTCAAAGTTTCAATACTTTGGAACCCATATGGCTGAGACCATGCGATCAAAGTTTTGAAACTACAATAAAACAGTAAAAGAACACAAAAAAGGTTACCTTCACATTTTTGCAGGTGGGCAAGCCCCCCTTAACCCCCACACCCCCTGCTATTTAGATATGCCAACTTCAACATTGCACTACAGTGAGAAAAACGGTACATCTCCCATTCCACACTGCATGGCAATCTCAATGCAAAGTGTTCGAGGTTTCAAAACTGCAATAATATGGTCTCAGTCATGGTCATGGTCTCAGTCATATGGGTTTCAAAGTTTTGAAACTTCGATAAAACAAAGTAGACCCATATATATATATATATATATATATATATATATACACACATCTATATACACATACATACATCTATATACACACACACACACACACACACACACACACACACACACACACACACACACACACACACACACACACACACACACACACACACACACACTATATACTTTCCTCTACATTTCTCCTTAAAAAATTTATGTACAGAATGCCACGGATAAAATGCCACACCTTCAACCAGCTAAAGCTGTGGGATTAGTTTCAAAGATGTAGTATACTAGAAGCTCAGAGTAGAATTGAACTCTTATGCACATTTTCTATCCAAACACCTTGTTGCTATTACATTAAGCTTTCCTAATGAAATTAGGGTGAAAAAACATAGCCATTGAAAGATAGGCCCAAGTGGCTTTAGTTCACATGCCTTTACTCCCGCAGTCTAATATTCCTCTTTATACACCATTTTTATTTTGGTTACTGTGACGACCCACCACTGGATGAGTAATCAAGGAGCCTCAACCCTCACCACTGGCACCAGTGGGGGATGTACACTGGGAGGATGACAAGTACACGCACAGTATTTCCAGATGCAGCTCTTTGCATCAAGTGCAATTTAAAAGAACAAGAAAACAGTCAGTATATACTTACAGTGACAGAGTTCAAAATCACAGGAAATATTTAAAACAGCATTGCAGGACAGTCCCAAATAAATAAAGTAAAATATCTGAACTAAGCTTTGCTATATTACTGACTATATTCAAGAGAATTACTATACCCTAGTTAACTTACTTAAGGGCAAGGTAAATGTGGTGAATTGATCTTCTAGTTGTTGTCAGGTCAAAGACAGAATACAGAATGCTTTCTCTCTCTCTAAGAGACTTTTTAAATTAATATCTCAAATATTACCATTGAGATAGCTTGCAGAAAGACAGCATTTCTTGTCATTTGACTATCTCAGATAAAAACCCCACTGCTGGAAGAAAGCAGCATTTAGCATCTACCTGTGAAAATACATAGACCTTAGATCTTTGGCAGATACTAGAAGTCATAAAACAATTAATATTCCTTCATACTCAAAATAGTAATTATTTCACCTTAAAGACAATACAGAAAACTCCCTAGTTTTAGACATTGTGTCTCCTTGCTGCATTGAAACTGAAAGATATCTTTTAATGTGTAGCCATTAAGTGATTTAATTTCAGTTATATTTCTGAGGTTTTGCTGGACTGAAGTTAACCTCCTGTGTTCCATTTAAACAGTAAAAATACTGCATGTACATTTCTGTTCTATTCAAGTAGGGCACACTGTGGATACATTTCTAGTACTTTGTAAAAATCTTTTTCAACACACATGTGTTCAAACAAGTTGCATATACACATGACATACAGTTCTAATACAGTTTTAACACAAGCATCTTATATGGATCATGTTGATATTCACAAATGACATAATTATTTACAAAATTCCAGATAGCTGTGCTATCCCTTTGTCACAGGAACAATGGTGAATTTGTATCCAGTATGATGGCTACAGTAGCCAAAAATATCTTAAGAGTTGTCAATACAAGACAAGTGAAAATCATCTATATTTCACTAGAGCAAATATATATTTTTCAATTGTAACATGCTGTGGCTACAATGCCATTCTTTTATGAAGTGGGATGAAACTCAGAGGTGAACACTGTTGGAAGTGCTGAAGTTAGAATTGCAATTCTTATCTGTGTTTTGTGGTACTCTGTTATTATCTTAAAGTTTCACAATGAAATCTCAAACAGGACAGGGAAATAGCCTTTCAAAGTCAGGTCTCAGTGTTTAGTTCATGCGCCTTTACTGCCACTGCCTGACACTGCATTACACCCTTTCCATTGTGTGTGCTATGGTGAACTTCTATCTGTATGCAGAATATGACAATAGCCTACAATTCTTCTTTTATAGCCCTGTCAATATACAAGAAGTAAAAAATCCTTTTTATTTCTGCAGAATACAGAAGATTTTTTTTTTTTGTCATCGGACTGTGAACTTCATAAGAAGCTAAATTATATACATCTTTAGAGCTTCTACCACCTGCCAAGTGCATTTTATAGCGGAGGCAATAGCATATTACGAGAAATTTGTAATTAAACTTCACATGGTTATACAGAAACAGTGATTTATTGCTATATAAGTCTTATTTAGTCATTTGGGTGCTTCTTTTTATTTGTTTCACCTCCCAATCACCCCCAGTTATCCCCCAAGAAATATCTTCAACTACTCCACTGCCAATTACCACCAAAGAAGGTTGCCACTGTGCTCTATAAAGCTAAAAACACAGCTTCAGTGGGGCCTGTGAGTATACCAGGTTGCCTCAAACAGCTTACATCAAGACTTGTCAGGCCCCATTAAGATCTCTATTTTAACAACAGCCTCAGGACTGAAGTGCAGAACAGCAACAGTCATCTCTCTGCATAAAGAGGGACTATCTACTGAGCCAGGAAATTACAGACCCGTAAGTTTGACTACTCTTGTATGCAAGGCCATGGAAACAATAATCATGGACCTGATAAAAAATGACATAGGAGACCATAAAACACTGGGCCCAACCTCATTCAGCTTTGTCAAGGTTAGGCCATGCCTAATGAATCTGCAGGATGTCTTTGAGAAAGTCACCAAGGCCATGGATGAGAGCAAAACAGTACATGCTGCCCAATGTGACCTGTACAAGGCATTTGACAATTCCCAACTCAGGTTTTATAAATAAACTCACAAAACTGGGCATACATCCCTATGTCACCAGATGGATAATCAATTTTATCACAGCCAGGACACGTGGTTAAAGAGGGTGAAAACAAATCCATTAAGAGGCCAGTTACTAGTGGGGTGTCATAAGGCTCAGTACTGGAACTACTCCTGTTTGGAATACAGTTCTCTAAAGTTCAAGGCAAATGTGGAAGGCCTCTGGTTGACAAAGTTTGCTGATGGCTGCAGGCCGGGGGCAATCACTGAATCTCTCAGTGATGCAGAAATCCCTTGGGTGGGTCTCCATCAGACAAATGATTTGTGCCAAAACCATGACTAAAACTAAATGCAAAAAAAATGCATTAGTATATCTTTTGGGAAGTCAAATACCCCTGCAAATTACAGCATCAACAGCACACCCATTAGAGTAGACTGAGAGGAGAGAGATCTAGGTACACAAATAGACAGTAGCCTGAACTTTGACTGCCATGTGGCACATTAGTGAGGGAATCCTTTTATGTGGCACAACTGATAAGTACAGGTATGGTATCCAGATACAATGAAATTATAGTCTCTCTGTACTCAGCCCTTCATTAGACCAATACGGGAGTACAGTGCACCACTTGGCATGTACTTGACTTGGCACTTAAAGTAGCTGGAGTGACCCCAGAGGTTCCTCACATAGAAAATATAGGGTGCAAACAACATGAAGTATGCAGCTAGATTAAAATCCCTATCCCTTTACATTTTCTCCTAGCAACTATTAAGGGGTGACCTATGTCTGACCTACATGGCACTCACAAATCCAGTCCTGATGAAGCTGCCACATATCCACAAATCACCCAATCTAGGGAGCTAAACTTAGTCAGCTACTCAAATAAAACATGCTGGAGAGACAGATATGCGTGTCACAGATTGCCCCTTCTTTGGAACAGGCTTCCTATTTACATTAAGCGGATCTCTTCCCTGGCCCCTCTTCAAATACAGTTTGGATCAATGGATGGGGAATCACAAATTCACATCTGGGCTAGTGTCTATGTCCCTTATGGACAGGAGCAACCTGTAAGATACTCAATGCACAGGCACAAATCCATGCCATCCCCTAGGGTGCATATATTGGACAAAATTTGGTTATAATTGCTAGGCTTGTAAGGGCCCTTAAGTCATTAGTCTAATAATCTCCTATGAAAGCATAAAAATGCATATTTATTTTTTTATGGCTAACAAACTCAATGTGTATCTGAACTGCATTACCAATCTATATTTTTGGAATGAGAAACAAAAATGATATTCTTCTAAGAGAAAAAAGTAGTATCTGTCATTGTATATGTTACAGCAAAATAAGCATATTTGACATACTTTTACTGGCATACACACATGAAATTATGTTTGTCTAGTCTACCAATAAGTTATTAGACTGTAAAACAAAAGTCAGGTCATCAAGGAGTCTTGTTCCAAAAATCCATAAGGATACCTTGAAGCTGTGAAGAAATACCATTATTTGAAGTTAGTCTAGCTTTTAACTCTCTACAGAGTAAATAAAAAATATATATATTAAAACCATAAAAATATACTATTGGTGAAATTTCAGACGCAGGATGAGTATGCATTTCTGTTTAACAGTGAACTTTTAATTTTTTGCATGTTATGGCATAAAATGACATTTTTTTCAAAATTGAGTCATTCTGTTATTTCTGAGGGTAGGAACCCAGACCAGACTAGCTGTATTTTAGTTAATATCATTCCTTTTAAATTTCCTAAATAAATGTTGAAGCATTTTACAGACACATACCAAGAGGAAAATAGTCAACAGTAGCCAGCAGTCTGGGAGTAGAATTTTTGAAAATGCTCAGCTGTTAAAGGACTAATACTCTTAGGTCATCACAAAAGTGAAATAATTTTTCTTACTGACTGAAATAATACATTGCCCAGTAGGACTAAATTTAAAGCAACCTACCATATTCTACTAGATCACATTGCTCCACACTCCCTAAAAGACAATGACCTACATTTCAAGCGAAGATGGACTTCAGAGCAGGCCTAGACACAATCCAAGCAAAATTAAACAAATAGAAGCAGCAGTCCTCAACAGCAGAGTAGCTTTAAAAACAGTTTTAATAAAAACAGCAAAACAAAGTATAAAAAGGTAAGCTCTTTCGCGGATACTCTGCTTCTACAGATCATTATATTCAAACAACAATGCAAACCAATATTTAAATAATCCTCCAGCCAATAAAATTTAAGAACAAATCACAACAGTACTGAACCAATTAACTCACTCAACAATGCAGACTTCTACTCTTCAAGGGAAACAATTATTGAAACCAGGGTTAAAATTTGCCCTAAAATCTATGATCCAGCATAGTTCACATAATTCTGTTTCATTGCTTAAATCCCCATCTCTAATATTTTCACAAAATTCTTAACACCAAAAATTTTAAAGTGTGTCATCTCTATCCAATATATGTTGAACTAGAGCATTGATAGATTTCTTGTTCTTAATGTCAATACAATGCTCTAAAATCCTCTCTTTCAGGGTCTGATTAGTTTTACCTATGTAAAACTCTTCACATGCCACACACACAGCCAAATAAACTATATTTCTAGTGACACAATCTGCATAAAAACCAAACTCAATAATTCTCTGCATTCTAGGATGCCTAATGGAGGTCACACATCATATAAATTTGCAGACACTACAAGATCAACAGGGATAGGTACCCTTATGTTCTGACGTAATCCTGGCCCCTGACAACTGTTGTCTATAACAAACATTGTTTCAAGGTTTTATTATTCCTAAACCCAAACCTGGGTAGGGATCCTAATGCTTTATTCAACTCAAGGTCTGTCATAAGGATTGGCCAATTCTTCTTAATATCACACATCACATTGATATCACTAGAGAAGGTCAAAATATTCCTATGAGCCTGGTCAATCTCAGTAGAAGGTCCAGATCTGGTTATATCTCTAGGATTCTCTGAAAAATATGGTTTGGCTACAGTGTCCCTATTTCTAAGTACTTCGTTCAAGGCCTGTTCTCTCTTTTATTGTAACCTCTAGCTAAAAAATCAAATTTTTAAGTATTTAGAACCGCTTCAAGTGTTGATTCTTCTGTAGGTAGCCTCACAACTCTAAGAATCTGACTCTTCACAACATTCCTGGGACACAGCTAACAAAACTCTTGCTGCTCAAGTGCACAACACAGATAACACCACTACCATTGTGCCTGATTTAGAGATTTCGTCAACAGGAAATACAACTAGGACAAAGGCACAGGGCATTTCCAGTGATCCTGAAGTATTAAGACAATATTTTCAGTCGGTTTAAGATGACCAGACAGGTGAAAGAGAAAGCAGAAACATGAAAAGGAGAGGATGCATCAGAGATGGTTATAGCAAGCTCTCCGTTGATTATTTCCACCTCCCCAGGACAGCGTAACCATGACACTGAAGTTGCTTGCGGACAGCAATCAGTTAGGATGAAGGTTAGAGCTGAAATTCCTTCTACTTCTAAAAGTTTGAGGCAGCCTGATGCACACATTTTTTTAGCCGTACTCCTCCCTACAAACAAGGGATACAGGAAGGACCACTCTCACAGCATAATAAGGAGAGGGAGGAAGGGCTTGAATGTTCAAATGGATCAGGTGGGGCCATCTACCATGAGCAGAAAACATGTGACTTAGTGTTTTAATTTGTCTTCTTTCTCCTTGACTAATGAACAGATTAAATTATTGAACAAAGGGTTGTCTTTTGTACCGGCTACCCGAGCTGACATTACAGACGTTATCTTAGAGCTGAAGTTATTTGCCAGGCAAACAATGACTGATCTAATGTATCCTAGTAAAACTCGGAGACCTAACTTTTTTTAAAAAAAACAAGTGTTTATACACATGAGTTTAAACCTACACTGCATTGTTTTGTTAACCTTTGTGAAGATGATATTAGACGCTGTTTGAATGAGAGACAACATTGTAGTTTTTATAATTTAAGTCATAAGGAACAAGAAGCTTTGAATCAACTAGTTAACACACAGCACCTGAAATAAATCTACATATCAAGAGAAGATTGTGAATATGTTGGATAATGCTAGCACATATGTACATCTGTTTAAATTTCAAGTTAACAGACTTAATAGAGTTAATATTTATCTTTATGATTTATTAATGCCGAATTTAATTGATTATGACTTGTTCAGTTACTTCACAGTAGAGCATCCTAAAATTCCTACAGTTTAAGGTTTACTGAAAATACATAAAAATGCTAGTGACCCCCCCCCCCATTTCGGTCTATAGTCTCTGGAAAAGGATGGCTCACTCAGCCTCTCTCTATTTACGGTGACAAATAGTTGAGGCCTATTTTAGACACTGTAGATACAGTGCTAACATATACGTAACATTTTCTGGAAGATCTTTATGCATGTTTGTAACTCGATGTTAATTCATTTTTCACTGTAATTCCCAATGATGATGGGATTGAAAATATTAAATAATTTTAACCACACGCAATGTTTTCTCTAACTCTAAAGTTATGCTAATCTGCACGCTACTTGAACTAATATTAGAGAACAATGTTTTTGTTTATGGTACAGAATATTTTTCAAAAATGGTTGGGGTGGCGATAGGCACATCATGTGCAAATTCATATGCGAACATTGTCCTAGCACATTGGAACAGCAGATGATTTTTAGTGATTCTCGTTATAAAGTGTATATACTGTTTTACAGGTGTTTTGTTGATGACATTTTCTTGGTGTGGAAAGGTCCTTATGATGCTTTGTTAGCTTTTGTAGAGTCTTTACATGGTATGACCAACTTTTTAAGGTTTAGTATGAAATCAATACTGAGATAGATTTTTTAGATGCAACTGTCATAGGGACATTTTTGGGAAGTTGAATACAGGTATTTACAAGAAATCTTGCAAGAAGAATAATCTTCTGCATAAGGCCAATATGCACCCGAGACACATTCCCAGGAATGTTCTGAAGAGTCAGATTCTTAGAGTTATGAGGCTACATACAGAATAATCAACACCTGAAGTGGCTTTAAATACTTTAAAATTGGATTTTTTAGCTAGAGGCTACAATAAGAGAGAGAGAGAGAGAACAGGCTTTGAACGAAGTACTTAGAAACACGGTCACTGTAGCCAAATCATATGTTTCACAGAATCATAGAGATATAACTAGATCTGGACCTTCTACTGAGAATGATCAGGCTCATAGGATTATTTTGACCTTCTCTAGTGATATCAATGTGATGTGTGATATCATTAAAAAGAATTGGTCAATCCTTATGACAGACCCTGAGTTGAATAAAGCATTAGGATCCCTACCCAGGTTTGGGTTTAGGAATAATAAAACCTTGAAACAACGTTTATGTTATAGAAAACAGTTGTCAGGGGCCAGGACTAGGTCAGAACGTAAGGGTATCTATCCATGTCAATCTTGTACTGCATGCAAAATTTACATGGTGTGTAACCTCCGTTAGGTATCCTAGAATACAGAAAATTACCGAGTTTGTTTTTTATGCAGACTGTGTCACTAGAAATATTGTCTATTTAGCTAAGTGTCTGGCATGTGAAGGGTTTTACATAGGTAAAACTAATCGGACTCTGAAAGAGAGGATTTTAGAGCACTGTAATGACATTAAGAACAAAAAATCTAGCAAAACTCTAGTTCAACATATATTGGATAGAAATGACGCACACACTTTTAAATTTTTGGTGTTAAGAATTATATTAGAGAAGGGGATTTAAGCAATGAAACTGAATTATGTGATCTATGCTGAATCATAGATTTTAGGGCAAATTTTAACCCTGGTCTCGATAATTATGTTTCTCTAAAACCTGTCCTGAAGAGCAGAAGTCTGCGTCAATTAGTTAATTGGTTTGATGCTGTCATGTGATTTGTTCTTAGATTTTTATTGGCTGGAGAATTACTTAAATACTGGTTTGCATTGTTATTTGAATATAATGGTCTTAAGAAGCTGAGTATCCATGAAAGCGCTTACCTTTTTATACTTTATTTTGTTGTTTTTATTAAAACTGTTTTTAAAGCTACTCAGCCCTTGAGGACTACTGCTTGTTTGTTTAATGACCTACAGTTACTCTCACTTTGTGACCACTCTCCTGTAACTTTTTCCTATGTTAAACCGTATAAAAACTCTAGCTAAAACTAATCTTCTGAAAAAAAAATGCTGGCACTAAGACTGTAGTACTTATAGGAGAAACTTTCATCTCACTTCCAAGTTGTATAAATCCAATACAAAATATTGGATTACTAAAGAACTAAAAACCTTAATTAAAATCATGGGGAATATCTGTCAAGAATGGAAAAAAATTCCAAACCAGAATAAGAAAAACTTGAAGAATCTACATAAAAAAGCTAAAGGAAAGCATAAATCTTTCAATTTCCAGTCACTAAATGAACTCCACTGAGATTGATTCACCTCTGAAAACTGATCAAGTAAACAACTGGAGAGACCTCAAACAAAGAATAAGTACAAGATGTTGCATTAAATGTTGCATTGGCACCCTGTCTGCAACAGATTTTCTAAATGATTTCCAAAATGACCAGCAACTCTTCCCTCCTCAAACACTGCCACTCCAACAGAACCACCTTTTCACCCCCTTTTCTTTTCATTTTTTTTTTTTTTTTTTTTACAGAAAGTGAAACTCAGACCAAATGCTTGGTGTCTCACCACCTCCCTCTGATGGACATTAGCCATGCTTTATTATATTATGTCTGGATCATCTATGGTACCGTCTTATGCCACATCTTCAACTTATTTTTCCGCAGCAGCACTATTCCGCTTGCATGGAAGCAAATAAGAAGTTATGTACCTACCATAACGTTCCATGTTAGTTGCCTTCTTCTCGCCTTCTTTCTTGCTGGATGGGTTCGAAGCCGATCCCTCGGCTCCGACTCGGCCTATACTATAGCTCGAGAGCTATTTTTACCGGCTCGAGGCAGCCCTATATCCCAGAATACCATGCGCTAACTCCCCAGATTTCGTTGGCAGCTAACACACAGTATACATATATTATTATTACCAAATATTGTCTCCCTGCTGGTAACACTAATGATACGGGGTAACCGTAAAGGACTGTATAACATGAAAGAGAAGGACTCAGAGACCTTCAAGTCTGTCCAGGCTAGGGGGCAGGAGGGAGGGATGCAAGAACGAAGGCGAGAAGAAGACAACTAACATGGAACGTTATGGTAGGTACATAACTTCTTAATGTTAAGTTGTCATTCTCGCCTTCATTCTTGCTGGATGGGACAGTGTCCCTAGCACCTTGGTCCTGGGTGGCTCAATGGAACAGACTCCTGAGTACGGTGGAACCAAAGTCAGCTCTATTTCTGGAGGCTATATCAAGTTTGTAATGGGTAATAAAAGTATGTTGAGAAGCCCATGTAGCAGCTGCACAAATGGCATCTAATGGTAACCTGGCTTGAAAGGCTGTTGAGGTTGATAGTGCCCTAGTTGAATGAGCCTTAGGTCTAGACGGGAGTTGTTTGTGTCTCAACTGGTAGACAAAGGTAATGATGGATGTCAACCATCTGGAAAGAGTTACCTTTGATACTGGAAGTCCTTTCTTTCCTTCAACATAAGAGAGAAAAAGCTGGTCTGACTTTCTGAATTGTTTTGTCCTGTCTAGGTAATACCGCAGCTGGCGATGAACATCCAAGGAATGTAATTTCTGTTCAGCCCTGTTTGAATAATCCGGGAAGAACACAGGCAAGTCAATAGTGTGGTTCAGATTTGATTCAGAAGAAACTTTTGGTAGAAACGAAGGATTCGTTCTGAGAGTTGCTCTGTCTTTATGAAAAGCCAAATAAGGGGGATGGACAGACAATGCCTGGAGTTCCAATACCCTTCTGGCAGATGTTATAGCCACCAAAAACAGAGTTTTCCAAGAGAGAAGTTTGAATGAGCAAGAAGCTGCAGGTTCAAAGGGAGGGAGAATTAATGATGTTAGAACTAAATTTAAATCCCATTGTGGAGGATCCTTAATGGGAGGTCTGAGCAAAAATACGCCCTTGAGGAAAGCTTTACAGAGTTTGTGGGACATAATATTTGTTTCCGATAGCCCCACATGAAAATTGGCAATGGCCGCCAGTTGCAGTCTGATAGTGGCAGACGACTATCCTGAATGAAAACGCTCCGCCAGAAAATCTAGAACTTTATGAATTGGAGCATTAAAAGGATCCATGGACCTAGCTTCTGCTCAGAATGAAAAACGCTTCCATTTGCTCGCATAAGTCTTCCTAGTATTGGACTTATGGGAAGCAAGAATGATATCACGGACAGGAAGAGAAATGAAGGGAAGCCTGGCTATGGTTGGAAGTGGAGCAACCAAGCTGTGAGGTTGAGGGAACGAAGAGACCGGTGCAGCTTGCCCGTTAGATGGGTCAAAAGGTCTGGAAGGGATTCCAGATGCCAGGGCTGTTCCAGTAGATAACGGTGCAGGAACGGAAACCATACTTGTCGAGGCCAATAAGGGGCAATGAGGATCATTTCGGATCTCAATGCGGTTGCTTTCTGAATTAATTGCGGAATCAGGGGGAAGGGGGGGAATGCGTATAGAAGACCCCAAGGCCAATCGTGGACTAGAGCGTCTCTGGGGGGACGGCCTGGTAAAGGGAAGAGTGTGAAGAAGTCGAGGCATTTGCTGTTTCGAGGTGTTGCGAGAAGGTTGCAGCAAGGCTGGCCCCACTTCTGAAAAATTCTCTCTGCTGCTGCTAGATTTAGAGACCACGTGTGAGGCATGAGAATTGTTCTGCTCAGTCTGTCCGCAATGACGTTGGACCTCCCGGGGATGTGCGTTGCCATCAGAAACCATTGAGAGGAGATCGCCCACTGCCAAAGTCTGAGTGCTTCTCGACATAGGGGGGTAGGACTTTGTTCCGCCCTGCTTGTTTATGCACCACACTACAGACATATTGTCTGTTTGAATTGTTATAGTCCCGGTAGGAAGAGAGTCCTGAAGGGCTTGCAACGATAAAAGCACTACTCTCATCTCCAGGACATTTATATGCAGGTGGCATTCTAATTGTTGCCATGTGCCCTGGACAGTCCTGCCCTGATAATGCCCCCCTCCACCTGATCAGGGAGGCATCCGTTGTCACCGTGGCAACTGGACGGGGGAGAACAAAGGGTCTGCCCTGAAGAAGTTGAGGGGAGACCATCCACCAGGAGAGGTGTCTCTTGCAAGATGGGGTTATCAAGATGTTGTGAGTCACTGGGAGGTGTTGAAAGGACCACTGAGAAAAAAGCATCCACTGGAGAATTCTCATGTGGAAGCGAGCTAAAGGAAGGAGAAGGATCGCCGCTGCCATGAGGCCTAATGTTTTCAGTACTAACTTGACTTGAATTCTTTTGGACTGAAACAGTAACTGAACATTCCACCGTATGTCTGTCACTCTCTGAGGTGGTAATGTTGCAGACATTTCTCTGGTGTTTAGTACGGCGCCTATAAAGTTTATAGATTGACAAGGCGACACAGGATTTTGCAAAATTTATGGAAATACCTAGTTTGTTGCAAATGTGAATGGTGTAATCCCTGGCTATTATAAGATGCTGTTTGGTGGTAGCAGTAATGAGCCAGTCGTCTAAATATGGAAACACCTGGAATCCTTTTTGTCTCAGGTGAGCCGTGACCACTGCCAAGCATTTGGTGAACACCTGGGGGGCTGTGGTGAGACCAAAGGGCAGGGCTCTGAATTGGTAATGACTGGCTCCCAGCTGGAAGCGGAGAAACCTTCTGGAGCACCTGTGTATCTTTATATGATAGTACGCGTCCTGAAGGTCTAATGAGCACATCCAGTTGTCTCTGCCCAAAAAGGGTAGAATGGACTGCAGTGTTACCATCCGAAATTTTGTCTTCTGCACAGACTTGTTCAGTCTGCTGAGGTCCAAAATGGGTCGCCAGTCTCCTGTCTTTTTTGGTACCAAAAAGAACCTGGAGTAGATTCCGGATCCTAGCTAGTCTGCCGGGACTGCCTGGATGACTCTTTTTCCTAACAGCTTTTTTTATTTCTAGCTGTGCCTGACCCCTTTGTCCGGGTGGTACGTTTGGGAGGGGTCTTGGCGATTGGATCAGAGGGGAGATGAAGGGGATTTTGTAACCCTCGGATATAATCAACTGTACCCAATTGTCTTGAGAAAGGAATTGCCAGGCTTCCGGGTACAGAGATAATCTTCCCCCGACTGCCTCCGAAGGTGGACAGTCGGGCAGCGTCTCAGGGATGCTGAAAGGATTGGTTAGGGAAGGATTCCCTGGAACCCTGGTTCTGTGGACCCCCTCTGCCCCTGGGGCGACGTCTATTATTATTCCCCCCTCTGCCTCTGGGGGGAAGTTCACCACGAGCGACTGGAGCGACTCCGTGTGGTTTGCGGAACCACATCTTTCCACCCTTCTGACCTTTAGGGTAAGGTCTAGATGGTGTGGAAAAGTGGACTCCCACGGCAGAGAGAGTCTTACCATCTTGCTCGCACCTGGTGAGGGTATTCTTCACCTGAGGTCCAAACAACTCTGAACCATCAAAGGGGGTGTTGGTGAAGGACGCCTTGAAGGGATCAGCAAAATTACAGAGTTGCATCCAGGCGTGACGTCTCAACGCAACACCTGTGCCTGCGGCCCTACTCGCTCCATCGGCTGCATAGGAGATAAGCCGCATGGAAGAGTTGGCAATGGAATTCAGGGTAGCCAGCTGGAAGCTAATCTTGTCCTGATACCCCGCAGCAGAAGGATCCTGTATGGTTTCACCCAGTTCTTTGAGCAAATCTCTCTGAAGGCGGGTGAAATGACAAATAGTTCAGTGATCGCATGGCAAAGGTCGCTGAAGCAAAGGTCGCTGAAGCAAATGTCCACTTGCCGTACCTGTCCATGGTAGACATACAAACCAAAACCGCCAAACAAACTCAAAACGAAAAACCACTAAAGAAGCTGTCTGCAGGTGGTGATAAAATAAATCCAATGTATACCTGCTATATCGTGATTACTTTCATCCAATGGATTTATTTTATCACCACCTGCAGACAGCTTCTTTAGTGGTTTTTCGTTTTATTGTACCTGTCCATGGTCCTAGACTCTTTGTTCGTAGGATGAACAGGTACAGAAGGATCAGCTAATTCCTTCTTAGTGGCCTCTGCTATCACCATAGCATCTACCGAGACACCTTTGGTTAGAAATGGTTTGTCCTCCGGAGCAGAAATAAATTTAGAGGGTCTCCTAGGGGTAGGTTCCATTGAGTCAGGAGCTGCCCATGCCTTTCTGGCCACTACTTCCATCAGGGGGTCGAAAGGAGGAGACACCCAGGAGGTGGAAGGGCGAGACCCAAAAGTGTCAAGGTAAACAGACTCGTCCTCGGAGGGTTTAAGGGTGAATTAATTCCCCCTCTGTTTCAGGATCTCTAGGATGTCTGAAAAGGAGACATCCTCAGAGGGGGATCTCGGGGGAACCCTCCAACTCATCCAAGTCGGTGTCCGAAGTGAGAGACTCAGGGGAGTCTAACTGCTTCCTCTTGCACTTTTTTTTCCTAGGGGGTTCCCCTGAAGCTTCACGGGAGGCCTTGGAGGAGGAAGAGACACCCAAAGTGGGTACCTTACGCTTTGGATCTCTGCTATCAGTTGCAGGAGGATGGCCAGAGATCGTAACAGGCACTGTACAGGGAGGAGCTGAAGAACCCAACCTTGGAGCAGACACTGTATCCAGCACGCTCCTCATCACCTCGAAAGCCCCCCTATCAGGCACCAAAGACAGTCCCAGCTCCGAAGACACCCGAACCGCCCCTGGCACCGACAGGGAAGGCTCCGAAAATGATGTCGGGGCCGAACTAACCAGAGCCAATGCTCCGAGAGGGAGAACGGGGTCGGACAAGGGTCTGATGCCACTCGCCCCCTCGGAGCAGACAATGGAGTCTCGGCGCTCGGACCTCTCCACGGACGGTACTAATGAAGAGGTCGGAGCCAATGACGCCGGAGCCGAAGTTGGAAGTATCGGCTCCAACGTGGGCAAGGTTACAGTTCCGACAAACTCCGGCTCCGAACTCGACTGGAGAGTCGGAGGAGGAATCGAAGGCGGTACAGATGGAGCCACAGTCTGGTGAGATGGGCTTTGAAGCATTTGGGCCAGTGCCTGAGATTTTATGAGTCTACTGACCACCTCTCAATATCGTGGTTGGAAAGCCTAGACGACCTGGAGGAATGAGTCCTATGACTCCGCTCCGATAGGAGGGGCGATCTTGGAGCCGATCGGATGGACTCTAGTGAGGGAGATCTAGAGCGCTTGTGCGCTAAAGTCGGCTCCGATACAGGTTTCAGAGCGGATACGGTCTTGCTCATATTGGCTCCGACTGGAGCCGATGTCGGAGCAATCTCAGATTCGCCAGCCCTCTACTCAGAAACTGGAGCCGAGGGTTTGGCGGGCTTAGATGACTTCCCCGAGCCAGACTTGGACAGGGAGTCATCGGGCTTCAATAAGCCCCTCAAAATAAGTTTATTACGACGCTCCTGCAGGACTCTTGAACTAAACCCGTGACAGACGGAACAAGAGTCCTGCAGGTGCAAAGGCCCCAAACAGTAGACGCAAGAAGTGTGACAGTCTGTCAGAGACATTTTCTGACAGCACGAGTCACACTTCTTGAATCCCGAGACCTTAGCGTCTTTGGACATTGCCCTAAGGACAGTAATACAGTCAGCACACACACTCACTTGCTTACACCCAAGGGGGAGTTAAGGGGGCTGACTAAGACCACAACACACACTAACGGGTGGGGGTAAACAAAAACTAAAGCCCGTAGGCCCGATTATAAAAAATTAGCTAAAGGGGTGGGTAGGGCTTAACGAAATATCACTAATAAGTAAAACTAAATCGAAAGAGAACTAATGTAAGGGGCTAAACTATAAACTATCCCAAATTCGAAGACTTAATGAAAAAATTTCTTTACTGACCTAAGCCGGTAAAAAAAGGCAACCTTGCAGCGAAGCGGCAAACGAGATCTGGGAAGTTAGCGCATGGTATTGTGGGATATAGGGCTGCCTCGAGCCGGTAAAAATAGCTCTCGAGCTATAGTATAGGCAGAGTCGGAGCCGAGGATCGGCTCCGAACCCATCCAGCAAGAATGAAGGCGAGAATGACAACTTAACATCCATAGTTAATCCCACTCTAAAGTTCCCAAACTCTCCTTCACTAGATTTTTCTGGCCCATTTCCATTCTTCTAAACTCTACACTACCTATACACAGAAATACAAGATACTATCCCCACACCAAGATGATTTTGGATGAAAAGATGCCCAATGACTGCACTGTATACCTTTACTGATGATATTTTTTTAATGTTGACAACAGAAATTTACTATGTTTAGTCTTTCTTAACCTCATCAAAACCTTTGTGCTAGTTGATCAGAACTTCTTACTTTCAAGCTCTAATTGCTTTAGGAATTCTCCAACAGAAGCAAAACTGTTACCTGTAAAACAGAGAGCCTATCTACTACTAGACTCCCTTGTTTTTAGACTGTTAAAATGAATCACTCACTTTTCTAGCTTGATGCTTAAAACCCTAATCTTAGACATGTCAGCTTAGATTAATTTCTCCCACAAACTGTCTCAATCCAAACACCATAGACAAAACTATATGTCACAAAACAGTTTGCTATTCAGTGACCCAATCCTCTAGGACTCTCTCTTCCTTCCAAATTGAAAATAATTCAGTCATACATTGAATTCAAATAAAATTTTTAAAAATTTCTTGTAAAATATGTAACATGTACCTCCTTCCATACTCCCATTAATTACCCGAGCAATGCTTTTCAACCCCAACTTAAAAATTACATTACATTTATTCTATATAGCTCATGGTACACTTTTCTTCAGTTTCACCCCTATCCCCAACTTCCCTCCTTTTCTTTTTCTTCCACATAGCTCTTACTGTAAATTCTGTATACCTCCCTCAAAATAGCAATTTTCAACCACCTCATAATGCTACACATGTTCATAGGAGGTTACCAGGCTAATGGTCCTAGGGCCTTTACAAGCCTAGTCATGTTATACCAGTGTTCCTTAATTGACCTTGATTAGACAGTTACTTGCAGAGTGAGTCTATGATCAGCACCAACTGCCCCTGTCCATGAGGGACATAGGTGCTACCTCAGGGTGAATTTACAGTCTGCCATCCAAATGCCTTAGGTTGCGATTAAATAGGGTTACTGAAGTGCTCTACTTCACAAGAATTGGAAGTTTATTCCAGTGGAGCAGCAATCTCTGTGAGATATTGTTACATAATTTACTTTATTTTTTTCCATAATATAGACATATACAGAATAGCATTAGTCCCCTAACTAAATGCACTACTGGGAGGGACTGTTCAAATACAAGTGCAATAAGTGTAAAAAAAAGTGTTTTATGAAATGAACTTACCACAAATTATTCTTTGCCTTAATGACTATAATGCAATTACACTGCTTTGTGAAATTGTTAAAAAACATTTCCTTATAATGTTTGCAACTGGGAGTGTGTCAGCATGGTTTGTGATGTAAAATGCTTGAAACTAGGATTGTGTTGGTGTGGTTTGTTTTCATTTATTTAAATGCATGATTGCTTATTTAGTAAGTGATGGTTTAAGAGACATATTTTTGATTAAATAAAGGCAGGAATTGAATAATTTATGTAATATTGCTTAGGTTATAGGATATATAGCAATATATGTGAAGTATAAGGTTTGTTATGTTAATATAATTTGATTACTTGTACATGAATGTAAATTTACCTATGTCACAAATGATAATTCAATAAAGGTGCTTGAAAAGAAAAAGTGGAAATGTTGAATAATGTGTCCCTTTATTGCAGGGATTCTACTGTGTTTGGGAAATATATTGTATTCACTGGGCTGGCCTAGAAGTAGTTAATCTGGATCAGTGATATATACCCCAGTAAAGGGGAGAGAGGAAAAAAAAAACTTGCACATCTAAAAGACTGTTGCTGCAGGAATCACATACCTCCCACTGGCATGGTACCAATCAATGTACCTACAGGTCCAAAGATGAGTGGGGTTGGTAAAAGGCATGAACCTACAGGACTGCATAAACAAGTCCTGCCCCTACACTGATAAGCAAGTTTATAATGTCTTGAAAAGGTATGGAAGGAAGGCCATGCAGCTTCACAAATGTAAATATCTACCTACACACACACACACACACACACACACACACACACACACACACACACACATACTATATATATTTATACAATGACTCCCCATTAATATTTCAAAACGTGCATGCTGATTGGTCAGCATGCACTTTGTAAATCAGAGTTATAGTAATGGAAAAAGGTCCGGTTGCCCGGACTTTTTCCATTAGTGTAACTCTTTTTTACAGCAATGGAGAACGCAAGATCTCCGTTGCTGTTTAGACACTGTTTTGCTACTGTTTTGCTATGTTAAAGGAGTTTAACATAGCGAGACAGCTTTTAAAAAAGTAATGGAGATCTTCCTATCTCCGTTGCTTTTTTTAAAGGTGTCTCGCTATGTTAAATGGGTTTAACATAGTGAGACAGCTTTTAAAAAAGCAACGGAGATTCTCCGTTGCATTTTTAAAGCTGTCTCGCTATGTTAAACTCCTTTAACATAGCAAGACGCTTTGTAAAAAGCAACGGAGATCTTGCTTTCTCCGTTGCTTTTTTCAAAACTGTCTTGCTATGTTAAATGGGTTTAACATAACGAGACAGCTTTAAAAAAGCAACGGAGATTCTCCGTTGCTTTTTTAAAAGCTGTCTCGCTATGTTAAACTCCTTTAATATAGCGAGACAGTTAGTAAAAAGCAACAGAGATCTTGCTTTCTGCATTGTTTTTGCCCACAGCTCTGATGTACTGCGTAAGCATACGCATGCGCAGTACATCAGAACTGCCGCAGAATACCAGACAATTGCGAAAGGGCAGCAAGGAGGCATTATACAATGCCATTATTTAAGAAAAATATATATTTTTTTCTTAAATAATGTCATTAGATATAGCAATAACTCATTTTGGTGGTAATGCTGGATTTACCCACGGTTGTCTTTGTTTGGCCATTTGGGCTTCGCCCTCGTGACCAAACCAAACAAACCGTGGGTAAATCCAGCATTACCCACACCCAGGCGTGGGTTATTGCTATAATATATATATATATATATATATATATATATATATATATATATATATAACAAGGCCACACTAGTAGCCGTTTCTCTGGTACAAAGGAACCTAACCTCAGTCAACTTCATGTAATACAGACAACAGCTGAAAAACAATACAATGGCTAGCCTTTTTGAAAGTGTCTGTCTGGTCATTCGTAAACCTGCTTTCCTTTTCTGAAGGAAGCTAATAAATCATCAGTCTAACACATTTAGTTTGCACTGCATGACACCAGAGGGATTTATGGACAGCCATGTGATGCAACATTCATTTAGGTATAAAAAAGGAATCCACTTTAAAAGATACATTATCCTTGTGGAAGACTGTATATGTATCTTTATACACCAAATGTTGTACAAACCAATAACCTAGTTTTACATTAACAGCTGAACAAGAAAGAAAAACACTGACCCTTGTCTGGGTATTGAAACTTTGACCCCCCCCCCAACACAGAGGATGGTTGTGTGTGCAAAAATCACAGTGGTTTCCTAGATGAAAAAAAAATACTCTTGAAAGAAATAGGTACCTAACTTTCCAGAGGATCTCTGTAGGTCCACTGCTCATGACAAGTGCACAGAATATGCATGTGTGGGGTCAATGTTTCAATCCCCAGGCAAGAGTCAGTGTTTTCCTTACTCATCTGGTTCTTTGTACACTAAAACCTGCAGTTCAGCAATAATTCAAGCTAATGGCAACTACAAAAAGTTTTTAATAATTTACATTTGAGGTCTACAGAACTAATGGACTCAAAAGGAGTTAAGGTTAATTTCTCAGTTATACAATTCAGATCCCAAACTGGAACTACTAGATGTCTGGGGAGAAATCTTAACCGTAGACCACCCATCAAAAATTGCTTAACTAATGCATATATGGCTATAAGACATTTTAAAGGTAAACAAGCAAAATGGCTAATGGTAACTCTGACTCAAAGATGGGGAAGATCAAAAGGTTAACCTGCCATGACCAGAGAAGTTTCTAGCCACCAATGAATGTCATGACACATTTGTTTGAGAAACTGGAAACATTGTAGGAGTCAGACAGGACCACTAGAGTATCCACGTGTGGAATCTTGCCAAAGGAAACAGACAAACAGAAGTAGCCATATGTCCAAGGAGGCAAAAAACTTAGGACACCAGGGGTTTGCGAGCATGAAGAATTTGAGAATCATACAAAAGGAGATTTTAGTCTTGAGTGTAGTAGTCTGACTGTATCCAAATGGGAACTGCTAAATTTTAGTACTTAAACCGGTACAAGGCTGGACTTTTCATAATTCACTGGTATGTCCAAATGCATACAAAGCTGGAGTAAGGAATCTCTGGCTTTTATCAGGGACACCCTGATGGAAGCTGCAAAGAACCAGTAGAGGAAGATCTGGAACCCTGCAACCTCAGTCTACTTCTACTGCCATGCATTTGGAGAACTCCCTGGGAACTGTGGCAAGACCAAGGGACAGTGCTCAAAACTCATCATGACTAGCTTCCAACCAAAAGATCAGGAAAGGAGGTGGTCCTAGAAAAAATTCAGCCAGGACGCTAAAGCAACTAGGGGAGTGGACCCCGACAACGAAACATGAGTGTCCTTAGTGAGGAACAGGTTATGGTTACTAAGGGTAGGAAAATTAGAGCACACCGAATCTAAGACCAGAATAACGGGTGACTGTGGTCAAGGTGGCACTGAAGTATCAGACGTAAGTGAAGCCAAAGGAGCTGAATGTCGGTAAACCTTTGGGTCTAGCTGGCCCTTTATTAAAGACTGTCTGCACTCTTCCCCATGCTTGGGTTTGGGCCTAGCAGAATCATTTTCCTTAGTCGTTTTTTTCTCCCTGCTACCATGCTTCTTACTAAGTGAAAAAAAACAGTTGAGGGCTAAAGAAGGCCTTTCTTGACCAACTTGGCCTTCCTACCTGCCACAGTACAGCACCAATAGTGGTGCAGGCCTGACACTTGATAACTGTGTGCTACAGCCAAAAGAGATGGACTTATCAGTGTCCTGTGGGGAGGCAGCTCATGTCCATGCACTTTTTTTTTTAAAACTGAACATTTCTCCATAATGCAGAAGAATATACTAACAGAATTACAAAGTACAAACTAGCAACTAAACTACTACTTCTTCTACCAGTACAGCTTCTATTATTACTACTACTGACAAATGTAACACACACTAATAGAAAAAGTTAAGGAAAGGCTTTTTTTTGTTATAGAAGAAACCAAACCTAAACTCTTAATTATGTACACTAAAACACTGCAAGACTGAAACCCTAACATGATACACCAGTCTACCAGACTACTTTATACTGGATCGCTGATAGGACCCAGGAGGTCAAAAAAGATGAGGCCACAGACTTCCAAGATGGGTGCACATTGAGTTACAACTTAATTCTAGCTCTCCCAGTGTGAAAACAGAAACTCAGCAGAGAAGGCAAGCAGACTTGAGTTTATAGTTAAATTTCAGTAATTGGCTAGTAAGTGTACTGCCTGGATTATCAGGAAAAAAGAAATAGAGGACCTGGAAAAAAATCAGCTACAGAAAGTGAGGAAGAAACACTGACTGGGGAAAGTTCTGCAGCTGTTCAGCAAAAGCAGTGCAATCTTCAGACATTTTAAGAATTTTATTGTGCTACTTGTACCCATTGTGATGCATTTTATATTGGAAAGATCGAGCGTAAGCTCAAACAGAGGGTCTATGAACATCAATATAACATTGTTAGGGCAAATAATACGAATGCTCTTGCAAGACATGTTATATTGTTTCCAGAGCTTAAATTTAAATTTGTGGTGTTGCAGAAAATTGAGCATAGTATTAGGGGAGGGCCATGGTATTTGAGGCTTGAGGAAGTAGAACTGGAGTGGCAGATACGAACTCTAGCATACATGTTTCCTGGGCTCAATGAACAATTATGCATTAAATGCCTTCTTAAAATGAAAGCCCTAAATAGATTAATTTATAGTAGGTAAAAAAGTTTTTCATCTGAATAATGGTTAAACAGTAAAAGCTAGTAAAAACTAGATAAATGCCTAGGAGTAGAAAAAAATTTTTTAAGGGCACACATATGGTATCTAGTTTTTATTTATTTGTTTACATTTATTAGGTTATATTTTGGAAGTTTAAAAAAATGTTCTTATATGTATAAACAATCAAATGTATTACATACAAGATTTTATACAATATCTTGTATTTTCAAATGTAGTTAAAATGGATAATATGATATGTGTTTTATTCAGCTTGCATTATATGTATTCATCATTAATAACTTGGCTTAGTAAGTTGGTTTATTTAATGTCTTTTTAAATAATGCCGTTTAAGTAATGTTTTTTTAAGTTCTTAATTGGATAATTTTTAAGGTCATTAATCAATTAGTATGCTCATTAAGTATGTAGAATTGTATATAAAACAAGTGGGGACTGTTTTGGATTTGTTTGGATTTGGTCTGAAGAAGCTGGCGTATTGCAGCCGGTGAAAGCGCTTACCATTCATTTGTGAATAAAAGGAGTTTTGTTTGGGAACCTCTACGCCTTTTTTGTGGATTTACCAGTTTGTATTTTCGTGTTTTATTCTTCAACCTGCAGGATGATACAAGACAAATGGACACAGACCAGGTTAAAATACAAGAAATGCTGATGGAGTACATCAAAACACACAATAAAAGGCTGGAAAAAAATGGAAGAAGATTTAAACAAATATACACAAGAGGTGGTGGTGCTGCTGTAGCGTTGTCGCCTCACAATAAGACGCTGTCCGGTTCGATTCTCCGCTAGAGCGTCTTCTGTGTGGAGACATGCGTGAATGGGCTTACCTTCATTGAAGGTTGTGCATCAGGCCTGGCAAGCCGGTACATAAAAATCAACTGCCAATCATTTGTGGACCAGATTTCCGCTGTGGCTACCCCTAACCGGAAAAGCCGAAAGACACAAACAAACACAAGAGGTGATAAAGTTGAAAAAATCAGAGATCGAAATGAAGAAAAGGCTGGCTGAATATGACACTGCTCAGGAAGAGATGTTTCAAAAATAACAATTAGAGGACAGAGCACATAAAGAAAACCTGAAATTTTCAGCTATACCAAAACCTGAGATTTTCATCTACACCAGAGAAACTGGAAGGAACAGACTGCATTAATAAAGCACAAATAAGAAACTGGACTGGTATTGCAGAGCAGGAGTTGTTAGTTGAAAGGACACATTGTGTGTATGGCTCCAAACCTGGCTATGAGAAGGCAACCTAGACCTTTAATAGTAAAGATGCAATCCTACCAGTAGAAGGCATTGATTCTGAAAAAACTGCGGCAGAATGACAAAGTACTAAAAATGAGAGACAGCAGAGTGTTTGTAGAGAATGATTACTCATTGTACACCAGGCAGAACGGAAGCAAATTTATTCTAATATTCACAGAATGTCGAGACACAGGTGTGAGATTCAAACTGCTGCACCCAACTGTCTTCAAAGTATTCTTCCCTGGAGGGACAAAATCATTGTTTGATGAAGTACATGCTGAGGAGGAAATACAAATGTTTGTCCAACAAAAAGTGAGCTGTGAACAAAGAGATTCTGCTTCTTGCTCTTCTGGTAACAAAGAGCACAGAGAAACTGTACCTGTGAAACCTTTTCCAAAGTTTCATCGGAAAATGTTGGGAGTGAAGGAAGGGAGCACGAGAGTTGCCTAGAAGAATTAAGAGTACATTGGAAATGAAGCAGAGACAGGAACTGGGAGACGGAGATGAACAGTAATAAAAACAATGTCCGATTACAATGCAATAATTATATTTATGAAATATGACAAAATCTGGAAATATTGGACTTTTTTCAGAATTTGTTGGACTTGTGGGGGGCTCTAAAGCATATGACCTACTTCATGTCATTAATGTGGGAGGGGAAGAGGAGGGAGAAAGTTACCTGTAAGTAATGCATTTTTTTTCTTACTAGTACTACTTTGTGGTATATGGTTTTCTTTCCATGCTATAAAGTAACGTCTTCTCAGCTATTTTTAAGTGTAATGGGGATTGTAAACAGGTGCTACCATTTTTTTCTTTTCTTTCTCCCTTCTCTCATCTTGTTCAGTTTTAAGAAATGCAGACAATGCAATGAAAAAAGATTGGTTAAAAGAGCAGGACAAATGAAAAAATATGTCTTTTCTCATTTTTGCATGGGGAAATGACTGGATTAAGGACCTTAGATTGATTTAATAACAAATTTTAAAAGCAAGCAAATGAAAAAGAATACTGAATATTATGAGGCTTTTTTCTAGCAAATACATGTAAGCGCAGTAGCCATTCTACAGCTGGTCATCATGTTTCCATGGAAATAATCTGATAAAGAGAAATTGGCTGACTGGTTCTCGTGTCTCCATGGAGACAACCTGATAAAGAGAAACTGGCTACAGGTTGGTGGAGAGTGACTGACTGAAAAAAAAAACTGAGAAGGGAAATTGGCTAGGACATAATGGTCCTTGAAAGCATTCAGGGGTTTTCCCAGCCGGGACAGCTATACAGAAAAGACAAAACCAATTAACACTTAGTAGAAGCACAGGCTGCACCATGCACCTTAGCATGTTTAACCCTTTTTAGGTTAATTCAAGTCTGCAAGTGTGGCTGTCAGTTTGGGACTTTTGTTCCCATTGGGAGGATAAAACTTCAGTATTTGAAGATGTACATACTTGTGTGTGGGTATTAATAGGTTTTTGGGAGTATTGCAGGTGTGTTTGTTTTACTGAAAAACCTCAAAAAGAAAAGGTTTTGTAAGATGTGACGGATGGATAAGACAAGAAACAATTGCATAAAAGTTCAACCTGTCAGTGTATGCATGTAACACAAAAGCTGGAACTAGACATTTAACACAAAAGGTGGTAATAACAGCCTTTTAATGCAATGATGCTTTCTGTCATGTCTTTAAATGTCAATGGTCTCAGAGATGAATACAAAAAAGAAAGAGAAGTGAACTATATTAACAAATGTATAGTACAAACTATGTTACAGGAAACACACATAGAAAGAAATGAACATGTGAATTTGAGAAAGGGTTTTCAGGATGGTTATTCAGCAGAATACCTGGGACAAAGGGAAAGAACACTTCTTCTATTAATTGCTAGAGGAGCTCCAACAGTGATAGAACAGGATAAAAAGGATAATAATGGCAGACTTGTGCTAAAGGGCTACTGGCAACTGAATTACACTGGCATGTATTTATATTCCACCTAAAACTGCTATAATGGAGCTTAAGAAAACTCTGGGAGAAATAATTAGCTTTCAGCAAGGAATATTAGTTATAGGTGGGGACTGTAATGTGATTTGTAATAGTGAAGATGTGTCTGGGAGGCCCAGAAGGGAAAGTATAACAAAGGAGGGTAGATTTTTGGAGGAATTTATGAAAATATTTGGCATGGAAGATGTGAATTCAATAACAGGAGTTTGGAGTGAATTTGCATATTATTCCTCAAGGTATAATTGGGCTAAGCTAGACAGAATTTACATTTCACAGGAACATGTGCATTTAATTGAAGGTCTTGACCTGTACCTAATAACTATTTCAAATCATGCACCAATAATAACTAAAATGAAAATACAGGGTAATGAAATAAAAATGAGACACTGGTGCTTTCCCATCTACCTGTTCAAAAAAGAAAAGAATAAGGAATGGGTAGTGGAGATTATTCAGGAGCTATTAGAGAGGACAGAAATTTCTTCTGAAAATATAGCTAGGGAGTGGGATAAAATCAAGATGGAGTTTAAAAATAAAGTGGAAATAAAAAAATAAGGAGCTATGGTCAAGAAGTAACAAGAATTATTTAGAGCAACTGACAAATGTTTAAGTACTGCAGAATAAGGGGACTCTCGCAGAACAAGAGGGGGATCAACTACAGAATGCTAAGCAGAAAGTAAGGGATTACCTCGATACTATGCATGAGTTTAGAAAGACTGTTATAGAACTGTTTTGATAACAGTAGAGCACAAAGTTTTAGCACGATGGCTGTGGCAGCGTTGTCGCCTCACAGTAAGATGCTGTCCGGTTCAATTCTCAGCTAGAGCATCTTCTGCGTGGAGACATGCGTGAATGGGCATACCTTCGTTGAAGGTTGTGCATCAGGGCTGGTAACTCGGCACATAAAAAATCAACTACCAACCATTAGCGGACTGGAGTTCCGCTGTGGCGACCCCTAACCGGGAAAAGCCGAAAGACACAACAACTCAGGCAACAGAAAGTAGAAAGGGCCATCACCAAACTTAGGGAGCCAATAACAAGGGAGGTAATAAGAAACCCTGTAGGGGTATTAGAAATATTTTGGAAATTCTATGAAAGTTTGTATAAAGCAAAGAAATACAGAAACCAAGAAAAGATATAAATGGAAATGTTTATGGGGGAATTATACATGCCAAGGTTAGAGGTAGATAAGGCTGAATTACTAACAGGATAGGAGGAGATGAGATAAAAATTGTGCTGTGTAACCAATCTACAGGAAAGACCCCAGGAATAGATGGTATTCTTGTGGAAGTTGGGAAGCTAAGAGGGAAAAACTGCTAAAAATGTGGAACGTTTTGTTTAATAGTATTTTAAGAGGATATGACGTACAGACATCCAGGAAGAAACCAGTGGTAGCTGTTAATACCTAAAGAGGGTCAAGATTCATCAGACTCTGCTTCATACAAGCCCATTTCAATTCTAAGCTAAGATTATAAACTGTTCATGTCTATAATGGCTACAAAATGACAAAAGTAATGCCAAAATTGATAGATGTGGATCAATGTGGTTTTGTGGAGGTGAGGCAAACATTTGACAATATTAACAGAACACTGATGAACCAGAGGGAAGCAGAACATAGGAAGATACCATTGTTGTTGGTGGGTCTTGATATAGAGTAAGCATTTGACAGAGTAAGCTAGGACTTTAATAAGCAGGGCAATGGAATTATTTGCATTTCCGAAAAAAAATTATAAAGTTGATTAGGACGATATATGAGGGATCGGAGACAAAAATTCAAGTGGGTGGGGTACTTTCTGATAATTTCTGCTTGAGCAGAGGAACCAGGCAGGGGTGTTCTCTTCCCCCTTTATTTGCATTATATTTGGAACCACTGGCAAAGAAAATAAGGGACTCAGAAATGTATTTGGTATTGTAGTTGAGAAAAGCTGGCTATTTGCAGATGATATTATTTTATACCGGACAAAACCAGAAAGAGACATTACAGTGTTGTGGAATATTTTGAGACAGTTTCAGATCTTTTCAAGATACAAAAGTATGGACAATAAAACAAAGGCAATAGCAGTAAGTTATGTACCTACACATGAATTGGTTCAGCAATATCCGTATTTATGGGGACATTAACAAAAATGAAGTATTTAGGAGTATGAATTAAAAATGATTCAGGTGTGGCAGTTAAGGATATGTGGGAAGAGACTAAAGAAAAGATAATCTAAAAACTGCCAAAATGGAAGTTTTGTTTTAAGGATATGGATAGCAAGATACAAGCAATCAACATTTTTTTGTTCCTTTAGTCTTACACACTGGTCAGGCATGGTTTTATCAATCAGAGAAGTTGTGGTTAGCAATTAATAAAGAGCTGAAGGACTTTACCTGGGTGGGGAAGACGGCAAGAGTTAAGTGGGATATGCTGATTTTTCCAGTAGAACTGACAGAATTGGGATTACCCTATTTGAAGAGGTATTTCAGAACTACAAAGTTAAGGCTCCTATACACATCACAAGTAGAAAATAGCGAGAGTCACTTTTTACCAGCTCGAGGCAGCCCCATATCCCATGACATCCGAACAGGTAATAGACTAGGCAGGCAGGGCGGGATGACTTTTGAAGTTGATTGAGATGCCCAAATGACAAAAAGATTTATTGTAATCCCTGGCTTGTATAAGCTGATGCCTGGTGGTGTGGCTGACAGGAGCCAGTTGAAGAGTTAATATCCAGTTGTCCTTCTGTAAGAAAGGAAGGGCAGAATTGTGAGAAGTGACCATTATCTTGTCTTCCTGACAGACAGACTTGTTGAGTCTGCTGATTGGTCTCCAGTCTCTTCTCCCTTTCCTTTGTGAATAAAAAGAACCTTGGATTCCGGCTCTGAAATGCATATCTATTGCTGCTGGCTGAATTTTTTTTGCAGTAGTTTTGAGACTTCTAACTCAATTTTCTTTAGACCGGTGGTACATCTGGAAGGGAATTTGAGGGGAAGGACTTTTGACAACTTAACATCTATAATTCAAAATGAAAAAGGGATGATGTTACAACAAGGAGAGACTGATATGTCGGATTCAGGCCTTTATGGAGAACAATGCTTTTGTTGCTTGGCTTTTCACGGTTAGGGGGTCACCACAGTGGAACTGCGGTCCGCTAATGATTGACAGTAGAGTTTTTTTTTATGGTACCGAGTTGCCAGTACGACGCCCAACCTTCAGTGAAGGCACGCCCATTCACGCATGTCTTTTGGAGGCCACTCGACCGCAGGGAGGACATGCAGATTCCACACAGAAGGCACTCCAGCCGTGAATCAAACAGGAGAACCTCTTGCTGTGAGGCAACAATGCTACAGCTGTACCACCAAGGTTTCATACCACTGCGGCTTCAAGAATATTATATCCATAAAGTAGCAGAAAGTATTCTAACAACTAACCCAACATGGGAATGGAAAAAGGAGATTTCTGCCGATAGACATGACTGTAATAAGGGATATAGACAATGGGCAGGAAAAGGCTGGAATTTACTGTAGAAAACTGACAAAGGAACCAATGTATAGGGAGTATATAAGTAGGGGGAAAGGTAACAGAATGGGAACAGGCCAAGAGTTATTTGGATTGCAGGTTAGAGATTGTCTTCCCTATCAAAAATTAATATCGGAGTATAGGCAAAGAGAAAGAAATGGGGCGGGGGTGGTCCTAAAAGACCGACCTGCACTGATAAGAGTTTTAGTAGAATCTAGAACAGAAGCTGTCATTAAAAAGGAACAATTAGCAGAGCATATAAAATATTGCATGACAACTATAAGAATCAATCAGAGGAGGTTAGAAAGGATTGGGAAGAGGGACTGGATAAGCAATTCACAAAGAAACAATGGGATGCTATATGCATGTCTCCCAAATAAGCAACAAAATCTAGAATTTAGGATTTTTTGCTTGGAAATGTTTACACAGATATTTTTATAACCCAAGTAGAGTCCAGAGAATTTTTCTTCGGGTAGACAGCAAATGGAGGTATAACTGGGAGGAAAGAGGTACTTGGGAACAGGTTTTCTAGGAATGTGGTGGGGTTGGTGGACTTCAATAATTCTCTGCAGGATGCACTGTCAGAGATGCTGGGTGGGTGGACTGGTATGATGAGGGAGATGAGTCTTCTGAGCTATGATACAGAATCATAATTGCATAGACATGGTAAGGCCTTGCTGTGCTTAATTATGGTGGCTGCCAAAAAAGTCATTACTAGAAAATGGAAATCAAAATCTAAACCAAATATATTAGTAGTAGTGAATATGGTAACAGAGATAAAACTGGAATTGAGATCTTTAGAAAAGGGTAGGAGCAAACTACATAGGAAAAACATTGGAACTGTGAGAACAATACATACAGGGAAGGAATGAGGTTTAAAACAAGGCACGACTTAAATAAGCTATGCAATGTTTGACTGAAAATGATTGGGTAGGTTATAAGTTGTGTAGAATGTTTGCAACTGGGAGGATGTCCTTATAGTTTGTGATGTAAAATGCTTGCAATTAGGACTGTGTTGGTGTGCTTTGTTTTCATTTATATAAATGTATGATTGCTTATGTCATAAGTGATTGGACAGGATTTGAATAATTTATATAATGGTGCTTAGGGTATGTGATGTGTAGCAATATATGTGAAGTTTAATGTTTATTAACATTAGTTAATACTCAAAAAATCAAGAATGGTGTTGGGAGTGGTAAAACGCCACCAATAAGATAAAAATATACCACTCTGTAGCCAATAATCCTACGACCAAGATGTAAAATCCAACATTTAATGCGTAAAAATACACAGTACAAAAAGTCACAAAGGCACAAAGCCACAGTAAAATGCACTCCAGATAAAAAAGGTCAAGCGCTTTCATCATAAGACTTCATCAGAACAATGAGAAATAAAATTCAACACTTATATACTTGCACTAATCCCCATTAATTGCTGTAAACGAGCAGTTTAGTATTAAAAATTTAGGATTGTTTGTTCGTTAGTCATAGGTTTCATGTCAAACAGGTATTTCTACTTTAAGAACTCGTTTACAGCAATTAATGGGGATTAGTGCAAGTATATATGTGTTGAATTGTATTTCTCATTGTTCTGACGAAGTCTTATGACAAAAGCGCTTGACCTTTTTTATCTGGAGTGCATTTTACTGTGGCTTTGTGCCTTTGTGACTTTTTGTACTGTGTATTTTTACACATTAAACGTTGGATTTTACATCTTGGTCGTAGGATTATTGGCTACAGAGTGGTATATTTTTATCTAATCTGTTAATACTGTTTGATTACTTTTGTATAAATGTAAAATTGTCTATATGTCATAAGTGATAATTCAATAACGGTGTATTTAAAAAAAAAATTAGGTGAGGCCGCCTCTACCAAGAGACCAGTCATTAGCACAGTTCCCCAGTGCTCAGTACTGAGCTGGCTCCTTTTTGGCATCTATTATTTCTCTGAAATGGAAGCAAATGCTGAAGGTTTATGGCTGACTAAGTTTGCAGATGATTGCAAGCTGGGGGTTATCACTGACTCCCCTGCAGCCACTTGCATTCTTCAAGAAGGCCCATCTCTGACTAACAAATGGTGCCAAAGCAATGGTCTTAAACTCAGTGCTAAGAAATGCATATGTGATGATATGAGGTTGTGCCATCTGTGCCAGGGAGAGTAGGGCAGTGCATGTGTAACATATGCCAGCATAGCAAGCTGGAGCATAATTTTATGCCATTTGATTATCACACTGATGTGTACAGATGCTTGTGTTAAACATCTATTTGTAAAGTTGCTTGTGTTAAAAATGCACTAACAGTGGGTCCTGCTGGACAGTATTATTATAACTGATTAAATATACATGTTTTACCAGAGAATTCTGGAAGGGAAGAAGTTAGTCTTAGTCCAGCTAATTCTGAAAAACAGGTTGAAAATTAAACGGGTTTGTTTAAACCATAAAGATTTTATCGTATAGGTCTGATTGCAGCCTGAGAAAAAAATGTCTGGGAAAACCAGGACTAGGAATGTTACTGTACTGTCCTTAGAGGTGAACTAATTGCTACCCTGGAAGGGTGGAAGTTTTTGAAATTGTTTTATAGCTTTCAGATGCTGCAACAAATATTAGCAAAGCTCTGGGTGTGTATTGTACCAGAGTCAGGTAACCAGATGTGATGTCATTCTATAAAGGATTTTTTTTTTTTTTTTAAGATATTAGTGAGAGATATTCTGGAACTCTTGCAGCAGCACTTTGTTTTTTGGAACCTGACAGGAAAGTTCTCTCACAGGTATCTCACACAACCTCACCCCTTATCTTGCCTTGCTGTAGTAACTTAAATAGGGAACAGTAATTATTTAGTCGGTCAGGAAAATAGAGTGAGATCAGTTAAGTATTGTTTTTCTGCATCTGTATGAAATCTATCCAACTGTGTTACTTTTTATATCTCCTGTGACTGAAACTCGTGTTTATTTTAACTAGCTATTCAGTATTCTCATGTTTTCTATTTTATTACTTATTATTAAACATTTCTATACCTTTCATTGTGACTGGTCTTTTAGAGAATACTCAACATCCTAAGAGTACTTGTGCTTATTTTAGTAACATTGTGGCTGCTCTTGAAAGCCTTGCTGCATTGGTCAAACTCTACCATTTGTATTAGTATTAATTTCACTCAGTATAACTGGGTACCGTTGTAAGAGCCTTAGAGTAACTGACTGGTGGCAGCATAATTACCTTATAGTCTGGGCAGAGGGGGCACAGCTGGTAGATCTGTGCCAGCCTTTCCCAGGTATGCGCGTGTGAGAAAATCAAATAGTCACGTGTGTCAGCTACTTGGAACAGGGACACAGAGCTCCAAAGCGGCTAGTATGGAGTCTTGTTTAGGGCCTGGAGAGAGAGTCCAGCCCTAGGACTGCATGGTGCCCCCTTTGTGCTCTTAAGGGAAATTGTGCTTGGTGCAGACAGCTGCATCTGAAAATACTGTGTATCCATTTTTGGTCTTAGTGGCCATTCCCCACTGCTGAGGATTGAGGCTCCTTGATTACTGGCCAAGAGTAGGGACCATCACAGCATAATTGTACACTTTAGGTCAACCATCCCAGCTAATTACCATGTTGTAAATACACCCCTAAGAATCGACCTAGTGGTAAGGGATCTAGGCACACACATACACAGTAGCCTTACCTTTGACCACCATGTGGCCTCAGTGGTGAGGAAATCCTTTTATGTTGCATAACTTATAAGTAAGGGTATGGCATCCAGGTCCAAAGAGGTCATTATCCCACTGTACTCCACTCTTATCAGACCACTCAGAGTACAATACTCCCTTTGGTATGAACCTGACAAGGCACATGCAGCAAAATACAGTGATTTCAAAGGTTCCCTACAAAAAGAATAAAAGGCATAACAAACCTGCCTTATACAGAGCACTGTGAAGCCCTTTCCATTTACTCAGTCTTCTATATATTGCTGAGAGGTGATCTATGCCTGACTTACAAGTCATCCGCAAATCTCAGATTTATGAATCTCCTACACATTTGTAAGTCAGAGAGTACCAGAAATACAAGGTACAGGAACCTGAATTTTGTCTGTGACTTAAACAGAACATGCTGGAGGGACAGATGTGTGTGTCACAGACTGCCCCTCCTATGGAGCAGGCTTCCCGTCAATGTGAAGCTGAGTTCATCCACTGGCCTATTAATAGTCTATGAAAAACTATAGAAATACTAAAGAACAAATGCAGAGGAGGCAATATGAAAGGCAGATATCAAGAAAAATTTATCTGCAGGAGCTCTTGAACCATAATCTGTCAGTGATGATGGCAAATTAAATCTGAGTAGAGGAGAGAGAACGAAGTTATGGGCATAGGAGGTGAATCTACAGGACTGAAGATTCTGAAGGTGCCAGTGCTGGATCTGATGACCCACAGGTTGTGACTGATGGAAATGACATCAGATACTGATATCCTCCAAGTTGTAAGAATGACAGCTCTGAAATGTGGATGCAAATATTTCCCTAGCTGTAGTGTTAACTTGCTGTAGGTAAATGCGGTTTCTGTCACTACCATTTGAGTCAGCAGAATGAACCACAGCAATCTTAGCAAAAAGGTGTTGTCAGAATGAGATTTTCCTTCCAAAATTTGACAAATAAATAAAAGAGGGGCAAAAGAGATTGGAAAGACAATTTACAAATAACAAGAGGACAACTGTCTGGCTCAACTGTGCAACAAAGTCCAGAAGGTTTAGGATTTTCATTTGGAAGTGCCTGCGTAAGTATTTTCATTTCCAACGTATACTGCAGAGAATGTTCCTCATGTAGATAGAAAAGTGATGGGAATAAGAGATGTAACTAGGAACGTGCTTTTTTGGAAGTGTAACAAGTTGGCAGATTTTAAAATTCCCTACAGAATACTCTGTCAAAAATGTTGACCGGGGGGGGGGGGGGTGCATATGGTTGTAACTATGACATTTTGAAATTACTGATACTAAAGCTACAAGGCTGAAGGGATAAGAAATATTTATTCTGTTTGTGTCTGATGTCCTTTTAAGGGCTCCACTGGCTGCTCATTTATTTTTTTACTTTGTGTGCACTAACAAATCTTTTTAAAGATGCAGGGATCACGCACATTTGTTTACATTAATCTTGGGGTACTGGGATTGTTGGGCTATTCCATCCAGTCCACCTATCAAAAAGACGTCTGCATGGGCTTTAAACAGCGCTGCTGTACAAGCTGGCACTAGTAGAGTGGGTGCTCACATTGTCGCAAAGATATTTCAATTGTGAGAGCATTTGAACGATACAATTTAAGCAAGCGTTTTTTGAACATAAGGTAACAGATAAAATATTTAAACACTATCAAATGTTGGGCATATAAATCTGTAGTTTTGTTTGTATTACTATATGCTTATTAATGTAGTACTTTGATACATTTTATACATTGTGTGCCCCTATAGATTTATACTTTCTGTTTAGGTCTTTGAGTTTCCCTTCAGCCTGTTTTACTTTGTGCATCTTTACTACACTTATTTCGCACAATAAGGATTTTTATATACTGAGCATTACTGATGAAGGGTTTTTATATACTGAGCATTACTGATGAAGGTTAACTGGGTGTTTTTCTTTAATTTTCACCTACAGTTTGGCTAATTAGTAATTCTACATGATGGAATCCTTTACTTTCTACGTTTTTGATGAACTAATTAAAAAAGTACATTAAAGAAAGAGCATTCTGTGACATGTTTATGAAAAATCTAGATACACTATCTTGCAGCAAATATTTTAAACTGTAAATATGAACTAATATAGTCAAGGATAAAACCCTTCAGGATGGAAATAATTGCCAATCCCATTTTGGCACAGCATTTTCATCTTTAAAAGAGTTTATTAATGACAGGCGGATGTTTGTTGCAACTACGACATAGTCAATTAACAAAATCTAACTCAAAAGACATAATTTCCCAATGCGATCAAATTGACAGTATTAAAAAATGAAGAATAACAAAAAAAATGCAATGATCACACTTTGTCTGACCAGGAAACAAACTGTGCTAATGTTTCTGTAATAGATAACACTAGTAAGTTCACTATTCAGTAAGGAAGACAATATTGTATTAGATGGCAATTCATTTACTTATCACTTCAGTTATTGACAAACACACAATCTCACTCTTTTTCTGGAGCACTTGTTACCAACACACAATCTTGTCCTTATCCAGGAGTCACTGTATTAGAAAGTGACTATACTAAGGTTCAGGTAATATAACAAGTAGCATTATTAGTTCAGTTTCTGATACCAATTCACAGCTTCAGTCTTCCTCTTGAGCTCCTGTTCCCAATATACAAACTTGTCCTTACCCTGAAGTTATTGTAACAGACAGTAACTATATTGTTAAACAAGGATGAAGTTTGCTGATAAAATGAATAAACAAAACACATGTAAAGAAAATAAGAACGTTATGGATTCAAGAGAATCTGCACCTCATCTACTCATTCAAAATGCATTAGTGCTGGAGTCTCTCATTAGCAAAAATGCAACACTTGAGGAAAAGGATAAGAATAATAAACAGGGAAGAAAATTAAAGTGACAACTAAAATCTGCCAAGGATAAAATTTGATGGTACTGATGTGGCAACAGATATCATAAGGAGGAGATTCTCATACTGGATGACTCACTGCCAAAACTATCTTTCAGGCAACTATGTAGCTTGGATAAAAATCTTACCACAGTATCAGAGTTATCAGGTTTTAAATTACTTAACATAAACATTATGATTAATAGATACAACAAAGTATTAGTTATTCACTATCCATGCAGGTGTGTAAATGATATCAGATGCACACCAATGAATCATATGAAAAAAAATCAAATTTTGGAAGTTACTGAACAATTAGAAAGCAGTAAAATTAACTCAGTATTAAGCGAGATAACTCTTATCCATGTTGTGGACTGACTAAACGTATGCAAAGGCTCACTTGTTCAACAACTGGTTAAAGCAACTTGCTCTTGTTCATACATTAAATTTAACATATTGGGAGGATACAGGATGCTTTGTGGGACAAGCTGTACTTAAAGCCCGATACTGCTTCATACATTTCAAATAAAATATTAGATTACATAACTTATTTTTTTTGGAATAAAGGCAATAGCAAAACAACCAATAAACACAAAAGATTTGATACAATTCCGAAATATTATTGTAAAGCTCAAAGCTCAGGGAATAAATTCAACGAATTTGCTGGACTAATTCGAGAAAAAAAAGTTATAAGTTAATTGCAATTTCTAAGGCATGGAATACTTCTAGCTTTGAGTTAGAAAAAAAAACTTTACCAAACATGAGTGTCTGTATGACAACAATAGAGGAGATTACTCTATGGTTCCATAATACAATCCCCTCATTTCAAGTAATAAAAGTAAGAATCAGTATATAATAAAGTAAAGCACTAAAGAGAAAAATCAGGACATTCATGCATTCATCAAGATAACATCTATTCTGAGTAAACCAGGTTGTTTTTATGATTTAATGGTTGAAGGTTTAGATTGGGGGTCATCTCCAGGTGTCTGTCATACTTTTAGACTTACCAAAAGCTTTTGAAAAGTTAAGGGACTTCCAAGATGGCTGTGCATGGACGAACATTTCAGCTCTCCCGGTGTGAAAAAAAGACACTGAGAAATAAGAGCAGGTGATGTCTTCAACTTGAGTAAAATCCAGTAACTAGCTAGTAAGTATATTGCCTGGATGCAAGCAAGGAGGAAATTTAGAGAACCTGAAAGCAATTCAACCAGATGATGAGGGACATAGTTGGTAAAGTACCTAATTTTGGTTACAAGTGTAACTGTACACTTAAGCAGAAGTTTTGCTATAAAGAGCAACATAAACACTTTTTTAGTGTCTCTAGAAGTAAACAAGATACATTTAAATGTAATAATTGTGTTTATTGTAAATATATATGGATAAATCTATTAAGCATCCCTTTACAGGTTAAAGATTTTGTTTGTATGCATATGGGAATTGTAATTCAAGGAATGCAATATTTTTAACTAAGTGTGAGCCATGCAAAGGATATTATGTATGTATGATGAATACAAAACTTAAGGACCGTATAGTCGGTCATATAAGTGATATAAAAATGCAAATTTACCACTAATGCACTTGGCAAACACATATTAGTAAAAGAGGAACATCATTGTTTTAAATTTATGCTTTTGAACGTTGTGTATACACCCCTACGGGGAGGTGATATAAAGTTAATAACTGAGAATGAAGAAATGAAATGGAATTTGAGAATAAAAGCTCATTTACCACACTTACAATTTAAAACCTTTACTCAAACTTTTGAGTGAGAGAGTGTAATTGATGTCATGTAATTCAGTATTTAAATGTTGTACTTTTTCATTTTATCCACGTTTGCCTGAAGAAGCCTTGTTGGTGAAAGTTGTAACTTGCGATTTAGTGACAATAAACGACTGTGTGTTTCCAGTGCCTCAATTTGTTTTTTGCATCTTCCTCTATCAAATGTTACAAAGGGATGATCTCCAACACCATTAGTTTTATTAGTCCCAAGGTTTTCATTGATTATTACATTTGCAAGCATACAATTCTCATCCAGCTGGCTTTGTACATCTGTAGTTTGAGCCATGTTGTCAATGTCTTTCTCCTCGTTTTTTTCTTACAATAATATTCTTCAATATTCCACATTCAACTTTGATTTCCTCCTTTTCACCTGCTCCTTGTCTTCTTTCTATAGTCTCTTTTTGAAAAATGATGCCTTTTTTCTGTAGACAGTTTTCTGATAGAAAATTCCCCGTAATCTGTGTGTTACATAACAAAGCAGTGTCCTTTTTAGTATTCCCTTTGCTTTACAGACATGCATCAGTTTCTTTTTCTTCCTTATTTGTTCTGAAAGTTTTCCTTTATTTTTTCATTTCATTCTATTACAATCTGAATCATCAGACTGATGAATACTTGTATCCAGAATTCCATAGTTGTCAGTGGTATTATCTTGTTCAATAGGGGTTGAGTGATCTTTAGAGACGCTTCTTTTCAAAATGTGTTCTAGTTGCTTCTTGCCCAACATTATTTATCTCATCAGTCAAAGCAAGCAACTACTTTTTTATCTGTAAGAAATATAGGGATTACAGTAAAACAAAAGAAGAAAGGTTGGACAAAAGCAAATTTGATTTTTATATGCTGTGATCTTGGGGTGCTGGGGTGGAGGTGGGGTATAAAAATGTTCTGATTAAATTACATGAGCACAATTAAGATACTTATTATTATTTTTACAACTGTGACTGTCTAGATTAATGCCAAAGGCTTAAGCTCTAAACAAGGATTTTTGAAAGCAAGTTGACTTGAAAAATATGACAAAATGAGGAAAGCCAGGAGAAATGCCAAGCTTCTTACATCTGCAAAGTTATTAGCTTATTTTTCGTAGCAAATGTTCAGTGGGAGTCAAGAATTCTGCTTGTAAGGCAGCTGTATATTTTGCAGTGGGTGAAATTTACAAAGATTCATTGAATGACTACTTTTACATGGAGACAAGCTGCCTGCAAGGTGTAAGAAATTAATCTTGAAGGCTGGGAGCATTCTATGCTGAAGGAAATGCAAAATTTAAAGTCACAAAGGCAAGTAGAGACAATCATTTCAATCTTTATTTTCCACCAAAGTGAATAAGAGATAGCAGCTTAAATAATTTCATGAATGTAATAGAACAGTGTAAATTTAGTATTATTTAAAGATAACCACTGCAACTTTCCTAAGGGCTAAGAGTTGCTCTCTGAAAGCATACAAGCTGTTTTTCACATCTGGCCAGGGAACAGAGATATGAAAAGAACAGAGAGCAATCAGTGTAAGTGGAAACACATGTCGTAGCATAAGTAACCTTAACTTAAGGTTAGGTAATGCCCGTGGGTACAGCTGCGATTTGGGGCAACTATTTTTAGAGAGTTAAACTTCATCTTTTGAAGATGTACATAGTTTGTCATGCTTGTTTTAAATCAATATGGGATAGGGTGATTTGAAAATGTACTTTTTGAGTGTTTTCATTAAAAGTCTTGAAAAATGTGACATAGGTTCAAATGGAGATGAGAAGAAGCAACTGTATGAAAAGATCAGCCTGTCAAACATTAACAAGTGCATGTAACAAACTGGAAAAAATATTCAAAAAAACTGACGTACAATAGGTTGGAAAAGCAACTTTAGCAACACAATAGCTATGTTATTCATATTACTTTGGAATGTAAATGGCCTTATACGTGCAGACAAAAGGAATGAGTATTGAATTATATTAAGAAATGCTGCAGGAGACACAATTGGAAAGAAATGAGCATGTACATTTGATAAAAGATGGATTTCGGGATGGATATTAATCAGAATATCAGGGACAAATGAAAAGGGGAGTAATTATACTAATTGTTAGAGGGTCTCCAATAGTGATACAGGAGGAGAACAGACAATAACGGCAGATTTGTGGTAGTAAGGGGCTACTGCCAAAGGAGGAGGATTATGCTGGCATGTATTTATATTCCACCAAAAACTATTATGGAGCTGAAGAAAATTTTGGGAGAAATAAACAGTTTTCATCAGTGAATATTACTTATAGGTGTGGACTGGAATTTGATTTGCAATAGTGAGGACGTATCGGAGGGACCTAAAAGGGAAAATATAAAAAAAAGAGGGCAGATTTCTGAAGAAATTTATGAAAATATATTTGGTATGAAAGATGTGAATTCACTACAAAGAACTTGGACAGAATTTACATATTACTGCTCAAGGTACAATAAGTGGACTAGACTAGACAGAAACCATATTTTAGGTACTCATAGGACAGAAAATATTTATTCAAGTTGAAATTGAATATTTTCAATTTTCTACCCAACTTAAGAGTACCTTAACTAGTGTCTTATCTCTACTGCACTTATCATTGTTTTGTGTTCTTGGTTGGTAGGGCTGCATTTGTGCTTTTTTCTGTAATTTTCCTAAAAATCATTTCACACACGAACATGTACACTGGATTGAAAGCTTCAACAAAAATCCAATAACTATTTTGATCATGTACCAGTAAAATCCAAGATAAAATCCTAGGTAATAAAATAAAAATGAGACACTGATGCTTTCTCACCTACTTGTTAAAAAAAAAAAAAAAAAAAAAGAGGAATTTAAGGAACGGGTAGAGGAAATTGAGAGTTATAAGGGAAGATATAAATATCTTCAGAAGTTATAACTACTGAGTGGAATAAAATGAAAATGGAGCTTAAGAACAAGGTAGAAATACAAGAGTAAGATATGGTTAAGAAGTAATAGGAACTACTTAGAGGGGCTGACAAAGGTTAAAATATTGCAGAATAAGGGGAATCTCACAGAAGAGGAAGAGGCACAAATGCAGGTAGGATCTGGATAACATGCATGAGTTTAGAAAGACTTCTGTTACGCAAAAGTTTTTTTTATAACTCTAGGGCACAAAAACTTTTATCACAACAGCTTAGGCAAAAGAAAGTAGAAAGGGTTGTTGACAGACAGCCTATAACAAGAAATATAACCAGAGATCCTGTAGAGATCCATCCATCCATCCTCAACCCCTTTTTCTCATTTTGCACATGGGGTTGGGGTGTAACTTCAGCAGTGACCATCATCTTGAGCCAAGGTTTACACCGCCGGGTGGCTAGCCCTGCCACAGTAGCTCATCCTTACTACTCACTCACACACACACTCTTACATACGGCCAATTTAGAGTGTCCAATCTACCTCCTGCATGTCTTTGGAATGTGGGAGGAAACCGAATCATCCAGAAGAAACCCACATAACTGCAGACAGGATATGCAGACTCTACACAGAAGGCACCGCAGCAGAGAATCAAACCGAAAAACGTCTTGCTGCAAGGTGACAATGCTGATTGCACCACAGTGGCCATCCTCGAGATATTAAGAAATATTTTGGAAATTTTTTGAAAAATTCAATAAAGCAGAGATATGTAGAAATAGAGAGTGCACACATGTAAATATTTATGAAAAGATTATGCCAAGACTACAGGTAGATGAGGCTCAAGAACCAACAGTTAAGACAGGAGGAGTGATGTATAATCAATCTTCAGGAAAGTCTCAAGGAACAGATAATATTCCTTGAGAAGTTAGGAAGGAAGAAAGTAACAAAGATCTCGAAGACTAACAGTATTTTAAAAAAGAGGTGAAGTACCAACATCTTGGAAGAAAGCTGTGGGGGCTTTATTACCTAAACATGGTAAAGGCCCATCGGACCCAGTTTCATATAGACTGGTTTCAATTTTAAACCATAATTATAAAGTTTTTAGGTCTATACTAGCTAAAGGAATGGTAATGATGTTGCCAAAATCAAAACATAGATCATGGTGGTTTTGTGGTGGGGAGGCAAACATTTGACAACATTAACAGAACAATGATGATCCAGAGTGAAGCAGAATGCAAGCAAATACTACTGTATTTGCAGTGTCTTGATGCCAAGAAAGCATCTGACAGAGTAAGCTGGTATTTTATGAGTGAGGAAATGGACATATTTACATTCCCTGATATAATAATAAGGTTAATTAGGAGGATATACAAAGGATATGTGGCAAGAATTTAAGTGGGAGGGTTCTGCTCTAATAGGTTGTTTTTAAATAGAGGAACCAGGCTGGAGTGTCCTCTTTATTTGCTTGGCAATCAAGAAAAGTTGGCTTTATTTGAAGATGAGATTATTTTGTACTTAAATCCAGAAAAGGACATCTCAGCATTGTGGAAATAAAATCAATGAAGATAAAACAAAGGATATAGCTGTAAGTTCTGTACCAACACATGAACTGGTTCAGCAATAACCAAATTTATGGGGACCCAATAAGATTAAGTATTTAGGAGTATGGATTAAAGAGGCTTTTGTTAGGTCAGCTAATAACATATTTTGAAGAGACTAAATAAAAAATAATACAAAAACTGAGAAACTGGAAGGTTTTGTTTAAGGACAGCAAGACAAGAAAATGTTTTTGATCCCTTTAGTTTTATATACGGGTCAGATGTATTTTTTATCACCCAGAGGAGAAGTTGTGGATGACAATTAACAGCTGAATGAATTTATCTGAAAGGGAAAGAGGGCAAGAGTTAAGTGAAATAAGGTGATCTTTCCAAAAGAACAACGTAGTTTAGATTACCTGATTTGAAGGGGCATTTTACAGCTACATAGTTGAGGCTCATATACATAACATAAGCAGAAGGTTATAATTCATATGGAAAGGGACTGTGAAGAAGCGGGGGAAAGTTCAAGAAACAGAGGGAGTGGGATTTTGGATGCAGATAAAGAATAACAACCACCACACAGAATATTAAATTCAGTCACGGAAAACATTCTAAAAATAAAACCAACACAAGAATGGAAGAAATTTTGCCAATAGGGATGACTGCTAGTAGGGGTACAGAAAATAAGCAAGGGGGGCTTAGATATACTGGAGAAAACTGGCAGAAGAACCAAGATATTGGGAGCAAATATCTAGAGAGGGAAATGTAAAAGAGTGGGATGAGGCCAAGATGATGTTTGGACCGCAGGGACTGCTTTCCTTAAAAGAGATTGATATCAGGGTATAGGCAAACAGAAAGGGGAAGGCGGGTCTTAAGTGACAGACCTGCTCTGGTAAAGAGTTTAGAGTTGAATCTACAATAAAAGCTGCTTTTTAAAAAAGGGATAATTAGTAGGGCATATAAAATACTGCATAACTACAACAATCAAAAGTAGGTTAGAAAAGATTGGGAAGAGAGACTGGAAAGGCAATTTACAAGAGAACATTGGGAGGACATATGTATTGTTCTCAAGTATGCAATGAAGTCCAGAAGGTTTACATCTTTGCTTGGAAGTGTTTGGATATGCATTTTTATACTCCAAGCAGACTTCAAAGAATTTTTCCTCGCGTGGATAACAAATGCTGGAAGTAGGACAGGAAAGAAAAAGGTAATTGGGAACATATGTTTTGAGAATATTATGAGTTAGCAGATTTGAAAAATTACTTGCAAAGTACTCTGTTAGAAATATTGGAGAAATATTGGGTAGGCAAATGGCGGTAAATAAGGAAATGATTCTTTTGAGCTGGGACACAGGATCCGAGTTGGACAGACATAGTAAGGCTTTATTAAGTTTAATTCTGTTGGCTGCCACAAAAAAAAATACTACAAAATGGAAATCAAAGTCTTGACCAATTGCATTTGAAGTATTGAAAATTAAAAGAGATACAAGGACTGGAAGAGGGATCTTTTAGAAAAGGGAAGGAGCAAAGTATATAGAAACAAATGGAAATTGTGGGAACCATACATGCAGAATAATGTTTAAAAGGACAAGTGAGGCTTAAGGGAAGGCAGGAATTCAGCAATTTATGTAATGCTGGACTGAAGATAGTTTCAAGTATGATGTATAATATATGTAAATGGAAAAATATGCCAATATGTGCTTCTCTTCTGTTGACTGCATGTTTCCAGTGTTAAGCAACTGTTTACACAGAAGTAATGTACATTTCTTTATAGCAAGATGAATCATGGAATGGTTAACAAAAGCAGCACAATATGTTAAAATTTAAAAACACATTAAGTTGCATCCAGTACACTCAAGAATCCAACAAGGATCTGTTTTGGGCCCTGCACTCTTCAATGTTGCATTTCCTACAATTCCAAAAAATAAAGTTTTTGGATTCATAAATATGCTGATAACTGCAAGATTTTTTTCTTGCTAAATGAAAAAAAATATAAGGCTCTGAATATATATATGCAGTCTTTGGATGATTGAGCTTCATCCCTAGGATTACAGTTTAGTTCTAAGAATTGTAATATGTATTTTACAAACAGACCAAATAAAAATTCCATACATTTATCGTGAACTCCGTTAATGAAAGTGATCAGTATATGGATGCAGGAATTATAATCACTTCAAATATATCTTTTAAAAAAAACATGGATTCTAAGGCAATGACAAAAACTGATTATATTTTAAGATCACTTACAACGAGAGATGTCTTGAATTGTTAATTTACAAATCAGACTAATCTTATAATGTAATGCGATTTGTATGTACAATCAAGTACAACTGCAAGTATTTGAAGATGCCAAAAGAAAATTCACTAAAGGAATTGCTTCAATGAAGGATTAGGATTAGGAGAGTAGATGTAGGCACCTAAACTTGTATTCAGTCTTTTGTAGGTATATTTGTGGAAGGTTAATAATTGCATATATTTTTCACGATCCTTTCTCAAGGGCCATTTTAACATAGATTTTTTTTTTGAGTAATAGAGTTTTGAGACACAATATGAACTTCAGTATTAAAATATGCAAACTAAATTTAAAACACATTTATTACTAATATCACCATATTGCAGAATAACATTCCAATTAACATTTTTCAAGGAGTTTAGCCATTTTGAAGAAATCATTCAATAACTGGATGGGTGATAAAATGTATATGCCGTATATAAAAAAATTAGTGTTCTTAGCTGGCCTTTCGGCCTGAAAAATGTAAATGAATTTACAAAATTTACGAACTTGTGCACCAAGGAAATGATTATTTTCAAATGGGATACATGATCTGCACTGCCCAAGCACAGAATGCCTTAGTAAGTTTAATGTTACTGGCTGTCAAAAAAAGCAATTATAGAAAACAGAAATCAGAATCTGAACCAACTGCAATTGAAGTACTGAACATTATAAAGGAGATTAAGGAACTGGAGGTGGGAGCTTTAGAAACAGAAAGGAACACATTACATAGAAATAAATATAACTTGTGGGAACACCACATGCAGATTTGTTCAGGAGGAGCGAGGTTTAAGGGAATGCAAGACTTCAATTTACGTAATGCTGGAATGAATAGAAATCGTTAAAAACATATGTATACTGCATGCAAACAAAGGAAATGTTATGTTTTTTCTTTTCTATTACTGTATGTGTAACTATGTCACCTTTTAAAATGTTTAACACAAAAAATTAAAAACAGATTCCAGTCACCCAAACAGCTGTCTTCACAGCGAAAACAGAGGGAGAATGCATTCTGCTAATTTTATCTTCTAGTTCCATACATTCTTCAAGCACCACTGGACCTTCCTTACCGATGAGTCACAATGGAAACATGAGCAACAAAGCATCATGGAAACTGAAGAAGCCTACAACAAGAGTTCAAAAGATAGATGCGGAAAAACCAGATATAGTGGGTCCATGAAAAGACAAAAGTAGCATTGATCATTGAATTCGCTGCACCCAGTGACTACAAAGTCAGGCAGAAATGACAGTAATGAGGAAGAAAGATACCCAGACAGTTCCAATAGTGGTAGGAGCAATGGGTCTTATAAAAAAGAATCTACAATCGTATTTAGATGCGTTACCGATGCATGTAACTCTGTATGAATTGCAGGAGTCATTACTAGGAACATTTTGGGTGCTGTGAAGAGCACTTTTGGCTGACATCAAAGATTGCAACAATACTGACTGCGTGAACTTTTATTATACTTTGACTTAGGAATGGGGTCCATTCCCTTCATGTTATTAAAAACCCAAAAGACTTGGAGAAATTAAAAAATTAATTACATAAAGAACCATTTGAACAGAAGACATGAAAATCAATTCTTTAAGAAAAAGTCTGGCTAAAATACTTCACAATCTAAACTAACTAGTCCATTGTCACAAACACTCTAATCAAGTAGGGTGATTGTGCAGGATTTTTCTACTTAAAACTATGTGCGACATTTTCATCTGAAATTGTTGTGGACTTGATTTGTGAATGTTTGGAACTATATTCAGATGAGGTTAAACGGGAATAAGCCCTTAACCTCAAATGTGCAAATACTGAGTTAGACATTATATGAAGACTCTAGGCACAGTAGAAATGCCAAAGGCAAGGATAAAAACTGAAAATGGAAAGTTCCTACTTGAAGACTGAGAAATTTGAACTTTGCAAACTAGTGTGTAGAGCAATATCCAGGTTCAGTTTAAGTTTAGGAGGTAAGACTGTAGCATCAGCATTCTGCACTACTTTGCCCATTATGAAGATGTTCACATTCAAAAGATATATGTCACCATTGTTTTTCTTTCTTTGGCACAAGAAAAAAGTAAAACACTATTTGTTGAGTTTGGAACTGGCTGTACTTCCTGAACGCTCTAAAGATTTTACATTAACAGAATTGCCACAGCCAACTGCTCTTTTGGTGTAGAGGAGATGAGGTCTGTTAGAGCGGTACAGAACTCTGCGGAGTGCCCCTTGACATTGCCTTCCTTACCCACTGATCTGGTAGTAGACTTCACCTATTTGAGAAGAAGGAAAGTACAGTTGTGTACTTTTATCATAAATGTAGATGTTTGAGTGTATTCATTGTTGCAATCATCACCTGTGGGGGTATCCCTGCTGTGGCAGCCCTTGGCCGGCCCAAATACTAGAGTCAATGTTTTTCTGTGTCAGCTGCACTCGCCTGTAGTCTGACATCAGGGCATCAGTGCTATAAAGCAAGGCAACTGACAACATTACATCAGTTTTTCTTGGCCTGACCCATCAGAAGCACAAGGAAACAAGGTAACGTGGTCCCGGTGGCTAAAAGCCACTGTAGGAAGCTTATGTCCCCCTAGGGAAAGAGGATATAAGGGCAATGGAGGGAGGGAAACCAGGATTGCAACAGTGAATACACTTGAACATCTACATTTATGGTAAGTGTACACAACTGTACTATGTTCTTCATGTTTCACTGTTGCAGTCATCACCTGAGGGAGGATTCCCAAAGCTGAGGAGAGGGGTGGAAGGATAGGTTAGAGCTCTAGGCATGGGTCTGCAAGCCCTGCAGAACTGCAGAGGCAAATCCTGCTCTAGACTTAGAAAAAAGAGGTAGATGGTAATACTTTGTAAAGGTATGGACAGAGGTCCAGGTGGCAGCTTCCAAGATGTCCCTGGTGGGGACTCCTCTGAGGAAGGCTGTGAAAGTGGAGACTGCCCTAGTGGAATGGGTACGAATACACTTGGGGGGGGTTCCCATGTAGTCTGTAGCAGAAATGGATACAGTGCGACATCCATGTGGAAATGGTTTGCTTGGAAATGGGCTTCTCCTTTGCCCCTGGGGCAAAACAGACAAGCAGCTGGTCTGTTTTTCTGATGAGTTTAATATGGTCCAGATAGTATCCGAGTTGTCTGTGCATGTCTAGCGAGTGCAGAATTCTTTCCCCCTTGTTTTGAGGGTTGAGAAAGATGGTGGGTAGGTGTATGGCCTGGTTGAAGGCCACATCAGACACCACCTTGGGCATAAAGGAGGGGTTAGTCCTCAGGGAGACCCTGTCTGCATGGAAAATGATGAAGGGCTCAACAGCCATGAGTGCTTGAAGTTTTGAAAGCCTTCTGGCTGAGGTGATAGCTAGTAGGAAGGCAGTCTTCCAGGAGAGGTATTTCAATTCTGTTGAAGAAGCAGGTTTGAAAGGAGGTAAGGTTAGTTTTTCTAAAACATAATTCAGGTCCCAGGATGGCATGGGAGGCCTTCTGGGAGGTCTGATATTAGAAATCCCTCTGAGGAATTGTTTAATCAAAGGATGAGAGCAGAGGGGTTGGTCTGAATCGTAATGGGCTGAAATGGCTGAGGCATGGATTTTAATAGAAGAGCAGGAAAGGTCACTTTTGAGTAACTTGGCTAGGTAATCCAAGATAAGAGGGATGGAAGGATGTGAGGTACTGGCCCCTTTGGACTGGCTCCAGGAGCAGAATCTTTTACATCTCCCTGCATAAGATTTTCTGGTGCTGGGCCTTCTGGTCTCTGTGACAATGTCAAGGACCTGTTTGCTTAACAGGGACCCCTTGTTTACTTTTAAAGTATTAGCCATGTTGAAAGACAGAGTCTGCAAGTCTGGGTGCAGTATCCCCCCCACCACCACCACCACTACCTGGGTCAAGAGATCTGAGATCAGAGGAAGCTACTTGGGGGCTGTAAAGTCAGGCTGCGCAGTAAGGGGTACCAATGCTGTCTAGGCCAGTCTGGAGCAATTTGAATGGCCTTTGGTTTCCTCCCTTATTTTGATCAGTATCTTGGGAATAAGAGGCAGAAGAGGAAATGTGTATACAAAGAGGGAATATTTCAGGGGAAGGTCAAAACATCCACCTTCCATGCTGGGAGGCGAGACTCCCTGGTACAGAATTTTTGCAGTTGGTGGTTGAGGTGCGAAGCAAAGAGATCCACCTCTGGAGTCCCTCACTCCTGAATGATTTGCAGAAAGATTATCCTGTGTTGCTGCCACTTGTAGGGGTCCAGAAAGTTTCTGCTTAGGTGGTCTGCCAGGTTGTTGTTGACCTCTGGTAGGTATTGGGCAATTAGGTGTAGACCCATGGAGGTGGCTGTCAGTTAGAGGTTCATGGGTTCATGGCTAGCCTGCACAGAGGGTAAGACTGGGCCCCCCCCCCCCCGTTTGTTGATATACCAGATTACGGTGGTGTTGTCTATTTTTATAAGGAGAAAGTGCAGTTGTGTACACTTACCATAAATGTAGATGTTAGAGTGTATTCACTGTTGCAGTCATCACATCTGTTTTATCTGCCTGCAGGTAGCCCTCAGCCGGCCTGAATACCAGAGTCTTCGGATTCCTGCGTCAGATGCTGTGTCTACTTCCATGACGTCAGGGGTATAAAACATGCAGCCGATGCCATTACATCAGTTTTTCTTGCCCCAGATGTCAGGTGCCCCCACAATGGGAAGCAATTGTATGTTATGGTACACCTCCATTAAAAAGCAAATACACCAGAAAACTTAAATATACCAAACAAGAATGAAAGGTAGAGCCAAGAGTAACCAGGGGGCTGGAGGGAGAGTAATCACGACTGCAATAGTGAATACACTCGAAAATCTAAATTTATGGTAAGTGTATACAACTGTACTATGTTCTTCGTGTTTCACTGTTGCAGTCATCACATTTGGGTTGATTCCCAAAGCTAAGAAAGGGAGGAGGAAGTTAGAGAGCATTAGGGCCAGCTATTAAGTCCTGCAAAACTGCAGTGGCAAAACGAGCTCTGGATTTAGAAAAAATAGGCATGTGGTAATGCTTGGCGAAGTTATGTACAGAGCTCCAGGTTGCAGCTTCTAGGATGCCCTTGGTAGGGACTCCTCTGAGAAAGGCTGCAGAGGTAGATGCAACCCTGGTGGAATGTGATCTTATCCCCTGTGGGGTATGTTTTCCATGGTGCTTGTAGCAGAAATGAATGCAATGGGCTATCCATTTGGAAATGGTTTGCTTTGAAATGGCCTTCCCCCCTGCCCCTGCAGCAAAGCCAACCAGCAGCTGTTCACCTGTCCAAATAAAATCTAAGTTGTCTGTGCATGTCCAGAGAGTGCAGTATTCGTTTTCCTTTCTTTTATGGATTAGGGAAAAAGTAGGCAAATGAATGGACTGATTTAGGGTCACACTAGACACCACCTTGGGCATAAAGGAAGGAATGGTCCTGAGGGAAACCGTGTCTGCATGGAAGATAATGAAGGGTTCCACTGCCATGAGGGCCTGTAATTCAGACACTCTTCTTGCTGAAGTGATGGCTAGAAGGAAGGCTGTTTTCCAAGAAAGGAATTTCAACTCAGCTGTTGCAGCTGGCTCAAAGTGTGGGGGGGGGGGGTGTGAGCTTTTCCAATACAAAGTTAAGGTCCCAGGCTGGAGTGGGGGGCTCTCCTGGGGAGTCTTAAATTTTTGGCCCCTCTAAGGAATTGTTTTAGCAGGGGATGAGAGAAGAGGAGTGGCTCAGTATTATAATGTGCTGAAATGGCAGAGGCATGAATTTTAATTGACGAGAAGGATAGGCCCTTGTGGAGCATTTCTGTTAAGTACTGAAGAATATGAGGTAAGCTGGACACACTTGTGCCCATCTCGAGTCTGGTTCCAGGAACATTATCTTTTCCACTTTTCAGCAAAGGATTTTCTAGTACTAGGCCTCCTTGCCTCCAGAATGACATCTAGCACCTGCTTACTGAGGGATGCTGTTGGAGAGCTCAAGGAATTAGCCAGGCTGCAAGGTTCAGGGTTCGAAGCTGAGGGTGCAGAATCTGGCCCACCTGTTGGGACAGCAGGGAAGGGGTCTGTGGCAGGTGACATGGTTCCAGCAATGTCATACTGCACAAGAGGGTTACCAGTGCTGGCATGGCCAGTCTGGTTCAATCAGTATTGTCCTTGGCCTGTCCTGTTTGATCTTTAGCAGAACCTTCGAGAGGAGAGGCAGAGGGGGAAAGGCATAAACCGAGAGGCTTTCCCAGGTAAAGGGCAGGGCATCCACTTTCCAAGATTGACTGTGGGAAGTCCTTGTGCAAAATTTGTCCAACTGGTAATTCTGAGGTGAGGCAAACAGGTCTACCTCTGGAGTCACCCCATTTGTTTCTCAAGAGATTGAATATTTTTGGTTCTAGTTTCCACTCGTATGGGTCCATGAGATTTCTGCTTAATCGTCTGCCAGTGAATTTAGCTTGCCTGGCAGGAAATGAGCTTGTAGGTGCACTTGGTAGACCAAGGCTGTGTTCCACAGAGCAATGGCTAGTCTGCAGAGAGGGTACGAGTGGGTTCCCCCCTGCTTGTTTATGTACCACACAACTGTGTTGTCTGTCTTTACCAATAGTTGTCCTGGAAGAATGTGGTCTTTGAAGGCTGTCAGGGAATTCTGTACAGCGAACATTTCTTTTTGACTGATATGCAGGTGCATCAGTCTCCGGTTCCATTTGCCCTGAATGCACTGTCCTACCAAGTGACACCCCCGTGCATAGTGTGATGCATCTGTTGTTAGGGTTTGGGCAGCATGGGGTAGAGTGAAATGGAGCCCCTTGTTGTGGTAGCAGGCCTCTGCCCACCAAAGTAACTCTGTCTTTATACAAGGAATGATACGAATCATTGATTCCAGGTCCTGAGAATATTGACACCTTAGGCTTTTTAGATACCACTGTAGTTTCCTCATATGCAGTCTTGCCTATGGAATTAATAGAATGCAAGAGGCCATGAACCCCAGGGCTTGCAGAATTTTCCTTGCAAATAGCTGGGGTTTTGTGGCCAATAGTTTGAAGTAGGTTGTCAAATAAACTTGTTTCTCCGGAGTGAGGAAAGCCATCTGGGAAGTTGTGTTCAAGCTTGCTCCCAGGAATACAATCTGTTGGCAGGTACTAGGTGAGATTTATTTTTGTTTATGGTGCACTTCAGTGAGGTTAGAAGTTTTTTTTACAAATGCCAGGTGTTGTAATAGTAAGTCCTGGCTTTCTGCCTGAATCAGACAATCGTCCATGTATGGGTATATTTGAATATTTCTCTGCCTGCAAAATGCAATGGCTGGAGCTAGACATTTTGTGAATACCCTGGGCGCAGTAGATAAGCCCAAGGGAAGTGCAGAGAACAGATAGGACATGAAGCCTGCCCTGAAGCATAGGTATTTCCTGCAAGATTCCCTTATTGGAATGTGCAGGTAAGCTTCCTTTAAGTCTAAGGTTGCCAGCCAGGCATCTTTGCCTAGCATAGGAAGAAACTGTTGAAGTGTTAGCACTTTGAATTTTGGTATTACCAGAAAGGTGCTTAAAATAGAGAGGTCCAGGATAGGACGCCAGGAGCTGTCTTTTCTAGGTACCAGGAAAAGTCTTGAATAAAAACCTTGTCCCCTTTGTTCTGCTGGGACAGGTTGAATAGCCCCGATACTTAGAAGAGAGAGAACCTGCTGTTAGGTCTCCGCCCACTGATTTGGGGGTAGGTCTGGCCAACTGTTTGGGGTTGGTAGTGTGTGGAAGTGGAATCTGTATCCTTGGGAAACTATGTTCAAAACCCATTTATCCTGGGTAATGAGTTCCCAGTTTTTTGCATGCAATGCGAGCTTTCCTCCTAAGGGAGCAGGCAATTGAGCAGGGCTTGGAAGGGTTAAGGTTAAGTCATTGTGCCATTTTTCCGTAGGGGGGTGGCTTACTACTCCCTGCTTTGGAAGTGGGAGCCCCTCACTGCTTAGGCCTGTGTGCAGCCTGAGACTGTAACAGTCTGCTGTTCCTGGGTTTGGACCGAGAAGGCCTGGAAGAGACTGGAAAGGACCAATTATTTGAAGGCCAATGCATACTAAATCTGGGAGGCTGTACTTGTAGGAAATCTTTAACAGTTTGTATAGATTTAGCTTTTTCCTCCATTTTTTGAGGACTTCTTCTGCTTTGCTGCCAAAAAGCCGGTCTTGGTTTAAGGGAGCATCCAGTAATTTAGCTTTAACATGATCTGGCAAGTTTTGCTCCTTAAGCCAAGCATGCCTTCTAAGTACAGACCAAGTGACAGCAGCCCTGCAAGATGCTTCTAAAGCATCAAAACCACATTGCAAAGTATGTTTACCAACTTGTTCTGCAGAATGCATTAAATCCTGCAATTCTGTGTGTTCAGCACAGTCAGGAATCAACATCATTTTCTGTTTAAGTAGTCCCATAATATGCTGCTGATACTTTAACATATGAAACTGGCAATTTAAAGCCCTGATGGCCAAAGTAGCAGAAGTGTATACCTTTCTTATCCCATCTGTCTAAGGCTCTAGAATCTCTATCAGAAGGGGTAGGATTTTTGGCAGCAGTAGCCTTAATGCCTTTTGGTCCTTGGGAAATGGCCTCTGGATCCGCAGTAGGATTCTTGAAGAGGAACTTGTGAGAGTCAGGTACTCTAATACCGGTCAGGTTTTCTGGGAGCTGGAGGTAAAGTGTCTGGGGAAAGGCTAGATTCCAAGAAAGCATCATCTACAATGTCCAGAACAGGAGGGATAACTAAAGGCCTGTGTTGAGGAAGGAGTAAGAATTCCCTAAGCCTCTTTTTGGAGACAGAGTAATCCTGGCTTTCCCAGCGGAAATGCTCCCTAAGAGTGTGCAAGATTTCACCAAAAGAAAAATCTTCTGGAAAGGAAGCAGAGGGAATGGAATCCTCTGCATCAGAATCCTCATAGGTAGATAATCAGAAGGAACAGAAATATCAGATTCCCGATCAGAAGAAACAGAAGGAAAATTAGTTCTAGGTCTCTTAGAGGGGGAAGGCTGGCTTCCCCTAATTAAGGTAGTAAGGTTTTCAGCCATTCTAAGCATTTGTTTTTTAGGCATATGGGCCTGAGCCTGCAGGTTGGATGGTTTTCTAGGCGTGGTGCGACTTTTAGGCCTGGAATAAGACGATGGCGTCAGTTTAAAATGCACGTCTGTAGGCCTGAATACACCCACAGAAGCCGGTGCCTGCACAGCGGCTCTGGACCAATCCAAGGTATAGACATCCGCAGGTTCCATAGTCGAAGCATCTTGCGGCATACTGGACTCCATATGGATCTCAGTAGAGGAATGCGAATCTGAAGTAGCGGGTATCAGGGGCTGTGAAAGCGCCTCACTGAGTACCGGCGGACTGGCGACTAGCTTAATGGAAGCGTTGGTGGCAGTTTTGGACCTATGCGGTCGGTCTCTGTCTTTATCCTTACATTTTTTCAGATCGGTAGTCGGATGGCTTAACGGAGCTATTCTGGAGTACTGAGACAGAGTATGAAAATAATTTGCTGCAAAGATTGCCAGACGACGAATAGTTCGGGGGTTGAACAAGCACAAAACCGACAGCGAGGGACGCCGTGGTCTGGGCCTAAACAGGGGATGCAGTACGAATTAAAATCTCAATGAGGTATTTGCTTTCCACAAGTAAGACAATTGTTCACTTTTACTGACATTGGTTGGAGCTAGCAAAAGGATCCCCAACGGGGTACTTATCTTTTTTGAAGACTTCGGATCTGAAACTCGAAAACGAAAATTTCAGGAGTCGATCGACCGGCACTTGAGAACTGCTTCTGCTTTGGGCACCGCACGGCAAGACAGACTGATGTAATGGCATCGGCTGCATGTTTTATACCCCTGACGTCATGGAAGAAGAGACAGCATCCGATGCAGGAATCCAAAGACTCTGGTATTCAGGCTGGCTGAGGGCTACCTGCAGGCAGACAACCCAAATGTGATGACTGCAACAGTGAAACACGAAGAACATCTCCTGGCCTGAGATGGGGTTTGAAGGATGTCACAGCCTTTTGTACTGCCATCATTTCTTTCTGACTGATGTGTAAGGGAAGGTGCTGGGCATCCCAAAGACCATGGGTGCACCTGCCTGCTAGGTGAGCACCCCAAGCAACAACTGAGGTGTCGGTGGTGATGGTCTGGCCGGTAGGGGGGAGGAGGATGAAGGGAAGACCCTTGTTCTTGGCACAGGCCCCTGCACACCAGAGAAACTCAGACCTTATACATGGGATCAGGGGGAGAAAGGTCTCTAGGGACAGAGTGCTGACAACAAAGGCTCTTTAGATACCACTGAAGTTTTCTCATGTGAAGCCTGGCCAGAGGAATTAGAAGGATGCAAGATGCCATGTACCCCAGGGCTTGCAGGAACTTCCTCGCAGTGAGGTGACTTCTGGAAGCCAGCTGGATAAAGCAGACAGGTAGGAAGCTCTGCTTTTCTGGGGATAGGAAGGTCATTTGGGATGCTGTTTGTAGCTGTGCTCTCAAGAAAATGATCTTCCTGGTGGGTGTTTGCATTGATTTCTTCTCGTTGATGGTGAACACTAAGGAAGTTAGGAGGGATATCACAAAGAGAAGGTCCTGAAGTTTTTCTTTGCACTCTGCCTGACTGAGACAGTCATCTAGGTAAGGGTAAATCTATACATTTCTCTGTTTGCAAAATGCTATGGCCAGGGCTAAGCATTTGGCGAATACTCTGGGTGCAGTAGATAAGTCAAAGGGTAGCGCAGAGAACTGAAAGTGTTGTGATCCTGTTCTGAAGCGCAGGAATTTCCTGCAGGATTCCCTTATGAGGATATGGAGGTAGGCATCTTTTAGATCTAGGATCACTAGCCAGGTATTTTTTGTCAGCATAGGCAGCAGCTGCTGCAAAATTAGCATTTTGAATCTGGCGACCACCAAGGAGGTGATCAGAATGGATAGATCCAAGATGGGCACCAAGTGCCATCTTTTCTGGGAACAAGGAATAGTCTGGAATAAAAGCCTTTGCCTGTTTGATCTGAGGGCTTAGGTTCTACTGCCCCCTGGGATATGAGAGTTTGGACCTGTTTCAATGCCTCTGCCCACTGATTTGGAGACAACTCTGGGTACCCTCTTGGAATTGGGAGTGCGCTGAAAGAGAATTTGTATCTCTGAAAAATTATCTTCAATACCCATTAGTCCTTTGTTACAGAAAGCCAGTTTTCTTTGAAGATGGAGAGCCTTCCTCCTGACTTCTGTTGAGTGAAGGGAGGGCAGAGGGGGGAGTCATTGGGTGTTTTTGCCATGGAAGGGTGGCTTAGAACTCCCTGCCTTTGGGGCGGAAGTGGTCCAGAGTTTGCTTCTCTGCTGGCCTTGGGATAGGGGCCTGGATGGCCTGTCCCTGCAGGGCTTACCTTGGCCCTGTCTGCTAGGTACAGGAAAGGACCAGTGCTTAGAGGGAAAGTTCCTGCTGAACCTAGGAGGTTGAACCTGAAAGAAATCTTTTACTGTTTGCATTGATTTTGCTTTGTCTTCCATCTTTTTAAGCACCTCTTCTGCTTTTACTCCAAACAAGTGGTCCTTATCCAGGAGTGCATCAATTAGTTTAGACTTGACATGATCAGGCAGAGGTTGTTTCTGCAGCCATGCATGTCTCCTAATGACAGATCCTGACGCTGCTGCCCTGCTAGAGGCTTCTAGGGTGTCATATCCACAGTGCAATGAGTATTTGGCCACTTGACAAGCAGAGTGCAGTAAATCTGCTAACTCTTTTGAATTGGCACAGTCAGGAAAGGTAGAAATCTTTTGTTTTAATAGTTCCAAAGTGTGTTGTTGATATTTTAACATATGGAACTGACAGTTGAGTGCTCCGGTAGCTAAGGCTGCAGAGGTGTATACATTTTTACCCCATCTGTCCAGAGCTCTGGAATCCTTGTCAGAAGGAAAAGGATTCTTGGCAGAAATAGTCTTAGCTCCTTTAGGTCCCTGTGTAATGACCTCAGGGTCTGCAGCAGGATTTCTGTACAGGTATTTGTGAGAATCCGGTACTCTAATACCTGTCAGGTTTACTGGGAGCAGGTAGGAGGGCATCAGAGGCTAAGCTGGATTCATGGAAAACATCATCCACCACTTCTAAAATAGGGGGATGGTCAGGGGTTTGTGTGGGGCAAGTCCAGAACCTCTCCAAGTCTTTTCTTAGACTGGGGGAAGTCCTGAGATTCCCATTGGAAATGTTCCCTGAGGGTGTGAAGGGTTTCCCCAAAGGAAAGGTCCTATGGAGGGGGGGCAGAAGGGATGGATTCCTCTGCATCTGAATCCTCATAAGCAGTCAGAGGTTGCTGTTCTTCAAAATCTGAGCAGTCAGATTCCTCAGAATCCTGTTCTGTCATAATTTCTGGAGAAGGGTACCTTTTCCTTTTAGAAGTTGTGGCCTGACTACCCCGGATAAGGGAGGTGAAATCCTACACCATTTTAAGCATTTGTGCTTGGGGTGGTGGAGCAGGAGCAAGATGGTGGCTAGAAGCAGATTTTCTAGGAGTGGCCTGGCTTCTAGGCCTGAGAGAATCCGGTCTGAGAGAAACAGTAGTCGAATGAGAAGACGTCATTTTTTGTCTAGATTCAGTAGTGTGAAAGGCCTCCTCCGAAGCCGGTGCCTGCGTCGCAGCTCCAGACCCAGAGGCAAAGACAACTAAAGGCTCGGAAGACAAAAAAGATTTCTGTGGCATATGAAATGTCTCTTAGAGGCCTGCATATATACCGAATTGGGCATCAGGGGCTGCAAAAGCACCTCATTGAATTCCGGAGAACTGATGACCTGCTTAGTGGTAGAGTTGTCGGAAGGCTTAGCCTTGTGTGGTCTGTCTCCATCTTTATCTCTGTGTTTTTTCAGAATGTCCATGGATTGCTGGCTGATGGATGCCAATTTGGAATGCGAAGACTGAACACAAAAATAACGGTCTACAATAAGAGCTCTACGGCGAATGGTTCTCGTATTAAAGAGGGAAAAGAACCGGCAATGGGGGACATTGTGGTCTGGGCCTAAACAAGTGACGCAGTAAGAATTTAAGTCTCTGTGTGGGATCTGCTTTCCACAGGCGAGACCATTGTTAACTTTTCTGGACATAAGCTAGTGCAAGAAAAAAGGGTCCCCAACGGGGTACTTTGCTTTAGACGTTTTCAGCTGAAATTCAAACTCTAGTAGCGAGTGACCAGCACAATTGCAAACTGCTTCTGCTTCGGACTCCATGGCAAGAAAGACTGATGTAATGATGTTGGCTGCCTTCCTTTATAGCACTGACTGCCTGACATCAGACTACAGGCGACTGCAGCCGACACAGAAAAACACTGACTCTGGTATTTGGGCCGGCCGAGGGCTACCACAGCAGGGATAACCCTCACAGGTGATGACTGCAACAGAGAAACACGAAGAACATCTCTCTATTCTACTTGCAATGTAAACAGAGGGGCAGAGGTTAAATGTTGAGGGATATGACACTCACAGTATGGTAGCAAAGGGCATCAACCCATTAGAATAAAGCAACTTGCTGATATCTCTAATTTTGTGCCTTTTGTTTCTTTTATACTGCTTTTTATTATGATACTGCGCTATCCAGGTCTGCTTATGGTAAAACAAAAGAGCCTTCTGGAAGGATAGTTAATTTGCACCCCTGAAGCCCTGTATGGAACACTTGTTTGACACTGCACACGTTTCCTTCTCGAGTTGCTGCTGGGCTTTCTGTAATGGAATTCCAAACAAGGAGGCTTTATCTAGAAGGGTACTTAACACTTCACTTTTCACATCCTCTGGAAAGGTTACCTCCTTAACCAAACACGGCATCCAAGATTAGAACTAGAGACAGCTTCCCAGAAACAGACACTTACAATCTGATAACCACACTATACCACATGAAAACCTACCTAATCTGCTGTTTGAGATAGTTTTGCAGGCACCTCTCACAAAGATTCATTCGCAGTCTCTTTTATAACACCCTCTACCTGCTTTAATATACTGGACTGAATACACCACATGGGTCTAATCCTTAACTGCTGTGATACCCAGTGTGGATTTTTTTTCTTTCAACTCAATTCATGCTTTATCTGCTGGTAAAATTCTGAAAGCATGAGTGATACTCATCTCCTTTTTTGACTTTAATTACATTACTGCAGGATTTGTATACGAGTTTTTGAACAGAAATGTCTTCTCCTTGGTCTCTACAAAACGGGGATGATATTTTTGGAAGCTGGCGACTGAGCATTAGATTTCAGAGAGAAAACCTCATAAGAGAGGTTAGGGAGGAATCAATAAATGGTGGACCTACTACAGGTTTTGGCCTGCTCTGTTTTCAGAAGCCGTCTTTAGTAAAAGAAATTTTCCAGGAAGACAACTTAACATTTTCCTTCATGTGACATACCTGCTGGAGTGGGGACATGCATCATCCTCAGTGTGCGCGCCCTTATTTAGAGAATGCATCCTTATTTGCTATTCTGAGTTAAAAAGGTTATTTGCTGTTTTATATAAGCCCCACGTCTGTGCTTCTTGCATGTAGCGCACCATCATGCAGTGCCGCATAGCGGTAGTTACCATTGGTGGTTATAGTAGCAAATGTTTTGCTTGTTAAATTTTCCCTTCGCACTTTGCTTCTGGTCCCCCACAGATTTTTCGTGGCTCAGCTTTACTGTCAGGCTGAACACTAAGCCTAGGCTCAGAGGTCCCAATACACCACTCACCCTCTAACCATTCCTAAGTGCGACCTCCCTTCCTGACCATATGAATTTACCTTACACTATGGATGTACAATTTCCCAGTTTCTCCAGCCAGCTTGGTTGAAACAGGCATCCTGAGAAAGTGTAGTAACTGCCTCATGTTCATCGACCACCCTCTTCTCCTAGACCACACAAACTCAACATGTGAGAGCTGCAACTATATTAAGAACCTTGAATCCATGCTGTCTCACACACCAGTCAGTACATATAACAATGAGCGGGTTGTCAGCATGCACACCTCACCTCCAACTCGACCCAAACCATCATCATACACACCTACATATGTGGAGGTCCTCACAAGAAACATACCTGAGCACCAGAGACCTCCCAAACATGAACACAAGCACGTTACGCGTAATGCTGCCTCTGCAGAACACAATACACAACAGTTAACATACCAGTGTCACCTGTCAAGCACTTACGGCAAAACACAAAACCAAACATATTAGTCATAGGTGATTCTTTCAAGAGATGCACAGATGTCCATGTCACCAGGCTGGATGAGGAGAAGGTCATGGTCAGTCAGTCCGGGGCACCAGGATATGCCATATCACACACGCACTCAAGTCTCTCAACAACAGGTACTGTTATGACTCTGTCATAGTCCATGTTAGTCTGAATGACTTGAGACATACCTCTCTGGACTATATGAAGAGAAACATTATTGAGCTCTCAGACTATGTCACAGGTTGGTATGTCCCTAGCCTTTAGCAGCATTTTACCTTCACCTAGGATGATACCCCAATAAAAGCAGAAAATGACTGACTTCAATAATTGGCTTAGTTTCTGGTGTCACTCCAAGGGGGATACAGTATCTGTCAGCCTGGGATGACATGACTGACGGACCTCGATACTTTGCCAGAGATGGTCTTCATCTACCACCCATGTGATTTCTGCTACTGGCCAAGGCTCTTATCATCACGAAAGTGCCTTTTTTAGGCAGTGTCTGAAGGACAAAATCCCCAGTGTAAGAACTCCATTGAAGAACAACTCATGGTTTTGCTGCAAAACATTAGAAGTCTTAACATGAAACTGCATTCACTGGAAGCAGTCCTCACCTTGGAAGACAGACATTTGTGCAGTCACAGAGACCTGGTTCAAGGCTATGCAGAGCACTCCAGCCATATCGGGCTGCATGTCCTTCCACATGTTCAGACCACAAACTGAAGGCGTGAAAACTAAAGGAGGCTAGGTATCTATCAATATTCACTAAAGATAAATACACTTCCAAATTGGTTAGGCAGCATGATTCTCTGGAGATACTTTGGGTGCAAATTACTGCTGGTAGGACACCTGTTCAAATCACTGCCAGCTACAGGACCCCCTCCATGAATCAGGACACAGACTCAAGTAGATCCAAATAGGCAGAGTCTATCCGAACACCATGGTTTTGGGCGACTAACTACCCATTCACTGACTGGGGAAATTACTCATGCGGAAACTCACTTGCCCAAATGTTCCTTGACTTAATTAACTCCAATGTCCTGGACCAGCTAGATGACACCCCCACAAGGGGTGCCAACATCTTGGATCTGGTGCTTACCAGTATGGGAGACCACTGTAGCATGCCCCATTGTGAAGTCTTTCTTGGTGAGATCTGACCATAAATCAGTCTCATTCAAAGTTACTATCAAACCTGACCCCACCAGCACAAACTAAACTAAAAGCTTCTCCAAAGCAGATTATAACCTCTTACAAGCTTCTCCAAAGCAGATTAAAACCTCTTACTGGATGGTATAAATAGCTTCACTGCACCTCCTACCTCAGATGGAACTGGCAACTATGCAGAGTTCTACACAAATGCTTTACACACAAACACCTGAACAACTGCATTGACTCAGCCTTACCTGATAGGACCAAAACAAGCTCTTCAAGGAAGATCAAAAGTGTCTGACAACTGCCATTAGCAGGTTTTACAATAAGAGGAAAAAATTGCTGTCTAAGTGAAAGAGGGAGCAAGCCCCAAACTGGAAACACTTCCTCCTCAGCTTAAACAAGCAAATAAGACTTCTTGTGAAGTCCTCCAAAGCTAACTACGAATCCAAATTAGCATTCTCAACTAAGAACAGCCATAAGGCGTTCTTTAGTTACATCTGTAACCTATTAGGAAAGTCTCAAATCTGTGCCGAACTGGTAGTTAATGATACCACATATACCGAGCCTGTGGACACTGCTAACCTGTTAGCTGACAGGTTATGTGAAAACTTCACTCCCTTTCCCCGCTACACTTACCCCAAGACTTTCCTACCACCTGTCCTTTACCTTATATCTCTAAAGAGCAGGCATGAACACCCTCTCTAAAGTGAAAAACAGCATCCATGGCACCTGATAACATCCCAGTCTGCGTCCTACATGGGCGCAAAGAATTAGCAATGCCATTGTCACTCTTTTCAATCATAGTCTAAGCACTGGCTTAGTCCCAGCTAAATGGAAAAAGACCACTGTTATCCCCTTGTACAAAGGTGGTGCTTCTACTGACTCCGAAAACTACAGACCTATTACCCTGACTAGCCTTATCTGCAAGGCCATGGAGAGAATCATTGCAGATCTTACCAATAAGATATTGGTAACCTCCAAACACTTGACCCTACTCAATCTGGATATGTCAAGGGGAGATCATGTAAAACCTGGTGGAGTTCTTCGAGACAGTCACCAAGGGCTTTGTTGAGGGGAAATCTGTGCATACAGCCCAAGTAGACTTAGCCAAGGCTTTTGACACCATCACCCACTCAGGCATACTTGACAAACTTACCCAGCTAGGTATCAACCCGTATAACATTAGATGGGTCGCTAACTGGCTCACTAATAGAACCCATATAGTCAAAATAGGGGAACCTACCGTCAACAGCAGACCTGTAACCAGTGGTGTTCCACTGGGATCAGTCCTGAGACCTAGACTGTTTGGAATCTATTTCTCCAAAGTGCAAGCTAAAAACTAAAGGTCTGTGGCTAACAAAGTTTGCTGATGTCTGCAAACTGGGAGTGGTTACCGAATCTCTAAACAATGTCAACATCCTACAAGAGGGTCTTACACAAACAAATAACTGATGCCAAAGTCATGGCCTTAAACTCGATGCAAAAAAATGCATTAGCACCCCTTTTGGTAAGAGTGATGTTACTGCTAACTACCACATCAATAACCGCACCCTAAGTACGCACTCAGTGGTGAGAGACCTGGGCACACAGGTTGACAGCAACCTTACCTTTGATCACCATGTCTCCTCAGTGGTAAGAAGGGCATTCTGTATTACTCATCTCTTAGGTAAGGGCATTGCCTCCAGAAAAAAAAAAATTACAACCTCCCTGTACTCTTCCCTCATCAAGCCAATAATAGAGTACAATGCCCCTTTTGGTATGGACCTTTCCAAGCTCCTGCAGCAATTGGAGAGACCACAGAGGTTCCTCACAAGGACAATTCAAGGTCTTCAGCATCTGTTCTATGAGGATCCTCTGAAATCATTGTTACTTTACTTTGTTTCATACAGACTACACAAAGGTGATCTCTGTGTTGTATATAAAGCAATCTTTGACCCTTCTTTATTGGAAATGCTGCATAAATGCAAATCAAATGGTACACGGGTTACTCACTCTAATGGCCTTAACCTGGTTAACCTGCTATGTGACATCAATAGAACTTGCTGGGGGGAAAGATTTGTCTCCCAGAGGTTACCACACCTTTGGAACAGACTCCATGTCAGAGCACCTCACTGGCCCTCTTCAAATGCAGTCTGGATGATTGGATGGGTAACTGTAAATTCACCCCAGGAGTACCACCTATGTCCCACTTGGACAGGGGTGATAGGTCCTGATCATGGAAATAAGGGTAAAACTCTGCTAGGCTTGTAAGGGTCCTAGGGTCATTAGCCTAGTAACCTCCTGACACTCTTTTGAGAAAATGAGTCCGCTTACTTGGGCCAGACTTAATTTTCTACCTCTTTTGTGAGCCACACAAAAACAGGGCATATTCTTGCTTTCACTTCACTGTAGTATTGCATCATGATGTACAAAATATCCCAGTACAACACAGTCAATAAATGCAGAAGCCTTAGACACATCGTATTCCATATAAAATTTCACTTAGTTCAGAACTATCAACTGAAATGATGTCCAGGCTCTGAACTTCCTTATCGCAGCTGTAGGAATCCAGCAGATGAAAGGGATAAAGCAAAACAGAAGGGTTTCTGGGGCTGGAACTGTTATTGGAAGTAAGCCAGACCCAGACTTTTTGTGGCAGATATCGAAGGAGGGACACTTTTTCTGTTATTCTGAAAGTTTCCAAAGGCTAAGCCTTCTTAGATTTTCCATTTTTACGAGAAACAGTTTGCCCTAACACAGCTCCTTCTCTCAAACATTCAAAATTAAAAATATGGATTTTCAGGAAGAAAAGGGAAAGGATGAGTGTGCTTCACTCTTGAATTGGCTGGACAAATGCTGATATCAAATTTTGAAACAGAAGTCTCTCCACTCAAACCTAAAGACACGGGGATACTTATGGCCTGCCCTTCCCTCGTAAAACTTAAATGGGTCCGCTAACGTTTGCTTTTTAGATTTTGAAGAGAAGATTCTTATGCACTAGAAATAACAAAAAATATCAAGTAACATTTATGCTCAATAAAAAAAAAAACTAATGTGTGTGTGTGTTTATTTTTTGCTCTAATGTCCTTATTAACTGTAGAAAGAAATATAGTGAATATGGTCATGTGGGGTCCTATGCAGAGTAATGGATCAGCCCCACCCCCATCCTGCCATACCAGCGTTCCATTACTTGTCTCGCTCCAATTTCCGTAAACACTGTTCAACTCTGGCAGTATGCATTCTATTTTCTTTTTGACTTTTACAATTGGAGATCTGGATTTCATTTAACGCTTTTACTTCAAAATTCAGAGCACAAACTCTCATGGTTATTTGCTGAACAAAAACATCTCACAATGAAAACTGATTGGGCAAGAGCAACAGTAAACTTCTCTTATAGGTTCATAGGTAGGTACTAGGCCATCGGCCCTAGGGCCTATACAAGCCTAGCCAAAAAGGTACCCTGGCTTTCGCCACCCAAGAAAATTATTTTCCTGTGCCCCTATCGGGCAGAGCCACAGAGGTGATCCCTGCGGTGAATTTCCTATTTCCCATCCAGTCATCAAGACTTTTCTTGAAGAGTGCTAATGAGGATCTTTGTTTGATATAGATAGGTAGTTTGTTCCAGAGTATGGGAAGTCTCTGGGACATGAATCTATCCCTCTAGCATGTTCTGTTTATTGTGGTGACAAGGTTTGGGTCCCTAGAGCATGTAGCTCTGAGGGATTGGGATTTCTTTAAGTGGAGCATGTCCAACAGCTCTGGGTTTGACATAACTTTGTAAGTTAGGCAGAGATTGCTTCTGAGTAGGTGATATGCAACGGAGTAAAGCTGGAGATTTTTTGAGACTGTCTGCGTAGGGCATTTGTTTGAGGCCAGTAATCCTCTTTGTGAGGTATTTCTGCGGCCTTTCCAGTTGTTGTAGATGTCTTGTGACGTACATACCAAAAGGGGCATTGTACTCTACAATGGGTCTAATGAGTGACGAGTAGAGGGGAACAATGACCTCTTTTTTCCTGGATGAGAAACCTTTTGTGATGAGGTGTGCCACGTAGAAGGATTTCCTGACTACTGTGGCGATGTGATTATCAAAGGAGAGACTGCTGTCCACCTGTGTCCCAAGGTCTCATCACACTTTCGATGTTAAGTAGACTACCACCTATGTGGTAGCTCATGGGTACACAGTTTTTACCAAAGGGGATGACAATGCACTTTTTAGCATTGAGCTTGAGGCCACGGCTTTGACACCAGGCATCTGTCTCAGTGAGACCATTTTGTAGAATGTCCACATCGTTAGGAGTTCAAATTATGGCTCAGTTTGCAGTTATCTGCGAACTTCGTTAGCCAAAGACAGTCTGTGTTAGCCTGTACTTCAGAAAAGTAGATACGAAACAGGAGAGGACCCAGGACTGAACCCTGCGGTGCTCCACTTGTCAATGGTCTGAAGTCGGATTTGGAGTCTGCTACTTTCACAGTGTGGGTTTTGTCAGTGGAGCCAGTTGGCAACCCATCTTGTGACATAGGGATTTATACCTAGTTTAGTGAGTTTATCTATAATTCCAGCCCCACTTGGACAGGGGTGATAGGCCCTGATCATGGAAATAAGGGTAAAACTCAGCTAGGCTTGCAAGGGTCCTAGGGTCATTAGCCTAATAACCTCCTATGACACTCTTTTGAGAAAATGAGTCGGCTTACTTGGGCCAGACTTAATCTTCCAACTTCTCTTGAAACTCGCACTCATTAAAAATGCATTAAAATTTACATTCATTGAAATGCATCTGTCCAGTGGCAGATTAAGTGTACCTTGGACTCCGGGCTGGTTTCAAACCAGGCATCACCCTACACAGATTCCAGATTGTTTTATAGCTCTTGTTTAATACAGCATTTATTAGACTGCATTTTAAATTTGTAATTTTGAACATTTTTCAAGTAAGTGGTGAAAGAAAATTTATGAACCAATAATGACTAAACTACCAATTTCAAAACATTTCAACCATAAAAATCCACTCAAACGCTATAATCCACCAATATCCATACTCAATTACAGCCACTTTATCACCTGTGTACACTTCACATGTCTGTCTGACTGTGATAAAAATGGCCAAGGCAAAGTGTTCCAGTTGCTTTATACAAATGCACACTAGTCTTGCAAAGACCGACTAATGGCTTTTCTAAATTTAATCACCCAGCAGGGTCAGTCATTTTTTTCCAAAGACCTCTCCATACTTATCAATTATAGCAACAATGTTGATTGCACCTTTCTCAAGTTAAATGACCAGTGTCACATTTCAAATTTGTTTCACACAGACACGCAGTAGTCAAAGTATTCCAACTTAGTTCACACATGCACACTAGTCTTGCAAAGCCAGATTAAAGACTGTTTAAAAATGACCAAATGATAAGAACATACAGTACTTTTATCCAGAGAGAGTCCCCTCACCAACAGTTAACTGTGTACATTCCTCATTGTTAAGAAATAAACTGCATGTACTTTACTGGTAGCGTTGGATGAATTGCATGAAATTGTATAAAGATCACGATCATCATACCACAAGATCCAGCCACATGCAGCACAGTTTAAACAGAAGAGTAATTAAGAGGGAAAAAGAAATGCTAACAACCTGGAAACATGTACTAAGTCAATATGCACATGTACTAAGTCAATATGCACAATCACTGCACAAGTAACACTTGTCTGACTAATTCCACATTAAAGAGTACTAGTACTAATGCAGAGGCTGCTATAGGAAAACAACTTTGTATTTCAATACTTCATCTACAAATGCAGTGCCTGCTGCCCTTAAAGAAAGAATTCCCTATATTGCATTAAAAAATGGTGTCTTGGCAGTATTGCCATATTTCCCTGAAATGGATCAGCTATGCAATAAGGAATGGCTGGAAAACAATGACAATGTGCTTATAGTTACTAGGCATGCAGCCCAAATTCTCAATTGCTCCAAAGCACTGACTGGTTCAGTGTCCTGGTCATTGTCATGCAGTAGATGTAATGAAGGTGGAAATATTCCAACCCTGTACCGCTGCCACAGGAAATAGCTCATTACTAAGTCAGATCTTTAGCCTGCACTCCAATTGCCAGAGTAACAGTTTTTATCTAAATGCAGAAATTCTTTACAATCTGATCTTGAAAAAAGGCAACAATATGCAAAAATGATTACATAATGGATGCTGAAGATCAGACGGATCTGATCACTCCAAATAACGCAAACTACATAACCTGCCAAATGTCAACCTCCTTTGTAGTTGCTGGTGGCAGTAAAGAAGGTACTGCAAAATATAGCATTAAAAATGCAACATGTTTTGGCAACAAAGCAGTATGTTTAGTCTATGTTACACAACCCAGGCCTACAGATGAATTAATTCTGTAGTGCAATGAATAAATCAAGACAACATAAATGCTGTAGCAGCTTTTGTTCAACAAACAATAAGTCATACAAAAATCAAATATTACTGCATACAATACATAGTATTTTTTTTTGGTAGGGGCTTGCTTACATGTTTGCAGGACATCTATATCTAATAGGTTCGTAGCTGTACACTAGGCTAATGACCAGTGGGGAATTTATAAGCCTAGCCAAGCACCCAAATGTATCCCACAAGTTTATGTGCCTTATTGCAGCGGTCCCCAACCACCAGGCAGTGGAGCACTTGGTACTGGGCCGTCAGGTAAGTAAGCGAATGCCTGTAGAAGTGTGTTTATGTGTCTCTGAGTGAGTGAATGCGTGCATGAAAGCAAAAGAATCTGTGTGTGTGTGTGATCATAAGAGTTAGAGCGATGTGTGAATGAATGCAGGTATGAATGAGAAAGTGACTGTGTGTGTGTATGTGTGAGATCGGGACAGTGAGAGAGATGTATGAATGAATGCGTAAGTAGGTGTGTGGCATGTGGGTGTGACAGTGAGTGATGTACGAACGAATGTGTAAGTGGGTGTGTGGCATGTGGGTGTGACAGACAGTGAGAGCGATGCATGAATGAATAAGCGATGTGTGAATGAATGCAGGTATGAATGAGGAACTGTGTGTGTGGTATGGACGAAAGGTACACAAACCTCATTGCCGCTGATGCTGCTAGCGATCACTCTCACTCTTCACTCTCTCTCGCTCTCTCCCCCTCTCTCTCTGTCACACACACACCATACCTCTCAACCTCTTAGTAGTGCAAAACATCTGGACAAAGCCTAACAGAATGGGGGGACAAATGGGGACATTTTAAATATTGCTCTTAAAACCATAGAAAGTTGCTAGAATAACAGGATTTGTCTTATGCATTTTTCTGAAGGATATGAGGTCTGAAATACAAATGTATATTATTTAGTGACTTCAGTCCTCAGATCATCCCAGTGATTTGTCAGAAAAATCACAAAAGTTACGAGGAACAGACCAAAACTCAGAGGGAAAAATCTGGACATTCTGCGAAACTCTGTAGAGTTGAGTTATGAATACCTCTCAGCCTCTTACTTCGATCAAGAAATCTGGACAAAGCCAAAAATAAAGGGGGACAAAGGCCAAAAATAGGGACCCTTTTAAGTACTGCTCTTACAAACTTCAAAAGTTGATAGAAATACAGGTTTTGCATTAGCATGAATTTTCTGAAGGGTATGAAGTATGAAACTCAACTGTTTGTCATTATTTTCTGACTTTAGCCTTAATGATCTGCCGGTGATTTGCCAGAAAACAACAATTTTATGAGAAAAAGACCAAAAATATGAGGCAAAAATCTGGACATTCTGTGAAAATCTGTATAGTTGAGAGGTATGCTGGACAGAGTCAAACAATAGGGGCAGATTTTAAATATTGCTCTTATAAACATAAAATCAGTAAGGTTGCCATTAGGTTTACTTACCTCTCAACCATTATAGATCAGTGTCATGCTCTTAAGCAGAATGTACGCTTTTTTTGGTACTTATTGCCAACTGTCTTTTTATTGTACAGTGGAGCTTTTCTCCCCAGGTCTGGTCTCCTCGTTAAACAAATGTGAATAAATAAATAAGTAAATATCTACTTTATTATGTGCACCGCGAGATGGCCGGTCCATGGAAAATTGTCTTACAATTGGTGCAAAAAAGTTTGGAGACCACTGCCCTATTGGTTATTTTAAGGGGTATATGTAAGCTAGCGCAAGATTTGCATGCTGCATTTATCCAGTAGATGCAACACTGTTAGACCAGGAGAGCATTTCTTATTTCCCATCCACTTGTCCAGGTTTCCCTTGAATAGGGTTAAGGAAGAGCTCTGACTCGCAATGATGCTGCTGAGGGAGTTCTCTGAGACACATGCCTTTCCCTCCAAAATGTTCCATTTATTTTGCAGGCAAAGTTTAAATCCCTAGAACGAGTAATTCTGATGTTATTCATTTTGCAGATATGCAAAACGTCCATCAGAGTTGGATCCAAGAATGCCTTGTATGCCAGGCATAGATCACGTCTCAATAGTCTGTAGGAAACAGCAGATATGAGGGCTTGGAGGCGATCTGCACAGGACCTGCTGTTTATGGCCTAAACTTTTATTTATTTATTTATTTTTTTGTGAGGAACCAATACGGATGTTCCAGTTGTTGCAGGTGCCTGATCAAGTAAATACTAAAGTGGGTGCTGTACTCAATGTTGGCCTTGATGGAGGCCAAATACAATGGAAGGATGCCTTCCTTGGATCTAGATGCCATGCCCTTGCTTATTAGTTAAGCAGCACAGAATGATTTCTTTAGTACCTTAGACACAAGTTGGTCAACAGCCAGGTCCTAGGGTGGCTGACCTGAAGGGTACTATTACGCATTTCTTGGCACAGTCAGTTGTCTGCGTCAGCCCTTTCTATAGGATGTTAGCATCTTTAGGGGGGATTCTATGGCTGCTCCTAGTTTAACATCTGCACACTTGGTCAGCCAGAGGCCCTTGACATTAGCCTTGACATCCAGAAACAGATGCCAAAAAGGAGCTGACCCAGCACACAGCCCTGAGTGACTCCGCTGGTGACCAGCCTTTTTATGGAGGTGGTCTCTCCTATCTTAACTTCCTAGGTGCCATCAGAGTGCCAGTTGGCTATCCAGCACACAACATAGGGGTTTATGCCTATATCACAGAAGTAATTTACAATGCCCCAGTGGAGTATGGTATCAAATGCCTTAGCCACATGAATGCAGGAAATATGCACAGTTTTGCCCTCATAGATTGCTTTAGTGACCTTCTCCAAGTGATCCACCAGGTCGAGTAGGCATGATCTGCACTTGATGAAACCAAACTGGGTTGGATCCAGTGTATGAAGGCTTTCATTTCCATGATAATTCTTTCATGACTTCTCATGAGACTAGTCACACTTGTATGTCTGTAGTTCCCGGGGTCCACTGATAGCCCACCCTTGTGCAGAGGGATAACTGTAGTAGGTCTTCATTGTCGTGGCCCAAAGCCTGTCTGTAGGCTATGGTTAAACAGTGTCGCTGGTGGTTCCAATAGGTCATGTATCAGGCAATTTAGAAGGCATCCTAGGATATTACTGGGGCCTACTTAGGCAGTGTTTTTTGAACTTGCAGACCGTGTTCTTGGACCTACTCTCCAGTGACAGTTGGGGGAATTATTTAATGATATTTCCCAGGGGGCAGCTGGGGGAGAGTAGGGTAAAACTGGACTGAATTTTTTAGCCCACAGATTTGTGATATCTTCTGGCACTGTGTAGTTAGCTCCATTTACAATCCGGTCTGCACACTGATGTGTGTTGCCTTTGAGGTTTCGGACATAGCTAAAGAAAGCCTCATGGTTCTCCTTTGACTGGGTGGTTATCTTTATCTCAAATTTGGCTTTAGTAGACAATCTGGCCTCTTAGTATTTTGTTTAGATTGATTAGAATGTTTTTATCATGCAGGACACAGCACTTCCTAATCTTGGCTATGGCTTTTTTTTTTTTTTTTTTTTTGTTTACTTGTTTATATTTGGATTCCACCAGGGTGGTTTATTTTTTAGACAGTTCTGGGCTTACTTCTGGTAGACATAGATGCCGCTATGCTTTTACTGACATGATTGTACATGGTTTTGGTCAACAACTCAGCACAGGCAGCTATGATCTCGGGGTTTGGGGGGGGGTTGAAATTTTGACAGGTTATCACTTAGTAGTAGGAAGTTTGCCTTAGAATAGTTCCTAAGTGTTATGGTGTTATCCAGATCACAGAAATGATTTTTATTACAAAAGGAGACAGTTCTGTGGTCTGCCCTTACCAGAAAGGACAGTACACTAGGGAGGTACATTGTTCTCCCATGCGAGTAACAGGTTCGGTATGTTTGCACCCCTAGTGTGATTATGGGCTATCTGGTCCAGGTGTTTGTGTTTACAAAGTAAAGGAATCCCTACGCCTGTAGGTATAGTGGCGTAGTTGATATCTCCATGAAGATGGTATTGGGTTGAATGGTGAGAGCCTCCAACAAATCCAAGTAATACTTAAGTTTCTTGGGACATAGACGGTGACCTACAGCTTGCAAGGATATGACATGGATCTCTGCCTATGGAAATCTGGACATGAAGCTCAAGCATGTTGCCTTGTTTGACTAGCCTCAGAGTGAGTTTGTTTATGGTACAGACTGAAAACTCCTTTTCGACCTCCCTTTGTCTTTTCTGTCATCAAGACTTGTTATTGCTTTTGACATCACTCAGTACAGGCGTGACCTACTTGAATTACTAATAATGCTGTACTATTGCAGCATACTCCTCCAGAGTCAACAGAACTGGATCATGGACAGCTACCTGCAATCAACTGTATTACAAGCTGAGTTAAGTATACTTTGTTCTGCACTCGCAGTGTTACAGATAGTACTGCATTTAATTTATCTGCTAGTTTCATTGAATATTGTGGTCTCTCTGCAGTTAGCTTGCTACAAGTATAGCAAACTGGTTTCACTGGGGATTATTGTTGTTTCACTTCTTTGATATTCGGTGTTTAACTCTTAGCCCAGAGGGCTTCTCTGTGCTTACAAGTGTTAGTCACATATTTGTGTATTTATTTCTGCTCAATACCCCAGATATCTGGCTGGCTGCTATCTACCTGCAATCAACTGTATTACAAGCTGTGTTAAGTATACTTTGTTCAGCACTTGTAGTGTTACAGACAGTACTGCATTTTATTTATCTGTTTATTTGTTTAATTGAATACTGTGGTGTGTCTGCAGTTAGTTTCCCACCCTTCCTCCCTGTTCTTGTTGTGGTATTAATCTTGGTGGCTTTGGAATTGCCTGCCCTCCAGTAAATTTGTGTTTGAACACTCCTACTAGGCCCATCTCATTTGCTCACTCAACTGAGTACAGTGAGATCATATTTTGATTTCAGACACTCCTACCAGTCCCATCTCTTCAGCTCTATGCACTGCGTACAGAGAGAGCATTTGGGAAAGACAACCCCTGTAGTCTCTTAATTGCGCTCTATTTAATCCCTCTCCACTAACAAAAAAATAAACAAAAAAAATTATACTTTATACAGCTGTTCTTCTTTAACTGTCTTCTACCTTCTTTATTACCTTAGTTTGCTGTTCTGTGTGCGCTTAAGTGTTCAAGTGCTCTTATTTTGCACTTATTACTGCTCGTTGGTACCCTGATTAAATTTGTCTACTATTCTAAGCATCTTAGTTTTGGTTTTAGCACTTGTGTTTCAGGCCAGTTACTTTACATTTAGGGATTTGTGGATAAACCCTCATCAAACCCTGCTCTCCCTAAATCCACCAAGTATTCAGAGCACTATGTCTGGACAATTCCCATCAGTTTCCCCTGCCAGGCTTGTCGACATGAACATAATGAGACACTGTTGCAACTGCTATATGTTCACGGACAGTTCCCTTCTCCTAGCACATAATTCTTCTACTTGCGAGAGATGCATCTACATCAGTAACCTGGAATCCATGCTCTCTCACACACCAGTCAGTACTCCTGACAAAGAAGAGATTGCCAGTACAAGGACCACACACCCACCTATGCAGGGGTCCTCAACAAAATCGTGCCTAAACAACAGAGAGCCCTGAAACACACTCACAAACATTCCACACACAATGCCAATCACATCGCACAAAGCAGTCAATGCACCAGTGTCTCACAAACACTGCCCAGTAAGCATAACAATAAACCAATGCAGCCCATAAGGCATAACCAAACATACTAGTCATTAGTGACTCAGTAGTGAGAGACATTGGTGTCCCCCTCACCAGACTCAACAAGGAGGTGGTCACGGTCAGCTGTTTGTCAGGCACTAAAATCCACCACATCACGCACACACTTAAGTCTCTCCACAACAACAGGTACTGATAAGACACTGTCATTGTCCATGTTTGTGTGAATGACTTGAGACGTACCTTCCTGGACTATATGAAGAGAGACATGGAGTTCTCAGAATATGCGCTCCAGGCAGGTGTGACCCTAGCCCTAAGAAGCATCCTACCTTCACTAAGAATGATGCCACAATATAAACAAAAAATAATTGACTTCAACAATTGGCTTAGTTTCTGGTGTCTTTCCAAGGGGATCCAATACCTGTTTGCCTGGGGTGACATGTTTGACAGGCCTCATTGCTTTGCTAGAGATGGCCTCCACCTGTCACCCCTGGGGTTCCAGATCTTGGCCAAGGCTCTTGTCTCCCTCATTATGACTTTTTTTAGGCTATGTCCCAAAGACAAGTCTTCCAACATGAAAGATCTGTCAAAAAGCAAATTGAAGGTCATGCTGCTCAATGCTAGGAGCCTTAATCTGAAAATGCACTCACTGGAGGATCTCCTCACACTGGAAGATGCCGAAGTCTGTGCAGTCATGGAAACTTGGTTCAGGGCTGTGGAGAGCACCCCTGCCTTACCAGGGTATACCTCATTCAACACTTTCTGACCCCAAAATGAGGTTGGAAAGACTAAGGGTGGTGGAGTCTCTATTTTCATTACAGACAGGTACACCTCCAGACTAGTTTACTAGCATGATGCACTGGAATTACTCCAGGTACAAATGACAGCTGGAAAAACACTCATCCAACTTATAGCCAGCAATACACCCCCCCTCCATGTCTCAGGACCCCCACTCCTACTACCTGGATCTACTTAACTCCATCAAGGTACCCCCCCCTAACACCCCGATCCTTGGTAACTTCATCTACCCTACCATTGACTGGATGAAGTATTCCTGCACTAATGCACTCACCCAATGATTCCTTGACTTCATCAACTCTAACGCACTAAACCAGCTGGTCTCAACCCCTACAAGGAGAGATAAAGTACAGTTGTGTACCTACCATAAATGTCGATGTTACAGTGTATTCACTGCTGCAGTCATTACTCTTGAGTTATCCTGCTGGCAGGCTACCCTCAGTTGGCCAGAATTCCAAAGTCTAGGTCCTGCGTCGGTTGCTTTCACCTCTTCCCTGATGTCAGTGCGCTGGGGTATAAAAGATGCAGCTGACGCCATTTTCTTCAGTTTTTCTTGCCCCAGATGTCAGGTGCCCCCAAACTGGTAGGCTGAAAAATATGTCAATAAAAATGCATGCACAAAAATAACATTTCCTTCATCTACAAGCAAATATACCACATAGGTTGTATAGGATAGAGAAGTGCAGATTAGTCCCAGCAAAGAAAAGGGGAATGGTGGGTGGGTAACCTGGACTGCAACAGTGAATACACTCAAACATCTACATTTATGGTAGGTACGCAACTGTACTATGTTCATCGTGTTTCACTGTTGCAGTCATTACTCTTGGGTTGAATCCCAAAGCTGAGGATGGGTGGCTGGGCTAAATAGTATTAGGAGAGGCTAAGAGGCCCTGCAGAAAGTACAGTTTTGTATCTACCATAAATGTAGATGTTCGAGTGCTAATACAGCTGCAGTCATAACAGATGGGTTCTCCTGCCGTCAGGCGGGTCCTTGGTCGGCCGAATTCCAAAGTCTAGGTTCGGCGTTGGTTGTCGTCGCTTCTTCCCTGACGTCAGTGCGACAGGGGTATAAAAGAACCAGCCAACGCCATTTTCTTCAGTTTTTCTTGCCCCAGATGTCAGGTGCCCCCAGAAGGAAGGCAATACATAAATTTATGTAATAATGCAATGCAATATAATCAAAAAACAGTAGTTGCAAGCAAATACACCATAAATGAATACCCCAATTAGGTTGTATGAGGGGGTGTTAGCCAATAGGCCTGTCCCAAGAGGGGAAGGAGGGAAACCTGGACTGCAGCTGTATTAGCACTCGAACATCTACATTTATGGTAGGTACAAAACTGTACTATGTTCATCGTGCATACAGCGGCAGTCATAACAGATGGGTAGAATCCCAAAGCTAAAAAAGGGGTGGTAGGCACTAGGTGGAACTAGGAGGAGCCAGGATGCCCTGCAAGACTGCAGTGGCAAAGCCTGCTCTAGTTTTGGAGTATAATGGTAGGTGGTAGTGCTCGGAGAAGGTATGCACAGAACTCCAAGTGGCTGCTTCCAAAATATCTTTAGTAGGAACTCCTCTGAGGAAAGCTGCAGAGGTAGCTGTGGCCCTTGTGGAGTGGGATCTGATGCCTGCAGGCATAGTTTTACCATGAAAAGAGTAACAAAAGCGTATGCAGTGGGCTATCCATTTTGAGATTGTTTGGAAATTGGCTTCCCTTGAGCTCCTATAGCATAGGACACAGAGTTGTTCTGATTTTCTGAAAGGCTTTGTTCTGTCCAAATAATAATGCAGCTGCCTGTGGATGTCCAAGGAATATAGTAGTCTCTCCCCTTTGTTTTGAGGATTAGGGTAAAAGGTAGGTAAGTGGATAGCCTGATTCAAAGCTACCCTGGATACCACCTTTGGCATAAAGGACGGATTGGTTCGTAAGGAAACTCTGTCCTGATGGAAAATGATGAAAGGCTGCACAGCCATGAGGGCTTGTAGTTCCGATACCCTGCGAGCTGAGGTGATATCCAGAAGGAAGGCTGTTTTCCAGGACAAATATTGCAAATCTGTTGAGGCAGCTGGCTCAAAAGGAGGCAAGGTCAGCTTTTCTAGAATGAAATTGAGGTCCCAAGCAGGTATTGGTTGTTTCCTTGGGGGTTTTATATTCTTAGCCCCCCTGAGGAACTGTCTTAAGAGGGAGTGAGAGAATAAAGGAGGATCAGTGTTGTATTCTGCAGAAATGGCTGAGGCATGGATTTTGATGGAGGAGAATGAAAGTCCACTGCTTAGCAGATCAGCTAGATACTGTAATATTTGAGGTAAATTCAGTATTCCAGGATTCTGGCCCTTTTTCTCATTCCAGGCACAAAACCGTTTCCATTTTGCGGAGTAAGCTTTTCTAGTAGAAGACCTTCTGGCCTCCAAAATGACATCCTGCACCTCCTTGGAGAGTTGGGTCTGTTGTGAAGTTAAGGAATCTTCCATGCGGCCAGATTGAGTGTTTTCAGCTGACTGTGAAGAGTTTTGAAGCTGTGCTGAGTCAGAAGAAGAGGCATTCGAAGTAGGGTCCATGGTGGGGAATGCATCAGGCTCCTCAGGAGTGGGTACCAGTGTTGTCTTGGCCAGTCTGGAGCAATGAGAATCATCTTTGGTCTGTCTGCTCTGGTTTTTAATAGAACTTTGGGCAGCAGAGGAAGAGGTGGAAAGGCATAAACTGTCATTGTTGTCCAACTGAACGAGAGAGCGTCCACTCTCCAGGCCTGTGGATGAAAAGTCCTTGAGCAGAATTTTGTCAACTGGTGATTTTTGTGGGAGGCAAACAGATCCATGTCTGGCCTTCCCCATGCTTGAATTATCTCTGTAAAAACTTGAGGATGCAACTTCCATTCGTGTGGATCTGTCATATTTCTGCTTAGGTTGTCTGCCAGCGTGTTTTCCTTGCCTGGCAAGTACTGTGCTTGAAGTTCGATTTGTAATTCCAGAGCCATGTTCCAAAGTGACATGGCCAGCCTGCATAGGAGGTATGAATGGGTTCCTCCCTGTTTGTTTATGTACCACATTACTGTGGTGTTGTCTGTCCTTATAAATAGTTGACCTGGATGCAGAAGGTCTTTGAAAGCTATAATAGCATTTATTACTGCCAGCATTTCCTTTCGATTGATGTGTAGGTGCTTTTCTTTTTGGGACCATTTGCCCTGAATGCACCGATCTGTCATGTGCGCCCCCCAGGCGTAGTCCGAGGCGTCTGTTGTGATGACTTGATTTGCTTGAGGCTTGCAGAATGGGAGACCTGTGTTTCTTTGGCATGCTTGAGCCCACCACAGAAATTCCTTTTGAAGACATGGAATCAGTGGTATTATTGTTTCTAAACTGTGGCTGTGTTGAGACCATAGGTTTTTCAGGTACCATTGAAGTTTCCTCATATGCAGCTTTGCACATGGGATTAGTAGAATGCAAGATGCCATGAATCCCAGAGCCTGCAGGATTTTCCTTGCAGTCAGCCTGGTGAAATTTGCTAGTTTTCTGAAGTATTGAGTTAGTTGCCCCTGTTTCTCTGGCGTGAGGTAGGCCATCTGGGTGTTTGTGTCCAAGTTGGCACCCAGGAAAATTATTTTTTGAGATGGTATTAGCCTTGATTTCTTTTTGTTGACTGTGTATCCCAGAGAATTCAACAACATTATTACAAAAGCCAGATGTTTCAGAAGTATGTGCTTGCTGTCCGCTTGGATCAGGCAGTCGTCCAAATATGGGTATATTTGTATCCCTTGAAGTCTGCAGTAGGCAATTACTGATGCCAGGCATTTCGTGAATACTCTGGGCGCAGTAGATAAGCCAAAGGGCAATGCAGAGAATTGATAATGGGTTGAACCTGCCAGAAATCTGAGGTATCTTCTGCAATCTTGTCTGATTGGGACATGCAGGTATGCCTCCTTGAGGTCCAATGTTACCAGCCAAGACTCCTTGCCCAGCATGGGAAGAAGCTGCTGTAATGTGAGCATCTTGAATTTTGGCACGAGTAAAAATGTGTTTAGGATGGATAGGTCCAAAATAGGTCTCCAATCTTTTCCCTTCCTTGGTACCAGGAACAGTCTGGAATAAAAACCTTGACCTTGTTCTTGTGTAGGTACCTCTTGAATAGCTTTCATGTCCATGAGATCTGAAATTTGTCTTTGTGCCTCTGCCCTTTGATTGTGTGGCAGGTTTGGCATGCCTCTCATTTTTGGAAGGGTGTGAAAATGGAATCTGTAGCCTCTGTTTATAATGTCCAGAATCTATTTGTCTTTTGTGACAATATGCCAGTTTTTCAAAAATAATGCCAGTTTTCCGCCTAAAGGTGCTGCCATTTGAGCCTTGCTTGGCATGCAAAGGGGAAAGTCATTGGGTTTGCTTTCTGAACGGCTGTGAACTATCCTCACCACCTCTTTGTGTAGGAGCTTGCCATTGTCTGCCTCTAAACGATCCTTGAGATTGCCCTCTGCACCTAGGGTGCCTGTATCTACCTCTTTGTGGTCTGTCCGTGGCTGGAAAGGACCAATTTTTGGAAGGCCAATTTCTACTGAAACGTGGAGGTTGTACCTGTAGGAAGTCTTTCACCATTTGCATTGATTTAGCCTTTTCCTCCATTTTCTTTAATACCTCCTCAGCTTTAACACCAAATAATACATCTTTTTGTAGAGGGGCATCTAGTAATTTAGCTTTGACATGATCTGGTAAGGTTTGCTCCTTGAGCCAGGCATGTCTACGTATGACTGATCCTGTAACAGCTGCTCTACAAGAGGCCTCTAGAGCATCAAAACCACATTGCAAGGTATGTTTACCCACTTGTTCTGCACTATGCATCAAATCCTGCAACTCCTTCAAGTCTGGTTGTTCAGGTTGTGACATTTTGCTTCTCAACTGTGATAACAGAAACTGTTGGTACTTTAACATATGGAACTGGCAGTTTAATGCCCTCATGGTTAAGGTGTCGAGGTGTATACCTTTTTCCCCACCTTTCTAAAGCTCTGGAATCTCTCTCTGAAGGTAATGGATTTTTAGCAGTGGAGGCCTTAATTCCCTTGGAGCCCTGTGAGATAGTTTCTGGGTCAGCCGCATGGCTTTTGTATAAGAATTGGTGTGAGTCAGGAACCCGGTAGTACCTGTCAGGCTTGACTGGGGCTGGAGGTAAAGAGTCTGGGTTAAGGCAGGCCTCCGAATACACATCATCTAGAATGTCTAAGACGGGAGGTATAGCCAGAGGCCTGTGCTGAGGGAGCAAGAGAAAATCCCTAAGCCTTTTCTTCGAGTCTGAGTACTCTTGGCCTTCCCAGTGGAAGTGTTCCCTCAAGGTATGCAAGGTTTCCCCAAAAGAGTAATCCTCAGGGGAGACAGAGGGAATGGACTCCTCTGCATCAGAATCTTCAAACGGGGAGTATGAATGTTCCTGTTCATCAGAGTGCTCTGAAATAATGGAGGCCTGGTCCGAGGAGGGGGATTCTTCCTCCACTCTGGGCCTTTTGTCTGGTGGGGGGGGGGGTTGAGAACCCCTGATAAGAGTAATCAAATCCTCAGCCATTTTGAGCATCTGTTTTTTAGGCATGGGGCCTGGAGAAGGGCCCTGTGGAGCTTGTCTCTTAGAATGCATGGTTGCTTTAGACTTAGTGAAAGCCTTGATGGAAAAAGAAGAGGAAGGCCTGAAGACACCTTGAGAGGTGGCAGACCTGTCTAAACTCTGAGTTTCACCGCTTAGGATGGCTTCGGTATCGGTAGTCGGGGTGTGGGCCGAGGAGCCTGCAACCTCGGGTGCAGTAGACACTGCCAATGAAGTGTCGTCGGTAGTCAGGGGCTGCGTCGGCACCTCACTGAGAACCGGACCACCTGTAGTCGGCTTTCGCGTGGTGTCGGTAGAAGCTGCGGACTTTGTATGTCGGTCCTTATCTTTGCGTCTTTTACTCAAAACTGGAGTCGGAGTATCCGACGACATAATGTAATTAAATTTTTTGCCAAAATAATGTTGGGCGAACTCCGCCCGACGCTTAATGGTGCATCTGTTGAATGTAGCACAAAAACGACAGGCCGAGACGTCGTGGTCTGGGCCTAAGCAAGGAATGCAGAGGGAATGAAAATCCTTATGCGGTATTTGCTTCCCACAAGAAATACAATTATTAACTTCGTCTGACATCGGTCTGAGGCAAGAAAAGTTTCCCCAACGGGGTACTTAGCTTTCAAGAAGACTTCGGTTGCAAAACTTTCGTAATCTCAGGAGCTGGCCGACCGGCACTTGCGAACTGCTTCTGCTTCGGGCACCGCACGGCAAAAAAGACTGAAGAAAATGGCGTCGGCTGGTTCTTTTATACCCCTGTCGCACTGACGTCAGGGAAGAAGCGACGACAACAGACGCCGGACCTAGACTTTGGAATTCAGCCAACCGAGGACCCGCCTGACGGCAGGAGAACCCATCTGTTATGACTGCAGCTGTATGCACGATGAACATCTGCAGTGGCAAAGCCTGCTCTGGACTTAAAGTAAAAAGGTAAGTGCTTTGTGAAAGTGTGCACTGAACTCCAAGTTGCAGCCTCTAAGATATCTTTGGTTGGTACTCCTCTGAGGAAGGCTGCTGAAGTGGCTGCTGCTCTGGTGGAATGAGGCCTAATGCCCTTAGGTACCGATATGTTGAAAATAGCAGAAACAGATGCAATGGCCTATCCATTTAGAAATATAGCCTTTCCTTGTGATCCTGCAGCATATGACACAAAGTTGCTCAGTCTTTCTGAAAGCTTTAGTTCTGTCCAAGTAGAAGCGTAACTGCCTGTGCATGTCCAAAGAATGCAGAATTTTCTCACTCTTGTTCTGTGGATTTGGATAAAAGGTAGGCAAGTAAATGGTTTGGTTGAGGGCCACACTGGACACCACCTTAGGCATAAATGTAGGGTTTGTCCTCAGAGAAAACCTGTCTGGATGAAAAATAATAAAAGGTTCCACAGCCATGAGTGCTTGTAACTCACAGACTCGTCTTGCAGAGGTTATTGCTAGGAGCAGAGCTGTTTTCCAGGATAAGAATTTTATATCTGCTGTTGGTGCTGGCTCGAAAGGAGGCAGTGTGAGTTTTTCCAAAACATAATTGAGGTCCCAGGTCGGAATTGGTGCTCTCCTTGGAGGCCTAATGTTTTTGGCCCCTCTGAGGTACTGCCTTATTAAAGGATGAGAAAAGATAGGTGGTTCCGTAATGTAATGGGCTGAAATGGCAGAGGCATGAATCTTAATTGATGAGAAAGAAAGGCCTTTGTTCAGCATCTCAGTTAGGTATTGTAAAATCTGAGGGATATTTGGTACACACATGTCAATGCCTTGTTCCTGGTTCCAAGTACAGAATCTCTTCCATTTTTCTGCATAAGATTTTCTGGTACTGGGCCTCCAAGATAACATCCATAACAGCTTTTGAAAGAGGAGTGTTCTGAATGGCTACAATATCCGCCATGCTGCCAGATTTAAGGTCCTGAGTTGGCTGTGCAGGATCTGATTGTTTTGTTGGGTCAGCAAGTGAGAAGTCTGAGGCAATATCCATGCTGGACCTTGAGACAAGCTCTTTAAGATTGGGTACCAGTGCTGGCGTAGCCAGTCTGGTGCAATCAGTATCATTTTTGGCTTCTCTTGTCTGACCTTTAGGAGTACCCTGGGAAGGAGAGGCAGTGGAGGAAAGGCATATACTGTTAGATTTTTCCAGCTGAAGGATAGAGCATCCACTTTCCATGCTAGCTTGTGATAAATCCTTGTGCAAAATCTCTGCAATTGGTAGTTGTGAGGGGAAGCAAATAGATCTATGTCTGGGCATTCCCATTTCCTTGTTATCATGCTGAAGACTTGTGGATCCAGTTTCCATTCGTGGGGTTCCATGAGGTTTCTGCTTAGTTTGTCTGCCAGGGTATTTGTTTTTCCTGGCAGGAATTGTGCTTGCAGGTGAACTTGAAAAGCCAATGCTGTGTCCCATAAGGTCATTGCTTGTCTGCAGAGAGGGTAGGAATGTGTACCTCCCTGCTTATGTACCACATGACCGTAGTATTGTCTGTCTTTATCAGTAGCTGTCCTGGATGAAGCAGGTCCTTGAAAGCTGTCAGGGCATTTTGAACAGCTAGCACCTCTTTTTGATTGATGTGAAGATGTATCTGGTTTGCAGGCCATGTGCCCTGAATACATTTTCCTGCTATATGGGCCCCCCAGGCATATTCTGATGCATCCGTTGTCAGCGTCTGTCTGGCTGTGGGTAAACTGAATGGCAGACCCTTGATGTGGTGACAGGCTTCTGCCCACCATCAAAACTCCTGTTGCAGGCAGGGAATTAGTGCAATTACTGTCTCCAGGCTGTGGCAATGCTGAGTCCAAACACTTTTTAGATACCATTGTAGTTTCCTCATATGCAGTCTGGCATATGGAATTAGTAGAATTCAGGATGCCATGAAACTCAAGGCCTGCTGGATTTTCCTTGCAGATAAGTGGGCTTTTGTTGCCAAATTCTTAAAGTAAGAAGTCAGTTGCTTTTGTTTGTCTGGTGTGAGATAAGCCATCTGGGCAGTTGTATTTAAGCATGCACCCAGGAATATTATCTCTTGAGAGGGCACTAGTTTTGATTTCTTTTTTGTTTAATGTGTACCCTAGGCCAATTAGTAATCTTTTTACAAATGCCAGATGCTTTAGAAGAACGTCTGTTCTCTGCTTGAATTAGGCAGTCATCCAAGTAGGGATATACTTGAATTCCTCCTCGTCTGCAAAATGCAATTACTGGTGCCAGGCATTTTGTGAAGACCCTGGGCGCAGTAGATAAGCCAAAGGGCAGTGCAGAGAATTGGTAATGCATTGAGTCAGCTATAAATCTGAGGTATCTTCTGCAAGATTGTCTGACTGGGACATGCAGGTATGCCTCTTTTAAATCCAAAGTTACGAGCCAAGCCTTCTTGCCCAGCATGGGCAGTAGCTGCTGAGTCAACATCTTGAATTTTGGAACTTCCAGAAATGTATTTAGTATAGACAGGTCCAGTACTGGTCTCCAGGTTTTGTCCTTTCTGGGTACTAGGAAAAGTCTGGAGTAAAATCCTTGCCCTTGCTCTTGTTGTGGTACTTGCTGAATGGCCCTCATGTCCATGAGGGCTGTAATTTGTTTTTGTGCCTCTGCCCATTGATTGTGTGGCAGGTCTGGCATACCTTTTGACCTTGGTAGAGTGTGAAAATGGAACCTGTAGCCTTGGGACACTATGTTCAGGACCCATTTGTCTTGGGTAACCATTTGCCAATTTGATGAAAAAAGTGCTAGTTTTCCCCCTAAGGGGGCTGCCAAAAGAAAAGTGCTTGGATCTGGCAGAGGAAAGTCATTGGGACTGTTTCCTGTAAGGTTGTGATTTGCCTTCTCTGCTTTTGGAGGTAGGAGCACTCCATTGTTTAGGCCTGTATGAGCCTTGGGCCTGCGATCTGCCTCTGGGACACCTGTATCTGCCTTTGTGGTATGTCTGACACTGGAAAGGACCAATTTTTAGAAGGTCAGTTCCTGCTAAACCTGGGTGGCTGTACCTGTAAGAAATCCTTGACTGTCTGCATGGATTTTGCTTTATCCTCCATTTTTTTCAACACCTCTTCTGCTTTAGTACCAAAGTTGTTGTATCTTTCGGCTTTTCCCGGTTAGAGGTCGCCACAGCGGAACTCCGGTACGCTAATGATTGGCAGTAGATTTTTACGTACCGACTTGCCAAGCCTGACGCACAACCTTCAAAGAAGGTACGCCCATTCACGCATGTCTTCACACAGAAGACGCTTTAGCTGAGAATCGAACAGGACAACGTCTGACTGTGAGGCGACAACGCTACCGCAGCACCACCACCACCAAAGTATCATGTTATAATGGTGCATCTAATAATTTTGCTTTAACATGATCAGGCAGATTCTGTTCCTTTAACCAAGCATGCCTTCTAATAACGGAACCTGTAACAGCGGCCCTGCAAGAGGCCTCCAGTGAATCATAACCACATTGCAAAGTATGCTTTCCCACTTGTTCAGTTGCATGCAATAAATCCTGCAATTCCTTGTTCTCTGAACATTCAGTATTTGTCAACAATTTCTGTTTAAGCAGTGACATTAAATATTGCTGATATTTAAGCATATGAAACTGACAGTTTAAAGCCCTTACAGCCAAGGTAGCAGAAGTGTAGACCCCCCCCATCTGTCTAGAGCCCTAGAATCCCTATCAGAGGGGACAGGGTTTTTTGCAGTGGAAGCTTTAACCCCTTTGGAACCCTGAGATATAGTTTCTGGGTCAGCAGCGGGGTTTTTATATAGAAATTTATGAGAATCTGGGACCCTGTAGTATCTGTCTGGCTTAGCAGGTGCAGGGGGTAAAGAGTCAGGGGACAGGCTGGATTCTGAAAATACATCATCTACAATGTCTAGAACAGGTGGAATAGGAAGGGGTCTGTGCTGAAGAAGTAGCAGAAAGTCTCTGACCTTTTCTTAGATTCAGAATAATCTTGGCTCTCCCAGTGGAAATGCTCCCTCATGGTATGCAGGGTTTCCCCAAAAGAATAATCCTCAGGAGGAGAGGCTGAAGGAATGAATTCTTCAGCATCAGAATCCTCATAGGGAAGCATGGAATAATCCTGTTCAGAAGAGGAGTCAGAGGAAATGGAAACCTGACCAGAAGAATCATACTCTGTCCCTTGCCTAGGCCTCTTATCAGGAGGGGGATGGGAGCCCCTGATCAAAGTAATTAGGTCTTCGGCCATTTTGAGCATCTAATTTTTAGGCATGGAAGTCTGAGTAGGAGAATGCTGTACTTGTTTCTTTGTCTTTAGAGCTGCTTTAGTCTTTGTCTTTGAAGCTGAAGATGGCTTAATATATAGTTGTGTAGGTCTGAAGACACCCTCAAAAGCCGATGCCTGCTCAGCGGCTCCGGACCCATCTGAGGGGATGATTTCAGAGTGTCCAATACCTTGAGTATCCAGAGGCCCAGTCGGCTCCACGTGGGAGTCGGAAGCGGCCTGTGGCTCTAAGGTAACGAGCGCCAGGGGCTGCGAAAGCGCCTCACTGAGAACCGGCGACTGGCCTAGCAGAGGCCTCGTCGTCTGTTTTGGACCTCGGATGCCTGTCCTTTTCCTTGTCCTTGCGTTTTTTTGTTAACTCCGGTTGTCGGCTGTTCCGATGGCATTATATAATTAAATCTTCGGCCAAAGTAATGAAATGCAAAATCGAACAGACGCTTAATAGTGCAATGGTTAAATCTAGCACAAAACAGATGGCTAGCAATGTTGTGATCAGGGCCTAGGCAAAGAATACAGTAAGAGTGAAAATCCTTATGAGGTATTTGCTTCCCACAAGAAATACAATTGTTAACTTTTTCTGACATCGGTCTGGAGCAAGAAAAAAGTTTCCCCAACGGGGTACTTAGCTTTAATGAAGACTTCGGTTCTGAAATTCGGATTTGAAAATCTCAGGAGTCAGCCGACCGGCACTTGCGAACTGCTTTTGCTTCGGGCACCATGCGGCAAGAAAGACTGAAGAAAATGGCTTCGGCTGCATCTTTTATACCCCTGTCGCACTGACGTCAGGGAAGAGGCGATAGCAACAGACGCTGGACCTAGACACTGGAATTCTGGCCGACTGAGGGTAGCCTGCCAGCAGGATAACCCAAGAGTAATGACTGCAGCAGTGAAACACGAACATCATACTGGACTTGGTTCTCACCAACATGGGTGACCACTGCACCACTCCCATAATATGTTCTTCCCTGGTGAGATCAGATAATCAGTCTGTCTCATTCGAAGTTTCTATCCCACTCAACACCTCCCCAGCCGTAACTAGGCTAAAAAACTGAAAAGCTGACTACACCCTCTTAAGGGAGGTTATCAGCAGCTTCACAACACTGTCCCCCTCAGAGGATGCAGACAACTATGCTGAACAGTACACCAGTGCAGTATACAAGCACCTGTACAACTGCATGGACTCAGCAATACCCAACAGAACTAAAACCTGCTCCTCAAGGAAACACAAACATGTCTGGTGGACATCCTCTATCAACAGGCTTTACAACAAAAGGAAGAAACTGTTGTCCAAGGGTAAAAATGAAGAAATTCCAAATCGGAAAATGTCCCTCCTCTGCCTCAACAAGCAAATTAGATCAATAGTGCAAAACTCCAAAGCCAATTATGAGTTGAAACTAGCCTCTGAAACAAAGGGAAACCAGAAATCCTTCTTCAGTGACATTAGGAACCTCCATGGCAAAGCCAAAGTTTGTTCCGAATTGGTACTTAATGGTACCACTTACACTGATCCTGCAGACTTAGCCAACCTACTAGCTGATAGGTTCAGCGCAAATTTCAGCGCAAATTTCACCCCCTTATTGCCCCCCAAAGGTCCAAATGACATCACCAATACTTGTCCCACACCTCATATCTCTGTAGATCAAGTGTTAAAGGCCTTAGCCAAGGCAAACAACACAGCTTCCATGGGACCTGGTAATATCTCAGGCTGTATTCTGCACCATCTCCAGCAAGAACTAGCTTCGCCACTGAGCACCCTATTCAACCACGGGCTAATTACAGGCTTAATTTCAGCAGAGTGGAGAACCACCACTGTCACCCCCTTGCACAAAGTTGGTGCCACTACTGACCTGGGAAACTATCGCCCCATGAGCTTGACAAAGTCTGATCTGCAAAGCCATCAAGCGTATTATGGAACTCATAAACAAGGACAAAGACAATCTCCAAACACTCAACCTCACCCAATTCGGATTAGTCAGGGGCGTATCTTGCCTACTGAACCTAAATGACTTCGTTGAGACTCTCACCAAGGCCCTGGATGAGGTAAAGTCAGTACATACACCTTACCTTGACCTGGCCAAGGCCTTTGATACAATTCCCCACTCAGGCATCATTGAAAAGCTAACACAACTTGGTGGTAATCCCTATCTTGTCAGATGGGTGGCCAAGTGGCTCACAGATAGGACCCACAAGGTCAAAATAGGCACCACCACCTCTGACAGCAGGCCTGTCACTACTGGTGTTCCCAGGGATCTGTCCTGGGACCCTTACTGCTTGGCATCTACTTCTCAGTGGTCCAAAGACCAAGGGCCTGTGGCTGACCAGGTTTGCGGATGACTAAGTTGTGTGCTGTCACCGACTCCCCAAATGACATTAACATACTGCAAGAGGGTCTCACAGCTACAAATAACTGGTGCCAAAGTCATGGCCTTAAGTTGAATGCAAAAAAGGGTGTTATCATACCATTCGGCAAAAACACGGTCCCTACTGATTACCACAACGGCAACCCCCTAAGCACACAACCCTTGGTGAGAGACCAGAGTACTCAGGTTGGCAACAACTGCACATTCGACCATCATGTGGTGGCAGTGATCAGAAAAGCCTTTTTTACTTGGTTCATCTCACATGTAAAGGGACTGCATCCAGAAAAAAAGGAGGTTATTACCTCTCTGTACTCCTCCCTCATTAGACATATAATTGAGTATAACGCCCTGTTTGGTATATACCTCTCAAACACCTGCACCAACTGGAAAGGCCACAGAAATACCTCACAAAGAGAATCCATGGCTTCCAACACCTGTCTTATGTGGACAGGCTCAAATCACTATCACTTTACTCGGTATCATGCAGATTGCTCAGAGGTGATCTGTGTTTCGCCTACAAGGCGATATCGGACCCTGCCCTACTAGAGATGCTCCATATCCTTAAGTCTAACTCCTTACTCATTACCCACTCGATAGGCCTAAATCTAACATGCGACAACAGCCCAGTCTCTGGAATACACTTCCCATACATGTCAAACAAAGTACCTCGTGGACCCTCTTCAAGCGCAACCTTGATGAGTGGATGGAAAATCACAAATTTGTCCCAGGGGTTCCACCTTTGTCCCTCACTGACAGGGGCAACAGGTGCTGACCGAAGTTTCTTTTTTGGGGATAAACTCTTGGCTAAGCTTGTAAGGGCCCCAGGGCCATTAGCCTAGTAAACCTCTATGATCCTAAATGGGGCCCTTTAAAGAGTAATGAATCAGGCCCCACCAGCCACAATAATGTCCCATTACTTGGCTGCCCTTCCTCAGTTGCCATAAACACTCTTCAAACTTGTCAGTATGCATATGATTTTCTTTACTTTTACAAGTATCACAGACTTTTGGATGTCATTTAAAACATATTTCAAACTTTACAGAAAACACTGTTAGCCATGTTCTAAACAAAACAAAAGACTTTCACACTGAAAATAGACTTGGCATGAAAAACAGCAAACACCCCTTCCCTTGAAACTCACATTTAGTAAAAATACATCTGGCAACCCCTTAAACTATAAAATATGTGCTCGGATTCATACTGAAACAGCATACAGTGAAATACAATTAGCACCTACGTGAAGAGTACAGGAATTCAAAAGACAAATGTGTAACACATTTGCTAACAGTCTGACAGCCCACTGGACAGAGTCACAGAAGACAAACGAAGGCTGAAGGTATCAAAGCAAGTTCTACAGGAAGCCGCTCCTGAACAAGTTAAAGCCTTGTCCTTTTGCACCAAGTGCTAGACACACTGTTGTAGCCCAAACACAGTGCATTTCACACTTGTGTGAATGCAAAAAAGCTAAATTAAAAATATATTCACAGTCAAAATATTAACATTAAATGTGTAACTTTCATATTGTTCAGTTTATTCACAACTAAATAATAAACCAAACTAGCATTTAAAAGGAGGACGAAAACATGGATCATGTCCAAAGAACGTCATATGATGATGCTCCTGTCTACAATAATCAGTTCCCTTCCTTTACACCATAACTACTGTGGTTCATATGTAGTTAGTAGACATGCAGTCTGGGGAATTTGAGAAGCTCAGACCAAAATTTCCAGTTGGTGCGGAGAATTAAAGCTACTACCTCCAGTAGGCAAGATGCAGGGCTTGACACTGAGGAAGTTACTTAACTAAACAGTGCCCCCCCGAACTGCGGCAGTTTACACCCCCCCCCATGATAAAACCTTCCAGAATTCATAGCAGTATCAGGTTTGTGCATCTCCCAGGAATTCACAGCATCTGCTGAGAGTTCTCGTATCTCCCTTTAATTCTGAAAATAAAAGGGTTGCAAAACAAACAGTACCTAGACTGTGGACTGACTCTTGTGTTTCTCATTTCCCCTTAATGCTGCAAAGTCTCGTGTTTGGCTAATGCTGCAAAAAAGTGTTCCATTCCCATTATCAGTGGTGGAAGACTTTAAAAATTGTGCCAAATCGTGCAAATCTCTCACTGGCTGTACATCTCAGCTCCAGTCAAAGAGACTGGAGCTGGGAAACAGTGCCATTGAAAGAAATTGCAGGCTGAACAAGAAAAGTACAGCTGCGTACACTTACCATAAATGTAGATGTTAGTGTGTATTCACTGTTGCAGTCATTATATTTGGGTAATCCTGCTGGCAGGGTGCCCTCAGTCGGCCTGCATTCCAAAGTCTTTGGCCGCTTCTTTTATACCCCTGACAACCTGACGTCAGGGAGGGGGCGACAGCAGCCAACGCCATTTTCTTCAGTTTTTCTTGCCCCAGATGTCAGGTGCCCCCTGAAAGGGTAGGCCAAATTTTATATATATATAAAAATACATGCACCAATATAAACTTTACCTTCATCTACAAGCAAATACACCACATAAGTTGTATAAATCAGAGAAGGAAAGATAAGTTCCAGCAGAAAAAAGGGGGATGGCAGGTGGGTAATCTGGACTGCAGCAGTGAATACACTCGAACATCTACATTTATGGTAAGTGTACACAACTGTACTATGTTCTTAATGTTTCACTGTTGCAGTCATTACATTTGGGTAGAGTCCCAAAGCTAAGGTTGGGAGGCTGAAGCTAAACAGCATTAGGAGCGGCTATGAGGCCCTGCAGATCTGAAGTAGCAAAGCCTGCCCTGGATTTAGAGTAAAGTGGCAGATGGTAGTGCTTTGTGAAGGTATGCACTGAACTCCAAGTAGCAGCCTCCAAAATGTCTTTGGTTGGTTGGTACTCCCTGAGAAAGGCTGCTGAAGTGGCTGAAGCTCTGGTTGAATGTGGCCTAATGCCTTTAAGTACTGGCTTGCCATGGTGAGAATAGCAGAAACAAATGTAGTGGCCTATCCACTTTGAAATAGTCTGCTTTGAGATAGCCTTTCCTTGTGATCCTGCAGCATATGCCACTAGTAACTGCTGTGTCTTCCTGAAAATTTTGGTTCTGTCCAAGTAGAATCTAAGCTGTCTGTGTACGTCCAATGAATGCAGAATTCTCTCCTTCTTGTTCTGTGGGTTTGGATAAAAAGTTGGCAGATGAATAGTTTGATTAAAGGCCACACTGGACACCACCTTAGGCATGAATGTTGGGTTTGTCCTCGTAGAAACACTGCCTGGATAACATATGATAAAAGGTTCCACAGCCATGAGTGCCTGTAGCTCTGAACTAGTCTTGCAGAAGTTATTGCTAGGAGCAGAGCTGTTTTCCAAGATAAAAACTTTATATCAGCAGTAGCAGCTGGCTCAAAAGGAGGCAGGATGAGTTCTTCCAAGATATAGTTGAGGTCCCATGCAGGTACTGGTGATCTCCTTGGAGGCCTTAAATTTTTGGCTCCTCTGAGGTACTGTTTTAATAAAGGATGAGAAAAGATTGGTGGTTCTGTATTGTAATGAGCCGAAATGGCAGAGGCATGAATTTTAATGGATGAAAAAGATAGGCCTTTGTTCAGCATCCCAGTTAGGTATTGCAAAATCTGAGGAATATTTGGTACAGCTTTATCAGTTCCTTGTGCCTGGTTCCAAGCACATCTTCTAGTACTAGGCCTTCTGGCTTCCAAAATGACATCCATCACAGCTTTACTGAGAGGTGTGTTTTGTGTGATTACATTATCCGCCATGCTGCCAGGTTTAAAGTCCTGAGTTGGCTGTGCAAGATCAGACTGTTTTGCTTGGATAGTAGATGGGATGTTTGAGGTAAGTCCAAGCTGGGCATTGAGACAAGTTCCTTAGGATTGGATACCAGTATTGGCAGGTCCAGTCTGAGGCAATCAATATCATCTTTGGCTTCTCCTGTCTGACCTTTAGGAGTACCTTGGGGAGGAGAGGAAGTGGAGGAAAGGCATATACTGATAGGTTTTTCCAGCTGAAAGATAGGGCGTCCACTTTCCATGCTTGTCTGTGAGAAATCCTTGTGCATAATCTTTTTAGTTGGTAGTTGTGAGAGGAGGCAAATAGATCCATGTCCGGGCATCCCCATTTCCTTGTTATCATGCTGAAGACTTGTGGATCCAGCTGCCACTTGTGGGGATACACAAGGTTTCTGCTTAGTTCGTCTGCCAGAGTATTTTCCTTTCCTGGCAGGAATTGTGCTTGCAGATGTACTTGGTAAGTCAATGCTGTGTCCCACAAAGCCCTGGCTAGTCTGAAAAGGGGGTAAGAATGTGTGCCCCCCCCTGCTTGTTTATATACCACATGACCGTGGTGTTGTCTGTCTTTATCAGTAGTTGCCCTGGATGTAGAAGGTTCTTGAAGGCTGTCAGGGCATTTTGAACACCTAGCATCTCTTTTTGATTGATATGTAGATGCATTTGGTTTGAAGACCATGTGCCCTGAATGCATCATAGGTTCATAGGTTGGTACTAGGCTATCAACCCTAGGGCCTATACAAGCCTAGCCATAACAATTCCCTGGCTATTTCTTCCCACATTATTTACTTTCCTGGACCCCAGGCTCTTCCTGCCATGTGGGCCCCCAGGCATAATCTGATGCATCCGTTGTTAGTGTCTGCCAGACTGGGGGTAGTGTGAATGGCTGTCCCTTGTTCTGGTGACAAGCCTTCGCCCACCATCGAAACTCCTTTTGCAGGCAGGGAATGAGTGTAATCATTGTTTCCAGGCTGTGGCAGTGTTGAGTCCAAACACTTTTTAGGTACCATTGACGTTTCCTCATATGCAGTCTTGCACATGGAATTAGTAGGATGCAGGATGCCATGAAGCCCAAAGCCTGCAGAATTTTTCTTGCAGATAACTGGGCCTTTGTTGCCAACATTTTGAAATAGGTAGTCAGTTGTCTTTGTTTGTCTGGCATGAGATAAGTCATCTGGGCAGTTGTATTTAAGTTTGCACCCAGGAAAATTATCTCTTGAAAGGGTACTAGTTTTGATTTCTTTTCGTTGACTGTGTATCCAAGGCATGTTAGATACTGTAGAAGAATGTCCTTGTTCTCTGCTTGAATTAGACAGTCGTCCAAGGATATATTTGTATCCCCTTTTGTCTGCAGAATGCAATTACTGGTGCCAGGCATTTTGTAAAGACCCTGGGCACAGTAGATAAGCTAAAGGGCAGTGCAGAGAATTGTTAATGCATTCAGCCAGCCTTGAATCGGAGGTATCCTCTGCATGACTGTCTGATTGGGACATGCAGGTATGCCTCTTTTAGGTCTAAAGTCACTAGCCAAGCGTTCTTGCCCAGCATGGGCAGAAGCTGCTGCAAAGTCAACATTTTGAATTTTGGTATATCCGGGAATGTGTTCAGAATAGATAGGTCCAGTATTGGTCTCCAGGCCTTGTCCTTTCTGGGTACCAGGAACAGTCTTTAGTAAAATCCTTGTCCCTGCTCTTGCTCTGGTACTTGTTGAATAGCCCCCATGTCCATGAGGGATGAGACTTGTTTTTGTGCCTCTGCCCATTGATTTTTTGGCAGATCTGGCCAGCCGTTTGCCTTTGGCAGGGTATGAAAATGGAACTTGTAGCCTTGTGACACTATATTTAGAACCCACTTGTCTTGGGTTATAATGTGCCAATTTTGAGAAAAAAAAGTGCTAATTTTCCCCCTAAGGGTGCTGCCAGGAGATAAGTGCTTGGTGCAGGTAGGGGGAAGCCACTGGGACTGTTTCCTGTATGGTTTTGATTTGTCTTAAACTTTGGAGGTAGAAGCACCCCATTGCTTTGACCTGTATGAACCCTGTGCCTGGGATCTGCCTCTTGGGCGTCTGGATCTGCCCCTTTGAGGTCTGTCTGACACCGGAAAGGACCAATTCTTGGTAGGCCAGTGTCTACTAAACCTAGGTGGCTGTACTTGTAAAAAAATCTTTGACAGTTTGCATAGATTTAGCTTTGTCCTCCATTTTAACACTTCTTCTGCCTTAACACTAAACAAAGTATCATGTTGTAAAGGTGCATCTAATAATTTAACTTTGACATGATCAGGCAGATTTTGCTCCTTTAACCAAGCTTGCCTCCTAATTACAGAACCCGTAACTGCAGCCCTGCAGGAGGCCTCCAAAGAATCAAAACCACATTGCAAAGTATGCTTTCCAACTTGTTCAGCTGCATGCAATAAATCCTGCATTTCCTTGATTTCTGCACATTCAGAGTTTAACAACATTTTCTGTTTAAGCAATGCCATGACACGTTGCTGATACTTGAGCATATGAAACTGACAGTTTAAGGCCCTTATAGCCAAGGTAGCAGATGTGTAAACCTTTTTTCCCCATCTATCCAGTGTCCTAGAGTCTCTGTCAGAGGGGGTAGGGTTTTTTGTTGCTGAAGCCCTAACTCCTTTGGGACCCTGAGAAATAGTTTCTGGGTCTGCAGAAGGGTTTTTAAAAAGGAATTTATGAGAGTCAGGAACCCTGTAATATATGTCAGGCTTAACAGGAGCTGGAGGTAAGGAGTCAGGGTAAGACTAAACTCTGAAAACACATCATCTACAATGTCTAACACAGGTGGAATGGCTAGAGGCCTGTATTGAGGTAGTAAAAGGAAATCCCTGGGCCTTTTTTATATTCTGAAAAATCTTGGCTCTCCCAGTGGAAATGCTCCCTCATGGTATGCAAGTTTTCTCCAAAAGAATAGTTCTCTGGAGAAGAAGCTGAAGGTATAGATTCTTCAGAATCAGAATCCTCATAGGGGGAAGAGAATATTCCTGATCAGAAGAGGAATCAGAAGAAATAGAAACCTGATCTGAAGATTCATAGTCAGTCTCTTGCCTAGACCTCTTATCAGGAGGGGGATTGGAACTCCTGATCAAGGTACTCAAGTCTTCGGCCATTTTGAGCATCTGTTTTTTGGGCATAGAGGCCTGTACACGTGGCTCTTGAGTTTGTTTCTTTGCTTTAGAAGGTGGTTTAGTCTTTGCCTTTGAAGCTGAAGTCGGTTTAATGTATAGATGTTTAGGTCTGAAAAAACCCTCAGAAGCCGGTGCCTTCTCAGCGGCTCCGGACCCATCTGAGGGAATAGTTTCCGAGGCTCCAATACCTTGAGTTTCCAGCGACATGGCCGACTCCACATGGGAGTTAGTAGTGGCCTGCGACTCTAAAGTAACGGGCGTCAGGGGCTGCGAAAGCACCTCACGGAGAACCGGTGAACGGCTTAGGAGAAGCTTCGTCGTCAGTTCTGGACCCCAGTGGTTTATCTCTTTTTCTTTGCATTTTTTGTGAACTCCGGTAGTCGGATGGCTATCCGACGACATTTCTGGATAATTAAACCGGTGTCCAAAATAGTTTAAAGCAAAATCATACCAACACTTAATAGTGCGTTGGTCAAATCTAGCACAAAACTGACAACCAGAAACGTTGTGATCAGGGCCTAGGCAAGGAATACAGTAAGAATAAACGTCCTTATGAAGTATTTGCTTTCCACAAAAAATACAGTTATTTACTTTTTCTGACATCGGTCTGGAGCAAGAAAAAAGTTTCCCTAATGGTGTAGTTGGCTTTAATGAAGACTTCGGATCTGAAATTCGAACATGAAAATCTCAGGAGTCGGCTGACCGACACTTGCAAACTGCTTCTGTTTCAGGCACCGCGCGGCAAGAAAGACTGAAGAAAATGGCGTTGGCCGCTTCATTTATACCCCTGACGACCTGACGTCAGGGAGGGAGCAACAGCAGCCAACGCAGGACCCAAGACTTTGGAATTCAAGCCGACTGAGGGCAACCTGCCAGCAGGATTACCCAAATGTAATGACTGCAACAGTGAAACATGAACATCATCTATTGTTTTCAACAGCCCAGCAGGACATTTGATTTGGCAGCTGCAAATAATTTTTTCATCGAGGTACCCAGTTCTTTTCTTGTCTGGGGTGCCTTCTGTGAGGACTCTACATATCCTCCTTGTGTTAGTGAGTGGCTCTTCCAGGTACTGTGGCATCCTCCCACATTTCAAAGGCCTCCAGTAGATGAATTAGACACCCTAAATTGGACATAGGTGTGCGCGCATTATGAAGAACTGTGGTAAGGCTAACCACACGGTGGTGTGAACCCTGGCTCTAGATTATTGTCACTGTTGAAGTTACACCCAAACCCCATCTGCAAAAATGGGAAAAGGGGGTTGTGGATGGATGGGAAAGAATGGAATGTTGTCGAGCTGGATTCACTAGGCAACTGCCTAGGTTGCACTGCTGGGTCTGCCCTTACTGAACACAGTTGCCAATAACGTGCTCATCCCCAAGGCAAAACAAGTGCTGAGAGTATCTTTGAGATATACGGACAGTTCACACAAAGAGGTAATTAACGGTCCTGGATGACTGATGAACAGGAAAAGCTAAGGACAACATTTTAGTCTGGGTGGCAAAAAAAAAAAAAAAAAAGAGCTTGTAGTAGTGTTTTCCGTTTTATAGTCAGGCTGCCTTCTAACAGCCAAGGACTGTGGCTGCACCCACATACTGTAGGAGATGTTTAATAGCTGAAGATGTAGAGCTGAAGAAAAACGTCTGGTCTTTTCTACAGCTTTATTCCAAACCAGAGAAATGACTGCTGTAGCGATGATTTTCGTGTTTTGTACATGAACTCCGTTACTGATTTTTTGGGGTGAGTGTAGCACCATAATTGTTGTCTCACTGCCTGGTAGATGCAGCAATCAAAATAATGACCATTTTTGGGCATGACCCAGGGCAGTAAAGACTGAAAACAGAACAGAGTAAACTTTCACAAGCCTTACAGTCCACGACAACCAATACTCAGCCAGAAATCTGCATCTACTATCTTCATATCATGACATCACTTAGAACAGCAACAAAAGAGCTATCACAGCTGTTCCACTACCCACATATGCAAAGCTAACATCTTGTTCTGCCTCCAGCAGAAGTTGTATTGAAAGATCCAGACATCCTCAGAGAGGACAGCAGATTCAACAAAGTCTAATATTCCCCTGGCCATCCTTCTGATCTTTTACTCTGATCTCAAACCAAGTTGCTACTGCCAACATTAGATGCATTACTTTTGTAAGAATAGGCCATCAAATTTTCATTTAATATTTTGTGCTTTCTCAGCTCTTTTTTTTTTTTTTTTTTTTGGGAGTTAATGGAATTTTGCAGACTGCACCATTTTCTCAAAACACTAACTAAATGGATACTGTAGTAAGTAAACAGACACAACAGTAAGTAAATATCTGAGGTCACGCAGGTGTCTTTAACATGTTTGTTGGCAGTCTAATCTCAGGAAGCAGCTGGATGCTAAAAGGATTAGCGCAAGAAGTGGTGGGCAGACCTGGCACAATAATACTATATTGTGGAAGTTAATTACACTCGAGAAGAAAGCAAAAATCTGCGATTTATTTTAAAACCAGAAAAAGAATTAAGATTAGGGAAGAAGCTTGCAAAGTTGTGATGTATGAATAAATAGGGTGATCTTTTGCATAAGCTGCATTGTAACAGTCTTATTCTTCAAGATTTACACAATTTCCAGTTTTTCACCTCACATTTTTGGTCTGTTCACAAATTTTCCGGCAAATTACTGAGGGCTGGATTCACTAAATAATGACAGACATTTGAGTTTCTAACATAAAATCTTTTACTCTAGCAACTTTCTAAGTTTTATAAGACTACTATTTAAAATTTGTCCCAATTTTTAGGCCTTTGTCCCCCAATTAATTTTGGCTTTGTCCAGATTTTTTGTGCTTAACAGTTGAGACGCATGTTCAAAAGAAGCACTACCACCAGGTAAACTCTTGACTCTCAAAGCAGATCCAACAAGATCATACTGGTTATTCTGGCACAGTTAATATTTTGTAAAAGAAAATAACAGACATCAAAAACAAAGTTATTACTTTACATCAGATAAATGAGCCCCATTTCAACTGAACAAAATGGTTTTCTATACAAAAGAAATAAGATTAAGAACACAGATGGTAATTATGGAAAGCCATGCATTCACTCACTTCTAATGAATGTAACTTGACATTGTAAGCAGCAACTTGGCTCAACCACGCAGACCTGGTGTAACTGATTTACTTTTTAATAGCAAACAGATAGACAATGATATGTACAAAGAATACTCCTTTTCTACAAAAGGTGATAAATTTAGTTGACGGAAGAAACAGAATGAATTAAAGTAAATGAGAAACCTCAAATGGAATTCTTCAGGAAACCACAAGACTACCTTGGGACCACCTCTGGTGCAATCCACAACAACAAATCATTCACTTCTCTCCAATAATATCTGATGGGATCTCCAAATAGAAAGTTACTGTAAATATGGGAGTCAACCCTATTGCACTACAACTGATTAAATTAACTTAGCAAGTTATGACATCCTGAAAATGGAGTAGGGCAAATATACTCGCTCTACTGCATGTATCAGAGTATATACATTCACTATAACAGATAAAATGCGTGTGTGTGTGTGTTGGGGGAGTACATACAAAAACTATACACTTGCACCATAACAACAGATCCAAGGTGAACAGGTTCACATTCCACAAACGCAGGACTAAGACTGGCAGGAATAAAAACAAGTAAAACCTTCCAAGGCTACCAAATACTATCCTTGGATCCAACAATGCACCAAGAAGCCTAGCCTCCACAGTTAGACATGCAAACATATTGGAATTTGCAGAAGACTAGACGATTGACACAAATATGCAAAACTAACATGTTACGGGGAACTGCTTAGCTGGATCTATCAGTATGACAAGTGCATAACTTCTGTATTTACGAACAACAGGTTCCTACTCCACAAAGACAGGACAAATCCTACCCATTAAGCAAATACTCATGGGTACTTTCCCCAACAGGAACATATCCCTTATCAAAGTGGCTCTAAAAGCAGACAGAAGCATCAGCATCACATTCAGCTTATGGTGCCATGCAAATGTGACAGGATTAGACCAAACAGATTCTTCACAAATATCATTATGATCTGTACTCCTGAAAAAAGGCCATGGAAGTAACTACAGCTTAGGGGAATGTCATTTATCATCAAAACAGTTATGCAAACTGAACTTCTAGAATACAGCAGAAACTACTTAAATTTTTTTACTGAGAATGCTGAGAAACAAAGCATAAAGCAACACTTCAGGACTAAGCAGAATAACCGTTTAATTCAGGTGGCAAAAAACTGACAAAAGTATGCAAACTGCTACGTTTCATAACTGGGCTACCATCTACTAACAAGTGATAAGCAGTGTGGACTCTTCCAAATAGGAGCAGTTGCCCCAAATCAATTGCTGCACCACACACTATTTTTAAATTAAAATCTGTATCTTTTGGCAAATACCAGACAATTTTGTGATATGGTGACCATATTTATGCAAGGGTACAACAACTGCTATTCTCTGCACTTCAGGAGCATAACCGATAGACTCATGCTGATGATTATGAGGTTTGCTAGGTAGGATTTTATACTACTTAACGGTCATTCAGGGATATTGTTAGGACTCACAATAGTAGTTCTCACAGATTTGGAATCTGATGTTTTGAACTACAGTCACAGTCAGAAATTCAAAAATACAAACTTTGGTAGCCCAATACAAAGGTTTTTGAACATGAAAATGGCAAAGCATGATCCAAAAATTGAAATGTGGTAAACTTTAACTGACAGTATTTCAGAATTCATAGGTTAGTATTAGGTTAACTGCCATTATGGGCATTTTTAAGCTTACCCAAATTTCCCAACCAGTTTGGTGTTTCGATTTCCCTTACCCCTTTCATGGACTGGATTCATACTGCACAGTAATAACAGAGTTGATACCATAGTTATTTATAAGGGTCCCTAGCATGGTATATATACTTTAGTAGTTGTCTTGGTCCATTAGTAGATTTTGAGGCAGCACTGGGGTAAAATTTCCTATTTCCCATCCATGGATTCAAATTGTGCTTGAATATGATGAGGGATGAGCTTTGTTTTACATAGCTGGGGAGTCTGTACCAGAGCAGTAATATTCTCTGTGAGATATACATCTCTCTCCAAACTACTCTGTTGATGTTGCTAAGGAAGTTAAGCTCTCTGGACAGAGTATTTCTAATAGTGTTTGATTTGCTGATGTGCAGTATGTCCATGTGATGTGCTAGGTCACAGGATGCCTTATAAGCCAGACACAGGTCACCTTTTAGCAGTCTGTAACAGATACAGTATAGCAACAGCACTTTGACACAGTCCATGTATGTTATACAGCTTAAGTACTATATCCTTTTTTGTAAGGTAACTCTGTGGGTGTTCCAGCTATTGCATATGATTGGACTGATATATGAAAAAGGGGGCATTATACTCTATGATTTGCCCAATGAGGTCTGAATAGCAGATGACAATGACATCCTTGCACATAAAAGCAATCTCCTTGCTGATAAGTTGTGCAATACAGAAGGACTTCCTCACCACAGTGGCCACAGGCTGGCCAAAAGTTAGGTTGCTGTCCACATAAGTTCCCAAATACTGAACTGGGTCAACTCTTAGGGCTGTATTCTCAATGTGGTAGTTCCCCAGGGAGCCAACTTACAAAAGGATAATGCAGGGTACTTTTGGCATTTAGCTTTAGTCCATGATTCTGGCACAAGTTACTTGTTTGGAACAATCCTTCCTGCAGGATGGCCAAGACTTTTGGGAATTTTATAACTGGAGCCAGCTTCCAGTCATCTACAAATATTTTGGCCAGAGTTAAGGTTTGAGCAGAATTTGTCAGCCTGTAAGTTAGCTGTTTCTTTAGCTTCGGTAAAGGTAACTTTATTCACAATCAGCTCAGCATATTGCTGCACTGTACCCTAACAATTTCCAATATAACTAAAAATGTCCTTGTGATTATCTTTACTTTGGGGGCTAACTTTGCCTCAAACATAGCTTTAATAGATTTATCTAGGCACTTACCTTGTTTAATTTAATGAAGAGAGCTCTATTACTTTTGGAGCTGCTCCTTTGGCCAATATTTTGTTTGCTGATATTAGGGTTTAGGGATTTGCCCTGTGCTTGTTTTTGTGGGGAATGGTTGCATTAATGCAACTGTTTACATGCTGGAACAGTTCATGGTGTGTGATTCCACACAAATTGCAGAATTTTCAGGGATTGGTGGGGATCCGAGGCTTGCTAAAGTATCACTTGAGAGTAGACAGAGAAGCTTCAAAAGGTATCATGGGCAGAGGGACCCCTGGTTTCAATTGTACTTTAAATAAGATGGCTTTACGGTTAGACTTCACAAGGGATGATGATACGTAAGGCATTGTGTAAGATTACACCATACTGGCAAGGAAAGGACAAGGTCAAAGATGTTGCTTCCTCTGGTGTGTACTCTGACTAATTGCTCCAGGGCATTTGTATTAGAAAGTCTAGTAGCATCAATGCTTCTGCATTAACAGTAGTGTAAATTTCCCAGTCAACAGAGGGTGGATAAAATCACCTAGGAAAATGGTACTGTGATTAATACTAAGCGAGTCCAGCTCTCATAGATATGTGTTGTGGCTTTCTTGGACCAATATATAGCAAGGGACCTTCATGACAGTGATTTGGACATGAAGCTCTAGTGCAGCCTTTCTCAAAGTAAGGTCCGTGGCCCTCTGGTGGGACTCGAATGTTCTTACTAAATAAATATCCTGGCTTCTTCATGCTAACTATGAAAACACTGCAGAAACCAAACATCAGCATGGCTAAGCAACAGTGGTTCAGTTTATTGCATTAACACTTCCCTTAACACAATAATAGACTGACTACTGCTTGGCTGTGGTTTTTGCAGGGTTTTCATAGCTCTTCCTGCTAATCCCCGTCCGTATGTGATTTCCAGCGCTATAGGCAAGCATTGGTGTGCTCATGACAAGTAGGAAGTTGTTGATTTAATAAGAATGAGCCAGAATGCAGATACCACTCTCAAAGGTAAAAGATATATTAATTGGGAAGTGCTACCATTTCGGGAGTGAGCTAATGGAATTATTGTGTAAAACTAAGGTGAATCACTTTGGGCAACTCACTGTATTTACTTTATCAAAATGTGGTATAGAGAGGGCACTGTCCCCAAATTCCTTCATGTAACATGCTGACGAAACTGCAGGTGGCTTTCTGTCCACTGTTTTTTTTTCTCTCTTGCGAATGTCATTAAAATGATAAAGAAGTGTTATTTCTTTCTTCCGTCAGAGACGCATCAGTGATGGTTGTAGAGTGCATGGATGAGAGACCAAGTTGGCAGTGAGACAACGACAGGCTTTGTCCCCAACTCTTAAGCAGATAAGTTAAAAGCTTTGCTGTTAAGGTGTTTGAGGTGCCTGCTGGAGTTTGTCCATTGTGCATGGATTCAGTCTGTTGGATTTACTTAGTTTCAGTCTGTCATAATGTTTACAGCTCTAGGTTAACAGTGCTTCTCCATGAAATGCTCAGATATGTGACACTGCTGGTTGCCATACATTGCATATTATAATCTATTATATGAATTACGATAGATTTGTCAAATGGCTATTACAATTTTGTTTTTGTGTGACCTCAATCACTCTGTGTGGCAATGGCCTACTTCTATCATCAGATTACTTAAGACAGTACTGGGTGTTTCTTTTCTAAAGTCACTCGTCTTTCAAACTTTCTTGGCTAGATATAACACAGGAATACATATGGCAGTAGCCTATCCATCACTAGAACATAATGCGAGATGTAGGTTTTGCATGTGTTTTTATTCAGTACATTTACATTCAAGTAGGACTATATTTTATTTTAAATTGGGAGATGTAGTCTGAAGCAGTGTGCTACACTGTCAATACAGTAGATATAAAAAGTCTACACACCCCTATTAAAATGCCAGGTTTTCGTGATATAAAATATGAGACCACAATAAATCATTTCAAAACCTTTCCCACCTTTAATGTGACCTATAACCTGTACAATTCAATTGAAAAACAAATCTGTTAAGGGAAAAATATAAAAAAATAAAAAATATATACAATAAGCTGGTCGCACAAGTGTGCACACCCGTAAACTAATACTTTTTTGAAGCACCTTTTGATTTAATTACAGCATTCAGTCTTCTTGGGTACACACCTGCCATCAATTAAAGAGACTGATTAACTCTAAATAAAGTTCAGCTGTCCTAGTAAGATTTTCCTGACATTTACTCAGTTGCCTGCTATAGCAAAAGCCATGGTTCGCAGACAGCTTACAAAGCATCAAAGGGATCTCATTGTTGAAAGGTGTCCATGAGGAGAAGGGTACAAAAACTTTCCACAGGATTGGATATACCATGGAAGACCGTCATCAAAACGCGGAGAAAATATGGGACAACAGTGACGTTGCAAGGAACTGGACATCCCTCCAAAACTGATGAAAAGACAAGATGAAAACTGATCAGGGAGGCTGCCAAGAGACCTACTGCAACACTGAAGGAGCTGCAGGAATTTCTGGCAAGTACTGGTTGTGTGCTACATGTGACAACAACCTCCCATATTCTCTATACGTCTGGACTATGGGGTAGGATTGCAAGACGGAAGCCTTTTCTTACACAAAAACATCCAGGCCCAGCTAAAAATTTGCAAAATAAGACATCAGGTGTCCCAAAAGCATGTGGGAAAATGTGTTATGGTCTGATGAGACCAAGGTTGAACTTTTTGGCCACAATTCCAAAAGGTACATTTGGCACAAAAACAATACTTTGCATCACCAAAAGACCACCATCCCCACGGTGAAGCATGGTGGTGGCAGTATCATGCTTTGGGGTTTCTTTTCTTCAGCTTAAACTGGGGCTTTAGTCAAGGTGGAGGGAATTACAAACAGTTCCAAATACCAGTCACGTTTGGCCCAAATACTTCAGGCGTCTGCTAGAAAGCTGAGGATGAAGAGAAATTTCACCTTTCGACATGACAATGACCTCAAGCATACATACAAATCAACAAAAAAATGGCTTCACCAGCAGAAAATTAAAATTTCGGAATGGCCCAGCCTGAGCCCAGACCTAAATCTAATAGAAAATCTGTGGGGTGACCTGAAGAGGGCTGTGCACAAGAGATGCCCTCACAATCTTACATCTTTGGAGCACTTTTGCAAGGAAGACTGGGCAAATATTGCCAAGTCAAGATGTGCCATGCTGATAGACTCCTACCCAAGAAGACAATACTGCAATGAAATTAAAAGGTGCTTCAAAAAAGAATTAGTTTAAGGGTTTGCACATTTATGCAACCAGCTTATTGTACATTTTTTAGTTTTTATATTTTTCCCCTAACAGATTTGTTCTTCAATTGAATTATACAGGTTATAGGTCACATTAAAGGTGGGAAAAGTTTTGAAATGATTTATTGTGATCTCATTTTTTATAGAACACAAAACTGGCATTTTAACAGGGGTGTGTACACTTTTTATACCCACTGTATACTCTCACATAGTTATCCAATCTGTCACACTCACTCCAAAGTCACTCTAGCTCTGAGAAGGAGTGGCCATTTGAAATATACTAGTATTCAAACCCATATGTACTACTACAACATGTACTGAGCAAATGGCTACGAAGACATAATACAATGAACAGACAAGCTTGAGCAGATAGTAAATAAGCACTTGAAGGAACCTAGCTGAAATACTGGGGATGATGTATTTCCTGTATTTTCTTTATTGTGTAGCCTCTTCTAAAAAGTGTAATAAAATCAAGAAAGTTCTTAATAAAATGAGACTTGTCTCAAAATCGTTGCTATGAGAACTGGCTCCAGAAATATTGCTCTGGTATGGGAAGGACACAATGATGTTTGGCGGTGGGGGGACATCATTAGATGCAGGAATATCACCATGGAAGGGAAAGAATGGAAAGAAGGAAAGAGAGAGGTGAAACAATCAAAATGTGAATGATAATATGGCCTGAGGGAGTCATCTGTGTTGGACTGACTGGTTGTAGTCAGTGTTTGTTCAATAATTTTATTAACTATTGTGTATAAGCCTTATATATACCGGTCGTGCAGTAAATACAGTTTTCGCACAAATGGCCATTACACTGGTGTCACTGACATTCCTACATACCATACCTCTCTTTTGGAGAAAAGGTGGTGAAAAAAAAAACAGACAGGAATACAGCGAGATTAGTTGAGCACTGTTTTTCTGCATCTGTGTGAAACTATCCAACTTCATTATTTTTACATCTCCTGCAACAAACTCTGGTGTTTATTGTAACTAGATATTCAGTATTCTTACGTTTTCTATTTTGCTACTCATTATTCATAGGAGGTTACTAGGCTAATGGCTCTGGGGCCCTTACAAGCCTGGCCAAGAGTTTATCCCCCAAAAGAAACATCAGGCAGCACCTGTTGCCCCTGTCAAAGAAGGACAAAGATGGAATCCCTGGTACAAATTTGTGGTTTACCATCCACTCATCAAGGTTGCACTTGAAGAGGGTCAGCAAGGTGCTCTGTTTGACGTGTATGGGAAGTCTATTCCAGAGATGGGGCAGCCTCTGGGAGATAAACCTCTCTCTCCAGCAGGTTTTATTGATGTCACATATTAGCTTCAGGCCTCTTAAGCGGGTAGTGTATGAGGAGTTAGACTTACAGATATGGAGCATTTCTAGTAAGGCAGGATCCGAGATTGCCTTGTAGGCAAGACACAGATCACCCCTGAAAAGTCTGATACTGAGTAGAGTGACAGTGATTTGAACCTGTCTGAACAGGACAGGTGTTGGAGGCCATGGATTCTCTTTGTGAGGTATTTCAGTGGCTTTTCCACTTGGTGGAGATGCTTGGAGAGGTCCATCCCAAACACGGCTTTGTACTTGATTATTGGTCTAATGAGGGAGGAGTATACAGAGGTAATAACCTCCTTTTTTCTGGATGCAATCCCTTTACTTATGAGATGAAACAAGTAAAAGACTTTTCTGACCACTGCCGCTACATCATGGTCGAATGCGAGGTTATCAACTTGAGTGCCCAGGTCTCTCACCACAGGCTTTGTGCTTAAGGGGGTGTCGATATGGTAACCAGAAGGGGTCGTGTTTTTGTCGAATGGTATGCTGATACATTTTTTTGCATTCAGCTTGAGGCCACGAGTTTGGCACCAGTTATTTGTAGCTGTGAGACCCTCTTGCAGTATGTTAACATGGTTTGGGGAGTCATTGATGGCACCCAACCTCTATGGATTGTCCTTCCCTTAAGGCCAATTGTGGCAAGTGGAGGATGTAATACAGAGGCAATGGCTATTTATATAGATAAAAAATTGCAAAAAGTAGTACAAGCTGGTGATACATATATTAGACATACTTTTGCTAATTTTGTGAAAACAGAAGTGGAGCAAGGTGATTACTTAGTGACTTTGGATGTTAATTCCTTATATACTATTATACCTAATAACATAGAAAAGGACTATGTGAGTAAGGAACTTGTAGAATCCCAATGTTATACAAATGAAGAAATTTCTATTATAGAAATACTAGATAGTTTATCTTATAATTTTTTTGAATTCAATGGCACATTTTGTCAACAAACAAATGGCGTGGCTATGGGTGCAGCAATGGCCCCTAGCTACGCCAATCTTTTCATGAATACATGGGAAAAGTTATACATTAAATCCAATAGATATTTTAACTATGTGCTATATTATGGTCGATTTATTGACAACCTTTTTTTATCTGGAGGGGTGAAATTAATGAACTTAATTGTTTTTTGAATGATATTAACAATGCATGTGATTATTTAAGTTTTACATGGAAATATGACTGCAATACTATATGTTTTTTTGGATGGAGAAGTGTATAAACAAGGTAACAAACTTAGTACTAAAATATATAAGAAAAATATTCACAATAATGCATACCTCAGGTATGATAGTATGCACCCTGGTTATGTCAAAGACAATATTGTAAAAAGGGCAGTTAAGGAGGGTGAGTGATCTAACAGATTGTAATGTTAAATTTCAGGAAGAAAGTAAACTGTTATGTGAAAAGTTTAAAGTTATGGGCTACCCAAAAGTAAATGGTCTTGGAAAAATAAAATGAAACTTCTAGAAGCAGGGGAAGTGTTAACAACTATGATAATGTAGAAAATAATGTCCCCTTGGAAGAGTCAAAAGAATAAACATGAAATAGGTATTGTAGTACCGTATTCTATAGATAGAGGTGAGATTAAAAGACTATTTAAGAATAATTTAAATATTATGGGTAGCTTTCCTGAAATTAATGAAATAGCGGGAGATGAACCTATTTCTATAAATAAAAAAGGAAAAACCTTTAAAGGTATCTTCCAAGATAAAATCAAATATATGAATGATACAAAATAGGTGGTGGTTAGATACCTTAACTGTGAACATTGTAGGTTTATATAAAAGGGGCATACAGAAATAAGTATTAATAATGTTAAATTGCATATATTAAGTGAAAATATTTGTAGATTGAAATTTGTAGTATACTTATCAGTGTGTTCACAATGTTCTTCATTTTAAATAGGTATGACTACTAGATAATATGTGTGTATATGATA